>NC_092137.1:71269278-71894278 GCF_043159975.1 Macaca nemestrina
CTTTGGCTGCTTTCAAAAGAGTCTGCATCAGCTCTGAAGACAATTTCCAAAGAGGAGCTCCCGCACTGCCCTGGCCATTGTAAGCAGGAGGGACCTTAGAGGCAGCATTCCTGTGCACAAATCCCGACAGGCTTGCTAAGAACTTCCAGTCCTCTGTGTGTACGCAGCAGCTCCCCGGTGCCTGGCCACTTGCTGGTTGAGAGCTCAGGTGAATCTCCAGCACAGGGTTCCATTGCACTGCATCATGCCCTCTTCCTGCAGCCCTCTTAGTAACCCACAGTGAGAGTCGATGGGATCAGGCCTGCTCAGTATGCGGTTGGGAAATAGGGCCCCTTAAGATACAAGCTCATGGACTCGCTATCCCCCAATGGAATTCTCCCTGGCACCCACTGCCCTAACTGGTCATGAGATGTCACCACCAACAATAACAACGACGAAGAGCCAGCACACAGAGCCTGGGGCTCTTCCTAAAGTTTCCAGACACTACACCCTCCATGCCTGGGTGTGAAAACCTGATGGCCCTTCCCCAGATCTGACCATAATTTTTGCTATTTAAAGTTCATTTTCTCTGATTTTATCCTTCAGGGACACAGAACACACCCCTCTCCTCTCCACCCTCCCTCCCTCCCTCACCCACATAAGCCCACATGAAAATCATCACTATTTATTTATTTATCTATTTATTGAGACGGAGTCTTGCTCTGTCGCCAGGCTGGAGTGCTGTGGCACGACCTCGGCTCACTGCAACCTTCGCCTCCCGGGTTCAAGCGATTTTCCTGCCTCAGCCTCCCGAGTAGCTGGGATTACAGAAAATGATCACTTTTAATCACTCCGCCTGATTTCTTTGGGGCACACTCTGGCCTGTGCTCTGTACAGCAACTTTTCCCCTGAGGTTAAAACAGCCCTCCGTCACCTCCAGGGAGGTGATAAACAATGAGGCAAGGCCTGTTTGGTATCGAAACACAGGTTATCAGAGTGGGAGACGAAAACGAGCCTGGACGTGTGTTCCACGCGTTTCCCAGGCACTCGCTGTCCGTGCTCCTGGGCTCCCTCTTGTGGTTGAGAACCCAAGACGCCGGGGTTTTAGCACCTCCTCCCACCTCGGAGCCTTCCTCCTGGGCCGGCCTCCTGCTAAGGCCCCACTCCGCAAGGCTGAGGGGTGGTTTGGGGAACCACTGATCACCTTCCTGACATCCTCTTCACAGGACAAGGAGGGACCTAAGCTAGAGCTTCCTTCCGTGTGACTGTCAGAGCTGCAAACCTTCTAGTCTCAAGTTCGACCAGCAGGGGTTCCTGGCGTAGTGGCCCCTACCCTGGTCACACCTTGCTGGGGAACTGGGCCCTTCGCTCCTCCCCCTCAAGCCCTTAAGGTCACTAGTTTGTGGCCAGGAGATGATAAAACGATAGTAATGATGATGATAATCACCAGCACTGTGCTGATAAGGCAAGTCCTCTATCTCTGATCTTTTTCATAACTACTTTGGCTATTCTCAGACATTTATGTGAACTTTAAAATCATTTTATTAAATTTTAAAATAAATGATAATCCATTAGGGTTGGATTACATTTATATACTTTTTAAAAGGATTCATGTTTTTATGCTAGTAAGTCATTCTGTCTTGGAAGACAATAATGTTCTTCATTGTTTAGGACTTGTTTAATGTTATTCCATAATATTTTTTTCTTGTATCTTTCTTGTTTATTTATAGCTATTTTATGAGTTTTGGCCCTATTGCGGATGGGATAGTCTTCTCCATTGCTTCTTCTAACTGGTTACTACTAAAGTAGAAAAAAAAAAGGGGGGGATGATTTTTATATATTTGTCTTATAAACAGCCAAATTATCTTATTCATTCTAAAACTTTTTTCTAAACCAGAGCCTCTTGAGTTTTTCTAAAGTATAGTATAATCTGCAAATAAAGGGAATTATGTCTCTTTTTCCATCAGCATACTTTTACTTTACTTTTTATTTTGAGACAATTTCAATTTTATAAAAATTTTCAAAAATAAAAATAGTAGTAGGAACATCCATGTCACCAACTGTTAACATATTATCTCACTTGCTCTATCATTTGCTCTCCATGTGTGGCTGTGTGTGCATCATTTTTTCCTGACACTTTTTTTTTTTTTTTTTGACACAGAGTTTCACTCTTGTTGCCAAGGCTAGAGTACAGTGGCACAATCTTGGCTCACTGCAACCTCCACCGGCCGTTCAAGCGATTCTCCTGCCTCAGCCTCCCAAGTAGCTGAGATTACAGGTGCCCTCTACCACGCCCGGCTAAGTTTTGTATTTTTAGTAGAAACAGGGTTTAACCATTTTGACCAGACTGGTCTTGAGCTTCTGACCTCAGGTGATTCACCCGCCTCAGCCTCCCAGAGTGCAGGGATTACAGGCATGAGCCACCACACCTGGACTTCCTGAATCTTTTGAGAGTATGTTAAGCTCAAGTACTTCAGTGTGTATTTCCTAAGAATTAAGATATTCTTTTATATACCCACAGTAGAGCTATCAACTTCTGAAATTTTGATACAATACTTTAATCTACCATCCATATTCCAATTCCCAGGTAAGCTGATAAATTGGAATATAGCATTTTTTTTCTTCACTCCAGTATAGGATCTAGTCTAAGGTCAGGTATTGCATTTGTCATGTCTGTCTAGCTTCCTATCATCTGGAACATTCTCCCACAGCCTTTGTTTGACATTTTGAAGAATACAGTCACCTCCCACCACCATCTTTAAAAAAGTAGAACATTCGGCCAGTTGTGGTGGCTCACGCCTGTAATCCCAGCACTTTAGGAGGCCGAGGCAGGCAGATCACCTGTGGTTAGGGGTTCGAGACCAGCCTGACCAACATGGAGAAACCCCGTCTCTACTAAAAATACAAAAAATTTGCTGGGCATGGTGGCGCATGCCTGTAATCGCAGCTACTCGGGAGGCTGAGGTAGGAGAATCATTTGAACCCAGGAGGCAGAGGTTGCAGCGAGCCGAGATCGCGCCATTGCACTCCAGCCTGGGCAACAACAGCGAAACTCTGTTTCAAAAAAAAAAAAAAAAAAGGACATTTTCTGTTTATGTTTAATTTTCTCTTTTCTTTTTCTGGTCTTACTGTATAAACAAAAACTTCCAAAACAATGTTAGGTAACAATTGTAATATAGGTATCTGTGTCTGTTACTGATTTTTATTGGAAATGAAAGTAACTTTCACATTTTACCATGTACAAGGATGCTGATGTTGGTTTTGGTCAATAGTTTAGTGTTCAAGTAGTTGCTTTCCATTCCTGTTTTATATAGAATTGTATTAGAAACAGATGCTTGGCCAGGCACAGTAGCTCACCCCTATAATCCCAGCACTTTGGAGACCAAGGCTGGCAGATCACCTGAGGTCAGGAGTTCGAGACCAGCCTGGCCAAGATGGTGAAACCCCGTCTCTACCGAAAATACAAAAAATCAGCCAGGCGTGGTGGCACGCGCCTGTAATCCTAGCTACCTGAGAGGCTGAGGAAGGAGAATTGCTTGAACCCGGGAGGCAGAGGTTGCAGTGAGCCGAGATCTCACCATTGCACTCCACCCTGGGGGACAGAGTAAGATTCTGTCTCAAAACCAACAAACAAGTGAAACAGATGCTGAATTTTATCAAAAGCCTTTTGGCTTCTATTTACATAATCTTGTAGGATTTGTTTTTAATCTATGTTGACGAACTCTCTATTATTATAATTTTTGTTATCAAATGTTGACAAATTCCGTAATGTTGATTGCTCTAGTCTTGCATTCTTGGATTAAATCCTACTTGGTCATACATGTTTATTTAATACACTGCTTGATTAGACTAATAATTTATTTCTGCATCTATGTTAATAAGAGAAATCGATCTATAGTTTTCCTTTTGGTACTATCTTTAATGTATTTGGGAGTTAGGGGGGCTTTCTATTTGGTAGTTGTTTCCTTCTAATTGTTACTCATTTTATTTTATTAGTTTAACTAGCTCCTCCAGTACAAGGCTGAATAGAATGAAAATAGCAGAGATTCTCGCTTTGCTCCTAATTTTAAAGGGAATGCTTTATGCATCATATCATTGAATATCATATTTTCTGTAAGGTTTGTTTGTTTTTTGTCGAGACAGGGTCTTGCTGTGTCACCCAGTGCAGTGGTGCGATCTCAGCTCACTGCAACCTCCGCCTCCCAGGTTCAAGCGATTCTCCTGCCTAAGCTTTCCCAATAGCTGGGATTACAGGCATGCGCTACCACACCTGGCTAATTTTGTATTTTTAGTAGAGATGAGGTTTCACCACGTTGGCCAGGCTGGTCTCAAACTCCTGACCTCAAATGATTCGCCCACCTCAGTCTCCCAAACTGCTGGGATTGCAGGCATGAGCCAATGCACCCAGCCTATTTAGGGTTTTTTGAGGATATTCTTTTTGGGGTTAAGAAATTTCCCTTTTATTTCCTGTTTTCAAAGAGTACTTTTGTTATTTTTGGTTTTGGTTTTAATCATGGATGGGTTTTTTTTTTGTTTGTTTGTTTGTTTTTGAGACGGAGTCTCGCTCTGTCCCCCTGGCTGGAGTGCAGTGGTGCGATCTCGGCTCACTGCAAGCTCCGCCTCCCGGGATCATGCCATCCTCCTGCCTCAGCCTTCTGAGTAGCTGGGACTACAGGCGCCCGCCACCGCGCCCGGCTAATTTTTTTGTATTTTTAGTAGAGACGGGGTTTCACCGTGTTAGCCAGGACGGTCTCCATCTCCTGACCTTGTGATCCGCCCGCCTCGGCCTCCCAAAGTGCTGAGATTACAGGCGTGAGCCACCGCGCCCGGCCGGATGGCTTTTTTAAAAAAACTTTTTTCAAAATGTTTTTAGATGTTCATAGTTTTTAATCTTCTAATTTGTTAATAAGGTGAATTATGTGAATAGATATTCTCATACTAAACCAGACTAACATTCCTAAAATAATCCCAACTTGGTCTTTTTAAATTTCTGTTTGTGTGTATATGTTTATCTTTATTTCTTTTCTTTACTATTTTGGCTTACAACTTGGTCTTTTTTATGCATTGCTAGATTGGATTTGTTAATATTTTGTTAGGATTTGTGCATCCATGTTCATGAGTGAGATTGCCTACCAGTTTCCCATAATTATTTTATTTTGGTATCAAGGCTATAATTGCCTCATAAAATGAGTTAAATACGGTACCTTCTCTTCCCAGCTTTGAAGAGCTTAAGTTTCAAAGTGTTTATTCCTTGACTGTTAGAACTCACTGCTAAAACTCTCTGGGACTGGTGTTTTCTTTGCTTATTTAATATCTTCAAGATTTCAGGATTATTCTGGCTTTCAATTTCATTTTCAGTTGGCTTTGGTTTGAGTTATGTTTATCCATTTCATCTAATTTCTCAAATGTGTTGCATAAAATTGTTCATAGTTCCTTTCATTATCTTTTAAATATTATCAGTTTATCTAGTTGTGACTTTTTTTATTCCAACAATTATTTATTGATGCCTTTCTTATTTCTTAATCTGTGTTGCCAGCAATTTGTCTGTTTTAGTCAGCTTTTCAAAAAACCAGTTGGCTTTGTTGGTCTTCTCTATTATATATTTGTTTTCTGTTTTAATAATTTCTACTCTTATTTCCTCTACTTTCTTTGGGGTTTTAATGCTGTTCTTTTTTCTGACTTCTCACATTGCATACTTTTAGCTTCTTCAACTATTTTTCTTATCTAATATAATCATTTAAAGCTTTAAATGCTTCACACATATGTTGATATACAGCTTTTCACTATTACGGGAGCTAAATGTTTTCTAATTCTGATATAAATGCTTCTATACTTAGAATGCTTTTCTTCCAAATGTAAGAGGTTTTTCTTACTTTTTTTTTTTTCTGTCGTTATTGATTTCTAACTTACTCTTATGGTCAGAGAACATGGTACAGCTTTATATCTTTTATAGATCGTGGCACAAAAGGATGACCTCCTCATTCTTTTCCAGATAATCTGTTATTTCAGTCTTGATTGTCTCTAATGACAAAAGGTAATTCAGAAGAGTGCTTTAATTTCCCAGAATATTAGGAATTTGGGAGGAAAGTGTTATCTTTTTACCATCAATTGTTTGTTTGTTGTTTTGGGTTTTTGTTTGGTTTGGTTTGGTTTTTTGTAGAGATGAGTCTCACTGTGTTGCCCGGGCTGATCTCAACCTCCTAGGTTCAAGTAATCCTCTCACCTCAGCCTCCCAAAGTGCTGGGATTACAGGCGTGAGCCACTGTGCCTGGAACCATTAATTTTAGTTGGATTAAGATTATAGCTTACTCCCTGGAGTAAATCAGCCACCTGGGAAGTGAGGTGAGGGAGCCTAGGGGATGCAATGCGTTTGCTCCAGGACTTTTTCCAGGAAGAAGGTGCAGGTACGGGGCTTAGATCTCTTGGTGCTTATGACAGCTGATGATGAGTGTCAATGGGGATGGTGTGTTCTGCTAGCCCAGCTTCCCTGGCCAAGTTTGTGGTCTCCTCTAGCTGTGGGTAAAGACTGGGACTGGGTGGCTCCCAGAGCAGGCACAGACAGCAGAGCTTAGGGATTCCCCGGGACAAAGCTCTACCTGCCCATGTGCTGCCTGTGATCCTGGAGGGACAGCCTGATGGTTTGTTGGTTTGGATTGGTTTGGTTTGGTTTTCTGAGACAGGGTCTCACTCTGTCACCCAGGCTGAAGTGGGACATGATCATGCAGTGGCATAATCATGGCTCATTGCAACTTTGACCTCCTGGGCTCAAGTGATCCTCCTGTCTCAGCCACCTGACTATCTGGGACCCTGATGTGTTACAAAAATTGAAATATAATTTGCGTACTGTGAATTCGGTGGCTTTTAGTATACTCACAGAGTTATGCAAACATCATCATGATCAAATTCCAAAGCATTGTCATCACCTCAAAAAGAAACCCCATGTCCATTAGTTCTCACTCCAGTCCTCCCTCTCCCAGCCCTGAGCTAATCTACTTTCTGTCTTTATGGAGTTGCCTTTTCTGGACATTTTCTATTAACAGAACTGTGTAATATGTGGCCTGTTGTGCCTGGCTTTTTTCACTTAGCATAATATTTTCAAGGTTCATTCATGTTGCGTCATCTATCAGTACTTCCTTTTTTTAATGAATTGGCATATTTATTTCTCAGTTTGTGAAAATGTCCTTAATTTGTTGATGTAACAAACAAATTTCAACTCTGATTGCTATGCAAAAAACAAATCTGCTTTGCAATGAACTTTATATAATTCAACTGCATACAGGCAACACACTATGTATGAAAAAATTACTAACTGAAGCTTGGGTATTAACTACTGAAAAGAGTTAACAGTTGATTATAATTTGTTTTTTTTAACAGTCTAGGAAGGTGGCAGCCAGCAGCAGTTCTAACACAATTACGGGTGCTATCGGGAATTCGGGAATCTTGGCGGAGCTGGTAGTGTAGTGAAACTTGTTCGCAAAATACAAACATACTTTTAATAGCACATGTGAACGGATCTCTCTAAAATTGACCTCATTGGTTTTGTTCTCAGCAAACTGATCTGGGCCACTCAACATAGATTTTATAGTGCCTGGTGCTGATGTATGTTCTCTTTTTACAGTACATTCATGACCATCAGATGATATCGATTTGACATACATGGCATCAGGGCCTTCGCAGCCACCATGGGTTTTCTCCCCTCCATCCATTTTTTTCTTATGAAATCCTCCTTTGCTTCCCAAGGATCTTGAGAAGTTTTTCACTAGCCCCACAGCCACCATAGCTGGGTCCACATGTACCACCATAGCCCCATTCCAGGGCCGCCCCTTGAGCTGGCTGCCTGCCCCCATGGGTTCCAGGGCAGTCTCTTCCTTTTTAATGCTGAATAATATTCTACTGTATGAATACACCATATTTTGTTTATCCATTCATCAGTTGATGGACATTGAGTTATTTTCACTTTTGGCTATTATGAATATTGCCAGACTGCTTTCCAAAGTGGCTGCACTGTTTTCTATTCCTCCCAGCACTGTACGAGCATTCAAATTTCTTCACATCCTCAACAACACTTGTTATTATCTATCTTTTTATTGTATTGTATTGTATTGTATTGTATTGTATTGAGACGGAGTCTTGCTCTGTTGCCCAGGCTGGAGTACAGTTGTGTGATCTTAGCTCACTGCAACCTCTGCCCACCCCCAGCTCAAGGGATTCTCCTGCTTCAGCCTCCCAAGGAGCTGGGACTACAGATGCCTGCCACCATGCCTGGCTAATTTTTGTATTTTTGTAGAGACAAGAGTTTCCCCATGTTCCCCAAGCTGATCTCAAACTCCTCATATGATCCATGTGCCTCAGCCTCCCAAAGTGCTGGGATTACAGGCATGAACCACCTCACCTTGCCTATCTTTTTTATTATAGCCATCCTAGGGTGTGTGAAGTGACATCTATCTCATTGTGGTTTTGATTTTCATTTCCCTAATAACTACTGATGTTGAGTATTTTATCTTGTGGCTATTGGCCATTTGTATGTTGTCTTTGGAGAAATGTTTTTTTTTTTTTTTTTTTTTTGAGATGGAGTCTCGCTCTGTCGCCCAGGCTGGAGTGCAGTGGCCGAATCTCAGCTCACTGCAAGCTCCGCCTCCCAGGTTCACGCCATTCTCCTGCCTCAGCCTCCCGAGTAGCTGGGACTACAGGCGTCCGCCACATCGCCTGGCTAGTTTTTTGTATTTTTTAGTAGAGACGGGGTTTCACCGCGTTAGCCAGGATGGTCTCGATCTCCTGACCTCGTGATCCACCCGTCTCGGCCTCCCAAAGTGCTGGGATTACAGGCTTGAGCCACCGCGCCCGGCCGAGAAATGTTTTTTCAAATCCTTTGATCAAATCCTTTTGATTATTGCATTTTAAAAGTTCTTTTTTTTTTTTTTGATGGAGTCTCACTGTATCACCCAGGCTGAAGTGCAGTGGTGCGATGTAAGCTCACTGCAACCTCTGCCTCCTGGGTTCAAGCGATTCTCCAGCCTCATCCTTCCGAGTAGCTGGGACCAAAGGTGTGCACCACCACAGCTGGCAATATATGCGTATATATATATATATATTTTTTTTTTTTTCTTTTTTCAGTAGAGATGGGGTTTCACCATGTTGCCCAGGCTGGTCTCAAACCCCTGACCTCAAGTGATCTGCCCGCCTCAGCCTCCCAAAGTGCTGGGATTACAGACATGAGCCACCACACCCAGCCTAAGAGTTCTGTACATATTCTGAATATTAGCCTGATTTTTAAAATTCCTGATCCCTGGAAGGACTACATAAGTCAATTCTAGTCCCATGCCACTGGTACTGAAAGACGCCTGTGAGCAGAGAGTCTTTCTCCTGGTGCCTCAGCAGAGGCAAGCACTTTGCCAGTGTGTTGACCCCTAGTCCACAGGGGCAGAAACAGATACGCTGTCCAGAACCCGAGGCAGCCCAATCATTACTACATCTTTTTTTTTTTTTTTTTTTTTTTTTTGAGATGGAGTCTCACTCTGTCGCCTAGGTTGGAGTGCAGTGACCAGATCTCAGCTTACTGCAAGCTCCGCCTCCCGGGTTTACGCCATTCTCCTGCCTCAGCCTCCCGAGTAGCTGGGACTACAGGCGCCCGCCATCTCGCCCGGCTAGTTTTTTGTATTTTTTAGTAGAGACGGGGTTTCACCGTGTTAGCCAGGATGGTCTCGATCTCCTGACCTCGTGATCCACCCGTCTCGGCCTCCCAAAGTGCTGGGATTACAGGCTTGAGCCACTGCGCCCGGCATCATTACTACATCTTTATTGAGCTTTTACAAAGTGCCAGGCACCATGCTAATGGATCTGCATATATTATCTCATTTCTTCCCTATAGCAGCTGTGGGAAGTAGTATTATTATTATCCTCATTTTAAAGATGAGGAAACTAAAGCTCATTACTTATGACTTACGTATTTAATGAGTTACTGAAATTGTAAAGTAACTTCCACAAGGTCAGGCAGCTACTAAGCTTCAGAGTTTCAATTCTAACCTGGTCTTGCAACTCGGAAGTGGGTGCAACTGCCTCCCAAACAGAATTCAGACTTTCACTTTCCAGCCCCTCGAGTTCATTTCCACAAGTGTCTGGGCACAAGAGGGGAGAGAACTGCTTGGGACTGGGTCAGGGGTGGCCGGAGAAGTCTTTGAGGAGAAGGGACTTTGCCTCTGGTCTCACTGTCTCACATGGCTGCTCTCCCCTCCTGCCAGTTTGCCCAGTATGCGGAGATCGTCCACTTCACCCTCCCAGATGGGACTCAGAGGAGCGGGCAGGTGCTTGAGGTGGCTGGCACCAAGGCGATTGTTCAGGTGAGTGGGGTCAATGGGACATTGGCTAGTTAAATCAATGAATTAACCCATAAAGTTCCCACACTATCTTACAAACTCTGAAGGCAGGAGGAAATGGTCTATTTCCCTGAGAGTACAAAACATGTCCAGAATGGGTAGCCCTGTTCCCTCCAGCAGGCCCCTTAGTGGAGAAACTCCCTCTTGTTCCCACAGGTGTTTGAAGGGACATCAGGGATCGATGCCAGGAAGACCACTTGCGAATTTACAGGGGACATCCTACGGACTCCGGTGTCAGAGGACATGCTGGGTGAGGGACAGGAAGGAGAAGGGATGGAGGTGCTCCTCTGCCCTCCCAGCCCAGCTTCTCTGACCAAGCCCTCAGCACACTACACTGTCGCTCCCTGTTTATATGCCTGTCTCCCTGGTGGGCTCTTTGAGGTCTGGGGTGTGTCTTCTCTCTGATTCCTGACCCCAGCGCAGGGTCTGACATACAGGTGTTCAATAAATGAGGAAGGTGGGTTCAATAGACTAGAGACACAGTAGGTAGCCACCTATTTGGAGCCAGGCTGAAAGGGACTGCTAAACCTTGAATATCCCCTAATTCTCTCCCAAGACCTGGCCTGGCCCTCTCCTCTCTCTAGTCCTGGAATCCCCCATTAGAGTCATTGTCCTGGGCCAAGGCCTTGCCTGTAAAGGTTTCCAGGAGAGGAAGGAAGACTCTCACAGCAACAGTCACTGTAGCTGGCTCTCTGGGCTACCTGTGGGCTGCAGGGGAGGGGGACACGGGACACTCCTTTGGGGAGTGGGAGGGAGCTGGTGGTGGTGTGGAGGGTAGGCAGCAGTGATGGACACAGGGCTAGCCTGAGCACCCTCCAACACTCCTCGCCCACACTCAGGTCGGGTGTTCAATGGCTCCGGCAAGCCCATTGACAAGGGGCCAGTGGTCATGGCGGAGGACTTTCTGGATATCAACGGTGAGTGACTGGAGGCTTTGGATGGCTTCAGGACCAAGCCCTACCACCTTCCCCACTCTTGGAAGTTCTGCCCAGACTCACGAGCAGATCAGATGTGATGGGAGAGCAGCAAAGGCGTGCGTCTCTATCCCCAAATCTTCCACTGAACCCCAACACTGCCATCAGCACTCCATGTCCATCCTCTGTAAAATGCCATCATCGTTGGGCAGTGCTCCACGCCTGCCCCAAGGCCATCATGTCCCTGCCTTTGGCTTCCTGTCCACAATCCTGAGAGTGGGCTGTGGTGCTCTGCCAGCTCTCATCCATTCAAGTGGGCACCTTCCCCAGGCCTCAAACCCTATCCCATCTGTTTACTGAGGACATGCTGGAGGCCTGTGGGGACCCATGGCTTGCCCTAGGCCACACAGAAAGTCAGTGGCCAAGCACAGAAGACTCATCTGCTCAGACAGGAGGTTGAGTCACCCGCAGGCCCTCTGAACCCTGCACTAGTACCTGGAGGTGGTGATGAGGGCTCTGCCCCCTTGGGCCCTAGAGCCTCAGCCTGAGTTTCCTCCTGCCTGCCACTTCCAAAGCACGAGGGCAGCGCTGTCCAAGGTAGCACTGGGCCTGTGGCTATTTAAATTTGAACTAATTCAAATAGAAAGAAAGTCCCATTTCAGAGCCACATGTCATGTGCTCTGTAGCCATTTGTATCTAGGGCTACACCAGGCAGCACGGCCAGAGCGCGTTTCTATCATCGCCAGAAGGCCCGTCAAACAGCGCTGCTCTGGAGTCTGGGGTCAGCGTTGAGGAGGTCAGGGAAGGGTTTGAACCCCTGAGCATGGCTCTGTGATCGCCCTCTCCCAGGCCAGCCCATCAACCCGCACTCCCGCATCTACCCGGAAGAGATGATTCAGACGGGCATTTCTCCCATTGACGTCATGAACAGCATTGCCCGTGGCCAGAAGATCCCCATCTTCTCAGCAGCCGGGCTCCCCCACAATGAGGTGAGGCCTGCATGGCCAGCAGGCACAGCTGGGGGAGGGACAGAGCAGTGGCTGGGCTGCTGGGCCAGTGAGGATGGCTCCTGTGCCAAGCAGGCAGGGGCTGTCGGGGCTGGGGTCGCCAGTATCAAGACTGGCAGCTGTCCCCAGGCAGCTCAGGGACTCAGGACTGTACAAGATTTCCTCCAGGTCCAATCTTCAGGCTGCCCCAAGCGAGGGAGCCCATGGGGAGCTCCCAGAGTAGAAAGTCCTGCTCAGGGGAGCTCACAGCCCCACCACTGTCCCTGCACTCATCTTTACTACCCGTTCCTGCTTCTCTCAACCACCACAGTGAACAGCCGCTTCCTCTCAGAGCAGCTGGTGTGACAAGGTCTCGAGATGCCCCTCCAGACACCCAGCACCCTGACCACTCAAAATGGCCTGAGTGATCAGAGGGCATAAGTGCCCCCACCCTACTGTGACCCTTCCTTCCTGACTCTGGGCATGGTGTCTTGGAGGCCCACATACTGCAGGCCCAGGGCAACTCTGTGCCCAGATAGCCCCCCAGCAGGCTGTGGAAGGGTATGGCCCTGCCCTATGCCAAGGTGCCCAGACCCATACGGAGGCAGCTGCTCTTTGGGACTGTTACTCTGTCCTGCCTCTCGTATCAGGCACCCCCAGCCCACTAGCAGCTGCACAATAGCCCCCACCCTCCACCCCAAGAAAGACTGTACACCTGGGGCAGCCCCTTCACCTCTCTGGGCTTGGATCCCTCCCACCAAAGGCCATGAGCCAGTGGTGCTCAATGGGGTGGGCGTCGGCTCCGACTGTGACGTACTCCCGCCCAATCCACTCTGCCCTAGATTGCCGCTCAGATCTGCCGCCAGGCGGGGCTGGTGAAGAAGTCCAAGGCTGTGCTGGATTACCACGACGACAACTTCGCCATCGTCTTTGCAGCCATGGGGGTGAGGGACTTAGCAGACTGGCACGTTCTGGAGGCTGGGAGCAGGCAGCCTGTCTCCCTCAGCCCCTGGCATGACCTGATCTGATGGGGAAGCCATCAGTGTCCCGGCCAGCCAGGAGGGGTGAGGATGGGAGCAGTGACCAGGGCCATGTGGCCCTCAGGGTGTCCCAAAGGCAATCACAGTGGTAAGATGGGCCCTGGGTGGCCTGAAGGAGGGGAAGCCAGGGGATTTGGGGAGAAAAGATAGCTTCAGGAAGGGGAGGCCTGGGAGCCCAGGGAGGTGGGCAGAGCAGCAGCTGGTGACAGGAGGGGCAGGGATGGCACTGAGCAGAGCTGGACTTAAAGAAGTCTCAGCTTCTCCAGGGGCATCTGACGAGGCCCTGTGAGGACTGGGGCAGCAAACCCAGAGCCTGCCCTTTCCAGCCCCAGGGTCACCACCCCATGGCCATGGTGCCTAGCGACTGGTAGCTGGTCAGTCCACAGGCTTTCCTGAGGACAGCTGGGAGGGGCCGGGCCTTGCCCTCAGGCCACAGGGCCCTACCTCCAGCCGACCCTGCTGTGTATCCAGGTGAACATGGAGACAGCCAGATTCTTCAAGTCTGACTTTGAGCAGAATGGAACCATGGGGAACGTCTGCCTCTTCCTGAACTTGGCCAACGACCCCACGTGAGCTCTCCCCTGAGGCCCAAACTGCCCTCAGGTGGGCAGACCCTGTCCCCTTCCAAGACCTAGAGTGCCGGGGCTCCAGGGCATCCCAGAACTACAGCCACGGGCCATAGCTGGGAGAACAACCCTCATTGTGTAGATGGGGAAACTGAGGCCTGGGAAGGGCTAGGAAAGGCTAGCCTCCTAGGAAGGGCTAGGAAAAACCCGCAGACAGAGGGAGCCAGACCATGACTCTGCCTGCTGCCTGTGCCCTCTGCTCTTCCCACAACCCATGTCCAGCCACCATCCCAACTCAGGGCTCCTTATCTCCGTGTCACATCCACAAAGTCACCCCAAGGAGATCATTTCCCTAAACATTTGTTTAGAAAAACTGCTATTTTAAAAGTGTAGAAAATGGGAGTTTAAATCTGGCAGCCAGGTGGATAAAACAATTCTAATAAACTGTCCCGGGTGTTTCTGGAGGGTACTCCAGAAAGCAGATAATAGAATCCTGGAGGTGTTGGTGACATCCCCAAGGGGAAGAGCCACAGCCTCAAAGCTGGGAACTGAGAGTGTCTGAAGCCAAGGTACGGTGCTCAGGAGCGCTCCACGTGGGAAGGGTTTGTAGGGCTGGCAAGCATAGAGACAGGGACATTAGGTGTGCTTGGAGCACTGAAAGGGACATTGAGAGGAGCAGTGAGAGGGACGAAACCATCCAGAGAATGTGGGGTGAGAGTGCTCCAGCTGACCCAAGTGTGGGTGCCCTAGGGTAAGACAGAGGTAAAGCAGGTGCCCCCAACTCATCTACAGGGTGATATGCCAGAGTCCTTCCCCTTCAGCCCACAGGGGACAAAAGCCACTCTCTTCGTCACCAGACAAAGTCCTGGCCCTGCCTGGATTTTCCCACCCAACTTGCCTCCTGGCCTCAGCCTCTGTCCCCTTTCCTACCTCGGACAGTAGGCGAGGTGTGTGTTGGAGTCTGCCTACTCCCGGGAACCGTGGTCCTGGCCTAGGGGATGGGGCCAAGGGCTCATCTTATCCATTCCTCTGCCACTATGCACAACACCACCTTCCCAGTTCACCTTGCACTCAACCCCCGGGCTATGTGGAGCATTAGCCCAGGCTCCAGGCTCTCTCAACACCTGGCCACACCTCCAGGATCGAGCGGATCATCACCCCACGCCTGGCGCTGACTACTGCTGAATTCCTTGCCTACCAGTGTGAGAAGCATGTGCTGGTCATACTGACGGACATGAGCTCTTACGCAGAGGCCTTGCGGGAGGTGAGCTGGCTAGCAAGGGGTGTCAGGTTCCTCCCTACCCCTCCCTAAGCCTGACACCCCAGAGGGTCACCCTGCAAACAGAGGGGAGCTGGCCCACCCAAGCCTGCCCCACTCCCATGAGTTCCAGGGCTTGGTCTCAGCCTGGCCATTCCTCCCCTGCCCCCCACTCCATTTCTCACAGGGTCACTGAACTCCCACCCACCCTTCCTAGCTTCAGCCTCTCACTCCCTTTCTTACCTCAATGCCCATGGATATTGCAGGTCTCTGCTGCTAGAGAGGAGGTGCCTGGGCGCCGAGGCTTTCCTGGATATATGTACACAGACCTGGCCACCATCTATGAGCGGGCAGGCCGCGTGGAGGGTCGGGGCGGATCCATCACGCAGATCCCCATCCTCACCATGCCCAATGACGGTAGCCTCCTCACAGCCCACTACCCTCCAGAGCTCCCCTGCCCTCCCTTTTCTGACCACACACTTAAAAAGCCAAACATTGCTTTGCACAGATGTGCACCACCGCTTTTCCTCCATTGAGATAGACACAGCCCTTTCCTCCACCATCCATGTCCCCCACACACCGCTATCACTCCCATGAGGGAAACAGAACCCAGGTGGCCCTGAGTGGTTGGAGACCTGGGCCCCACCCACACTGAGACCACTGTGTTTTCTTGTAGATATCACCCACCCCATCCCAGACTTGACGGGCTTCATCACCGAGGGACAGATCTACGTGGACAGACAGCTTCACAACAGGCAGGTACTGCCCTGTCCCTGCCCACTTCCTGCTCTCAGCCCAGAGAAACACTGAGGAACAGATGTTCCACTGCCCCCGGGCATGAATTAGGAGGGGCCAGTCAAAGTGAACCCCAAACAGGAGACAGCCACAGGGAAGATTGCATGGTTCACAGACAGAAGACAGGCCTGAGCAGAATCTGGCTTACCTGGCTCTGGGATCTTGAGAAGATAATTTCATCTCTTGGATCCTAGGTTTCCTCATCCATAAAATGAGAATAATCAAATATATCATCCAGACGCATTGTGGAGGATAAAAATAAGTTGGCATATAGACAGCATCTGGCAGATAGTAAATACTATTTCCCTTCCCTTTCCAGTTATTTGCTTTGGTGGAGAGAAAACAACGGCTGACACACATCTGTCCTGTGTGTAGGTTAAAGGCGACCCCTATGACGTTTTTCTCTTTGCTTGGCAGGTTTTTGTTTTTGTTTTTTTCAGCTATTAACCATTAAGCTTCAAAGAGGTTTTTGTCCACATTATCAAAAGTTTTGAAATACTGAGCCTTTTATTAACTAATGCCATGTCATCTACTCCCTCCACTGTTCTGTCTAGGGCCACATATGACAGCTGCATGCCCAAGCCCTAGACTTTGTGGGAGATAAGAGAGGGTGGGTGTGCCTGTTGACCCCTCAGAATGTAGAATAAATGAGGAGCTTCTCCTGAGAACAATTTGGGGACGGGGGGAGCAAAGCTTGAGTCCTGCTCTCCACCACTTCCTTTTTCTTCTCCCTCAGATCTACCCCCCCATCAACGTGCTCCCTTCCCTGTCGCGGCTGATGAAGTCAGCCATTGGGGAGGGCATGACAAGAAAAGACCATGGAGATGTCTCCAACCAGCTGGTAAGGAGGAGAGGGTCCGGGGCTGGTGGGTCCTCTAGTTTCAGAAGCTGAAGGTCTGAGCCCCATCTGAAGGACGAGCTTTTCTCCTGTCAAAATTCCTTTCCGAACGGGGTCCCAGCAGAGCCAGGTTGGGGGCTACTGGACTCCCGTGGTAAGCTCGCAGCGGACACCGACGCCTTGCCCCTCCCGCAGTACGCCTGCTATGCCATCGGGAAGGACGTGCAGGCCATGAAGGCAGTGGTTGGGGAGGAGGCGCTCACCTCTGAGGACCTGCTCTACCTGGAATTCCTGCAGAAGTTTGAGAAGAACTTCATCAACCAGGGTAAGGCGCGTCGCTGGCGTGGAGCCAGTAAACTCTTCACCCTCCTCCCGCCCCACACACATTTCTACCACTCCCGGGAATCCCGCTCTGTCCCTAGGCCCCTACGAGAACCGCTCGGTGTTCGAGTCGCTAGACCTGGGCTGGAAGCTGCTGCGCATCTTCCCCAAGGAGATGCTGAAGCGCATTCCGCAGGCCGTGATCGACGAGTTCTACTCCCGCGAGGGGGCGCTGCAGGACCTCGCGCCCGACACTGCGCTCTAACCCCGCGCGCCGTGGCGCCCCAACACCGGCAGGGACCCTGCCCTCGGTCCCGGGTCTCCCCTCCCTCGCCACCCCAACCAGCGGCTTCTGCGCCGCCCTCCGCCCTCCGCTCTCCGCTGGCTCCGAGGTTGGCGGGGGGGGGGGGGGCCGCGCGCTCCATCCCTTTGCCTCTCTCGGTTGCTTTCCCGCGCTCCATGCCTCCCCCTCGATTCCCGGCGCTGTGGAAGAACAGAAGGTTGCGATGCCTTGCTCTGACGGGAGTATCTGTATTTTTATGTTAAAAGCCCACAAAATAAAAATAAAAAGTAACTGAGATGAATTTATCTTCGTCGAAAACAAGATTGGCAAAAGAAAGATAAAAATGAAAGGAAAAGATAATTGTTGAAGCTGGGGGCTGGGGTGATGAGTACAAGGAGTTCATTAAACTATTCTCCCTCTAAAAAATAAAAATTAAAATTAAAATTAAAAAAGCCCAGCGCGGAGCCTGAGGATGTTGTCCCAGCTACTCTGGAGGCTGAGACGGGAGGATCGCTTGAGCTCAGGAGTTCTGGTCTGTTGTGAGCTATGCTGATGTGGTGTCCACACTAAGTTCGGCATCAATATGGTGACCTCCCGGAGACGGGGGCCAGCAGGTTCCCTAAGGAGAGGTGAACAAGTCCAGGTCTGAAACCAAACAGGTCATAACTCCAGTGCTGATCAATAGCGGAATCGTGCCTGGGAATAGCCACTGCACTCCAGCCTGGGCAACATAGCGAGACTCATGCCTGTAATCCAAGCACTTTGGGAGGCCAAGGCGGGGGTCACTTGAGGTCAGGAGTTCGAGACCAGCGTGGCCAACATGGCGAAACCCCCGTCTCTACTAATACGAAAAAACATTAGTTGGGTGTGATATTATCGCATGCCTGTAATCCCAGCTACTAGGGAGGCTGAGGCAGGAGAATCACTTGAACCCGGGGTGGGAGGGGGCAGAGGTTGCAGCGAGCCGAGATCACGGCACTGCACTCCAGCCTGGGCAACAGAGTGAGACTCCATCTCAAATAAATAAATAAATAAAATTTTTAAAAGCTACATTAATGTCTTAACAGTTGACAATAAAATTTTTCTTAGGGAGATAATTATCTTCCTTAAGAAATAGCTTGGGCTGGGAGCGGTGGCTCACACCTGTAATCCCAGCACTTTGGGAGGCCAAGGTGGGTGGATCACCTGAGGTCGGGAGTTCAAGACCAGCCTGACCAACATAGAGAAACCGCGTCTCTACTAAAAATAAAAAAAATAAAAAATAAAAAATAAAGGAGCCGGGTGTGGTGGCACATGCCTGTAATCCCAGCTGCATGGGAGGCTGAGGCAGGAGAATCGCTTGAAACCGGGAGGCAGAGGTTGTGGTGTGCCAAGATCGTGCCATTGCACTCCAGCCTGGGCAATAAGAGTGAGACTCCATCTCAAAAGAAAAAAAAAGGAAAGAAAGAAAGAAAAAGAAAGAAAGAAAGAAAGAAAGAAAGAAAGAAAGAAAGAAAGAAAGAAGAAAGAAAGAAAGAAAGAAAGAAAGAAAGAAAGAAAGAAAGAAAGAAAGAAAGAAGGAAGGAAGGAAGGAAGGAAGGAAGGAAGGAAGGAAGGAAGGAAGGAAGGAAGGAAGGAAGGAGAAAGAAAGAAGGAAAGAAAGAAAGAAAGAAAGAAAGAAAGAAAGAAAGAAAGAAAGAAAGAAAGAAAGAAAGAAAGAGAGCTTGATAGGCTGGGTGTGATAGTTCAAGCCTGTAATCCCAGCACTTTGGGAGGCTAAGACAGGATTGCTTGAGCCCAGGAGTTCAAGACCAGCCTGGGCATCATAGTGAGATCCCTGTGCCTAGAAAAATAATTTTTAAAAATCACCTAGGCCTGATGGCACACACTTGTAGTCCCAGCTACCCAGGAGGCTGAGGCGGAAGGATTACTTGAGTCTGGGAGGTCAAGGCCACAGTGAGCCGTGATGGCGCCACTGCACTCCAGCCTGGGCGGCAGAGAGAGACAGGGTGGCCCCCTGTCTCAATAACAAACAAACACACATATATCTTAATAAATTTAATGTGGAACGTGAGCTCAGGAGGCCACAAAAGATGTGCGTAACTCTAAACAGCTCTGGCTGAGAGATGCTAGGTAGAATTTGGTTTGCTCCAGACAGGAAGGGAGGAGAGTTGCTAGGCAGAGGCCCTGAAGGACATGGGGGGCATGAGTGCAGAAGACTGAAGATCCCCAGTTAAGAAATGGATGAAGAGTATTCTATAAATCAGGCTGCCCCAAGTTACTTTCAAAGCTGCCAACTTTTCTGTAATATCAATCCCTCTGTCTCCCCTGCCCCATCTACAGTGAATTCATGAATGCTACCTAGGAAGGGAAAGAAGGGTGGTTTGGAAGGATAGAACTTCAGCAAAGAGCTGAGTTTCATTTCTAGGTAAACGTTTTGTAGATGACGTCAGAATTATTGGATCAAGAGGTAGCACCAAAGGAGGCCCTCCCCATTCCCATCCCAAGATAATTTACAGCCATCTTGGGGAAAGGTTTGAGTGTCCACTGGGCAAAGAGTTGTTTTTATTTAATAACAGCTTTATTGAAATATAATTCCCATACTATACAATTTATAATTGTAAGAGTTAAGTTTTTGGTATAGTCACAGAGCTGTGCATCCATGGCTACAAACAATTTTAGAACGTCGTCATTACCACAAAAAGAAACCTTACACCCTTAGCTTTCACCTCTCAACACCTCCCCACAATCCATTCACTCCTCAGCCCCAGGCAACTACTAACCAATTTTCTCTCTATGGATTTGTCTGTTTTATGTCATATAAATGGAAACATACAATATGTGGTCTTTTGTGTCTGGCTTCTTAGCAAAATATTTTCAGGGTTCATCCATGCATGCATCAGTACTTCATTTCTTTTTATTGCCAAATAACATTTCACAGAATGGATATACCACCTTCTGTTTATCCAGCAGTTTATGGACATGTGAGATGTTTTCACTTTTTTGCTATTATGCATAATGCTACTATGAACATTCCTGTGGAAGTTGTTATGAGGACATGTTTTCATTTCTCTTAGGCAGACAACTAGCAGTGGAATCGCTGGGTCGGATGGTAACTCAGTTTAACGTTTTGAAGAACCGCCAGCTGCTTTCCAAAGTGGGTGCACCATTTTCCATTTCCCCCAGCAGTGGATGAGGGTTCCAATTTGTCCACATCCTCAGTAACCCTTAGTATCTGTCCTTTTTTTACAGCCATATTAGTGGGTACAAAGTGGTATCTCATTGTGGTTTTGATTTTCATTTTCCTAACAATGAATGATTATTGATCATTTGTATATCTTCTTGGGAGAAATATCTATTCACATCCTTTGCCCATTTTAAAATTGGGTTGTCATTCTATTATTGAGTTGTAAGATTTGTTCATATATTTGACATACCAGTTCTAGTCCTTTACCAATGATTTGCAAATATTTTCTCTCATTCTGTATGTGTGTTGTCTGCTCACTTTCTTGATGATGTCTTTTAAAGCACACACACAAAAAAATTTAATGTTGATGATGTCTTGTTTATTTTTTCTTTTGATGTCATATCTAAGACCCTATTGCCTAATCCAAAGTCACAATGATTTACACCTATGTTTTCTTCTAAGAGTTTTATAGTTTTTTGTTTTTGTTTTTGTTTTGAGATGGAGTCTCACTCTTGTCACCCAGGCTGGAGTGCAGTGGCACGATCTCAGCTCACTGCTCCCGGGTTCAAGTGATTCTCCTGTCTCAGCTACCCAAGTAGCTGGGACTACAGGCAAGCACCACCACACCGGGCTAATTTTTGCACTTTTAGTAGACACTGGGTTTTGCCATGTTGGCCAGGCTGGTCTCAAACTCCTGACCTCAAGTGATCCTCCCTCCTCGGCCTCCCACAGTGCTGGATTACAGGTGTGAGCCACCGCACCCAGCCGAGTTTTACAGGTTTTTTGTTTTGTTTTGTTTTGTTTTTTTGAGATGAAGTCTTGCTCTGTCGCCCAGGCTGGAGTGCAGTGGCTCGATCTCTGCTCACTGCAAGCTCCGCCTCCCAGGTTCACACCATTCTCCTGCCTCAGCCTCCCCAGCAGCTGGGACTACAGGCACCCACCACCATGCCTGGCTAATTTTTTGTATTTTTAGTAGAGACAGGGTTTCACCTTGTTAGCCAGGATGGTCTCGATCACCTGATCTCGTGATCCGCCCGCCTCAGCCTCCCAAAGTGCTGGGATTACAGGAGTGAGCCACCGCGCCCGGCCGAGTTTTACAGTTTTAACTGTTATATTTAAGTATTTCATCCATTGTGATATTTTATATGATGTGAGCCAGGGTTCCAATTTCATTCTTTTGCATATGGATGTTCCAGTGTCCCATGTTTTGGAGAGACTATTCTTTCTCCCATTGAATTGTCTTAGCAAAAATCAGTTGACGATTAATGTGACAGGTTATTTCTGGACTCCAAATTTATTCCATTGATCTATATGTCTACTATTATGCTATTACTACACCTTCTTAGTTACTGTAGATTTGTAATAAGTTTTGATTGGGAAGTGGATGTGCTCCCACTTTTCCAAGATGGTTTTGGCTATTCTGGATCCCTTGAATTTCCACATGAATTTTAGGATCAACCTGTCATTTTCTAAAAGGAAGCCAGCCTGAATTACAAGGAGGACTGCATTAAATCTGTAGATTGATTTGGGGAGTATTGCCATCTTAGCAATATTAAATCTTTTGATCCATGGACATGGAATATCTTTCTATTTATTCCAGTCTTCTTTAATTTCTTTCAACTAAGTTTTATAATTTTCAGGGAATAAGTTTTGTTTGTAGCACAGTATTGAATAGAGGTGGTAAGAGTGGACACCATTGTCTTGTTCCTGATCTTAAAGGGAAATCATTCAGCTGTTCACCATTAAGTATGATGTTAACTGTGGATTTTCATAGATTTCCTTTACCAAGTTGAGGAAGTTCAATCTATTCCAAGTTTGTTGATTGTTTTGTAATAAGAGATGTAGAATTTTGTCAAATGCTCTTTTTGTGGCTATTGAGATGCTCATGGTTTTTTATCCTTTATTCCCTTGATATAGTGCATTATATTGATTTTCAGATATCAAACCAAACCTATATTCTTGGGATAAATTTTCTTCATCATGGTGCACAATCTTTTTTAATATGTTACTGGATATGATTTGCTAGAGTTTTATGGAGGATTTTTGCATCTATATTCACAAGAGATATTGGTCTGTAAATTTTTTTTCTTGTGATGTCTTTATCTGATTTTAGTAGCAGGGTAATACTAGCCTAACAAAATGAGTTGAAATTGTTCATTTTTCATTTATATTTTGGGAAGACTTTGTGAATAACTGGTATTAATTCTTTTTTAAATGTTTGGTAAAATTCACCAAACATCTGGACTTGGACTTTTCGGCAGTTTTTGCTACTAACTTCTACTACTACTAACTGATTATCTTTAATTACTATATGTCTATTCAGATTTTCCATTTCTTCCTGAATCCATTTTGGTGGCTGTGTTATTACAGGATTTTTTCCCTTGTTATCTAAGTCATCAAATTGTTGGCAAGTAATTGTTCATAATATTCCCTTGTACTCCTTTTTATTTCTGTAAAGTACATAGTAATATCCCCCTTCATCTCTTATTTTAATATATTTAGTCTTCTCTCTCTTTTTTTTTTTTTTTGGTCAGTCTAGCTAAAGATTTACCAATTTTTAAAAAACAATTATTTTACTGATACATAGTAGATGTACATAATTTCAGAGTACATTTGATAATTTAATACATTCATATAATTTTTAAAGATCAAATCAGTGTACTTGGGACATTCATCACCTTAAATACTTGTCTTGTCTTTATGCTAGAAACACTCAAATTATTCTCTCCTGGCTATTTTGAAATGTACAATAGATTGTTGTAAACCATAGTCACCCTACTGATCTATCAAACACTAGGTCTTATTTCTTCAAGTTTGCCAAATTTGGTGTCCCTTTCTAAAAACCAACTTTGAGGCCAGGCATGGTGGCTCATGTCTGTAATCCCATCACTTTGGGAGGACAAGGTGGGAGGATCACTTGAGCCCAGGAGTTCGAGACTAGCCTGGGCAACATAGTGAGACCTCATTTCTACAAAAAATTAAACAAAATTAGCTGAGCATGGTGGCACGTTCCTGTAGTCCTAGCTAGTCAGGAGGCTGAGGTGGGAGGATCACTTGAGCCTGGGAGGTTGAGGTTGCAGTGAACCAAGACTGTGCCATTATACTCCAGCCTGGGTGACAGAGTGAGATCCTGTCTCAAAAAAATAAATAAATAAAAAATAAAAACTGACTTTGAGTTTAGTTAATTTTCCCTATTGTTTTAATCAATCCCAAAGCAGTCTCTAATTTTCCTTGTGGTTTCTTCTTTGACCCATTTGTTATTTAGGAGTGAATTAATTTCCACATATTTGTGAATTTCTCAAGTTAATTTCTTATTCATTTCTAATTTCATTCCGATGCGGTCAGAAAACATTTCAATTATTTTAAATTTACTGAGTCTTGCTTTATGGTCCAGCATATTGTCTATTCTACAGATGTTTCATGTGCACTTGAGAGGAATGTGTACTCTGCCGTTGTTGGATGAAGAGTACAACAGACGTCTTTCAGATTTAGTTGGTTGATAGTATTGTTCAAGACTTCTATTTCCTTATTGTACTTCTGGGTACTTGTTCTATCCATTATCAAAAGTGGGATATTGATGTCTTCAACTATTATTGTTGAATTATCTATTTTTTCTTCAATTCTGTCAGTTTTTACTTCCTATATTTTTGGCCTCTGGTGTTAGGTGCATATATGTTTATAATTGTTATATCTTTCTGACAGATTGACCCTGTTTTCATTATAAAATGTCCTCCTTTGTTTCTAGTAACATGGTTTGATTGCGGGTTTTGTTTTGTTTTGTTTTGCTGTTCAAGTCTATTTTGTCCGACATTAGTGTAGCCACTCTATCTTTCTTATGTTTACTGTTTGCATAATATATCTATTTCCTTTTCAACCTACTTGTATCTTTGATTCTAAAGTGTCTTCTGGGCTGGGGGCAGTGGCTCACGCCTGTAATCTCAACTCTTTTGGAGGCCAAGGTGGGAGAATCACTTGAAGCTAACAGTTTGAGACCAGCCTGGGCAACATAGTAAGACCCTATTGCTACAAAAAATATAAATAAATAAAAAATAAAGTGTCTCCTGTAGACAGTATATAGTTGAATATTGATTTTTATCCAGTCTGACTGTTATTACTGATATGGTAGGATATACAGCTGTCATTTTACTTTTCTTTTCTTTTCCTTTTGTTTTATTTATTTCTGACTCCATTACTTTTCATTTTCTGTATATGTCATGTCTTTTTCATTCCTGTTACTCCTTTAATCTTTCTTTTGCATTAAGTGAATATTTCATAATGTAACATTTTAATTCCTTCAATCATTTTTCATTCTGTTTTTTTTCAGTTGTTTTCTTAGTGGTTGCTCTAGGGCTTACTATATTCATTTTAGCTTATCAGAGTCTATTTCAGATTTATACTAAATTAATTCTGGTGAGACACTGAAACATTATTCTTCTATTACTCAATTCCCTTTTCTAACTTTTTGTGCTATTGTTATACATAGTGCATATATAATATGCAAATAATACATTGTTATAATTATTGCTTTGTATAGTTTTATGTCATTTAAAGACAGGGAGAAGTATAGTAAATACATATTTATAGACTGTATTATATTAATCTTCTAACTTACTATTTCTGGTTCTTGTTATTTGTTCTCATGGATATGAGTTACCAACTGCTGTTACGTCTTTACTCCAATACAGCTTTGCTCTCGCCCACCTCATTTGTGTTGTTATTGTCAAATAGATTACATTTCTATACATTATAGGCCCAACAAAACAATCATATACATGTTGTTTTATACAACTTATTTTTAAGTCAGTTAAGAAGAGAAGAAATACACATTTATATTGTTTTTATAATTACATAGTCATCTTTACCAGTGCTCTTTGGATTTGTTTGTTTTGTGTTTATTTTGTGAGGATTCAGATTGTGGTGTGGGGTCACTTACTTCTAGTCTGAAGAACTTCCATTAGTAATTCTTGTAAGGCAGGGATGCTAGCAACAAATTTTCTGAGTTTTTGTTTGTCAGGCAATGTCTTTATTTTGCGTTTATTTTCAAAGATAGCTTTTCTGGATATAAAATTCTTGAGAGTTGTTTTGTGTTCAGCATTTTGAATATGTTACCCATTGCCTTTTGGCCTCCATTGTTTCTGATGAGAATTCAGCTATTAATCTTATTGAGGTTCCCTTGAATGTGATTAGTTCTTTTTCTCTTGCTGCTTTCAAAACTTTGTCTCTCAGCATTTTTAGTATGATGAGCTTACGTGTGGGTATATTTGTGTTTAACTTACTTGGAGCTTGCTGAGCTTCTTAAATCTGTAGATTAATCTTTTTCATCAAACTTGGCTAATTTTCAGTCATTGCTTCTTCAGTTACTTTCTCTGCTCTTTTCTCTCACCTCTCCTTCTGGAATTCCCATTATGAGTACATTGGTATGCCTAATGGTGCCCCCCGGCTTTTTCTGAAGCTCTGTTTTCCTTCATTCTTTGTTCTCTTTGCTCTTTGGATTGCATGATCTCTACTCCCTATATTCAAGTTTGCTGATCCTTTCTTCTGCAAGTTCAAATCCACTATTGTTCCTCTCTAGTGAATTTTTCATTTCAATTATTATACTCCGCAATTCCATAATTCATTGGATTATTTTTAATGGTTTATCTTATCGATAGTCTCTATTTGTTCAGAAATTGCCACCATAACTTCTTCTACTTTTTTTTTTTTTTTAACATAGTTTCCTTTAGTTCTTTAAACATAGTTATAATGGCTGCTTTGAAGTCTTGGTCTGTTAAATCTGATATCTGGCCTCTTTCATAGGCAGTTTCTGTTGTCTGCTTTTTTTCCCTATGTATGGGTCATACTTTTCTGTTTATTTGTATATCTCATGGTTTTTTGTTGAAAATTAAACTTTTTAGGAAATATGTTGTAGTAACTCTGAATTCTGATTTCCCTTCCCCCCTCTCAGGCTTGTTTTTTGTTGTTTGCTTGTTTATTTGTTTAGGGACTTGGATAGGCTTTCGTAGTGAAGTCCTTTTCCCCTTCAATGTAAATCTGATTTAAGGGGTATGACTTGTTCTTTAGGATTCCTGTCCTGAGCAGACCTCCCCACCCCTACAATGTAGGGGGCACCCAGATACCTGCCTTCCTCCAAATCTGGTCCCAAGAGGCAGAGAATCCCTCTCCCACCTGTTAGAACCTGTCTTTCAAATTTTTCTTTCTCCCCCAAAAGCATTATCCACTTCCTTCCAAATAGATACTCCAGGGTGCTGTCCTGAAAGTCCTGTTTCCTACCCCATTACCACCACAGCCAGAACCCAGACTCACCACTGGAGGACTCCCAATTCTCACAGCCATGTTCCCCCACTCTACTCCCATCCATGGGCGAGCACGCTGACTGGCCACAGTGAAAAGTGTCAGCTTCCACAGCCTAGGCCTGTCTTAGGGTGTGTCCCTGCTCAAATAAATGGATCTCAGCACTCCAAGCATAATTAGTTAGTTTCATGTACCTGGCCATTTCTCTGGGGTATACCACTCCTCCTCCTGGAACACAGCACAGGGCCAGGTTCCAATGTCCCCTGGGTCTTCACAGTGCCCTAGTCCACACAGCTCTTTTCTGGGACTATCCCACAGGTCCTAATTCTTTTACCCAATAGAGGCTTTAACCTCAGGAGGTTTTACTAGTCAGGCTTCAGTTGAAAGTGACAGAAGCTCAATCAAAACTAGCTTAAGCTTCAAGAGGATCCTGGGGTGGTTTAGAGAATAGATGGGAAGCATCTGGCCTTGGGCACTGGCCCTGAAGTGTGCAGACAGCGCCTCTCTAGATGTTCCCCCTACTTCTCCCTGATGGGCCTACTCCCCTCAGTCTTCCATCTCCCTTGCCTGGAGCTGTAGAACCAGTTACTCTGGAGCCACACCCTTACTATCACCTTCCAAAGAAGAAATCCAACCTTTCTCTGGGCATTTTCTGCTGTCTGCCCTTCTCATGGTCCAGCTTCTGTTGTTCCACCAGGCGTTATGTTTGCCCAGCTGCATGGCTGTGGCCAAGGGGTTTTTAGGATGACACATTCTCTCCTCCCAGAGACTCTCCTAGTTTCCTATATCTTCCTCCCTTACTCTATTGTCCCTTCTTCCTCAAAATCACTTGCAGTCTCTTGCTTCCCTAGAAAGAGGACAGAGGCAGAAAGGCCTCAAAGTGCTTCTCAACCCTGGTTACACATGAGAATCACCTGGAGAACTTTACAAATACCATCACCCAGGCCCCAAACCAGATGAATTTATCGGAATTCTTTAGGGGTAAGTCCCCTGCATTGGTGTTTGTACAGCCAGGGTTGCAAAACACTGGTACAGAGATGTAAGATACCACAGGTCAAGATAGTGAGGATGAACTTGGAGAGGTACTGAGATGCTCTCTCCAACCCCACTACATATACAGGGTCCTGTCGTCATTATTAGAATCCTAACACCCCAGAAGCAACAATAGCCCAGGAAATCCTCAAACTTTATCCCTGAAAAGCATTGTCACTTTATCTCAACTTGAAGCCAGTTGCTAAGGCCCTACCTGGGACAGATAGCCAGCATGATTTGCTAGTTTTGAAGGTGTTTGGCAGGTGTGCTGAGTCCTGGCTACTGGGGTTGGGGGACAAGTGGGCTCTCAGAAGACGGTTCCCTGGAAAGGGAGAAAGGTGCTTCTGGGTGGATAATCTGTATTCTTGTCCCTCTCTGCAGGTCACCGTGGTCTTAGGGGACCTTCTGTCCTTTTCTTAGGGGAAATACATGGAATGTTGGGGTACAGAGGAGAGACTGTGGTAGGGATGGAGTGATATAGTCAGATATGCCCAGAGTTGACCCTGGAGCCACAGGAGCCTTCTGATAAACTTGGGGTCATTCCTGTTGAGAAGCGATGAGAATGTGGATGGCTCAGTAAGACAACACTGATTCAAGTAACAGTTATTGCTTGGCTACTATGTATTCTAAAAAGTCAAAAGGCAAACTAAGGAAAATATTGACAACAAATATACATAAAGGGTCACTATGCTAATAAGTTTTACAGATCAATAAGAAACACATTAAGGCCCTCAAAGAACCATGTAAGTAAAAGAATTCCTAGAAGACAAAACCACTGATAATTAAATGTTTAACCCTTGTTGGTAATCAAAGAGCCACATTAGAACATCATTTGCCACTACCAAATTAGTGAACATTTACTTAAAATCCTAATATCTGATGCTAGCAATGGTTTGAATAGTTCCTCTTTGGGTAATAGCAGATTTACAGGTAGTGCTTCTCTGCTAGCACCGTTCTCATTGTTTGCATTCCTTCATTCCTTGTAAACTAGGTGCTATTATCCCCATTTTGCTGCTGTAGAAACTAAGTCAGGTAACTTGCCCAAAGCCACACTGCTGATGTGACGCGCACCGGCTTCACTGCAGGTGAAAGTGGAAGTGAATATATAACCTTCCTGGAGGCAGTCTGCAATCCCATATTGACAGCTGAAAAATATTCATTCCCTTTCACCTAGTGATTCGACTCCCAGGAATCCATTCTTTTTTTTGTTTTGTTTTGTTTTGTTCTGTTTTGAGACGGAGTCTCTCTCTGTCGCCCAGGTTGGAGTGCAGTAGCCTGATCTCAGCTCACTGCAAGCTCCGCCTTTCGGATTCACGCCATTCTCCTGCCTCAGCCTCCCGAGTAGCTGGGACTACAGGCGACCGCCACCAGGCCCGGCTAGTTTTTTTGTATTTTTTAGTAGAGAGGGGGTTTCACCGGGTTAGCCAGGATGGTCTCGATCTCCTGACTTTGTGATCCGCCCGTCTCGGCCTCCCAAAGTGCTGGGATTACAGGCTTGAGCCACCGCGCCCAGCCCCCAGGAATCCATTCTAAGAAAACAACCAGAGTTGAGCCATTTCGTTCCCCGCAGCTCATGTGAAACAATGGCACATCCATTATGATGCTGGGCTGTGGTTGCATCATAATGTACATTTAGTATGTGGAGTGACAATCGGCGCTAGCTCATAATATAATGCTATTAATAAACGAAAAGAGATACAAAAAATAGTCATGATATGCATATATATTGCAATAAACCATGATTTCTGTGGGTGGTGGGATGGTAATTTTTAATTTCCACATTGAACATTTCTGTTTTCTACTTATTAGTTTGATAATCGGAAACAAAAGCTAAGTGTCTTTGTTGTTTGTGTGTTTGATGCTGAGTTTCCTGGACAGCAGGACTGGGAGGTTGGGTGGGGGTTTTGGCTCAGTCCGGGAGCAGAGCGGCGGGTTGGGAGCGGCAGGCGGGCAGGGTCCCCGGAGGCGCCCGGGCTCTGCCCCTCTAGCTAGAGAGGCGGCAGAACCCTAGCGGCCTGGAAGGGAAACTGCGGCCAGCGGGCGAGGAGCCGCCCCCCGGGGACGGGGCGCCAGCGGGTGGGTGAGCAGCCCGCCTGGCCCGGGTTCAAGTTCCAGCCCCGCGATGGCCTCCGCGGGCAGCACCGCTCGGCGGGCAGGCTCGGGAAGCTGGCACTCAGAAAGGGGAGAAGGGAGAGGTGCTCGGCCGCAGCCAACTCCACATGGCTCCATGCAGCGGGCGAACAAAGTCTCCTTGAAGGCCACCTGGACTGATGCGGAGTCCAAGCAGCCCAGGTGGGTAGCGGGAGAAGGTGTCCAGGCTGCCAGGCGCGAGAACCCGGCCCAGTGCCTCCCTGGTGGGCAGGGCCTGGAGCGGGCGGGGGCGGAGGCTGCGGCCAGAGAAGCCCGGAGAGCCAGGCGGGGGCCAAGGATCGCCTCCCGAGAGGTGCCCGGGCCCTGGCCCAGAGTCGCTTCCCCACTGCCCCGCCCACCAGCCAGCCCCTGCCCTACCTCGCCGACCACCTCCGTGCGCAGGCGACTGCCCTCGCCTTGCCACACCGCCCTGCCTCGCTCACCGCACCCCACGTTGATCCCAGCCCCAGCGAGGAGTCCGACCAGACCACGATCGACCAGACGGCGATCCGGAGCTACTACCAGCTGTTCGCGGCGGCCGTGGGCAACGTGGAATGGCTGCGGTTCTGTCTGAACCAGAGCCTCAGGGAAATCCCCACCGACTACAAGGTGAGGTCTTGAGTGTGGGGGCAAAGACTGAGGTCCCTCTCCCGCTACCCTGCTCAGAGTGGTCACCTGGAGAAGATGTCCTTTTCTGGGTAAAGCCTCCTAATTTAACTCATCTTCTGGCTGTGGAAGGACCATTTTGGGGGCAGGGAGGTTGGGTGGGCTGATGAACACACACTGGTTAATTAACAAAAGGATGTGAGCATTCCTGGGGACACAGGAAAGACAGTGAAGGTAACCCCAATAAATTTATATAAATTGTGGACCCTGGGACCTCAACCCCACTCAGCCTCATCCTGCCTGCTCTGGACCTCACAGGGCTTCACTGCCATCCACTTCGCAGCCCAACGGGGCAAGCTTGCATGCCTGCAGGTCCTGGTAGAGGAGTACAAGTTTCCCGTGAACCTGCTGACCAACAATAGCCAGACCCCCCTGCACCTCGTCATCCACAAGGACAACACCACCGTGGCCGTCCCCTGCATCTACTACCTGCTGGAGAAAGGCGCAGCCCTCAATGCGTGAGTCCAGCCTGCTTCAGGAGGGATACTTCAGGCACAGGCACAGCCCCACCTCCAGGCAGGCAAATCCATGCAGGACAAGCAGAGGGGCTGCTGGAGGTGACAAGGATTGGGTCCCACATAAAGCAGTCAGGAATCCACATGGTGTAGTAAAGAGACTGGGCTTTAGCCGGGCGTGGTGGCTCATGCCTGTAATCCCAGCACTTTGGAAGGCTGAAGCGGGCGGATCACCTGAGGTCGGGAGTTGGACACCAGCCTGACCAACATGGAGAAACCCTGTCTCTACTAAAATACAAAATTAGCCGGGCATGGAGGTACATGCCTGTAATCCCAGCTACTCGGGAGGCTGAGGCAGGTAATTGCTTGAACCCGGGAGGTGGAGGTTGCGGTGAGCCGAGATCACACCATTGCACTCCAGCCTGGGCAACAAGAGTGAGACTCTGTCTCAAAAAAAAAAAAAAAAGAGAGAGAGATTGGCCTTTAACAGACCTAGTCTACATCCCAGCTCTGCAACTTGCTAGCAGACAGCGGGACCTTAGGCAAGTCACTCAACCTCTAAGCCCCAGTGCTTTGGCTCCCAAACTTAGGTGTACATTAGAATTACCTAGGGAGCTCAAAAAATATGAACACCTGGCCGGGTGGTGTGGTGGCGTAGTCCCAGCTACTCAGGAGGCTGAGGCAGGAGAATCGCTTGAATTCGGGAGGCGGAGGTTGCAGTGAGCTGAGATTGCACCAATGCACTCCAGCCTGGCCATAGAGAAAGACTCCCGTCTCAAAAAATAAAAAATAAAAAAAATTAGGCCGGGCGCGGTGGCTCACGGCTGTAATCCCAGCACTTTTGGAGGCTAAGGCGGGTGGATCACAAGGTCAGAAGATCAAGACCATCCTGGCTAACACAGTGAAACCCCGTCTCTACTAAAAATACAAAAAAGTTAGCCAGGTGTGGTGGTGAGCGCCTGTTGTCCCAGCTACTCGGGAGGCTGAGGCGGGAGAATGGCGTGAACCCGGGAGGCGGAGCTTGCAGTGAGCTGAGATTGCGCCGCTGCACACCAACCTAGGCGACAGAGTGAGACTCAGTCTCAAAAAAAAAAAAAAAAAAAAAAAATTAAAATTAAAAAATATAAACACCAGTGTTGCAATCCAAAGGTTATAATTTAATGGGTCTGTGGTGTGACCTGGGCTTTGGAAGTCAGAAAAGATCCCCAGGTGCTTCTAACTTGCAGCTAAGTTTGGGAACCTCTGTCTCAGTGTCTTCAACTGAAACTTGGGAGAATGGCAGTGCCTATCACATGGGACTACTGTGATCACTGAAAAGTGCATGGCATACAGGAGACTGCATTCATTCAAAGTATCAAGCATGCACTATGTGCCAAGCACTACGCTAGAGTCACAGAAATGCTCCCTCTCCTCACAAAGCTGACATTCTAGTGCAGGAGCAGAGAGTAAATTAGCAAACAAATAAATGAAGAAAATCTTGACAGAGCATGGGAAGTGGTTATGAAAAAAATAAACAAGGTGATGGGGTAGGTGGTAAAGCAGGTAGGGGGAGGATCTATTTTGGATGAAGCAATCACCTCTAAGGAGGTGACATTAAATTGCAACCTGAAGACAGAGTGAGCCAGACATGCAAAGAGCCAGGGAAGTGTTCCAGGTAGAGGTAACATCATGTGTTGGGAAAGAGTGGGCAAGGTCAAAGGATAAATCAAGGAGGTTAGGCCCAGGTCATGTAGATCTTGTGGGCATAGGGAATCTGATGAGACATGGGGAAAGGGCAGGGGGCTGGTTGGTTTAAGAGTAGATGAGGTTAGTGGTCTCTGAACCAAGCCAGCCCTCCTTCCAGCAGTTCTTAACTGTCACATACCTCCTAAAATCAGATTTTTACTGTTCACTTAGTCCAATTCCTCCCTCTACAGTAAAGGAAATTGAGGTGCTGAAAGGGAGAGACATAGCTAGGGTCACCCAGTGGACAGATGGTAGAGCAGGGCTTGGAAACTGGTGTGTCCATCTATCTGATGGGCAGATGCCCTTTGTCTTTCGTTTCTGCTGTCATCCCCATTGGCGGGGCCTTCCACAGTCAGACATGCAACGGCTGCACGCCCCTGCACCTGGCAGTCCGTGAGGGCCTGCTGGACTGTGTGAAGGTCCTGGTACAGAGTGGCGCCAACGTCCACGCCCAAGATGCCATGGGCTACAAACCCATTGACTTCTGCAAAATATGGAACCACCGTGCCTGTGCCCGGTGAGAGTGTGAGAACCACCTAGAGCCTGCCCACCCCTTCCCCTCCCCCAGCCTTTTCCCTAGAGCCCTCACCATAGCTGAGCCTTTAAGGGGAGGGTTGGGATGCCAGACAGCTGGAGGAAGCGTCTACTGCCCAGGATATTTTGAATGAGGCAATCACCTCATCACCTAGGCTGGGGGGTAAGTCTGCCCAGGTCCCCTGCCCTCTGGGTTGATCACTGCCCTCCTTTCCTGCCCTGAGGCAGGAAAGGTGACCAGCCTCAGCAGGAGGGCGGTGACCATGTCATCAAGGACTTTCCTCTTTCACCTAAAGAAGTAGGGAGCCAGAGGGCCCCAGGCAATGGGGATGGCTCATCTTGCTCATCTCCCTCTGGCCACTCCCCTCATCCCCATCCAAGCCCTCAGCAGCAGCCAGTCTTCCCAGCCCAGGTGGAAGCTCTGTCACTGTGGGATGACACCCCTGTCCCGACCTTGGCACCAGGTTCTTGAAGGATGCCATGTGGAAAAAGGACAAGAAGGACTTTGCCTGTGAGATGAGAAAGATGAAGACACTCAAGAGCCAGCTGGCCCTCATGGAGTACAACTACCTGATTGAGTATCAAGTAAGTGGGGAAGCGGGGGGGCGGGGGGCCGGGTGCCAGCTGCTATCCAGGCATGTGAGCAGAGGGGCAGTGACCCACATACTGTGGAAGAGTGGCTAGAAGCACTCCCACCCTGAAAGAGTCACCCTTTTGCCTGTACTCCCACCCTGTACTCTGACTGAAATTCCACTTTTAAATAAGCCAGTCTTTTGGTCAAAAGTCTTATCCTGTGTTAGAAAGCCAATTTAAGCAAGCTTAAATTCACAAGTATTTCCGGGCCCCTCTTAGTGCACTGCCTCTTTCAGGATGAGAACCTTCAATGAGACCAAGGCCCTGCAGGTAACTGGAGCTCACATTCTGGTTAAAAAAATCCACCCTTCCTTCCAGCAGGCACTGGGCATTCACTCTGTGCTAGAAACCTACTAGACCCTCAGGTCCAAAGATGAACAATATGTGGTCCCCATGCTCAAGGAGCTTAGAGTCTAGCAGAGGAGGCAGGTTACAGCCCCATCAAGGAGAAGAGGGTCCAGGAGGGTGTCAGGAGGCATGATGCTTAAGAGGAGTCTTGAAGGATGCGCAGCAGTTAGCTATATGAAGAAGGAGGGAAGGGCTGACGAGGCATAAGGAGCAGCGCATGGGAAGGCATAGAGGCACCTGGGAACATGATGTATGCAGAGAACTGAAAACTCAGAGCAGCTGGGGATCAGATGTAAGTTGGAGGCTGCCAAGATTTGGCAGGGGCCCACATCAGTGAAGGACCTTGGCTGGGTAAGAAAGGGGATTTTAAGCAGGTGTAATTACATAGGGTGCAAAACCCAGAAAACTCAGAAGATACTGGGAATCTTAAGTGAATCCTGAAGTGGGGAGGGCTTTGAGGCTGCTGACTCCAGCACATCAGGTCTGTTCCAGCTCCATTTCTCTCCAGTTCTCAGCCCTATCCTCCTCTAATGCCGGGGTCACTAGTCCTCAGAGTCACACACTGTCCAGAGGAGGCAAGGCCCATCTGTTTTCTGTAGCTCTAACCTTTTCCAGAAGCTCCTTGCATCTCCCCTCATCTCTTATGGCCTCAATTCGATCAAGGGTCCATTCTCGTTTCTATAGCTACAACTAAAGGAAAGCCATATGCTGACTGACTTAGGTCTGGGGCAAGGTCTGATGGAATTATTATGATTGGCTTAGCTTAATCAGAGCCTGTGTCTGGAGCTGGGTCAATCTCCAAAGCCTCTGACTGCTTAGCAACAGTCTGGGAGTGAGATAGTGAGACAATGGCGGTGGGGGAGGTTCTATGACAACATATGGAAGGCTGCAGTGGAGGCAAGGAGAGAGCTAGATTGAGCTGCTGCCACCGGGCCTAGAGAGCCAGCCAATTGTATCCTCCCTGCATGACTTCTCACTTCCAAGAAGTGTGTCCACATCAGGCCATCTGGTCCTTTCTGCTTTCTCCTTCCAGGGTCAAGGATGCAGTGTGCACTTCCCATTTGCCTTTTCCCCCTTCACACCAGAGACTCTCTTATGACAGGACATGTCTCTACTATCAGACTGCAGATTCCTTTAGAGAAGTGGGGACTTGTCTTTCTGTAAGACTTGAGGTTTTCCCTAGGGCAGGGACTGTGTCTCCCATGTCAAGTTGGAGCCTCACCTAGGGCAGAGGCTATCTCTCTCCCATCAGATTGGAGATCTCCCCTTTGGGAGAGATGCTTTGTCTCCCCACTCAGCCCGGGGGCACCCTTATGGAAAAAGTTGTCTCCCCCATCGGAACGCTGGCTTCCGTAAGGTAGGTGTTACTCCCATCAGAGTCAGAGTTTCCCTCATCCGTCAGACCGTGGTTTCCAAAAGCTACAGCCACAGGGCCTCCTTGCACAGAAGCAGAGGGCAGCAGGCCTCCATGACTCTCTTGTACCCTCTGTTGTTGCAGAAAGAGCACAAAATTCTCAGGGAAGCTGCTATCAGAAAGTGGCTACACGGCAAGCTGCACCCAGGCCACTCTCTGGTCTCTAATACCAAGCAAGCCCGGGCCACCGCCCTCTCCAAGACCCCAGAGCAACGGGGATCGCAGTGTTCCAGCAGCTTCCACCCCTCTGTGGAGGCGCGCCTGCAATGCATTCCACAGCCCATGGAGATGCCCAAGCCCATCTACAGGAAGTCCACGATCAAGCGGCCCACGATGTGGAATGTTAGCAACAACCCTGCCAGACCCCCCACCACCAAGATCAGCCACTCGCAAGGCATCCGCCTGGGCGTGCATCCAGACCCCAGCCCGGAGCACGACTTCAGCAGCTTCCTGGAGGTGAGACCAGACCGGCACGGCGGTGCGTGGCTGCACACAGTGGACGGCCACTGGGTGGCGCCAGTGCCGCGGCTGCCTTTTGAGGTGCTGCTTCGCATGCTGTATCCACATGTGCGGCCGTACAGAATGAAGGTGCCCCAGGGCTTTTACCCCATCAGCATGAGGGAAGTGCCCAGGAAGCGGCACCTGGGTGACGACACCTTCTGGACCGACACTCTGGCCATGAACCTGCGTGACACATTTGATGAAGCCTTCCTGGCAGCTGTGCGATCCCATCAAGGACTCCCTGCCCTGCCCTCCCCACAAATCAACCCATAAAGTTATCATTGCTACCTCTCCCCCTGAGGCAGCCCAGTGAAGGCTGACGTGTGGCGATTTTCATTGTGGGTGGCCAGGAAAGGGGGAGGGGTGCCTATGGGCTTCCCACTCCCAAGTTCGAGAACAGGAGTCCCCCTTCCCAATCAAGAGCCCAGACCCCAGGCCTCCTTTCTCTCTGCAAAGAAATCTCTTGGCACACCCCCAGGAAATCCAAGTTAGGTTCAGAGTAGGGGGTGAGTCGCTATCCTTCACCTTGGCATTGTAAAAGTTGTCATATTTTGGCACCCACCGCCCTCCCACCCCAAAGGGCCCAGGCTTCCAGGATGGAAGGACCCACTGGGAAATTCTGTTTCTTGTTCAGATTAAGCCCTTCCTGCTGCAGGCTCTAAGCTGAGACCCAGAATGGGGTAGAGGACAGCTAATATGTCCCCCTGGCACGGGCTTCCCTGCTACTATGGGCTGCCATCCTTATTCCCAGCAGCCACTGAGGTTCTTATTCCCAGCAGTTCAGGGAGGCATGGGCAGCACATCCAGGGAGGGGAGGGATGTGTGGTTTCCATCCCAGTCTATGAAAGCACTTGTACTTCCTCCAGGAAGTTAACTGGCTCCCATGTATCTCTTTGTACACATCACTACAATTCATTCATTAAACAAACATTTATTGAGTGCTTTCTAGGTGCCAGGCACCAAGCCAGGCACTGTTAATACAAAAATTCCAGCACAATCCTTGCCCTCAAGGAGCTTACAGTCTAGTGGGGAGATGACCATTAGGCAGGCAAGTAAGCCCAGAGTGATCTGTGTAGTATGCCAGGGTGGGGGTCAGGAGGAGAGGGTATAGTCAAAGCTCCTCGGAGGAAGTCAAGTCTAAGTTGAGATTTGACAGAGAAAGTACCCTTTCTCTGTGGCCAAAAGAAAGGAGGAATCAGAGTGGCAACGGAGAGCCACTGCATCTCTGGATACAGGAGGCTGGGACCCAGAATGCAAGAAGACAAGTGATGAAACTAGAGAGGTGAGCAGGGACCAGGACACCATGAGTCTCACAAGCCATGCTGAGGGGTCCAGACTTTATCCTGAGGGCAGCAGGGAGCCATGGAAGGTTTTAGGCCAGAGAGTGACTTGATCAACTATGCAATGCATTTTAGGAAGACAGCTCTGGCTACGGAATAGAGAAGCAATAGGAGGCTGTCACGATAATCCAGGTGAAAGATGATGACAGTGGGAGTGGCTCGAATCAAGATGTTCAGGTAGACCTGACCGTTTTGAGAGACTGGATGTGGTGGGCAGAAAGAGAAAACAGGAATAGAAGTTTCCTGTCTGGCTCCTGAGTGATCTCGGGGCCAAGGGAAGTACCCAGAAGGGGCAGGTTCACAGAAGACAGCAAGTACCATCCGGGCTGTGGACCTGAATTGTCTGTGCACACAGAAGGCAGCAAAACTGTGATTCAGGTGATCAGGAAGGATGTTGGGGCTGGAGGTCAACACTAAATTCCTCACAGTCCTTGAAACCATCCAGATGGATGGGCTTCCCTAGGGAGCCCACAGCAGAACCCTGAAAGACCCTACTGTGCATGGGCAAGTGGAGAAGCCTGCACAGGAGCCTGAAAGGAACAGCCAGAGAGGTAGGAGGACAACTAGCCACAGAGGTGCCAGGGAAGTGTCATCCAAGAAGCAAGGGGTGATCAGCCATGTCAAATGCTGCCTAGATCTAGTAAGATAGGAAAGGGGTCTGCTGGATTTAGCAACCTCTGGGAGAACACTGGCAGTAGAGCGGAGGGGGCGAAGCCACATCATCAAGGTGAAGAACCAAGCAGCAGAGGGAGGAGAGTAGGGCCAGCTATCAGTCCAATGGGAGGATAACGCAGGCCGCCAGTGTCCCCTGCCTTGTCTATTCTGGTCTGCATAGGAGAAAAGGGCCTGGCAATCTCGTTCACACTGAGAGAAGACCAACATGTGCTCTTCCTCTCAGGGAAAGGGGAAAGCTGGTATTCTTAAGAGAAGGTAAATGCTAAAGCCAAGGAAATGAAGGGCTATGATGGAACTTCAGGCATGATATAGAGGAAATATTTTCAAGCACGGGGGTTTTTCCAGTGGCTTAAAGGTATCACATGTGTACAGTTTGTCTCTGTACCTGCCGGCCTCACTTTGAGGTATAGAACATGGCCAGAAATGGCTCTCACGGGGGACTTCATTCCAATATGTACTGTTGAGCACTTGCAAGGCACTGTAGTTGGAGTATAAGGTCAACAAATGCAGGTCTGTGCCCAAGACCTGGCCTGCCTTCTTAGAAGGCAGATATATCTCCCCAGGAGCCAAGAGTGCACAGAAGAGGGCCAGGCCTTGGATGCTCTTAGAGTGACAAACAGCTTCTCCCATTAGTCCCATTTCTTTAAAAACAGGCTGCCTGGAAGCTAATTTTTATTTCGTTTCTCCTTGAGCCTAAGATAGTATTCAGCCAGAAACCACTCCTTTTCCCAGAGGAAGATCTATAAATAGGATATTGTAGATGTTCTTCTGAAAATCTAACCCAGTCCTAAATTGTCCCCTCTCCTACTCCCAGTTTGACAGTCACGGAGCCTTGGGGAAAGAGATGGAAGAGAGTGCATCAGAGAGGCTGCCTATAGCCCCACTTCCCACTCCTTGAGCAGGCTCAGTTCCTCACCCCTGCCCCCTTCCCATTAAGGGCTACAAGAACAGTCCCTTGGGAAGGGCAAGACCCAGACCCAGAAAAGGAATCCCTGGAGCAGAAAAGTGAGTCCAGTCCAGGGCAGAAGGTTAGCAGGAAGAAAGGAAGATGAACTGTCAGGGTATTAAGGCAAACAGTGCCACCTAGAAGCTTTATTCAAACGGAAATCCGTACTTGGAGAGAAATCACAGTTCAACAGCAAAAACTATTTCTGTTGGACATGCCAAGCCATGGCCCCTCCCCATGGCCACCTGCCCAGAGAACTTGTCACCATCTGCTCTTCAGCTTCACAGACCCTGCCCTGCCTGCCCCAGCTGGGCCAGAACCTCCTGACCCACCTTGGAAGGGACAGGGGAGGGCTGAGGGATCTCAGCCTCCTGGCTAAGTAGGCTCTGCCACCCTCCTTGGTGCCCTTTGAGGTTACAGCCTCTTGCAGCATCAGATCTGAGCCAAGCTGAGCCCCCCAAGGAGGGTGGGGATGGGGCTTCAGAGTTGAGGGGAGAAAAGCCAGGGCAGGTGGTAGGTGCCTTCCCGACTTCCGGTCCCCACCTGGCATAGAGGCCCAGGGGCCTGACTCTCCTGATCTTGCCCCCACATCCTGCCCGCATCGGGGTCAGTATATCTTCTGACGACTGGGTAGAATGGCCTCTTTGATGAAGGAGAAGACAACCAGGATCCCTAAGCGTTTGCCCCGCTTGCCTTTGGTGAAATAATTGGAGACGACATCATCTGTGGAGACACAGGCAAGAATATGAGAGAGAGAGAGAGAGAGAGAGAGAGAGAGAGAGAGAGAGAGAGAGAGACAGAGAGAGAGAAAGTGTGTGTGAGTGTGTGTGTGAATACGGCTCTCCCAACCCCGAGCCCAGGTGTCTCCAACACAGGGCTGGACTCCGGTTCCCTCAGTGGATCCCTGCCAACCCAGGGCTTGCTGGCTTGCTCCCACCTCGGCCCCTTACAAATCCCTTCTCACCTCCTGGCTGCATGGTAGAGGGCAGGACATTCTCCCCAGCCGAAAGTGACACAAAAAACGCAAACGGAATTATCCACAGGCAGAAAGTGAAATAGGCCAGGACCTGGCAACAAGAGAGACTGAGAAGAGGGTGTCCCGGAGGTGCCAAGAGTAGGCTAGGTGTGGTCACTGTGTCGGTCAAGAGTGCACAGGGGGCCACACCTGATCTCCAAAGGGGGCCCAGGCCTGGGAAGCAGGGAACGCCACCCTCAGACATGGAAATCCTTCTGTGGGGAAAGGTGGAGGCTGAAGATGACTGAATGTGGCCACAAGCCCCACATCTTGGTCACTAGGACAAGCAACTCCCCTGGACTGAAGGAGGCAGACGAAGTCCTAAGCCATGAATGACTGACCCACACTCCCCAAAGAAGTGACCTTGCTCTTCCCAGAGGTTCAAACTGGAGCAGGAGGGTGTGGAGAAATCATGAGAGAAGAAAACTTTGGCAGCCACTGGGAAAAGCTGGGGCTCAGTCCATCCCAGCCCTGTAAGGACTGTGTCAGAGAAGGTCACCCTAGTGCCCCTTCCTGACCTCAGGATGACCCCTCCAGGGGGACCCAAAGGACTCACTGAGGAAGAGCAGTGTCCTCCCCGCCTCAGACAAAGGGGCACATTCTGTCTCCATCCACACTGCTTTCTCAAACTATCTATGTTTTGTTTTTTTTCAAACATGTAATCCTTGAACAGATTCAGTTTCAAATCATAGCTAAGTTCACAAAGTAAACCATGCAAGTTCCCTTTTACTGCCCTGTCCCTGTTAACAGCTGAATGTGCTGGACACCTCTTACCTCTGAGAAGGGATAATATTCTTCTGCAAAAAACTGAAATGCTAGGTAATGATTCACCACCACTAGTCCTGTTGAGGGAATGAAGAGTCAGTCAGTTTAAGGGGAATAATAGAAAACTGTACTTTTAACTTCACAAGGCCCTCAGAAGTTGGGAGCCTCCACGGAGTTTTAGGCCTGACTTTACACTCAACTCAGAGTAGGCTACTGCCTAGAACTGTTTCCCATCTGCTACAATGGGAGAATAAGCCTCAACCTGCCCCACTGCACGGGGCATTCCAAGTAAAATTAGAAGGTAACAAAGCTCTTTGCATGTTATAAAAATGAGACTTCTATGTTACATAATCCAAAGCATCATGATAATGAACCTCGTTTTTAGTGGATGTGAGTGCTAAAGAAAGCTCTCCCACAGTGACAGGTGGGGAGAAATCACGGGTGTGCAGATTAGATGCCCCTAAGAGGCTCTACTCCAAACTGGGCAGCAGGGAGAAGTCCTGCTCAAATAAAAAGGCTCTCGCTCCTCAGGAATAAAAGGGCAAGACTTGCTAGATGCTTTGAGGTACAGTCTTCAGGTTCCTCAGCATTCTGCGGGAGCAGGTCTTTCCCCATCCTGTCCCCAGGTAAGGCATACCGGCGTGAACTGATACGTTCTAGACACACACACACACACACGCACACACAGCCACCCCTCCTTGCTGTGCAACTGAGTTTATAAAAGAGGGCACGTGTGCATATCCTAGACACAGGCTGCTCAAGAGACAGTCATCCCTGCCTGTTCCCATGGTGAGGTGAAGGACAGGCACCAGAAAGAACATGTCGCCTGAAACTGACTGTCCCCTCAAACACACCTCACAGCAATTCCCATGTCTCCTTTCTTCTCTCCTGCCTCTCCCATTCTAAGGCAAAGACTACAGTTCTGCTATGCCTAGCCACACTCTAGGGCTAAGAGATAATGGGAGGTAGGATAGTGCCTGGTGCCCACAAGATCTTTTGGAAAAACTCTTTTAGACATCAAAAGGCAGATCAAGGGAATGAAGTCAGGGGAGCCTGCTGCTGAGGGGCTGGGGGCAGGACTTCTTCCCTAGGACAGAGGCACCTGGTCTCCATGGACGGGCTCCCTAAACAAACCTCTGCTGAACAAATTCTTTGGTGAAATCACACCAACATCCAAGGAAGAAACCAGTTTTGGCTTTAACAATATGCCCTTTGTGTGGATAATATTCACTCTCCAGGCTCTCTCATAGAAATAGAAAAGTCACTCTAAGAAATCCCCTAACTCCACCTGATACCCTGACTGAAAGCTGGGGTAGCCAGTAATGATGAACAGGAGCAATGGTAATCTTGGCAACCAAAATACTTTCCGGAGCCTTTTCCAGGAATATCTGTAAATATCTATATGCACCTACTATATGTCCACTGAGTCTCCCAACAGTTCTTTCAGAAACATCCTCTCTGAACAGATGGAGAAGCTAAGGCCCAGAGAGGGCCAACGATTCCCCAGGGTCAGAAAGCAGTGGCAGGGCAACGCCAAGAAGACTGGGTCCTCCACATCCAGGCTCAAGCCCGAGGCAGCGGCAACCAGTGAGAATGAGATGAGAAGCTGCAGCCGCCAGGAGGCATTCACACCAGGCCAGAGTCTGCCGGGCGCTCACAGCCCCACGAGGCTCCAGTTCTAACCATGACTTTGGGTCAGAGGACTGGACGGAGAGCTGCCTGCTTGCCTACCGGAAGGGCTTTCAGCTTTTTCTGGCCAAGTGGTTTTTTTGAGGCTGGAATTGCTTAGTTGGGGGCCCTGCCTCAGCCAATCCACAACCTCTTTTTTCCCAAACTCTCCTTCAAACTTACCTCTCTGGGAAAGCCCTCCTGTCTGAGCCTCCAGCCCCAACAAATTCTATTCACTAGAGCCAAGGTGGGCTCTAGAGTCCTCAGCAGTAAGAATTGCATCTTCCCAATTAGCCTGGATTCCTGGAGGACTTCAACAATTGGATTCCTTTTTCTGTATCCCCTTTAGTGCCCAGGACGGAGATGGGCACACCCAACCCCTTCAGGGGCCTCCCCAACTCTGTCCCCTCTCACCACACGACAGGATGAAGTTAGGCGAGGTCAGCATGATGAAGGGGAAGGTCTGGAGGAGGCCAAAGTAGACGAGGTTGGTGAATAGGCCCACTCCAATCATGCCGGTGGGGAAGCGCTCAAAGATGTAGAGGCCGATCAGTACAGCAGTGGAGAACTGAAACAACCAGAGGCAGACAATGCAGGGCACTTCTTCCAGGCAACTTTCCTGGACTCACCAACCCCCAGCCCGCTCTGGGCAGCACTAGGTTCATGCTTCAATCTCCTCATTTCACAGGTCTGGCCTCCCCAACTAGATTCTCTGCTCCCAAAAGGCAACTTTTTTTTTTTTTTGAGACAGAGTCTTACTCTGTCACCCAGGCTGGAGTGCAGTGGTGCGTTCTCCTGGATTCAAGCAATTATCCTGCCTCAGCCTCCTGAGTAGTTGGGACTACAGGCATGCACCACCACGCCCAGCTAATTTTTGTGTCTTTAGTATAGACTGGGTTTCGCCATGTTGGCCAGGTTGGTCTCAAACTTCTGACAGCCTCCCAAAGTGCTGGGATTACAGGTGTGAGCCACCGCACTCAGCCCATTTCTCAAACTTTTTGACAGCAACCCACAGTAAGAAAAACATTTGCCAGGGGCGGTGGCTCACACCTATAATCCCAGCACTTTGGGAGGCCAAGGCACAGGCAGATCACCTGAAGTTGGGAGTTCAAGACCAGCCTGACCAACATGGAGAAACCCCGTCTCTACTAAAAATATAAAATTAGTCAGGCGTGGTGGCACATGCCTATAATCCCAGGTACTCGGGAGGCTGAGGCAGAAGAATCACTTGAACCCAGGAGGCGGAGGTTGTGGTGAGCCAAGATTGTGCCACTGCACTCCAGCGTGGGCAATAAGAGCGAAACTCCGTCTCTCAAAAAAAAAAAAAAAAAAGAAAAACATTTTACACTGTGACCCCAACACATATATACATATATATGATCAAAGCTCAAATTTCAATTCTATTTATGTTCCTTTTTTTAAAAAATGCTGATTGTGAACTACTGAATTAACTATACAGCCAAATAATGAATCACGCCTACAGTATGAAAAACACTACTCATAAGGACCTACAGTTGTCAGTGCTTAGCAAATGACAGTTGGCTGCATGAAGGGCTAATTCCTGTGCCAACACCCACAAGCTGGGCCTCTGGACCAGAGCTGAGGGCTATAGTCTTGTCTCCACTGTGAACTCCCAACCTCAGGCCATGCCCAGAGTGCAAGTGGCTGCTGACACCAGGCAACTTGAGGGGCTGTGGACACTTTCCCGCCAGCAGCACCCTACCCCCAGCCTTTCCTGCAGCTGAAGGAAGTCTGTCCACGAGCAGTCACCCCTATGGCTTTGACATCAGTGGCAACGACGGTGTCTTCAGTAAGAGAAGTCTCCCATGAGACCAGGGGAGAGCAAGACCAGCGAAGCTGTGCCGCTCTTAGGACAAATCACTTGATCCGATTAGAAAGATGGCAATGAACATATACTCAAAACTGTCTTATGGCTCCTCTAAGTTTTAAATGCTGTGAGCAGAGCAAAGGGCTAAAGACAATAGGAGACAGCTAAGCAAAGTCTAATCCATGGTCTTGTCAACAGAGAATGTACACTTGGCTGTCACCTTAAGGACCAGAGGACAAGGCCTGCAGTGAAACAATGCCACTTGGGGAAGGAGCCCAGGGAAGATCTGGGCCCAGGAGTGCAGACCCAAAAGACAGCGTTCAGGGCAAGGAGGTAAGAGTGTATGCTCAGGAAACAGCAGAGACACAGGCCTCATCATTCATGCCAAATTCTCCCCACTTCCTGCTTTTGAGGCAGGGTAAAAAGTGAGGAGGACTCCTGGAGAAAGATGCCACTTACCCAGATCATGTATTTTATGATCCTGCTGGTGGCCACTGTGTATTCTTCTATCAGTTCTGCCAGGTAATAGAGTCCAGCCGCTGCAGGGTGGGAGGCAGGGACACTATCAGTCAGGGTCATTCCCACCATCCTGGTCACCCCTCTCCCTGCAGCCCAGTCCCCATCCACCCTTTATGGACCCCAGAAGGTCAAGAACAAACCAAACATCCCATGTGTTGCCCTTCCAAGTCTGCAGAAGTAAAACTTTCTAAGGGCAACTAAGGAGAAATCTCATAAAAATCAATGAAAGTCTGCATTTGATGCCTCAGTACAATGCTAACCTCTGGTTCAGAAAACAGAATTTCGCGTATACAATAAACACCTGCTGGGCACTTGGCATGAGCCAGGTCCTTGGGCTGAGGATACAGCTGAACAAGACAGACAAGGTCCTCCCCGACCCAGCTTAGGAAAGGGAAAGGGAACAGTAGGGGGAGACAGACAGACGAGTTCAGTGTGAGAAATACTACTTTAGGGAAAGGACAGCGCACTGCTGGACCATCAACCCCTGTGGACTTCCCGGAGAAGATGACATCTCAACTGAGGCCGAATGGGAACTAGTCAGAGGGGAAGTGTCAAAGGTGGAGAGAGCAGCAAGTATGAAGGGCCAGAGGCGCAAAGGAGGCGGTAGGCGTTGGGGAAAAGTTCCGCGCCGCAGGCCAGCGAAGAGTGGGAGCCGCAGCGGTTAGTGGTCCGCAGGCGCGGGCGGGGCATTCGAGCCACCCTTTCCCGGGCACTGCCGGAGCGGACTTTGTGACACCTGGAAGGAGCCGCGGTCAGGCCGGGCTGCCAGGCTCGACAGGAGGGGCAGGATCAGGCGGGATGGGATTGGGGCGGCGAAGGCCAGGAGCGCCGGGCAATGGCCCCACGAGTGGCTCCGAAACCCCCTCGATGCGACCCCCAACGAGCACCGATGCCGGGGCGCGAGCCCGCGCGGGGCGGGGTCGTGCAGTCTCACCGACGGCTAGCGTGATGAAGGCCACCTGGATGAAGAGCGACAGCCAGCTCAGCAGGTACATAAACCACATGGCGCCCCACCCGCCCGCTCCCCGGCCGCCGGGACGGGCCTGCGCGCTTCGCCTCCGGCGACACAGAGCCGCCACCGCCACTGCCGCCGCGTCCCCGCCCCGCGGACCGCAGGACGACGGTGCGCCGCCGCCGAGAGGAGCTCGGCTCGAGTGCAGCCCGGGGCCAGGCCCGCGCTAGCGCCGCCCTCCGGAGAGGAGGGCCAACCGCCGCTTCTCCGCGTTCTCCGACCACCAGGATCCCCCGCTCCACTGACGGGAACGAATGCAGACGGCTGCAGCCGAGGGGAGGCGGGACGGTCCCCAGGGGCGGAGACCAAGCGCCCATACTGGGGATCGGAGTGCAGCCTCCAGTCGCTCCTTGTGCACTCCCGCACCACCCTGGAGGTGGTCCTGGGCCGGACAGGGCAGCCCGACCGCGCACCAGTAACCTCCCCAGAACCTGCCTCTGGGCAGGTTGCGGACAGATCTGTCTCTTGCTATCGCAGGTGGCAGGGACAAAATTATTGAAATTCCTAATATATGCCACGCTCTGTGATAAAGGCGAGGTGTGTTCTTGTTGGAAATCTGAGCAGATGACGTAAATCATTTTATGGATGGGGAAGACCAAAGGAAGTTGCCCTGGGTCATGCACCTAGGAAGCGGCACAATCAGGAGTTGGAGTGATTTTAATCGGTCATCCTCAGGCCTAATTCCCCTCTAGGCTGTTCTTTTGGGGTACGTTCTGCACCTTTGTATCTCCTGCACCTCACCCCGTGCCGGGCACGCAGGGCGTCCGCTAGGAGCTGGATGCATTTACTACACCTTTGGGAGGGTTCCTGAGGGGCACCTGGAACCGGTTAGTTCTTGTGAACAAGTCTCCCCTGTAGTGGCCGAGACAGGCATGCAAAATAAAGTATGTAGAGCAAGAGTCTAGTAGGCTTATTTCAGAATCATATTTTTCATGCAAAAAAATACATATTTCTAAAAAAACGATTACCATATGATTTAGCAATTCTACTTCTGAGTATATACCCAAAAGAACTGAGAAAGCAGAGACATTTGTACACCAGTATTCGTAGCATTATTCACAATGGTCAGAAGAGGGAGGCAACCCAAATGTCCATCGGCTAACAAAAAGATAGACATAAAAGTGCTGTAAACATACAATGGAATATTATCTAGCCTTAAAATGAAGTGAAATTCTGACACATGCTACAACATCAATGAACTCTGAAGGCATGAGTGAAATAAGCTAAGTGAAATAAGCCAAATAGGAAAGGACACACATTGTATGATTCCACTCATGAGGTACCCAGAGTAGTCAAAATCATAGGCAGAAAGTTAAATGGTGCTTGCCAGGGTCTGGGGGACAAAGAACGGGGAGTTACTTTTTAATGGATACAGGGTTTCAGTTTGGGAAGATGAAAAAGTTCTGGAGATGGTTGGTGCTGATGGCATCACAACAGTGTGAATGTGCTTAATGTCACTGAATTGTATACGTAAAAAATGGTTAAAATGGTAAATTTTATGTTATGCATAACTCCCCGCCTCCAAAAAAAAAAAAAATACATAAGATTACAAAGCCCACCCTGGCTAACACGGTGAAACCCCGTCTCTACTAAAAATACAAAAAATTTGTCAGGCGTGGTGGGGGGGCGCCTGTAGTCCCAGCTACTCAGGAAGCTGAGGCAGGAGAATAGCGTGAACCCGGGAGGCGGAGCTTGCAGTGAGCCGAGATTGCATCACTGCACTCCAGCCTGGGCTACAGAGCGAGACTCCGTCTCAAGACAAAAAAAAAAAAAAAAGATTACAAAGCAGGCTGGGCACAGTGGCTCATGCCTGTAATCCTAGCACTTTGGGAGGCTGAGGTCGGAGAATCACTTGAGGCCAGGAGTTCAAGACCAGCCTGGGCAACAGAAAATTTTAAAATGGCCAGGCATGGTGGTGTGTACCTGTAGTCCCAGTTACTCTGGGCTGAGGCAGGAGGATTACTTGAGTCCAGGAGATGGCGACGGCAGTGAGCTATGATTGGGCCACTGCATTGCAGCTGGGATGACAGAATGAAAACCTGTCTCAAAAAAAAAAAAAAAAAAAATTACAGTTGCCGGGCGTGGTGGCTCACGCCTGTAATCCCAGCACTTTGGGAGGCCGAGGTGGGCGGATCACAAGGTCAGGAGATCGAGACCATCCTGGCTAACCCGGTGAAACCCTGTCTCCACTAAAAAATACAAAAAAAAAAAAAAAAAAATTAGCCGGGCATGGTGGCGGGCGCCCGTAGTACCAGCTACTCGGGAGGCTGAGGCAGGAGAATGGCGTGAACCCGGGAGGCGGAGCTTGCAGTGAGCCGAGATGGTGCCACTGCACTCCAGCCTGGGAGACAGAGCGAGACTCTGTCTCAAAAACAACAACAAAAAAAAAACCAAAAAACAAAAACAAAACAAAAGAAAGATTACAAAGCAAACCAATTATATTGAAATGCAAGTATTAAAATATTTTTAGAAAACCAAATGTATTCTGTAATTTATGTGCTTCTTTATTAATATATGACATAAGCAGACCTATTACAAAATCTAATAACTACCTATCACAATGACAAAGTAGGAGTTAGTATAAATGATATTTCAAGATATCATTAATCATATGAGAGAGTTATAGATAAAAATAGAAACTTCTCTCCTTCCAAGTTTTCAGGCTTCTTGAATTTGTCTCCCTAAATTCTATACCTGCTGACTTCTAAGGGGTCCCTGGACCCCCAGTTAAGAATGCCTGAGAGATATGTGTATGGGGTATGGTGGGGTGGCTCACACCTATAATCCTAGCACTTTGGGAGGCCTAGGCAGGAGGATTACTTGAGCCTAGGAGTTCGAGATTGACCTAGACAACAAAGTGAGACCCCATATCTACAAAAAATTTAGAAATTATGCAAGTGCAATGGTGCCTGTAGTCTTGGCTACTCGGGAGTCTGAGGTGGGAGATTGCTTGAGCCTGGGAGTTCAAGGTTGCAGTGAGCCAGGATCACACCACTGCACTCCAGCCTGGGTGACAGAGTGAGACCTTAAAGGCTATATGCTTTTTTTTTTTTTTTTTTCTTTTTTGAGATGGAGTCTTGTTCTGTTGCCCAGGCTGGAGTGCAGTGGCACGATTTCAGCTCACTGCAACCTCTGCCTCCTGGGTTCAATAGATTCTCCTGCCCCAGTCTCCCGAGCAGTTGGGATTACAGGTGCTTGCCACCACACCCAGCTAATTTTTGTATTTTTGTAGAGATGGGATTTCGCCATGTTGGCCAGGCTGGTCTCGAACTCCTGACCTCAAGTAATCCACCCACCTTGGCCTCCCAAAGTGCTGGGATTACAAGTATGAGCCACTGCACCCAGCCTCACCATATGCTTATTTACAAGGCTTTTCACTGCAGCACTGTAGGAGACTGAGAACAACCTAAGTGTTCATTGACAAGAAACTGGTTAAGTATATTTTGGTACATCATAAAACCAAGCCCTAAAAGCCAATGAGGGTGTTCTTTATGTACCTATATAGGACTATTTTTTTAAAAAAGCAAAAGAATGGGGAGAAATAATCTATATACACATTTTTTACAGGGAGGGACAGGGTCTCACTCTGTCACCCAGGCTGGAGCACAGTGACAAGATCATAGTTCACTGCACCCTCAACCCCCAGGGTTCAAGAGATCCTCCCACCTCAGCCTCTCAAGTAGCTGGTACTACAAGTGCATGCCATAACACCTGGCTGATGTTTTTATTTTTATTTTTTGTACAGATGAGGTCTCACTATGCTGTCCAGGCTGGTCTTGAACTCCTGGGCTCAAGCAATGCTCCTGCCACAGCCTCCCAAAGTAGTACTTTGGGAACACAGGCATGAGCCACATCACCCAGGCTACACATTTCTTTCTATAAAATATCTCTGGAAGGATACATTAGAAAACAGTAATATTGCTTGCTTCCTAGGAAGAGAAGGGGTGGGGTTTGAGAGTAGGAAACGGCATTCCCACTGTATGTCTTTTTATATCCTTAAAACATTGAACTATGTAAAGATATGGAAAGGTGTTACCTATTCATAAATGAAGTTTAAAATTAAAATGTTCATAATATGATGCACCTGCTAGGATGTCTCCAATTTCCTGTTGTTACCCAGTGCCTATGTGAGGAAAAACCACTGAGTGGTGCCTTACTGGTAAGTTTGCTAACCTTGGGTCATGGGACTTGGTCATCCCTAATTGTTCCAATAGTGGGGCTTCATGTCCAGATCTTTTCTACTGAGGAGTTTGTATTGGAGACACAGAAGCATCAGTGAGTAGAGGCACAGTAAAGTCTCTCTCTCTCTCTCTCTCTCTCTCTCTCTCTCCCCCCCTCTCTTATTTATTTACTTATTTGACAGAGTCTTGCTCTGTTGCCCAGGCTGGAGTGCAGTGGCACGATCTCAGCTCACTGCAACCTCCGCTTCCTAGGTTCAAGCGATTCTCCTGCCTCAGCCTCCCAAGCAGCTGGGATTACAGGCATTCGCCACCACGCCCAGATAATTTTTGTATTTTTAGTAGAGATGGAGTTTCACCATGATGGCCAGGCTGGCCTCAAGTGATCCACCTGCCTCAGCCTCCCAAAGTGCTGGGATTACAAGCATGAGCCACCACACCCAACCAGTAAAGTCTCAATTGGTCTTTTTTTTTTTTTTTTTTTCCCTAAACATCTTCCCAGGGAAGGAGGAAACTATAAAAATATCCCCCATCCCTCTCCAGAATTGTAGATAAGGGAAACTGGAGTCCCCAAAATGTTAAGTGCTTTTACCTTCGCACCAGTCTTGTTTTTCCAGGGCTGGGCACTTTCACTTCCCCACAGTTTTAAAGCCAAAAGTAGCCTGAGAGAGGTAAGGCTGAGGATTCGAATTTCCTCCAACAGCAGGAAGAGAGAAGCCACCATTTCCTGAAAGTGGTGAGAAGTCAGCTCCACCTGACCCAACAGGACAGGGCGGGGCTCAGGGAGGGTCCTCAGGCTGTGTTTAGGGAAGGAGTTACCAGGGGAGCAAACCCAGGCCTTTCCTGAAGGAGGGAAGAAAGGATAGCAGGGCCACCACACCCAATTCAAGGGACTCATTTCAAGAGTCAAAGGGTTTGGAAGTTCAAAGGTGACTGATCAGTTTGTTGATTTATATACTGACAGGTGGCTGGGCATGGTGGCTCACATCTGTAATTCCAGCAATTTGGGCACCGAGGCAGGAGGATTGCTTGAGCCCAGGAATTCAAGACTAGCCTGGGCAACATAGTGGGACCCCATCTCTACAAGAAATAAAAAAAAAATTAGCTGGGCATGGTGGCACACACTTGTGGTCCTAGCTACTTGAGAGGCTCAGTTGGGAGGATCCTTTGAACCCAGGGGGTCAAGCCTGCAGTGAGCCATGTTTGCACCACTGCCCTCCAGCCTGAGTGACAGAGTGAGACCTTGTCTCCAAAAAAAACTCCACGAGGGCCAGGCGCAGTGGCTCATGCCTGTAATTCCAGCACTTTGAGAAGCTGAGGCCGGCGGATCACCTGAGGTTAGGAGTTCGAGACCAGCTTGAACAACATGGAGAAACCCCCGTCTGTACTAAAAATACAAAAAATTAGCCGAGCTTGGTAGCCTGTAATCCCAGGTACTCAGGAGGCTGAGGCAAGAGAATCACTTGAACCCAGGAAGCAGACGTTGCAGTGAGCCAAGATCGCGCCATTGCACTACAGCCGGAGCAACAAGAGCGAAACTCCGTCTCAAGAAAAAAAAAAAAAGAAAAGAAAAAAAAACAAATGTTACCATTAAATGTTTGTAGGGCGGGGGACCAATTCCATATATTTCATGAGAGGGTTCTAGGGGAAACTAGTTATTTCAACATAATCGGCATCTCTACTTAGGAAAACAAAGACCAAATTGCTTTTCAGCTTTTTGGCTAAGATGAAGTGCAGAAAGCAATGATTGCTAGCATTTATAGTGTTCTTTCTCTGTGTCAGACCTGTTCTAACTGATTTGTATGTACTAACCTATTTAATACACACATCTAGCACAGGCGATACTATTACTGTCTCCATCACAGATAAGAAACCAAGGCACTTAGAGGTTCAATATCTTGTCCAAAGTCACACCACTAATATTTTAAGCAGCCAGGGCTCAAACCCGGGCAGGCTGGCTCCGGAGTCCACATGTTTTCTCTGGTCTTTCTGAGTTGAGTCACCTGCCTTTGCAGTTACGGTGATTCTGGCTGCCTTGTCATCAGGTGCCATTTCGCCAGTGGGCTGGGTCCTGCCTCATCTCCCTGCAGGCTGCCTGGTCCCCTGGGCTTTTCCTCTTCTCCCCGTGCCTTTATCCTTGCAGGAACAAATGAACACACCTTAGGGTTCTGGCTCTGACCACCCCTGGTCACTTTTGGTCCCCTCCACTGTCTTCACCCACTCCCCTTCTCATTCTAACAGACTTACATATTCACTATGCCTGAGGCCAAGGATATCCTTAGTAGGATCTGTGGTCCCAGTGGTCCACCCACACGGTGGGGACCTGCACATCCCCAGGGGCTGGGAAGGTGCAGACAGGTGGAAGTAGGAGGCAGTAGGGCCAGGAGTCGGCCGCCAAAGTTCCCCTTGCCGGACTGTGTGGGCTGCTGCCCTCTAGTGGCGACCAGAGAAGCTGGCGAGGACCAAAGACCGGTTCATCGCTTATGGAAAGGAGTTTTGAGAGACAATGGGGACCCCACTATCCGGCTCATGAAGGCCAGGTGGGCAGGCCTCGAGAGTACACATAGCAGACACCCACCCGCCACACACACACAGTACACACAATTGTAGAGAGGGTCCACCTCGGCATCGGGGCTCCTGCTGCCCCGGCATGGTCTGGCTATAGACGATGGTTGTGAGACATGGCAGAGACAGGCCTGGAGGCCCAGGGCCCGCCCTCTGCCTAGTCCTCTCCTCCCACTGTGTAGCTCTTACGTCGAGCTGAACTCCTTCCCCACCAACTCCCCAGGCCTCCCAGGAGCGCAGCGTTGGGGTAGGAAAAGCTGAGGAGAGAGGTTACCACCTGCCCCACTGCACCCTAACACATGCCATCCACCACACGATGTCCCCTCTTTAAGGTGCCACATGCCGGGGGAAATTTTTTCTGTGATGGCCCCTGTAGTTGGCAGGTGTGTTGCTTGGCACCCCACCTCTAAGATCTTGGTTCTGCAGCCGGTTAGCAAGACCAAAATTCTAGTGAGAGAAAAACTACAACGAAAAACAATGACCCCTGCTATGTCCAGATAATCCATATGTCCAAGGAACCTAGGCCTCCCGACCTGGTTTCTACACGGTGCCGGCGCCTTACCCTGGCAGCTGCCGCAGGGTCCTGGCACCCCTCCTCCATCCCTGTCATGTGCCTGGGGCCCGACCTTAGGTGGCTGGGTTAAAGAGCTTTCTAGTGACAAGTCCTCAAAGGGCACTGTTAATTGTCTCAACTTTGTCTTCAGCTAAACTGCTAGAGGACAAAGGGCAGGGGGTGGGGCGGGGGTGAAGGGGTGGGGCTGGGGAATGACAAGAAGGAAAGGGTGGGGAGGGAAGCACCCGCACATATGCATGCACACGCATACATGCGCACACACACGCACACACACATGCATGCACACGCATGCAGCAGAGCCCCTGAGCAGGGCTGTTCTAGTCCCACAGCCTGGGGTGCAGGGAGGTGAGCAGCTGGCTGATGGAAGTCCAGCCGCCCTGGGCTAGCAGCTCCTATCCTGAGGCAGCCCCATTAGCCAGGACAGCAGAGAGCCATTCACGGTCACTCCTGTCATTAGCATAACGCGGATCACTGGAATCTCCGCTGCAGTGTCTCTCTGTCTTTATCCAAGCAGCTCCAGGGGGTCCTCCCATGACAGGAATTCCTGATGAGAAGAAAAGGTGCAGCTCTTTCTGACAAGCTAGCTCCCCTCCTCAGAAAAAAAGAAAGAAAGAAAGAGAAGAGATGACATTGAATGTATCAGAGAACTAAGAAATGCTGCCAGCCTGAGCAACTTCTCCAGCTGGGGCGACAGAGCAAGACCATGTCTCAAACAAACAAACAAACGAAAAAAGAAATTTCTGGATCAGGTGGATGCTAGCTCTACATTCCACTTCACAACCAGACCCTACATCAGCCTGTATTTGAACACCATGGCAATTCACTATCCCATGATCTGTGAGGAAATGTTTCCTTACACTAAACAGATTGGTCCAGTTTCCCCACTTGGGACTGCCCAGAAAAAGCCTATATATCTAATATAATGTATTATAAATAAATGATATTTGTTGGACATGTCTTTTGCCAGGCACTGGGTTAGGTCCTTTATACACTCTCTTGTTTAAACCACAATACTTCTATAAAGTAGATATTATTAGTGGTAGTAGTAGTGGTATTGAGACAGAGTCTCGCTCTGTCGCCCAGGCTGGAGTGCAGTAGCATGATCACGGCTCACTGCAGCGTTGACATTCCCAGGTTCAGGTGATTCTCCTACCTCCGCCTCCCGAGACGCTGGGACTACAAGAGTATGCCACCATGCCTGGCTGGTTTTTTTTTTTTTTTTTTTTTTTTTTTTTTTTTTTTGAGACGGAGTCTTGCTCTGTCACCCAGGCTGGAGTGCAGTGGCCGGATCTCAGCTCACTGCAAGCTCCTCCTCTCGGGTTCACGCCATTCTCCTGCCTCAGCCTCCCGAGTAGCTGGGACTACAGGCACCCGCCACTTCGCCCGGCTAGTTTTTTGTATTTTTAGTAGAGACGGGGTTTCACCTATGTTAACCAGGATGGTCTCGATCTCCTGACCTCGTGATCCGCCCGTCTCGGCCTCCCAAAGTGCTGGGATTACAGGCTTGAGCCACCGCGCCCGGCCTGGTTTTTGTATTTTTTTGTAGAGACAAGAATTTGCCATGTTTCCCAGGCTGGTCTTGAACTCCTGGGGCTCAAGCAATCTGCCTACATTGGCCTCCCCAAGTGCTGGAATTACAGGCATGAGCCACCCACCCAGCCAAAATAGGTATCCATTAGATCCATTTTACAGAGGAGGAATCTGAGGCACAGAGAAGTTAGGTAACAGCTAGCAAGTCCCAGGTAGGGCAATCCATACTACTATACTCATGACACGACGGGACTTTTAGTGCTAAAGCCAGGAAAACCACTGGCATACTGGGACAAGTTGGACACTCCAGTCGCCAGTCTTCCTGGCAATAGCATCCACATGCTTACCCACTGAAATACACTGCCTCGGAACGTCCACTCTTCACATTTCTCACACGCACACGCATGCAGGCACGCACACACGGCCCCCATCTTCTTCCAGACCACGTCTCACCTTTTCACAGCCATTCTTCATTTGATACTAGTGCCAGTCCCTTTGCCAGCCTCCTCCCTCTCTCTCCAGTGTTTCCTGGGCAGCATGTCCATCCCTCCCGGTGCAGTTCCCCCACGTCTTGTGCAGAGTCAGATGCTGACAATCAAGGGGACCATGTTCATAGGTTGAGGGTTTGTGTCCAATGTCCTCTTTTCCTTTTTTCCTTCCCAGCAGAGCCTCTATTTTGTTTAGAGCAGCAGTGTGCCCTGCTTTTAAAAAGACAAACATAAAATAGAACAACTGTCCATATCACCCTCAGCCCAACCACTGGAGGAAGGACGTCTGATTCTGGGGCAGTGGGCGGTGGCGGGAGGAGGAAAATGCACAGTGAATCTCAAATCCAAACAACATGTTAGGATGGTCTCCCTTGGGGGTCCTTCCACGCCTTGGCATTCTCCACTCCACCCAGACAGAGGGGAGAGAGCTGGTTGCTGTCTTCTCTTCCTGGGGAGTTCTTGCCTCAGACACAGAATCCCCCTTCACCCATTACCACCTGCCCACCTGAAAAACGCCCACTCATTTCTCAAAGCCCAGCTCAAATAGTTCCTGAGCAGGCCATGGAGTGTCCTCATGTCTGTGTCCACAGTAGCCAGCACAGGGCCTGGCATGAAGAGGGGCGTGAGGTGGGCAGGAGTTATCCTGCCTATGGGGATGGCCCCTGAAGCCATATTTCTGCCAGGTCACCCTCCCTCCATTAGAGGTGGAGATCCTTGACCCAAGCTGGCTAAATGGGCTCTTTCCCACAACTGGAGAGCAGAACTGAGCGAGGCCAGATTGGCCTGTGTGCAGTGTGTGGCACTGAACCATCTCAATGGCAGCTTGTGAGCCCTGTGGTGGCCATTTATGCCATGTGGAAATGACGGAGGAAGTCAGTCTATGGTGAGAAGGCCCTAGCTGATGCTTGCGAGGAGGGTGTCTCACGTGTCCGTGTGAAGAGACCACCAAACAGGCTTTGTGTGAGCAACAAGGCTGTTTATTTCACCTGGGTGCAGGCGGGCTGAGTCCAAAAAGAGAGTCAGCAAAGGGTGTTGGGATTATCATTAGTTCTTATAGATTTTGGGGTAGGCGGTGGAGTTAGGAGCAATGTTTTGGGGGCAGGGGGTGGATCTCACAAAGTACATTCTCAAGGGTGGGGAGAATTACAAAGAACCTTCTTAAGGCTGGGGGAGATTGCAAAGTACATTGATCAGTTAGGGTGGGACAGAAACAAATCACAATGGTGGAATGTCATCAGTTAAGGCTATTTTCACTTCTGTGGAAGGCCTGACAGAGGGAACGGTCAGTGGGGTGTGGCCTCGGCCTTACAGACCCTTCCTGTTCCGGCTTGGGTTCTTGAGGCACTACTGTGTTTCTTTTTTTCTTTTTTCTTTTTTTTTTTTTTGAGACGGAGTCTCACTCTGTCACCCAGGCTGGAGTGCAGTGGCCGGATCTCAGCTCACTGCAAGCTCCGCCTCCCGGGTTTACACCATTCTCCTGCCTCAGCCTCCCGAGTAACTGGGACTATAGGTGCCCACCACCTCGCCCGGCTAGTTTTTGCTATTTTTTTTAGTAGAGACGGGGTTTCACCGTGTTAGCCAGGATGGTCTCGATCTCCTGACCTCATGATCCGCCCGTCTCGGCCTCCCAAAGTGCTGGGATTACAGGCTTGAGCCACTGCGCCCAGCCCTGAGTTTCTATTTCTTGCAACTCAAGAGTCCTAGCCGGGCGCAGTGGCTCACGCCTGTAATCCCACCACTTTGGGAGGCTGAGACGGGCGGATCATGAGGTCAGGAGATCGAGACCATCCTGGCTAACACGGTGAAACCCCGTCTCTACTAAAAATACAAAAAATTAGCCAGGCATGGTGGCAGGCGCCTGTAGTCCCAGCTACTCGGGAGGCTGAGGCAGAAGAATGGCATGAACCCGGGAGGCAGAGCTTGCAGTGAGTCGAGATCACGCCACTGCACTCCAGCCTGGGTGACAGAGTGAGACGCGGTCTCAATAAAAAAAGAGTCCTAACTGCTCCAGGGGAGGAGGTTCCCAGGGCTCAACAGATGCTGACCCAGAGTTTGGGCCCTACCTGTCCCACAGCCAGCCGTACCAATGTCCCGTCATTGTCCCCCAACTCCCAGTCTGGTAGCTCTCAGCTGGGGCTGTACATTGTAGTTACCTAAGACAGGTTGAATCAGACTCTCTAGGACGGTCTCCAGCAGCTCTTCAAGTCAACCTGCTTTCACAGGGCCACATCCCATTTCCTCAGGGCTTCCACAGGGCAGCCAGGATGGAACACAGCCCTAGGGAAGGAGGAGCACAGGAGAGCACCGGCCACTGGAGTCCTGAGCACCAACACCCGCCTTTTCCCATGCAGAGCTGTAGAGATGACAGCAGTGGAGGGGCCTGCAAGTGAGGCCAGCCCTGCCCAGCCTGCTCTTCCTCCTCTACCTCCTAACCCAACCCAACAAGGGTGAGCCCTGGAGCTGTCCTGGTCCCACCCACCACTCACATGCATGACACACTGAATTATAGGCATAAGCCACCACACCCAGCCAAAATAGGTATCCATTAGATCCATTTTACAGAGGAGGAATCTGAGGCACAGAGAAGTTAGGTAACAGCTAGCAAGTCCCAGGTAGGGCAACCAACCATACTGGTATACTCATGCCACTGAACTTTCAGTGCTAAAGCCAGGAAAGCCACTGGCATACTGGGACAAGTTGGTCACTCCAGTCGCCAGTCTTCCTGGCAATAGCATCCACATGCTTACCCACTGAAATACACTGCCTCGGAACGTCCACTCTTCACGTTTCTCACATGCACACACACGCAGGTACACACACAGCCCCCAAGTCTTCTTCCAGACCACGTCTTTTCACAGCCATTCTTCATATGAGACAAGTGCCAGTCCCTTTGCCAGCCTCCTCCCTTTTTCACCAGCGTTTCCTGGGCAGCATGTCCATCCCTCCCGGTGTAGCTCCCCCCATGTCTTGCACAGGGTCAGAGTCAGCCATGACACTCTGAGTCACAGCTCTGAAACTCTGAAGAGTCCTATCCATCCTGTGTCCCTGCCTCCTGTGCATACCCCTCCTCCACCCCACCCGTGATCACTCCACGAGCCCTTCCTGCCCCTTCTCTCTGCCTATCCAGCTATCAGTCTTTCAAGACCTAGGTAACATCCCTGCCTCCAGGAAGCCTTCCCGACTGCTCCAGTCCATTCTAACCCTTTCTTCTCTAGCTTCCTGTTTGCAACCAGCATTCACGGTCCTCATCAGACATACTCACTGATTCCCTGTGACTTCTGCTGTTTCTTATCTGACTTTCCAGGCCTTTAACACCTTGCCTCACTGACCAGTCTGTGAGACCCTTGTCTACTCACCACACCCTGGCCAAACATTGAGCCGGGCATGAGGGAGATGCTCAGAAGTCCATGCACTGGTGGATGCTCCCACCCCACTTTCCCACTTCCCCACTCCAGACAGTGTCAGTGAGGGGCCCATACTTAGAAGGGTCCTTGGAGAATCAGGTTGGATGGGAGCAGGAGCCCTCTCTCTCTCACACACACACACACACACAGACACACAACTGTGGCTGATAGCACCGGTCGATGGTAGAGGGATGGGGGAGGCTAGATTACCTCTTAATTCCATCCCAAACCTGAAATCTCTGAGCCCAGCACACCAGCTTCCTGTGGCAGCCACACTGCCTGTCCCACCCAAGCTGCCTGTCTTTACTCACCACCACTCTCCATTCACCTTCAGGGGGAGAGGGCTGGGAGTGGGCAGTGGCAGTGATGTGAGTCTGAAACCACGTCCAGAGACCAGTAAGAGACCAAAATCAATGCGTGACTAATTTTAGGGCTGCTGGCTTAGCTGGCTGTATGCAGTGTGTGTGTGTGTGTGTGTGTGTGTGTGTGTGTGGGTGGGTGGGTGGGGGGGTGTGTGTAATGACAGTGAAGACAAAGCTAAGTGCAAACCTCTGCCAGCCAACAGCAGCAGAACTGCATCTCCCGAGAGCTTCTTGAGCCTCCTTGCCATCCCCATATGCAGTGTTGGTGAGAGCTGAGCAGGCAGCTTCTCCCCAGAGAGCCTCAGGGCAAGGCTGGGGAACAGAGTGTTATAGACTCAGCGGCTGACAGGCACAAACCTCGGAACATCTCACACACAGAAAGGCACACACAAGAGAGGCCCCCCACAGCTGGCAGTGCAGGGCTCCCAGGGAGTGCACAGGTAGACTTGTGGGCACATGAGGACTCACTCACAGACACCCAAGCAAGCAGGAAGGTACCAGACTAACCCAGACACCAAATCCACATAGGTAGCAGGCCCACAGACACAGCTTCACACCTGACATCCTCCCGAGACACCCAAATCAGTCTTCCTCAGTCAAAGGCAGCCTCTGGCTAGTTTGGTGCAGTGACAACAGTTTGTCATACCCATCTCACCTCCCTTTCTTTGCATCTACCCAATTTTTTTTTAGGTCACCTAAAGCGGGGCCAGCTGAGCTTCCCCTGCCCTGGACCTAAGAGGTTCTCTATCCCAGGGCTGTGGGGTTTGGGAGATGGAGGTCAAAGTTGGAAACTGGCTTTCCACCCCTCTGCTGGGGACTGGAGCCTGCCCTTTCCATGGAGGGGAGGTGGTTGGGGCAGTGAGGGCAGGCAAGGCCCCACAGCTTTCCCAGGGCCCAGCCCTGGTTGCTTCACTTGCTGGAATTGCGTACTGCGTCAGGCCTCTGAACCCCAAGGGAAAGTCTGGGAGCGGGGACTGGGAGAGCCTGGTATGGAGTCTCCAGTGTCCCCTCAGGCCTCTGGGCAGGCCCATCCCATCATCTGCCAGCGGGTCCTACATACCAGAATATCCATGGGCAGCTGTGCCTCTGGCCACCAGAATGCAGCTTCGAGAGCAGCTTCAGGCTCTGGTCCCAGGGTCAAGCCTGGCTGTATGAGCCCTGATCACTCTTCCTGGACATCCCTTGGAGCTGGACACCATGTGGACACAGCGGGATCTGCAGAGCCAGGGGTACCCACAGGGGCAGTCCCAGGCACTGACTACACAAGCAGGGGAGGGCCGTGTGCGCCAGGCAGGGGAGCTGGGCCTAGGGAGGGAGTCGGAGCTCAACCCTCAGGGTTGAGCTGGGCAAGTAGGTTCTTACTGAGGGCTGCCCCCATCTGGGCTGCCAGATGCCACCCCAGATATGGTATCTCCCTTCTTCTCCTGTCCACACTACACACAGCATAGTAGAATTGCAGCTTCTCTCACTCTGGCCCTGCTCTCTGCCCTCTGTCTATAGCCCTCCTCTTTCAGATATTCAACAGGCTGCCTCCTCATTATTCGGTCCAAGATCACCTCCTCAGGGGGGCCTCCCTGATCACACTAGCTGAACAGCAGCCCCCAGCCCATTCCCTACTTTGACTTTCCTCATAGCACTTATCACTACAAGACAATACAGTCGATGTGCATTTATCTTCTGTCTCTCCCACAGGAATGTAAACTCCATGAAGGCAGGGACTTTGGCCTGTCTAGTCCCAGAATTCCCAGCGCAAACAAAGCAGGCATGCACTAAATACGTTCCATGAACATGAGCAAGCATGCACATGCAACTGACACACGACAAACATGTGCACAACGCAGACACACAACACACATGCACGCACCCCCGCACGCACTTGTGAGCAGAGGCATTTGAATGTCTCACTTGGCTCAGCTCCCGAGAGCCCGAGGGAAGTGCTATCACCCACGCTCTCCCACTCAGGTAGCCTCCAGTCGGACTCCGCTCAGCCCTCCTGGTGCTAACTCGGCCTGACGCGCCGGTTGCACATGGGACCTCCTGTGGAAGCTGCAGCGAGCCCACCACCATTGTGGTGGTTGCTAATTGGCTCTGTGTTGGGCCATGGGTCACCGCTCGGTCAGCCATGGCTGATACCTTCTTCCCACTTGTCTCAGGAAAGGCGCTGCTGTCCCCTCTGCTTAGTCCTCAGCAGGCCACTGAACCGCACATGCCTGGCCACATGGGACCAACTGGGCCAGCCAGCCTTTCTGATGGTGGCTCCAGTCCTGCTTGTTCTTGAGAAAGAGCAGAGACAGTTCAGCAATAAGACTGGCCCTGGGCTGGGTGGTTGCCCACGATGTAGTGTAATAAAGAGGGTATAACGAAGGGCCCAAGCCCAGCATCTGTGCATAACCTGTCACAGTGCCCGTGCCATCAGAAGAAACACCCATCCAGGCCAATCCTTGCTCTCCCTCAGGGCTTCTCTTAAAGTGCACAGCCCTAACTGGGGAGGGGTCCTGAAAGGTGGGGAGAGGAAGGCCCGCTCACTGGAACACACAATCGATCCTTGCACATATCCACCATCAGGTCTCTGAGCTTGATGCTGTTATGTCCCTTGACACCGCTTCCGGGGCTTTTCGGTGGACGGCTTTTGGGGTGGAAGTGGCAGCCCCAGCTTACCGGCCGTCATGCTCATGTCTGGGATCTCGGTACTCTGGGGAAGGTGAGGTGGCTTTTCCTCAGCCTAGGCTGGGATCCTCAGTGGGTGCTGGTTTACCTGACTTTCCTCCCAGTGGGGTTTGAGGGTGGAGAGGGGACAGTGCCTGGGCCACGAGAAAGCACAAGACCTGGCTTCCTGTGGAAGGGTGCCCACTCCACTCCCACTTCTCAGGCCTCCAGAGCCCAACTTGTACTACTTCACAGTTTTACCGGGGCCCAAATCGCCTCCTAGAACACCTCTCACTCTCCAAGCCATCCTCCAATCCTGCCTTTTCTACTGCCTCTCTTGCCTGCTCCTGCACACTCTGACTAATCCTTGCTCCATCTGCCCCGTCAGGGGACTGCAGAGCTGAGGGCAGGTCTTGGGTAAGGCCTACCTCTCCTGCCTTTCTTCTCCTAATGCTCCAGCTGGGGGTTCATGACTGCAGAAAAATCCATTGTGTCAACAACTCCAATGGCCTCCCTTGATATAGTCCATCATGCAGACAGAGGCAGGATGCTAGGGAGGGCCCATGAGAGGTCCTGGGTGACACCTCCTGGCCCTGATCTGGCCCTGGCCTCGGTCTGGAGAACTGAAAGCCACCTGACTTGTTCTCCACACAGGCCAGAAAAGGCTGGAGCAGCCGAAGTCTTTCGGAAACAGTGTCTGGGGGATATTCAGGGCTGCCTCAGAAAAGAAGGTAAGGGAAAGAAAGAGTGGAGGGCCAGCCCCACTCTCCCATGCTGCCAGGCCTCGGCTTGCTGCATCTTCCTGAGGCCTTCAGAAGTGATGAGCTGGCTCCAGGGCATGGACCCCCAGCTGCTGTTTGTCCCAACCTGAGGGAAACAAAGCCCAGGCCTAGGGCTTTGGTATGAGGCATGTGGGGAGTTGAAGTTTTGTAGCCTTTGAATAGCATCCAGTATTAATCCAGTAATAATCCAGCCAGTGGATTATTAAAGAAAAAAAATTGAACAAGAATAGAAATTACACTTTTAGCTGATTTATCCTTAAAACCTGGCTGTGGGATTATTGAGTTGATACAGGGATTCCAGGGTCATAAGGTGGGTGGCACCCTGTGATCTATGTTCACTTCCAGAGTTTTCCAAACTCGATGGAAGAGAAAACCTGTGGTGTGTGTAGCAGGGAAAATGTATTAGGGACTCAATACCACTTGAGAAACCAGACTACATCTGTGCAAATAGCCTTGCTTCTTTAGCCATTAAACAGGATGAAACAAGTTTCTCTCCTTTGGGGCTTTCTGAGCCTCAATCTACTGATGGGCAGTACATTGTGTCTCTGCAGGGTGAGGGTGGGACAGGTGGATTTGGGAAGACGTAGTGTTCCCAAGGACCATAAGAATCCTGTGTTCTGGAGGTACCCATTAACATATCTTGAGGAAATATTGGGAAACACTGCCGAACCGATCTATGGATCAGTTTAATCCATTTTATGAATACCTCATTTTATTATTTGCAGTAACATATAAATCCTGCCCTAAGTTATTGGAAGACAATTTTATAAAACTGAAAACCAAACATTTCCCCTCCTAAAAACACTCAAGTCGTATTACCGATAGCATGGATCACCGGGGTCGCTCCCTCAGCCTTGCTCTTGGCCCCCTCTCTGGAAGAGATTTCTTCAGAGTGACCAACTCCTCCCATTTTAAAAATGGAAAAGTCCTATGTCCCAGGAGCCCTCCTCAGTTCTGAGCAAACCAGACTATTGGGCTCACTCTCCTCTAGCAGGTACTGGAAGAGCCAGGACTGGCTGCAGTCAGCCCCAGGAACTCTCTGAGACCTACAGGTCATGATGCAAGGGGACCGGTATCACTGATTAAGCTACTGGCTGGCCCGTCCTCTTTCTTCTGTCCAGTCTCTTGCCTGCAGGTCACTGTCCAGATCTCCTGGGCAGGTGAAGGGAAGAAAAGCTGCCTAGCCCTGCCCACCAGCCACAAGCACCCAAGCATGACGCTCTGAGTTCCAGCTCTGACCCCATCTCCCGCACAAACCCCTCCTCCGCCCCACCCTTGCTTCACTCCAAGTGCCCTTCCTGCCCCTTCTCTCTATGCATTCATGTCTCACCAGTCTTTTAAGACTACTGCCTCCAGGAACCCAACCTGACTGCTCCAGTCCATTCTAACCCGTTTCTTTTCTAGCCTCCCAATGCTCCCAGCTGGTTGACTCTCACAGCCCCTCTTTCTCGCTTTCTAGCTTCAGAGAGTGTCAGAGAGGGACTCATGCCTGTAATCCCAGGATTTTGGGAGGCTGAGGCAGGCAGATTGCTTGAGGCAAGAGTTCAAGACCAGCCTGGGCGACATAGGGAGACTTTGTCTCTATAAAAAATTAGCCAGATGTGATGGTGTGCTCCTGGAGTCCTAGCTACTGGGGAGGCTGAGGTGGGAGGATCACTTGAGCCCAGAAGTTCGAATCTGCAGTGAGCCATGATCACACCACTGCACTCTAGCCTGGGCAACAGGGGAGGGGGCATCCTTAGAAGCGTCCTGAGAGAATCAGGTTAGATGGGAGCAGGCTTTCGCTCATGTACACATGTAACTGTGAAGGATGGAACTGCTAAGTTGAAGAGGGGTTGAAAACCCTCAGGATTCTGGGAGAAGGCACTCTGGCTGGAAGGAGAGTCTTCTGGGAACCTGGTAGGGAGTGGCAAAGCCAGTCGAGACAGTTGCCTGGAGCAAGTCTCACAGCCTCTGCTTTCTTCCTTCCCCCAGCAAACCTTTCCTCCATCCCCCAGGGACTGTCCCTTGTCTCAGCAGGCGCTCTCCCAGAAGCCCACACTCAGCCCCAGGCTTGGGCTGCTTCCCAGATGCCCAAAGGCAGATGGGGAAGGTGGATTCCAGCCAGGCTCCGCTCCAGGAGCTGAGAAGAAAGCCCCAGAGGTGGCTCTGTCTTGCATTCTTCCTTGAGGTTCAAGGATTCAGATAAGGAGCCATGACTTTATAACCTTTATGTAGAGTATAGAGAGATTTATATGTGTGACTGTGTCACTAAAACAGCACTTTTTATTTATTTCTATTTTAAAATTATTTTCATTTTTATTTTAAAATTATACGGGGAGATGGGGAGATCGCTATGTTGCCTAGGCTGATCTTGAACTCCTGGCCTCAAGTGATCATCCTACCTCAGCCTCCCAAAGTGCTGGGATTGCAGGCATGAGCCACTGTGCCCAACCCAATTCTATTTATATAACATTCCTGCAATGACAAAAGTTTGGAAATGGAGAGCAAATTAGCTGCCAGGGTTCAAGGCAGAAAGGGAGTGTGTATACAAGGAGAACTGGAGGAATACTGCTAGAGATGGATTCCAGTTCAGTATCTCAACTGTGGTGGTGGATACGTGAACCTACACATGTGATAAAACTAGAACTAAACACACACATGTATTTATAAAAATGGGTACAACAGGCTGGGCATGATGGCTCATACCTGTAATCCCAGCACTTTGGGAGGCCGAGGTGGGCAGATCACCTGAGGTCAGGAGTTCAAGACCAGCCCGGCCAACATGGTGAAACCCCATCTCTGCTAAAACTACAACAATTAGCCAGGCGTGGTGGTGCGTGCCTGTAATCCCACCTACTCGGGGGGCTGAGGCAGGAGAAGCGCTTGAACCCAGGAGGTGGAGGTTGCAGTGAGCCAAGATGGTGCCACTGTACTCCAGCCTGGGCGACAAGAATGAAACTCCATCTCAACAAACAAAAACAAAAACAAAAAAATGGGTATAATAAAAAAAAAAAAATGGAGAAATCTGGGGCTGGGCACGGTAGCTCACGCCTGTAATCCCAGCACTTTGGGAGGCCGAGGCGGGTGGATCATGAGATCAGGAGATCGAGAACAGCCTGGCTAACACGGTGAAACCCTGTCTCTACTAAAAATACAAAAAATTAGCTGGGCGTGGTGGCAGGTGCCTGTAGTCCCAGCCACTTGGGAGGCTGAGGCAGGAGAATGGTGTGAACCCAGTAGGCGTAGCTTGCAGTGAGCCGAGATCGCGCCACTGTACTCCAGCCTCGGCAACAGAGCGAGACTCTGTCTCAAAACAAAATAAAATAAAATAATAAAAAGAAAGAAAAAAGAAAAAGCATTCTGACAGCTACCTATATGCCTTGCAATGGCTCAATTCACCCACCATTTGGGCCAGGCGCAGTGGCTCACACCTATAATCCCAGCACTTTGGGAGGCCGAGGCAGGCGGATTACCTGAGGTCGGGAGTTTGAGACCAGCCTGACCAACATGGAGAAACCTCGTCTCTACTAAAAATACAAAATCAGCCGGGCGTGGTGGCACATGCCTGTAATCCCAGCTACTAGGGAGGCTGAGGCAGGAGAATCGCTTGAACCTGGGAGGCGGAGGTTGCGGTGAGCCGAGATCGTGCCATTGCACTCCAGCCTGGACGAAAGAGTGAAACTCCATCTCAGAAAAAAAAAAAAAGGAGAAAACTGAAAGATTGATGGACTGTATCTATGTTAATATCTGAGTAGTGATATTGTAGTTGTGAAAGATGTTACCACTGGGGGAAACTGAGATCTCTTTGTAGTATTTCTTTCAACTGTATGTGAATCTAAAGTTAGCTCAAAAAATTATAGTTATTGATTTTTTTCTAAAAATAAATATAGCCAGGTGCAGTGGCTCACCCCTGTAATCCTAGCACTTTGGGAGGCTGAGGTAGGAGGATCACTTGAAGCTAGAAATTCAAGACCAACCTGGGTAACAAAGCGAGACCTCATCTCTACAAAAAAAAATTTAAAAATTAGCCTCACATGGTGGTGCGTGCTTCTAGTCCTAGCTCTTTTGGAGGCCGAGGCAAGAGTATCACTTGAGCCCAGGAGCTGGAGGCTATAGTGAGCTATGATTACACCACAGCACTCCAGCCTGGGAGACAGAATGAGACCCTATCTCTTAAAAAAAATACAATTTTATAAAAGGGGGAACTATGAGTTCTGCACATTTGCTAATGGGCAAGGCAGGCGCCTGGAAGAGATCCCCCTCCCTCTAAACCTTGCCCACCGTTTCCTTGCAGCAACTTCACAAGACCTCTTCCAGAGGAGGTCTGTTCTGGAAAAATCCACCCCACTGCTGTGAGTTCTTTGCCTCTCTCTTCTGGGACACACAATGTTGGTAGCTCAGTGCCAGGGCTCCATCTAGAAGCCAGATAACTAAATCCTGATAAAGGAACCAGACAGGCTCGGGAGGGGAGGTCTGTGAAACTTATTCCACTGGTTTTACATGCCACAGAATTCATATTGGTTCCACCTCCCAGCCGTCTCTCCATGTACACTTATTTTTGGGTTTCCTGCTATACCGTAGCATAGGAGATGTCACAGTTGGTGCAGGGTCCAGTGATGGAATGGGGGATTCTGATTATTCAAGCACCAATGTCTAATCCATCATGACCAAAAGCATGTACTAGTGTCCATAATTCACAGGGCGTTGTGGCAATCTGGTCCCTAACCTCTGAGCATTTCTGCCACTATAAAATGGACATACACTTTATCTTACAGAGTGTTGTATAGTTAGGCACTGCGAAAGAGATATAAACATCCCTGACACCTGACAAGGAGACACATTCCCAAAATGGCAGTATAGACTGGGCAACTGGAGGGCTCATGGTGCCTTGGGAATCTTAGGAGATGTCAGGAGACCAAATGCCCCAGGGGGAAAACTGCGCATCTCAGCAGAGGCTAGTGGATGCCTCTCCTCGGCACTGCTGCAGTGCTGTTTAACCCTGGCTGTCACATGTCACCCCAGTGAGCCAAGGGGAGGAGGACAAGTGTTGGACCTCAGTTGAAACCTGAAATGACTTGAGTTTACCTGTAAATGATTAACTGGATTACGCTTTCTGCTTTTAGGGAGAGGGGAGGATTGAGTCAGAAATCAAGTTTAGTTGTAGAAAAAGTTATCTTTTTGTACCCCTGAGTTTGCAGTCTGTAAAACATTGGAGCCGCTACACAGGTACACACTTTCATATACAGTGTGTGCTTATACACTGATATACACAGACCATGAGCTTTCTCACAGGCATATACCCAGTGGTGTGCTGGTAAGTGTTAACAGTCAGCTTTCTGGAAATAATAACAACCTGAGTTGTAGCAGTTACTGATTTCTGTGGTGTAAATACTCCCACCATGGTGATTTCAAGCTACCAACATAATTATACCTCATGAAAGATGGAGAGTTGTACATGAAACTGGGTTTTTGTGAGCTGTGTGAGCTGGCTCCAGCGTAAGTTACAGGTGCACGTTTACGCATCTGCCTAAAGGTGCCTAAATATGCAGGCTTGCTTAGGTTTCTTTGAGAACTGAAACGTTAACTTGAAATCTGTAGACACATTAATATAGAAAAATACATGAGGACGTCATCTCAACTACATGCATCTGTAGACACATTCAGTCACTTAGAAACATATACAAAGAGAAGTTCGAATATAAAAAAAAAATACACACCTACGCATAGATTGACACAAGCCAGGACATGCATATAAACTCACACATAGACACCCACATGCTCAGAAAAGAAGAAGGAGTAAACTAACCAGATTTGCTCCAGTTGCTGCCCTGGCCTGAGGCCCCACATCCCTCAGAACAATTTAAGATCAAGGCAGATAAGATCCCTCTTTTTTTTCAGTTCCCTTACATGGCTGAAGAGACTTGAAGAACAGAACATTTACACCAGCTGTGTATGGCTGCCTCTGTGCTCTGGGGACCCCATGCACCCCTTGTCCCTTGCAGTCCCGTAGGCTGTCTTTCCCTTGCTTTGCAGATGCCAGCCCCAGAGTCCCACCTCCACCCTCGGTAAGGAAGCCCCTCACCTCTGCCTCTTTCATTGTGGGAAAGTGAACTCCAGCCTCTCTCTACTTCCTCATCCCAGATCAACAGATGTTAGCATGACCCCCTCCTTGCTCCCTCCCCGTGACTCCTGCTCTGTCCCCCACCCCCACCTCCGTCACTTGCTTGTTCATCTCTCACCTGGACCAATGTCCAGCCTTCTAAGTGTTTCCCTTCTCCAAACTCTCTCTTCCCATTTGTCACCCTGTAAGTGACCTACCAGATTATTTTAAAGCACAGTGCTGAGGTCACACATGTACTGGCAACTTCGAATGCAAGACCGACTAGGGCTAGATCTCTTTGAGGCCCCCTGACCACATGTCCAATTCCTGCTTCCTCAGTTCACAGTTTCACTTCTCCTTATTTTCTCTTTCTCTTCCTGATCTGTTCTGTAAATTTAGTTTCCGCTGTGGAATTTGCTTGCTTCCTTCTTTAGCTCAAATTGGGCATTTGCTACCCGTCATGTTTGTGACACCATGCTTTATAGTTTATAAACCACTCTCAAAGCTATTTGTGGAGTACTGAGGTTAGCCCTGGACATACTGTGGTGAGTAAAAACAGATGTCACTGTGTTTCATGAATTAAGTTAACAAAATCTGTTGAGGACCCTGACCAAAAGTCATCTGTCCCAAAATTGCAAGTAGATTTGTGAGGAAAGATATTTTCCTATTGTCTCTCTTACCACTCTTTCCCCAAACTATGGCCTCCCTGGGGTCATAGGGACAAAGTACAGAAGACAGAGAAGACTGTGGCTTACAGATTCTTAAAGAACTTTATCAACCTTGTGAGCATCATGGGAGCAGCCACTGGATGTTGCAAGCCCAGTGTACACTTGTATACCCTGCTATATTGCAACATCTTGAATTTCCTCCCCTTGATATTAACTACCCACACATAATAAGCCACATATATTATTTGTGTGAGCCTAGGCTTATTACTTTTATTTTAGAGCCTCCTGTTTCCTCATTTGTAATATGTGATTAGAAATCTGTCATTCTTGGCCTGCTGCAGTAGTTCACCGCTATAATCCGGCACTTTGGGAGGCCGAGGCAGGTGGATCACTTGAGGTCAGGTGTTCGAGACCAGCCTGGCCAACATGGTGAAACCCTGTCTCTACTAAAAATACAAAAATTAGCTGGGCGTGGTGGCGCATCCCTGTAGTCCCAGTTACTTGGGAGGCTGAGGGGCGGAGGCAGGAGAATCACTTGAACCCAGGAACCATAGATTGCAGTGAGCTGAGATCGCGCCACTGCACTCCAGCCTGGGCCACAGAGTGAAACTCTGTCTCAAAAAAAAAAAAAAAGTGTCATTCTCATAAGGTTTTTAGGATGATCAAACAAGATAAAGGTACATATAAAACAAGTTAAAGGTACATAAAAGAGCTCTATACAATTATAATATACAACATCAATGTATTTTATTTATTCAATGCCATTTCTTCTTTAAATCAATTATTGGCCATTATTTATTTCATAAATAGGCACTCAGTGACCTAGAAATATTATGGTCCAGATGGAGACAACAGGGTTGTACAACAGAAATACAACGTGGGTCAAAATTTTAAATATCCTAGTAGCAACACTAAAAAAGGTAATTAATAAATTGGCAAAATTAATTTTACTAATCTATAATCTTGACCTACTATATCCAGTATGCTATCATCTCAACATGTGATTCATATAATAGTGACTAATGAGGTATTTTACACTCTTTTCTTGGTACTAAGTCTTTGAAATCCTGTGTGTATTCTACACTGACGGGATATCTCATTTTGGACTAACCACATTTCAAGTGCTCAGTAATCACATATGGATACTGTGTAGGACAGCACACACTAATTGGTAATGTAAATACAAGTTAGTTAAGATCTGTGAAGGACTTTATGATTTCCAAAAGTCTTTCGGCATTTAAATCTTGCGTTAGCCCCAGCAGGTGGATGTTTATCATTTCCAATTTGTAGAGGACAGGCTGCAGCAATTACCTGTAAGTCACCCAAGATCATCCAGCTAGTAAATGGTCAACTCAATTCTTGTCTTAAACCTAGGCACTTTCCCTTTTACTTGCTTGCCTAAACAAGCAATACAAAGACAAACTTAATATTATCATACACATAGGCCCCATGGCTCATTGCAGTAGTACAGGAGAGAAACACTTATTTCAAAATCCACCTACAATCTAGTCTCCAAAAATCCTGCCCAGTTTAATTGCACCAGAATCTATTAACTCTGTAATTCTAAAAATATGTGTCTTGGATAATCTTCCAGCTCTAATGTGCTGTGAATAAAAAATGTCGTAGGTAGGCATAAAAAAATCCTACCCTCTTCTATTACATTCTCCATCTGATATAGAATATATGATATACACATTCTATAAATGAATACATGATATACAGTCTATCATGTAGCGATTTACTTTTTACTTCTGTGAATTACAACGTGGTACGGTAGGAAATGAGGAAACTTAAAAAGCACAATTTTCTCACTAAAGCATAACTAGACACAGCAGCCTATTAGGATTTCTCCACCAGAAGATGGCAGGCAGTCAAGGGGGACAGAGTTCGACCGGCGACAGGCCAGCTGATTTCCCCTAAGAGATGCCAAGGGCAGCTGACCGCCCCTCCTGGCCCGTGAAGCTGCTCCCTGCGGGCCGAGAACTGCCAGAGGAGGCCCTCAGGAGCCACAGCTCTCCCTGACCTGGCCTGTATTTGCACCCCTAGGGATCCCATTCCCTTTCCCGACGCAGTGCAAGGAAAGGGAGCGGAATGGGGGTTGAAAGGCAATACAAAACTTGTAAAGCCGTAACTGCTAGTTCTCCCAGTAGCCTATGTCCCTGCAAACATCCTCCACAAGAAGTAAACTGGAGGCCGGGCGCGGTGGCTCAAGCCTGTAATCCCAGCACTTTGGGAGGCCGAGATGGGCGGATCACGAGGTCAGGAGATCGAGACCATCCTGGCTAACACGGTGAAACCCCGTCTCTACTAAGAAATATAAAAAATAGCCAGGTGAGGTGGCGGGCGCCTGTAGTCCCAGCTACTCGGGAGGCTGAGGCAGGAGAATGGCGTGAACCCGGGAGGGGGAGCTTGCAGTGAGCTGAGATCCGGCCACTGCACTCCAGCCTGGGCGACAGAGCGAGACTCCGTCTCAAAAAAAAAAAAAAAAAAAAAAAAGAAGAAGAAGTAGACTGGGTGGGTAGTAAGAGGTGAAGGCTCCCTCCTCAGTGCTGCCGGGACCGCCTGGGGGGCTTGTCTCTGTTTAGTTCCCAATTCCTCCCGGATCCCTACATTCACACGAGCGCAGGGCAACAATGTGAGCGTGTGTTCGTGTGTGCCCGTGTGACTCGCCATCGCGTGGCAGATGTTCGGTTGAACACTACAGTAATTTATGTAACAGGCTTATGAGCGCAGGTCCCTGAGCCCACAGCTTCGCGGGGGTCTGGTCGAGCGTGCGTCACAATCTACGTGGCCAAGAGCAATGCGCACGCGCAATATAACGCGGGGCTGCCAGCAACTTCCGGGCGCTAAGGGGCAGGCAGGGCAGTGACGTGTCCTAAGGGTCCGACGGACCTAGATACCCCTCTTTGGTTCCTCCTCTTGGGATTAGTGTCCATCTCTGGAAGCAGGATCCAGGAGGACGGGAGGGGCCGCTGCGGACCGCAGTCGCGCGACCCGGAGGAGGCACCACCCTGAGCAACTCAGCGATCCACAACTCCTACCGGCGCGCCGCCCCGCTCATGCGCACGCGCACTGGGCGGTAGCTGGCTGCGCGGGAGCTTTCGGGACACGGGGCGGTGCCCAGCCAGGTGGAGGGCTGGAGGCGTCAGGCGGGGAGGGAAGCAAACGGCGGGACCAGCGGCGACGGTAGCAGCAGCATGGCCGCGATCTATGGGGGTATAGAGGGGTGAGTGCGGCCCGGCTGAGGGAGCCTGGGCCCGAGGGTGGGGCGGAAGGCCGTGGCCAGGCTGGCAAGCTGGTGGCCTTGAGCCACGGCGTCCGGGCACTTTGGTCGGCGGGACCTTGCGGAGAAGAGGTGTGTGCACGCGCAGGGGCGCCCTGCAGCGCGCGGCCGTATGCCTTACGGGGACTCTGCGTGTGCAATAGCCACACCCCGGGTGGGGGATCCTTTGTGTTTCTTGGCGGAACCACGCCCCTTTCTCCCACGAAACACCCACTCAGCTGTCTTCAGCTGGGGAAGCAGCGCCTTTTTCCTATTCCTGACCTCGGACAGAGTTTTGCAGAACAGGTGTCAGGTGTGAAATTGCTGAGAGGGGGCAGGGTGGGGAGTGGGAGTGGGGGTGGGGAAAAGCGGAGCAGAGATCTTGGTTGGAGGTTATCCGGGAGCTGGAGCAGCTGTGAGCCAGAGTTCTAGGTTGTCCTGACGTCTGAAAAACACTCCATCCCTGTTGGCCTGCCATGCTGCTTTCACTAGATTGCATTTTTCTGCTCAGAAGCTTGTTTACTGAACTTTTTGTAATAGTTCTGCCCCTGGGTATGACTATGGACAAGATATTTACCCTCTCTGGGCTACATATGTGCAAAGTGAGGATAGGGATAAATAAGATCGCTACGTCCCTGTCAGTGGCAACAGTCTGTGAATCTGAGTGTGTCAAATCAGGGAATAATGGGGGTGGCTGTCCTCTCAGCCAGAGCACTGTACTTTCGAATCTGTGATTGTTTTCACTTTCCTGGCAGCCACACCCCACTGCTGATTCACAGACTCTACAGTCTTTTCCCATGAATTATTAGGAATGGTCTTTCCCATCCTGGATCTGTAGCACTTAAAAACAAAACAAAACAAAACAAAAAAAAACAGTATAGAAGTCTGCATTCATCCTTGTTATAGTCATCTGTAAGATATGACCCGTTTCTTCCAGTTCGTCAAGACATTCTTTTGGATGTTGAATCTGCCAACTCATGTATTAACTACCCCCTTGAAATTTCATGTCCTCTTTGAGTTTGATGAGCGGTCTTCAGTGTCCTCTTCTTCCATTCCTAAAAGTAATGATCAATAAAGAAACATATATCCCACCACCACAGATCTCCCTGTGAACTATCGTGACCCCCCCAGTAATCAACATTTGAAGGTTTACTTGCTTAAGTATGTATGAACTCACCCTGTCATGTGGTCAGCATTTCTCGCAAAGGTGTCTTAAAGACACCTGGATCTTGAAAGGCAGTCTTTAGCTATTGTGAAGGAAGCAGAGAGATGTGCCATTTTTCTTAGGAGTGTTTGCTGAGCATTGCCCGTGCTAGCTCCTGTGCTAGTGCTGAGAGGGTAAGTGATCAGGAGCTTGACTCAGTGGAACTTGAAGTCTAGTAAGAGGTGGACACAAAGCCTCTGAACACACTCTTCATACAGAGGAGTCCTTAATAACTTTAGAGGCACTGTGAAGGTTTGACTAATGGAGACTTAACTAATTCGTGGGGGTGGGCCACACCTCAGAAAAGGTTTCAAGGACTAGGTGAAGTATAAGTAGAGTTTTGCAGGATAAAGACATCCTAAGGGAAGAGGAGTGAGAATTATGTTTCAGTTAAAGAGCACGCAAACACTGAACCATAGAGGCGGGTTTGGGAGTGGTGATTGAGTTTGTTGAAACTGTGTCTTCCATCACACTGGGCTCTGCCAGTGTGGACAACACAAGCTTAGTTCTCTCTGCGGGTTTTTTCTGAGCAAGACCAAGTGCCCTCTTGTGTTCTGTAGGGGAGGCACACGGTCCAAGGTCCTTTTAGTCTCGGAGGATGGGAAGATCCTGGCAGAAGCAGATGGACTGAGCACAAACCACTGGGTAAAAACCATACTGAGGGGATCAGAGGGCTTGGTTCTGGTTTTATTCTCTGTAATTCCTGTTGAGGTGGTGGCTGGGGCTCATAGAGCAGCCTGTAGGGGCAACGTAGCTTCTGTAAGCCTTTGTAACTCCTTCTTCCCTTGATTGGGGCCAGCTGATCGGGACAGACAAGTGTGTGGAGAGGATCAATGAGATGGTGAACAGGGCCAAACGGAAAGCAGGGGTGGATCCTCTGGTACCGCTGCGAAGCTTGGTGAGTCTGGGGTGGAGCCGGGGAATTCAGCCATCAGTGACACTGAGACAGCTAGCAAGTTTGAACTAGATGAGTTTGATGACTGTAGAGGGAAGGACCTCCAAGACTTAGTCCCTGGTGTCGAAACCATCATAATCTCACCCAGTCTCATGGCTTCAGTTGCCACCTACAAACTACAAGTGTGTTGGAAGAGCACAGGCTTTGGAGAGCTGCCAAGACCTTGGTTTGAATCCCAGCTTTGCTGCTTAGTATCTGAGTAACCATGTGTAGGTTACTTACCTTCTCTAAGCCTCAGTTTCCTCATTTGGAAAATGTGGATAGTAGCTACCTCAGAGTTGTTGGGAAGGTAAAATGACATGATACATTGCAAAGCGGTTAGTATAGAGCCTGACCCGTAAGCACTCATTAGATGTTAGCTATTATTACTCCTGCTTCAAATCTTTCTCCCAAGTTGCAGTAGCTCCAGCCACTCCCTGGACATACATGTGGGATGTTCTGCAGCCATGGGCAAACCCCATGTGTTCCAAACCAAACTTACCTCTCCATCGCCCCTCACCTTGCCCTGCTGCCTGCTCTTTCTGTTAAGAGCACTACCGCCCTCCCAAGCTCCAAAGCTGGCATTGTGGAATCCATCTTTCTTCTGTCCATCCCCAGTCCAGGTTGTTCTTATAACCACAGCCTTCCGAGGGTTCATTGTGTGGGGTGAAAGGAGGACGGGCTGGGTGAGCAGGGAATGGCCAGATGGGGAGAACAGGAATCAGGCATCAGGACGGGGAGGGGGTTGAGAAAAGAGCTGGGGCTGGGGCTCTGCACACTCGCTCACCTCCCATGTGGCCTAGGGCCTATCTCTGAGCGGTGGGGATCAGGAGGACGCGGGGAGGATCCTGATCGAGGAGCTGAGGGACCGATTTCCCTACCTGAGTGAAAGCTACTTAATCACCACCGATGCCGCCGGCTCCATCGCCACAGCTACACCGGATGGTGAGGAAGTGGAGGGAGGGGTGAGAGTGAGAACTGGTTTTTTTGGGAAAGCCCCCTAGATACAGCTGACAAAACTTGTTCTGCAAATATCCAGAAGGCAGCCTCTCTTATATTCCCCTCGACTCCTTCAGTAGTTTAAGTCTTTGCCAGAGCAAGGACCAGGCAGCAGGAGGGAGGGCAAGAAAGGTCTCTTGATGGGAATCAAGGAGTGGAGTCAAACGTAACTCCCCTGCAGATGAGGGAACCCCTGGGGGCCGTGTGGTGAGGAAGGCAGACTGTGGAAGCTGTCAGTGCTGAGGAGGAAGTGGGGTGGCCCTGTGATAGTGTAAAGAGTGTTGGTGTCGTGGGATTGGTGTTTGAATCCCAGTTCCTGTTTTGCCTGCTATACCATGTTGATGAAGTTCCGAAACTCTCTTGAGTTTCCATTTCCTCATCTATAAAATAGAGGTAGTTGTATTCATAAGATGGTTTAGGGTATGAGTGAATATCACTGAGAACAGGTCTAGCACAATCTCAGTATAGCAAGTAGAGTCACTGGAAAACCGGCTGGGCAAGAAGCCGCATTCCCTCTAAGAGGTGCAGGCTTGCATTTTTCTTTGTCCCCCTAGACAAGGGCATTATGGGATTGGAGTTTTTCTAAGATCCAGGCCCTCACCCTCAGGCAGGAAACTAGCTGGGCCCTGTTTTCTCCTCTATAGGACTGGGTGGTGATCGCTTGCCTGGGGCTGGTTTCTGTCCTGTCTTTCCACAGCAGCAAGCTGTTGCTCTGTGCTAGGCCTTGGCCGCACTGAGCCTCCTATTCCCTTTCCCCAGGTGGAGTTGTACTCATAGCTGGAACAGGCTCCAACTGCAGGCTTATCAACCCTGATGGCTCTGAGAGTGGCTGCGGTGGCTGGGGCCATATGATGGGTGATGAGGGTTCAGGTGAGCTCACTGACTGGCCCAGCTCCTCGCCCTGGATCTGCCCCTTCCTTCATTCCCTGTCTTTCTCTCCCTACCCTTGGCTCACAGAGCCCTTGGGGCTTCCTGGGGACAACTCCTGAACCGGCCATTCCATGTGCAGGATCATGACTGAGATCATAGAGGTGCAAAGGCTGGACTAGCTGCTGACCCTGCTCTCCAGCAGTGACTTGCACCCAGGACTCAGATTCATCCCTCAGCACAGGGGCCTGCCTGTGTTGACTTGCTGTCCTTAGGGAGGAGTTGAAACTGAGGGTAAGGCCATAGATGCCAGGAGATGGCATACCAGTCTGCTAGGGGAAAGGGTGTAGAAGCCCTTCCCACCATCACCGCTCTCCAAGTAGCATGTGTATATTTTCACAGGGGCCCTTGAGGTCCAGTTCATGGCAGTGACTCCAGTGGTATTTGTGACAACAGACTGACCTTGTCTTATCCTTGGGTAGCAGCTGGTGTGACACAGCCTCACCTATTCTGTCTTCTCCCTCCAACTTTCTCTTATCTTGGTCAGTCAGGTACCATTTGATTAGAGACCTCCCCACCCCCTCTCCCACCCTCTGCCACCCCTGGCTGGGAATCAGGAAACCTAATCTGTATAAAACTCAAGCAGATCACTAACCTGTCTGGATCTGAGTTTCCTTCCTCATGAGCTCAGGGTGACTGCTCCCATCTTCTTAGCCCTCTCTGCTCCCTGCAGCCTACTGGATCGCACACCAAGCGGTGAAAATAGTGTTTGACTCCATCGACAACCTAGAGGCGGCTCCTCATGATATCGGCTCCGTCAAACAGGCCATGTTCAACTATTTCCAGGTACTCCTCCTGCTCCCAGGAAGCATGCACACCTGGGGTAGGGCAGTGAATCACTCCAAGTAAGAGTGGATGCAGAGGAGGGCCTGGGAGGGTGGGCAGGAAATAGGATGAGCTGTGGGTCTGAGTTGCAGGGTGAAGTCGTAGGTGAGGATGGTGCATTCTAGGAGGTGCATTCTAGGACAGGGTGGTGCATTCTAGGAGGTGCATTCTAGGACAGGGTGGTGCATTCTAGGAGGGTGTCAGTCATGAGGAAGGGGTGGTTTGGGGACAAGTGATTAGGCAGACTTCATTATTGGGCAGCTAGAATCTGCTGGGAAGTGAAAGCAGATGGCGTTCTAGGCTAGAATGAAAAGTTCAGGGTGAGGTCGGAGGGCAGAGACAGCAGGTAGAGTATGAACGCATGCACTGGGCTGTGAGCTGCCTCTGGCCTGGAAGGGTCAAGAGAGCCCCTGAAGAGGTGGACAGGGAGAGTTCTGGGGGAGATGCATCTTCCTCCCCAGGGCACTGGAGATTGACTCCTCCTTGTTTGTGCCGTGTTCTTTTGTGGTAAGTTAGGAAACACCTGCCTTTAGCAGAACCAGAAGTAAAAGGCAGGAGAGAAGGTGAAAGGGAGAGGACAGGGTTGTTGAGTTTATTTGATAGTTACCTGTGAGGCCCAGTTAGTCTTCCTCTCCAGCCATTTAGGTGGGCTGGGGCTGGGGCTGGGACCAGGACCAAGGAAGGAAAATAGAGATGCTGGGAAGTAGGGCCTAGATTATCAGGGCTGAGGGATTGATGATGAAAGAGGAGCCCCGGCTAGGCCAAGGTGAGGAATAGGAGGGGACCAGGCAGAGAAATCACTTGATGAGCAGTTGTCATAGGAGGTGCTGTTAGTAACTGTTAAGCTATCCCAACTCAGTCAATTGGTTCCAAACTCTACTGATAGGTCTGCTGCTCCCTCTTCTATCCTTTAGTCATTCTTATAGGGTTGTTACAAAGATCAAATGAGATAGTATATAACATGCTTACTACATTGCTGTAGGTGCTCAAGTTTTACCACCCACTCCCTCAGACATTTACTTAAAATGTATTCTGGGCCGGGCACGGTGGCTCATGCCTGTAATCCCAGCACTTTGGGAGGCCGAGGCGGGCCGATCACAAGGTCAGGAGATCGAGACCATTCTGGCTAACTCGGTGAAACCCTGTCTCTACTAAAAATACAAAAAATTAGCCAGGCGTGGTGGCAGGCGCCTGTAGTCCCAGCTGCTCAGGAGGCTGAGGCAGGAGAATGGCTTGAACCCAGAAGGCGGAGCTTGCAGTGAGCCGAGATCGCGCCACTGCACTTCAGCCTGGGTGACAGAGCGAGACTCTGTCTCAAAAAAAAAAAAAAAAAAAAAAAATGTATTCTGAGGGACGGGTACGGTGGCTTACACCTGTAATCCCAGCACTTTGAGAGGCCAAGGTGGGCGGATCACTTGAGGTCAGGTGTTCAAGACCAGCCTGGCCAACATGGTGAAACCCCGTCTGTACTAAAAATACAAAAATTAGCTGGATGTGGTGGCGGGCACCTGTAATCTCAGCTACTCAGGAGACTGAGGCAGCGAATTGTTTGAACCTGGGAGGCGGAGGTTGCAGTGAGCTGAGATTCGCACCACTGTACTCCAGCTTGGGCGACAGAGGGAGACTCTGTCTCAAAAAAAAAAAAAAAAAGGATTCTGGGGAACCGTTGGTTCCTCAGGACCTTAGAGGTGTCAAAGATGTGTAAGTTTGTTGGGATTGGAAGGACATGCCTTCTGTGGTCAAATAAGTTTTGGGAGAAGCAAATTGATTTCTTGATTGCAGGACTTCTTAGAGCCTTTAATTTGCTAATGTGCATTGTGACTCCCCAAGGGAGAGTTATAATATGCAATATTCCTTAGATTCCTTTGACCAAAGAAATCTTTTCAAGAACATCCCAACCCAGCTACTCAGGAGGCTGACGTGGGAGGATTGCTTAAGGCCAGCCTAGGTAACAGCAAGACCTTGTCTCTAAAAAGGAAAAAAAAAAATTACAAAAAAAAGAACAGCTCAAGAAACTACAAGAAACACTTTGGTGAACACAATTCTATTCTCTGTGCTGCCTTCAAACTAATCTATAAGAAAAATGAAGTCCATGTTAGAGAAAACAAATAACTTTTCTCAAATAAGAAATCTCAAATCCTTGTACTTTGGAGTTAAAAAAAAATTATTCTAGCTTTTCCAACAGTAGAGACATTAGGAAGGCCAACTTTGGTGGGCAGATTGGGATTTTCTTTTGCTTCTGATGACTCTCTTGTGCCCTTTCTCCTCTCAGGTGCCAGATCGGCTAGGAATACTCACTCACCTGTATAGGGACTTTGATAAATGCAGGTTTGCTGGGTTTTGCCGGAAAATTGCAGAAGGTACTGGAGGTGGGGTGGGTTTTATGTGGCTTTGTTCTTCAAAGATCCCTAATTGGGAGATTGAATGGGGTTCAGACAGGACTGGACAACAATTTTCCTCTCACCGAGTGACCTCAGTTCTCTGCTACCACTGGCCTTGGTGCTGGTGGGCCTTGGGGTGGAGGCAGAAGGGCACGTGGGTTGTGTTGACAGTTTTGTATTACCTGTGTTTTTCTCTTTAATAGCTGTCATGGCTTGTGTAGGCTGTATGCCTGTTTCTGAGGAATTTATGAAGCAGTTGTCCTTTGGACAAATCTATAACTTTTTTTTCCTGCCAATTATACTCAAAGAACTAGGGTATTATAGAGATGTTAGGCATATTTTGTTGGGTGTCAGGAGATGCTGAACAGAGGGCTTGTATATCTGTACATTGCTCTTTCTCCACTGTAAGGTTCATCCTGCCTTAATTTGGGTTCCTGCAGCCTCACGGCATTCTAGGGCTCTCTTCGATCCTGCTGGACTGAGTCCCCTCTAGAAAAGAGCCAGGAACAGGCTAGCCAACAACAGATTGTTAGAAGTGGGTGGAGGGCACTGACAGGAGTCCCATCCAGCTGTTCATCTAGGGTCCTGGGTCCCCAGAGCTGTTTGTCAGTGGAGACTTGCTTCTCCACCTGCCACGAGGCAGGCATCCATCCTGCAGTAGAGTCCTGCTAGCTCAGGATGCTCCCATGGTGGCTGCCTTGCAACAGAGAGAGAATAGCCCAGGAATGGCAGCTCCCTCATTTCTCACCAGTTCCGTTCTTCCATTCTCCCTACCCCAGGTGCTCAGCAGGGAGACCCCCTTTCCCGCTATATCTTCAGGAAGGCTGGGGAGATGCTGGGCAGACACATCGTAGCAGTGTTGCCCGAGATTGACCCGGTAAGTTGAGGTGGGAGTGAAGGTGGGGAGCTGCTGGGCGAGGGGTGGTCCTTTCCCACTGGGGATGGGACTATCCCATCAAACCCTGTGTAAATTGGATACTATTTTAAATGAACTTAGGGTCTGAGAAACATTCTGCAGAATGTCTGTAACAAAAAAGTTCTTTGGTCAAATGCCCACCTCTGTAATTGACCTGTAATCTGTATTTATATATTGTGTATTGGTTTAATGTATGTGTGTGTGTGCTGTCCCCTGTCTTTTTTTTTATTTTATTTTATTGTTTATTTTTTTGAGACACAGTCTCACTCTTGTCAGCCAGGCTGGAGTGCAGTAGTGCGATCTTGGCTCACTGCAGCCTCTGCCTCCCACTCCACCTCCCAGGTTCAAGTGTTTCTCGTGCCTCAGCCTCCCCAGTAGCTGGGATTACAGGCGCGCATCACAACGCCCAGCTAATTTTTGTATTTTTAGTAGAGACAGGGTTTTGCCATGTTGGCTAGGTAGGTCTTGAACTCCTGACCGCAAGTGATCCACCCACCTTGGCCTCCCAAAGTGCCAGGATTACAGGCATGAGCCACTGTGCCCAGCCTGTCCCCCTTTTTTTCAGTTCATTTCAGTTCAGTCATGTTTCTGTTAATTTCCCTCACTTCTCTCTTTCCTTCCTCTCTCGTTGCTCAACGCTTTTTCCTTCCCCTTCTCTCCTTGGCCTTTCTGAGTCTCTCCTGTTTTCCTCCTTTTTTTTTTCCCTTTCCTGAGTCTATCTACTGTTTCTTGGCTTGAGGGTGAGTCACCAGGATAGGGTGGGTTGCTCGTAGGAGACTCTCTGCTTCAGCACTGGAGAGGCTAGGTTGGCCCCCGTATCCATTTTCTGCTCTCCACCTAGGTCTTGTTCCAGGGCGAGATTGGACTCCCCATCCTTTGCGTGGGTTCCGTGTGGAAGAGCTGGGAGCTGCTGAAGGAAGGTGAGCCTGCGGGGAGGCTGGAAGGGCAAGGGCAGGGGACGGGGCTGGAAAGGAGGTGGCCCAGGAAAGCTGCTTGCCCCAGAGAGAACCTGCTTCCTGGACCCTGAGGCCTAGACAGGCCACTGATGCTCCCATCTAAGGCCCTCAACCTCACTCTGCCATTGAGCCCTTTAATGACGTCCCATCCACCTTCCTTGAACTCTTGAAAACATATTTTGTTCCAAATGATTTATTGAATCACAGCCACTTTTTAAAAGTTAAAGACAGATTAAACTTAAAATTGGAGCACTGACTGGCACGTGATAACCTGTGGGGACATCCCTAGTCAACATAATTCTAGCCGGAAGAAAAGAGGCCTGGCTGCTTAGCCCTGGCAGCCTTATGCCAGGCAGTTGGATGGTTTCCACTGGACATTCTGAAGTAGCTCAAGGACTCCCATTCCTACCATGGAGGTCCTGGCATTGGGTCCTTTGGAGCTGAGAGGACAGGCCCCCTGTGCTGCTGGCTCCAGTACCCACGATTTTTCAGGCTCCAATACCCAAGTACCCAGTGCACCCTGTGTGCTGGGGACTTGGCATGTAGGCCCCTCCAGCACCTCTACAGGAGTACCTCAGGGTCTGGGCGTCCTTGTCTCTCTTCCTTCCTGGCCCCCGTACAGGTTGCTGGTCTCCTCTTATCTCTGTCCTTGTGTTCTTCCCTCCAGGTTTTCTTTTGGCGCTGACCCAGGGCAGAGAGATCCAGGCTCAGAACTTCTTCTCCAGCTTCACCCTGATGAAGCTGAGGCACTCCTCCGCTCTGGGAGGGGCCAGCCTAGGGGCCAGGCACATCGGGCACCTCTTCCCCATGGACTATAGCGCCAATGCCGTTGCCTTCTATTCCTACACCTTCTCCTAGGGGGCTGGTCCCTACTCCACCCACTCCAAGCTCAGTGGACACTGGGTCTGGAAGGAAGGAGTCTTTTGCTTCCTTTCTCCTTTTTACAAAAACAAACATAGAAGAAAATAAACGCACTTTATCCACTCCCCAATTGGACTGCATTATCAAACACACATGCTGTGTACATCCTCAGTGCACCTGCCAGCAGATATCCCGGAGCCTAAGGAGTGGATTTAGTCCAGGGTTTAAAGCCCCGCCCCCAGGTGCTGGGCCGGTGATCTGCATCCACTCAGCATGCACTTGGGCAGATAATTTATCTGCGTGCTACCCTTCCCCCCACATTACCACACATATGCACTATGTGGCTGCCAGTTAATCTGTGACCTGTTTTCTCCTGTCGTGTCAAGTGGGTAACGATTCCTGTGTGACCACAGTCACCAGAAACGTGTTCGCCATGCACAACATCACAGAGAGTACCTTAGGCATATCACACCCTCTCCTGAGACTCCCAGCAGGATTTAGGGGGAAGGTACAATTCTAGACTGGGGGCATCGGAACCTCACTGGATTTAGTAATTGCAGGTAAGCAGGACGTTCTGCAGTTTTTCACATGAATGAGTTCTTGAAAGGTTATGAGGATGGCTGAGATCTCCAAGAAGACCAACTAGGCATCATTTACCTAGGTGGCCGACCTATTCCTGGCTGCTACTAGCCTGGCTCTGCTTACAGCCGACACTTTCTGTGTTGTGTGGCCCTGGGAATGAGGAGCATCAGTGAAGAGCAGACATGATTCCTGTCCTCTGGATATCACAGTTCGACCAGTGAAGACAAACCTAAGCTTCTGTTCTACTGCCTGTGCTGCTTGGTGAAGACTAAGGACAGGAGTCTTGATCCACAATAGCTGCCTCTCCGGGTGTTTTATGAGGCGGCATGTGGATCATGTCCTGCACATCAGTTCTCCAACTTACAGACATCAGTTATTCTAGAGTTGGTTTTAAAATCGGGTTTCTGTCTACTCCCTTCCCCTGCCCTGAGCTATCTGATGATAATAGGTTAAGGATGGGATGGGGAATTTTCATTTCTATTATACTAAACAGCTTGAGAAATTTCTGCTGCAGAGGTCCAGCATCTGCACTTGAGGGAGTTCTACGCTACAGCTGGTGAGTTCTGGTTAGGCCCTCTGAGACGCCTTGAACACTACCTTGTTGCCCAAGTCAGATCTTTCTTTCACAATGTAGCATTCATGTGAAACAGAATGGTAACAGCTCTCCTTCCATCAGCTCTAGCCCAATGCTGCAAGCTGGAGCTTTGAGCAATAGGAACTCCAGCCAGGTTCCTTCTGAAAGAACAGCCAGCCATCTTCACATTCAGCTATGACCAAATCCCTGTGGTCTAGCACCCAGCAAGTCTCCAGCCCAGCACCTGGTAAAAAGCTTGCAGAGAGCAAGGACACAGCAGAGGCATCCTTGCTGTAACCCACAGTCTTGATAAAACTGTTGGGTTATTAATGAGTGGTGAGCTTTGGAGATTTTTAAAACTATGCTCTCAGGATGAGGATCAAACAGCATTTCGGTGAAAAGAGTTTATAACTACTGAGAGCGACATGTTTTTCAGAATATGGCCCTCACTTTTCCTTAGATTGTCTAGACTGCAGTTCCAACTGGACAGTGGAGGTTTTAGTGGAGGAGCACATCTTGATTTTTTTAGTCCCAGCATGTAAGTGTTGAAAAAATGCTGAAAAAAGGCAGTATTAAAGTGCATATGGTCAGATGTGTTCCTAGTTCCTGTCACATTTAGGAGATGTGATGAAGTCGCTTGCTCCCCGGTTATTAAGGCTCTATTAGACAGGCTTCAGTGCAGAAAATCACAAGTGATTCTTATTTTTTTATTTTTTGAGACGGAGTCTCGCTCTGTCACCCAGGCTGGAGTACGGTGGCGCAATCTGGGCTCACTGCAAGCTCTGCCTCCCAGGTTCACACCATTCTCCTGCCTCAGCCTCCCGAGTAGCTGGGACTACAGGTGACCACCACCACGCCTGGCTACTTTTTTGTATTTTCAGTAGAGACGGGGTTTCACCATGTTAACCAGGATGGTCTCAATCTCCTGACCTCGTGATCCACCCTCCTCGGCCTCCCAAAGTGCTGGGATTACAGGCGTGAGCCACCACGCCCGGCCAACCACAAGTGATTTTTAAAACTTTATTTTAGAGTGGGGTCTTACTCTTGCCTAGGCTAGAGTGCAGTGGCACTATCATAGCTCACTGCAGCATTGAATTCCTGAGCTCAAGCGTTCCTCCCACCTCAGCCTTCCAAGTAGCTGGGACTACAGGCATGTACCACCACACCTGGCTAATTCTGTCATTTTTTTGTAGAGGCAGGTCTTGCTGTGTTGCCCAGGCTGGTCTCGAACTCCTGGCTTCAAGCAGTCCTGCTGTCTTGGGATTCCAAAGTGCTGGAATTATAGGTGTGAGCCACCATGCCCAGCCCATAAGTGATTTTTGCTGAGTTTTTCCCCCTTTATTTTTGAGACAGAGTCTCGCTCTGTTGCCCAGGCTGGAGTGTAGTGGTGTGATCTCAGCTCACTGCGACCTCTGCCTCCCAGGTTCAAGTGATTCTCCTGCCTCAGCCTCCCGAGTAGCTAGAATTACAGGCGTGCACCACCGTGCCCTGCTAATTTTTTGGTATTTTTTAGTAGAGATGGGGTTTTGCCATGTTGGCCAGGCTGGTCTCAAACTCCTGACCTCAGGTGATCTGCTCGCCTTGGCCTTCCAAAGTGCTGGGATTACAAGCGTGAGCCACTGCGCCCGGCCTTCTCCCCCTTTAATTTTAAACTTATAGTGTCCCCCAACAAGCTCTCAGGAGCAATTGATGGGATTCTTTTATTACCAAGGCATTATGAGATGTATACATTCCCCATCTGAGCCTGTAACAGCCCTGTGATGAGACACAGCCCTGTGATGAGACAAAAGCTTGGAACAAGCATTGGAATGAGGCTAGCACTGCCTTGTCTTCCTGTGTGATCTCAGGGATACTACAGCTTCATTTGTCCCTTTCATTCAGCAAACATTTATTGAATGTCTTGTAGGTGTGATGAGTACTCTAAGCTTTAAAAGTAAGTACACCAAGGCCTGGTGTGGTGGCTCATGCCTGTAATCCCAGCACTTTGGAAGGCTGAGGTGGGTGGATCACAAGGTCAAGACATGGAGACCATCCTGGCCCACATGGTGAAATTCCGTCTCTACTAAAGATACAAAAATTAGCTAGGCATGGTGATGCGCGCCTGTAGTCCCAGCAACTCAGGAGGCTGAGGCAGGAGAATGGCGTGAACCCGGGAGGTGGAGGTTGCAGTGAGCCGAGATCGCACCACTGCACTCCAACCTGGTGACAGAGGGAGACTCCATCTCAAAAAAAAAAAAAAAAAAAGTACATCAGGCCGGGCACAGTGGCTCACGCCTGTAATCCCAGCACTTTGGGAGGCCGAGGTGGGTGGATGGCTTGAGGTCAGGAGTTCAAGACGAGCCTGACCAGTATGGTGAAACCCCGTCTCTACTAAAAATACAAAAATTAGGCGGGAATGGTAGCAGGTGAAGAATGAGAATGGCTTGAATCCAGGAGGCAGAGGTTGCAGTGAGCCGAGATCACGCCATTGCACTCCAGCCTGGGCAACAGAGCAAGACTCCACATCTCAAAAAAAAAAAAAAAACAAAGAATATACCACCCACCTCTTCAAGGAAGTTACATTCTAATAAACCCTATATATACAAAACTACATACAACTATAGTATTTTAAAATGCTGTAAATAGGCAAGTCAGCTCAGGATCCACCAAACCCTGCCCCCTGCCCCGCCCCCTGCCTTCCGCCACCGGTCCTGACCTTCCATTTTTAGGAAGGAGGCAAAGAAATGATAGGGCTCAGAACAAAACCCATGGGCATTGGGTTGGTCCCATATCGTTTTTACGATATGATAAAGCCCCTCAAGAAATCACTGGGAGATTTGAACGAGGTTTCAGTTTAAATAATTAGGCATTGCCAAACCATAATCACAACAGCAGGGACTGTGGCTGCCTGGTGACCCCCATAGCCCCGTCCCTAAGACAATGCTTGACATGTAGCAGGCTCTCAAACTTGTTCAATAGTTGAAAGGCAGATAGGGAATACTTGTTTTCTAGGGAGGTAGTCAGTTTTGCCCAGAAACAGGAAAACAAATGTCTAGTTTCCCTTCTAGCCCAAAGATGTCACTGACTTTGTTCAAAGTTGCACATATCATTGTGACCATGGCAACCATGTATTAAGTGCCTATTATGTGTCAGGCAGTATTTTAAAATTCTGTCATTATAGTTCCAGGGGAGAGGTTATTTACAAATAAAGAGGTTATTTGTAAATAAGGTTCAGGCCAATGGCACAAAGTAGTGAAGGTGGGATTCACTCAGGTCTGTCACTTCCAGACCCATGGTTTCTGCTTTGTAACCCTATTTGGAAAGAAAACCACAACTAAGATTATGACCCATCCTGACACAAGAAGTTTCACACATACACACCATACATACCGCCCCCGCCCCAGTATGATGGCACAGTGACCCAACCTCATGTAGAAAGGTACCAGTGCCAGCAAATGCATTTTAACTTTTACTGAGATTCTCAACAGCTGCATTTTGTTTTGTATAGCAAATTTTTTACAAGGTAATTTTTTTCCATTTTTTATATTTTTATGAAAATTATTTTCTTAAGTTTTAAAGCCCTGCCCCTCCCCCAAAGAAGGATTAGTAACTACCAAGTAATGATTAGGAAAAAAAACAAAAGCAAAAACAGCTTTTAAACACTTGTGAAACAAGGGTAAGTGTCCAAAGTCAAGACCTTCTGGGCCCAGTGGAGGTGCTGGGCTGCCCCGGGACACCATCACTACCTCACCATCTACAATATCCTCAAAAGCTGAGCAGCCCTGCACAGACCCTGGGGGGCTTCCTGTTCCACAAGTTCCACTCCCTTTTCCTCTCCATCTTTGCTGTTGGGCCTCCCCTCCAAATCTGCCTAACAAAGGCAGCACGATCTTTAATACCTGTGCAGCTTTGTAAATGGAGACAGGATACTCTATTTCGAAAGCTGAGATTCCCTGTCCAGTCTGGGGGAGGAAAAATTATCCAATGTAGCATGGATGGTTTCACTTTCTTGTCCACTCAGACACACGCTCATATTTATTACATGGATTTATCGGATGCTTCAAAAGTCCTGATGTGTAGTAGCACAAAAGTTCCTTGTAAAAAAAGAAGTTGCAAAATTGTAAAAATTTCTGCAGCAGTTCTGGCTCCAGATGACAAAGCTCGTTCTGATTAGTAGTTTTTTTTGGACAGGCACAGCAGCTTCCCCTATAAGTCCTGTTCGGAGGGTTCTGTTTAGACCACAGGAAGCTGGAATCCAAGTTTAAAAGGCTCTCTGCTGACAACATATGGTACATTATCAACAAAATTCTACTCGGCAATAAAAGGAACAAACTACCAAGACGTTATATGTCATGGACGAACCTCAAAAACATTAGCTAAGTAAAAAAGCCAGACACAGCCCAGGCACAGTGGCTCACGTCTGTAATCCCAGCACTTTGAGAGGCTGAGGTGGGCGGATCACGTGAGGTCAGGTGTTCAAGACCACCCTGGCCAACATGGTGAAACCCTGTCTCTACTAAAATACAAAAATTAGCTGGGCATGATGGCTGGTGCCTGTAATCCCAGCTACTCAGGAGGCTGAGCCAGGATAATTGCTTGAACTGGGGAGATGGTGGTTGCAGTGAGCCGAGATCACGCCACTGCACTCCAACCTGGGCAACTGAGCGAGACTCTGTCTCAAAAAAAAAAAAAAAAAAAGCCAGACACAAGACCACATATTATATGATTTCATTGATTCGAAGTGTCCAGAAAAGGCAAATTTATATATAGAGAAAGTAGATTGTTGGTTGCCTGGAACTGGGAGTAAGAACAGGATTAACTGTAAAAGAGCATGAAGGATCTTATTGGGAGGAATAAAATTGTTCCAAAACTGAGTAATGGTTATGGCTACACCATCGAGGGAAGTTACTAAAATCACTGAATTGTACACTTAAAATGGGTGAGTTTTATGATATGTAACATATGCCTCGTTGAAGTTTTTTTTGTTTTAAGTGACGCAGGAAAATAGGGTCTGGAGGCAGGGAACATAAGGCCGATTCACACTTCAGCTGTCACAGGAAAGATCCTCTCCATAGGGCATAGACCAAGTAAATGACTTTGTAACTTTACTTCATCCTCTCCATTTACATAGGGCTTACCCCAAGTAACCAGTGGAATCCTCTAGAGGGTATTTAAACTCCCCAAAATTCTGTAACTATGCTTGGGTACACTCCCACACTGTGGAGTGTACTTTCTTTTTCAATAAATCTCTTCCTTGCTTTGTGCGTTTTGTCCAATTCTTTGTTCAAGATGCCAAGAACCTGGACACCCTTCCCCATTAACAAAAGGACTCCCTGCCTCCCGGACCATCCTTCAAGCATTAAACATTTTTGAAGGCTCACAATCAACAGGACAGAATAATTACTTAGTGATGATTTCCAGAGTGAAATATTTTCCTAGTTTTTAGTAAGCACATTTTAGTATCTGTACACTAGTAAAATGTTTTTAAGTAAATTTTTAAGTACACTGGATAATGTAATTAAATGTATACTAGTAAAATGTTTTATCTCATTTTTGTCATATTAGTCTAAAATGTTTATTATTTTTGTATAAAAGGTAGCCAATAGGAAGGTAGGACTGGGGAGAAAGCTCAGCAAATGTCACAAAGGAGACTCCTAGTAACAAAATCTGAGGAGCTTTTTCTTTTAATATAAAGATGGTGCATCTGTCCCTTTACAGATTTCTCTCATGTCCCCTGGGCTGGGGAAGGTGAATCTCCTGCCTGACACCCTGTCGAGAATAGTGTATCCAGCTGTTCTATTCCCATGATGCCTCTAAAAACCAGACTGACTGGGAACAGCAGTGGGGGTTTGGCCAGTGAGGGCAGGTGGCCAAGTGGTATGCAGGAAACTCTCATGTTTCCCTGGGTTGGCTTCCTGCTCCCCTTTCCCTGTCACCAATAGCAGCTTCAATATGGGAGAAGATTAAAACAAAGGAAAAAAACAAAAAACTGTTTCCAAATTATAACTAACCAAGTCTGTGGAGGAAATTCACAAGGCAGCAGAGCAGCGTCTGCAGAAGGTGCTCTGCCTACCGGGAGAACTAATGATCCCTGTGAGCAATGCGGGCTGCAGTGAGTCACACGGGGAAAGGTGGACAGAGGCAGAAGGACATCAAGGCCCCCACTACACACCAAATCGGAGTCAATCCTCCTCTTCTCCCCACCTGCTTCCCAAACTAATGACGTCCGCGTTATCCCAGAGAAGAGTGGCTAGGGACACCCAGTCCTTCCCAATATGTGCACATCTCCAAATCTTGGTCAAATCTGTCAGATTTCTAATAGTCCCAACACCTCAATATCACCTAAACTGAGAAAGATTCTTAGCCCGTGATGGTGGGACCCTTATTGAAGAAGGCCTGCCCCCTCCTCACAGTAGGGCAGACTCCTGGGTTCCCGATGGTTCAGGAGCCTGGGCTGTCATTTTTCTACCTGGGATTTGCAGCAGCCCTAATACAAGAAGATTCATTCATGCTGTTTACTTTGGCGGCCTCTTCACACAACTTTCCTCTCTAACACGTGTTAACTGTCAGAGTATTCACCTCACCTCCTTACTTCCCAGCTTCTCCAAAATCAAGGCAGTAGCAATAAATAATTTGGAAAATGCTGCTTAGTATTTTATGCCATGGTTAGCATTATAACCTTAATTAAAGAGACCCCAGGCTGAGGTGGCTCACCACACCCAGCCTATAATCCCAGCACTTTGGGAGGCTGAGGTGAGAGGATCACTTGAGCACAAGAATTTAAGAACAGCCTGGGAAATAGAGCAAGATCAAGTCTCTACAAAAAATTTAATTAAAAAAAAAATTAACTGGGCATGGTGGTGCATACCTGTTGTTCCAGCTACTCAGGAGGCTGGGATAGAAGGATAGCTTGAGCCCAGGAAGATTGATGGAGTCTTCATGAATGAGATTCGTTTTCCTATAAGAGTCCCCAGGGAGCTGCCTTGCCCCTTCCACCATATGAGGATGCAGGGAGAAGCTACTATCCAAAGAGAAAGTACCAGTTAGAAGGAAGCAGACCCTCACCAGACACCAAATCGGCCCAGCCTCCAGAACTGAGAAATTTCTGTTTTTCATAAGGTACCCAGTTTATGGTATTTTGTTGGCATATGGGCAGCCTAAATGGGCCAATGCAGTGGGTAAAATTTATGACATGATGGCTTCGTATTATTGGGCACAGTGAGGCAAGTTTCTTGAACAGCTTTGGCAAGCAAGTTGTGAGTCTTGAGAAATAAACTATATTAGTTGGTTCACTCCCAGAGCAAGTGTTTCCTGGAGTAAGTACTAAGTTCTTTTTTCCTGATTCCAGTAATGTGTAGTACAGGGATAGGAAAGTATTTTGGTATCAGTTATCCCAGCTGAGTGCAGAGGACTACTCAACCATACTGGAGGAGGTCGAAAGGCTTTAGGAGGCACATGTTAAAGAAGGTGAAATTGGGGCTGGATGTGGTGGCCCACACCTGTAATCCCACTACTTTGGGAGGCTGAGGTGGGCAGATCACAAGGCCAGGAGTTCAAGACCAGCCTGGCCAACATGGTGAAAACCCGTCTCTACTAAAAATACAAAAATTAGCCGGGCGTGGTGGCACATGCCTGTAATCCCAGCTACTCGGGAAGCGGAGGCACAAGAATCGCTTGAGCCCAGGGGATGGAGGATGCAGTGAGACGAGATCACGTCACTGCACTCCAGCCTGGCAATAGAGCCAGACCGTGTTTTTTTTTCTTTTTAAGAAAAGAAGATGAAATTGATAGCATCATTTAAGAAACAGTACATCTTGAGATAGGATAAAACAATTGAGAGTTTGGGGTACATATATAACTAATCAAGTAAACAAACAAAAAGCAAACTTATTTACTCCCCTCCCCACCAAATAAATTATTTGCAGGGAAGGAAATCATAGTATACTACCTGACCCTGCTGTAATCATACATAGTAATAATAACAGGGTCTATTAATAAAAACACCTAATATACATCTAACCAAAATTATTATGTTTGGAAGACGTGAAGAAGGGAATGGGGTGAGTGTGTGAGAGATAACACACCAGGAGATAGGAAGATATTGAAAGAGAGACAAATGTTATCTTCCATAGAGGGGAGTCAATGGAAAATACAAGAAACCAAAAAAATCAAGAAATAGTAATAGAAGCATTTTATTTAGTGATATGAAGGTAATTTTTTTCTCTTTTCTTTTCTTTTCTTTTCTTTTTTTGAGACAGAATCTTACTCTGTCACCCAGGCTGGAGTACAGTGGCATGATCTAGGCTCACTGTAACCCCCGCCTCCTGGGTTCAAGCAATTCTCCTGCCTCAGCCTCCTGAGTAGCTGGGATTACAGGCACGTGCCACCACACCTGGCTAACTTTTTTGTTTTTGTATTTTTAGTAGAGAAAGGGTTTCACCACACTAGTCAGGCTGGACTCAAACTCCTGATCTTGTGATCCACCTGCCTCGGCCTCCCAAAGTGCTGGAATTACAGGTGTGAGCCAGCGTGCTCAGCCGAAGGTAAATATTAATACTTAAAAAAGCAGTTAAAATATTTTACAGAGATTGTGTCTGGTGAGGGCAGAATGGGAGAAGCGGGGAGTAGGCAGTGGTACTCCAAGATTGCCTTTTTTCCATTAAAAGTCTTCAGAAGTGTTTTATTTAAATTACATGCATACAAACTTTAATAAAAAAATATATATATATTTTTGAGACAGAGTCTCGCTCTGTCACCCAGGCTGGAGTGCAGTGGCGCGATATCGGCTCACTGCAACCATCACCTTCCAGGTTCAAGCGATTCTCTCGCCTCAGCCTCACAATTAGCTGGGTTATAGGCGCTTGCCACCACGTCTGGCTGATTTTTGTATTTTTAGTAGAGATGGGGTTTTGCCATGTTGGCCAGGCTGGTCTCGAACTCCTGACCTCAGGTGATCTGCCTGCCTTGGCCTCCCAAAGTGCTGGAATTACAGGCGTGAGCCACCGCGCCCGGCCAATAAAATATTAAAAAAAAATTTAAACCTGAAAGACAAAAAGAAATTGTCATTTGCAGTCTCAGGCTGAGAGTTGGGACCAGGACTATGAGAAATAAATTTCTGTTTTTTTATAAGGTACTCAGTTTATGGTATTTTGTTACAGCAGTCTGAATGAACTAAGACAGTGGGCAAAATTTATGACATAAAGGCTTTGAATCATGGGGCACAGTGAAGCAAGCTGTGGTCTAATTATTTTGACCCACTTTAGCACATCTTTTGTTACAAACAAACTTTCTTAGACAAACTGTTGTTGAGCACATGTCAAAGTTTATTAGCTTTTTAGCAAGAGAATCTGAAAAGAGTGCCTGATGCCAGGTCTGAGAGGGCATGGAAACTAGAGGGCCATATATTTGGGAAAGAGAATGCTTACATAAGCAGCTAATTTTTAAAATTAAGCAACTTATTAGATTAAAAATCCAGTTTCATTTCATATGGTCATAAAAACACTATGTTTGTAGAAAGGAAATCGGGAGCAAAAAGTCCAAGACAGAAAAGCAGATGATAAGGAAACATCAGTGTTCATTAAGTGAATAACAAGGGTTTGGTCCCCTGATGATTCAATTCACATGGAAGCATGCGTGGTCCCCAAACAGCTCAGAAGCAGAGTGTGGAGGAGGGCTGTCTTTGCACAGTGAATGCACATGTTGCAAATGAAGTTAGAGAGTCAAACCATTTGTCTGTTCGCTAATCTTGGGACAAATATTTTCGATACTTCACACAAAAGTAGGACCAGACAACTAGTAACAGTAAAAAACATTTTGGGCTTCCAGTTTCTAGAGTGATAAAACTATAAAACAAAGGACCAGGCGCGGTGGCTCAAGTCTGGAATCCCAGCACTAGGCCCATGTGGGCAGATCATTTGAGGTCAGGTGTTCAAGACCAGCCTGGCCAACATGGTGAAACCCCGTCTCTACTAAAAATATAAAAATCAGCTGGGCGTGGTGGCGGGTGCCTGTCATCCCAGCTACTCAGGAGGCTGAGGCAGGGAGAATTGCTTGAACCTGGGAGGCGGAGGTTGCAGTGAGCCGAGATCGTGCCATTGCACTCCTCTCAAAAACAAACAAAAGACAAATGAATGACAGTCCTCAACAAACAGATTAGTATTTTAACAATTCCATCTTGCAGTGTGCTGTGGAGATGTCTCTTAATGGGGAATTTGTATATAACCCCAATTCATGCTGAATGTAATAGATTATATAGAGTATCTGATTTTTCCTGATACATTCCTGAATTTTATTTGCTATGTTTTTAAATTTTATTTTTCCTTTTTTTCCTATGCATACCCATTTATTTGCTATTTTTAAATTTAGGATGTATGCATTTAAAAATGTTTTTGTGGCCGGGCGCGGTGGCTCAAGCCTGTAATCCCAGCACTTTGGGAGGCCGAGACGGGCGGATCACGAGGTCAAGAGATCGAGACCATCCTGGCTAACACGGTGAAACCCCGTCTCTACTAAAAAATACAAAAAACTAGCCGGGCGAGGTGGCGGGCGCCTGTAGTCCCAGCTACTCGGGAGGCTGAGGCAGGAGAATGGCGTGAACCCGGGAGGCGGAGCTTGCAGCGAGCCGAGATCGCGCCACTGCACTCCAGCCTGGGCGACAGAGCGAGACTCCGCCAAAAAAAAAAAAAAAAAAAATGTTTTTGTCAGGTTTTGAATTGAAGTTCTAGGGCAGCATAAAATGAACTGGGAGAGCTTTGAACCCCTTTCTATTTTCCTGGAATTGTTTAAATACCATATGAATTATCTGTTCCTTAAAGCCTAGATAAAATTCAGTTATGGACTTACTATTCTATAACTGAATTTTACATACACAACAGAATTTTACATTCCATAACTGTTCCTGGGGACTTTTCTTTTTCTTTTTTTTTTTTTTGAGACAGAGTCTGGCTCTGCCGCCCAGGCTGGAGTGCAGTGGCCGGATCTCAGCTCACTGCAAGCTCCGCCTCCCGGGTTCACGCCATTCTCCTGCCTCAGCCTCCCGAGTAGTTGGGACTACAGGCGCCCGCCACCGCGCCCGGCTAGTTTTTTTGTATTTTTTAGCAGAGACGGGGTTTCACCGTGTTAGCCAGGATGGTCTCGATCTCCTGACCTCGTGATCCGCCCGTCTCGGCCTCCCAAAGTGCTGGGATTACAGGCTTGAGCCACCGCGCCCGGCCTCCTGGGGACTTTTCAATGGCAGAATTTTAATCACAATTTCAGTCTCTTCTGTTGAAATTGATCTATTCATGTTTTCAACTTCTTCAGATAACTTTGGTAATTCATACTGTGCTAGGAAATAATCTATTTCTTTTGGAGTTTCAAATATGCTGTGGAGAAACATGTACTATTGTACAATTATTTTATTTTACTTCATTTTATTTGAGACACAGTCTCACTTTGTCACCCAGGCTGGAGTGCAGTGGGGTAATCACGGCTCACTACAGCCTTGACCTGCAGTGGCACGATCACAGCTCATTGCAGCCTCGGCCTCCTGGGCACAAGTGATCCTCCCACCTTGACCTCCCAAGTAGCTGGGACTACAGGTGTGCACCACCATGCCTGACTAATTTTTCTGTTTTTTGTAGAGACAGAGTTTCACCATGTTGCCCAGGCTGGCCTCAAACTCCTGAGCTCAAGCAATGCACCTGCCTTGGCCTCCCAAAGTGCTGGGATTATAGGCATAAACCACCATGCCTGGCCAGTTTGTACAATTAGTTTACAATCCTCCCTGGATTTTTATTATGTCTTCTTTCTCATTCCTATTAATCTATATTTTTGCATTGTCTGTTCCTAGAAATGGGCATGAACCTTATTTTTGAGCATCTTTAATTACTAAGATGTTTAGGTTTATAATATTTATTGTATTGCACATTAAGCATTCTCTGTGTTCCATAGATTTTGGCATGGAATGTCTATCCTTTCTTTGTTTCTAGACAGTTTATAATTTTCCATTGTAGGATCCAACTAAAGCAGTACTTAGAGCAAAATTTACAATGCTGGGTGCCTATAAAAGAAAAGAAGAAAGGTCTCAAATCAATTACTTCAACTTCCACCTTAAAAAACTAGAAAAAGAAGAGCAGGGCTGGGCACAGTGGCTCACGCCTATAATCCCAGCACTTTGGGAGGCCAAGGCAGGTGGATCACTTGAGGTCAGGAGTCTGAGACCAGCCAGGCCAACATGGTGAAATCCTGTCTGTACTAAAAATACAAACTTAGCCAGGCATGGTGTCACCCTGTAGTCCCAGCTACTCAGGAGGCTGAGGCATGAGAATCGCTTGAACCCAGAAGGTGGAAGTTTCAGTGAGCAGAGATCCCACCACTGCACTGCACTCCAGCCAGGGTGACAGAGTGAGACTCTGTCCAAAAAAAAAAAAAAAAAGAAAGAAAGAAAGGAAACAAAGGAAGGAAGGAAGGAGGGAAAGAAGGAAGGAAGGAAGGAAGGAAGGAAGGAAGGAAGGAAGGAAGGAAGGAAGGAAGGAAGGAAGGAAAAATAAAGGAAGGAAGGATGGAGGGAAGGAAGGAAGGGAGGGCAGGAGGGAGGGAGGGAGGAACAGAAAAAGAAGAGCAAATTAAAGCCAAGGTAAGATGAGGGAAGGAAATAATGAAGATCAGAGTGAAAGTCAGTAAAATAGAAAACAGAAAAACAATAGAGAGAATCAATGAAATCAAAGTCTCGTACTTTGAGACAATACAATTGACAAACCACTCATCAGACACATTATCACACAGTTATTGCGAAGTTTCTGTGAGTCTGGAATCTGAATGTGACCTCAAGGTGTGCAGTCAAGGTGTCAGCTGAAGGCTCAACTGAGAGAGAATGTACTTCTTCTCCTTCTTCTTTTTTTTTTTTTGAGACTGAGTCACACTCTGTCACCCAGGTTGGAATGCAGTAGGGCGATCTCGGCTCACTACAAGCTCCGCCTCCCGGGTTCACACCGTTCTCCTGCCTCAGCCTCCCAAGTAGCTGGGACTACAGGCGCCTGCCACCACGCCTGGCTAATTCTTTTGTATTTTTAATAGAGACAGAGTTTCACCATGTTAGCCAGGATGGTCTCGATCTCCTGACCTCGTGATCCGCCTGCCTTATCCTCCCAAAGTGCTGGGATTACAGGCATGAGCCACCGCACCTGGCCTGGGAGAGAATGTACTTCTAAGCTCATGAGGTTGTTGGCAGGATTCAGTTCTTCCCAGCCAATTGGACCGAAGGCCTGAGTTCCTCACTGTTGGCTGGAAAACTCCCTCAGTTCTTGGCCACACACACCTCTCCATGGGGCAATCCACAACATGTCAGCTGGCTAGAGCGAGCCAGCAAGTGGGGGAGTGGAAGAGCATCCGCAAGACAGAAGCCAGAGTCTCTATGCAACCGCATCTCAGCAGTAATATCTCATCACCAGTGTCATATTCTGTTGGTTAACTGGATGATCAAAATAAGACTTTCAAGCATAAAAAATATATAACATTTGTAAAGTTATGTGGGAGAGTTGGAATGGAAGTAAGTTTCTATAGGTAAAATGCACAAGGTACAATTTCTGATCCTTAATGAAGAGCTTGTTTATAGTATTTTATGTTATTATTTATTTATTTATTTTTGAGACAGTGTCTTACTCTGTTGCCCAGGCTGGAGTGCAGTGGCATGATCTTGGTTCACTGCAACCTCCACTTCCCAGGCTCAAGTGATTCTTGTGCCTCGGCCTTCTAAGTAGCTGGGATTACAGGTGCCCACCACCACACCTGGCTAATTTTTGTATTTTTAGTAGAGATGGGCCTATGGTAATTTGTAAGTGGATAATGGAGGGTTTCAAATCACTATTGTATTCATATTCCAGTATACATGTAAAAAGACTGATGAGACAGTTTTGTTTTAAAATGTCAGTGTTTACAGTACCCCAGAAATTATATACTTCAGAATTATTTGAACTTGTGATAAAACAATTTCTTGTCACATTTGTTAAAATGAGAAAGGAGGCACACAATTTTTTCCTAGTAATTTTATGAGGTGTGCAAGTCTATAACTGTGAAGCCACTGCTCCAAACCACCATGCTATGTTGCCCGGTTGTCTTGAAGGTATGGCCAGGCTATTGTTTACACTACACACACCTTAACTTCCTAAAATAGTCCTTAGTCCGTCTGCTCCCCAAAGTTTGCACAGCAGTTACTCCAGCGTCTCTGTCATTGGGCCCCTCGTTGTGACTCCCTCACACAGTGTTCCTCTCTTGTTCTCCAGCTCAGCAGTCCCTGCACTCTGCTCCTGACTTCTGTCCCTCAGGGCGCCCCTGAGAGGCAGGGCCTGGTCTTCCACTCTGACAGCTTCTCTCCCGCAGGAGTAGCCCCTGAAATCCTGCACAATGACATTTCTCATTTTATTTCATGTGGACTGGGGAGTCTTGATGCCTCATAGAATTGCTTTTTACTGGACTGCATAGTATGCCATTAGTCTGCACAAATAGATATTACAAGAAAGAAAGCACTATTTGAAATGTGTTCCTTATTTATCATAGGGGTGCTGTGGAGAACTTTTTTTTTTTTGAGACAGTCTCGCTCTGTTGCCCAGGCCAGAGTGCAGTGACACAATCTTGGCTCACTGCAACCTCCACCTCCTGGGTTCAAGCGATTCTCCTGCCTCTGCACGCAGCTGTTGAGAACATTTTCTATAAGCTCAAAGTGTCTTCTCTATGGGAACCTGAGGAAAATACTCTCTCGGCTCTATTGGGTGGAGTTGGCTTGTCTTAGACAACAATTTAATTCCATTAAATTTGGAACTGATTGTGCTCCTGTGTCTCGCTACTAAGATCAGAGACAAACGTTTGGCTGCCCTTTGGAAACTGCATAGGCACTGATAAAGTATGTTACTTTACTATCATACCCTAAATTTCTATTTACTGTGACATCTAAAATCTATTTAATTGTTGCATTGTATGTATCTTTGTAATGTACATACATATATAGTGTTGCCCTCAAATGAGGAAATGTTGTATAAAATGCATTCAGAGCCAAAAGAGAGTGAAATGTTGAACTGCATTTTCCATTGTCTTCTGCCGCAGTTCATATTAAGCTATGTTGAAGAAATGAGTACTGACTGAGAAGACCAGCACTTCAACTGCCAAGAGTCTTGGAAGCGACATTACTTCAGTCTGTCTCTCAGTCTGCTAGCTCAAAAGACAGATTTGGGCATAGCCTGACTGATCCTGTCTTGCAGGGTAGATTAACCCAACTCATTAGAGACAGATATATAAACCAGAATTTCACATCACAAATTTGTAATGAAAGATATATCTGTCAAGTAGACCTCGAATGCTGGCACTGACATGTTTGATGAAGATGGAGTGACAACAAAGGGAGTTAATATCAGGCCCAACAACAGGAATACAAAAACCCCCAGGGCCCAGGTCACACACATGGGATGGTGTGCTCAGAGATGGTGGTTAGAAAAGTTCTGCCAACCTCCAGCTCTCTGGGCATCTCTCTTCTGGCTCCCAGTGGATTGACCTTATTATGTCCCTTTAGTCTTGTTCCAAAAGATCAAATTTTTACTTGGTAAATTATGTCTACATTCCTGTCTTCCACTTTGAGCCTCAGCCTCTATTCTCATCACCTTAACAGGAGTTTGGGGATAACGACTTAGTCAAACATTTGAAAACAATCTCTTGGTTTATTCCCTGAAAAAGATCGCCAATCACTTCCATTCTTTGTAGATGTTCCATGTGTACCCGGCAGAGGGCGATCATACTTTCCTCATCTCCAGGTTCTTAGGAGGCACTTCTTGGAACCTCTCTCAGCAAAAACATGGCAGCCGTCTTCCCTTACAAAAGCTATTTATTGTTGTTTATAAAAATATAGAATAAATTTGACTTTTAAATAACTAAAGTTTGAATTAAAACTGAGAGGTAGCTTTCTGAATACAATATGCATTTTAAAATAAAATATGTGTCCAGTGGTGAAAGGCACAGCACTAACAGCTATTCTGGCTTAAAACTCAGCAGAGCCATGTGATCTATACTAGCACACCTATAGTGCTGGTAATCTGTGTCACATTTATAGGTCACCTTGAGACACAGAAACCTGTTGTTTCTGTAACTTCCAGCTGAATATAGTTATCTGACTGAAGAGGACATACAAATTCATAAAGCTCTCAGTTCATTTTGATAATTTTATAGCTGCTTCAACATTTCTGAGACAGGTAACTTGGAATACATTTTGGCAGAGATAGAGGAAAAAAAGTTTACTCTCTTACCCCAGACTCCAAGCATACTTTTCAAGACTAGATCTCTTTCATTAAAATGTTACTTCTGGAGGCCATGGTGGGCGGATAACTTGAGGTCAGGAGTTTGAGACCAGCTTGGCCAACATGGGGAAACCCCGTCTCTACTAAAAATACGAAAAATAGTGGCTGGACACGGTGGTTCATACCTGTAACCCCAGCACTTTGGGAGGCCGAGGAAGGCGAATCACCTGAGGCCAGGAGTTCAAGACCAGCCTGGCCAACATGATGAAACCCCGTCTCTATTAAAAATACAAAAATTAGCCAGGCATGGTGGTGTGTGCCTGTAATCCCAGCTCTTTGGGAGACTGAGGCAGAAGAATCACTTGAACCCGGGAGGCAGTGGTTGTGGTGAGCTGAGATCATGCCATTGCATTCCAGCCTGGGCAACAAGAGTGAAACTCTGTCTTGAAAAATTAAAATAAAATAAAATAAAATAAAATAAAATGTCACTCTGGTCTTGTTCTCTTCTAGGAACAAGAAGTACCTACTTGTTTGTTTGTTGCAGGAGTACCTGCATCCACCCTGGGCCCTTCATCAATATAAACAGCAAGGAACTGCAATTTTAGATTAACTATCTAGAGATGAGCAGGTCCAGATTCTGGCCTTTAAATAGGTATAAAGACGTCCTCAGACATTTGTTTCTTCCCTGAAGGTAGAAATAGTGGAAGTAGCATGGTTGGAGGACATCAGGCAGAAGTGGGCTTTTACTCCAGCTGTTTCCTCATTTGTAAAATGGGGTTAATATTAAGACCTAATGTCGTGGAGCTGTGTAGTTAAAATGTTTAGCATAAGTTAGGGGATGGAACTTTGTGAACATGAAAATCATCTTTAGGATGAGGTGAGGATCATCTATCAAGGCAGGGGACCCAGAGAAGAAAGAAGATAGACAGGACATGGGACACATAAGGGGCAAGAATCCCGTCCAGGAGTGAAGAGTCTGACAGCAGGAACTGACAGTTAAGCTTTTACCTGTTACAACACCTACGCTTCACAGAGCAGAGACAACACTCAGGCAAACAAGGGCAAGGAAGAGCCGACTCCAGGACAACTTCCCCTCAGTTCCGAGGACAGCCTCTACTTGTCTGCTCATCTGCCCAGTGGCGTGGAGCTGCCTGGGTCCCCTGACACCTTGAGGGGTCTCCTTCCTTTACCAACACCAAGGGAGCCAGTGGAAAGGGGGTCAACCCCAGACATCCCCCCACTTCCCATTCTCAACAGTGAGAGGAGCAAGTGCTTACTGACCTCAGGTTAAAGACATGGTTATAGTAGCAGAAATGCTAAGACAAACTGAATTGGGTCTTGAAATTCAAGTCCAGTTATTCCTCCAAAGAGCCATTTTAGCATGTCTTTAAATCTCTTCTCATGCTTCACCATAGTTTCTTTGGATTTTGGTGGTGAAAATGCCAAACATCAGAAAACTTGAATACATGTGTATCCAGATTTAGCAAAACCAACCTGTGTCGGTTTATATCCATTGTGAACACCGTGTGTAGCTTGTGCTTCCCCATGTGCCACTGCTCCTGGCTCATCTTAATTCATCCCTGATTTCTGGTTGTTATGAATCTTTAATCTGGCTGGCTTTCTCGGAAGTTTTAACACAGAAGTGCAAGGAAGATATGGAAATTGTTTTGGTAATTCTGGAACAAGATATTTTGAAACTCTTTTAAAAAATCATTTTAAGGCCGGACACGGTGGCCTACGCCTGTAATCCCAGCACTTTGGGAGGCCTAGGCGGGCGGATCACGAGGTCAGGAAATCAAGACCATCCTGGCTAACACAGTGAAACCCCATCTCTACTAAAAATACAAAATAATTAGGTGGGCGTGGTGGCGGGCGCGCCTGTAGTCCCAGCTACTTGGGAGGCTGAGGCAGGAGAATGGCGTAAACCCGAGAGGCGGACCTTGCAGTGAGCAGAAATCATGCCACTGCACTCCAGCCTGGGCGACAGAGTGAGACTTGGTCTCAAAAAAGAAAAAATCATTTTAAAAACCAGATGCCTTTATGTATTCCCCTACGTAAAATGTGAAAGGTTCAGATGGTCATCAAGCCAGTGTCAAGTGGAATTGCTTACAAGTATTTGCTTTATGAGGAGAGGGGGCATTATTCGGTCTGAATGCAGCAACCTTAACACACTAAGATTAGTGTCATCATCTTAATTTACAACAATAAAGATGTGCACCTGCTACAGTAATATGATGCCCAGGCAGGTCAAAGAAATGATTTAGTTGGCTTTACTTGCTTTAAGTAAACATCAAGACTAAGAAACCACACATTTGCATTTTATCAACTGCTTTGTAAAGAGGTTAAACCAACAAAATTAATTAAAATTGACAGAAATTTACTGAGCATTGATTAGGGGCAAGGAAATGATGAACAAAACAGCTCACACCCAAAAACATTCTTGCAATGCTAACTAAACCACTGCAATTAACTTTTTAAAAGAAAGTTTAAAAAGATAATATATAATTATTTATTATTATTATTATTCTTTACATTTTTTTTGAGATGAAGTCTGGCTCTGTCGCCCAGGCTGGACTGCAGTGGCACAATCTTGGCTCACTGCAACCTCTACCTCCCAGGTTCAAGCAATTCTTCTGCCTCAGCCTCCTGAGTAGCTGGGATTACAGGCATGCGCCACCACACCCAGCTAAATTATATGGTATTTTTAAACCTATTTGAATAAACTCCAAGAGTTTCCTAACTTTTTTTTCTCAATGGTACACTGTTGAGTTAGTCAGCCACAAGTACTTGGTCTTTTGTTCTGTATTTGATACTAATTAGAGTTTCTTCATGTAATTGTGAGGGTTTTTGTCTCCTTTTTTTTTTTTTTTTTTTTTTTTTTTGAGACGGAGTCTCGCTCTGTCACCCAGGCTGGAGTGCAGTGGCCGAATCTCAGCTCACTGCAAGCTCCGCCTCCCGGGTTCACGCCATTCTCCTGCCTCAGCCTCCCGAGTAGCTGGGACTACTGGCGCCCGCCACCTTGCCTGGCTAGTTTTTTGTATTTTTTTAGTAGAGACGGGGTTTCACCGTGTTAGCCAGGATGGTCTCGATCTCCTGACCTCGTGATCCGCCCGTCTCGGCCTCCCAAAGTGCTGGGATTACAGGCGTGAGCCACCGCGCCCGGCCTTGTCTCATTTTTATGGTCAACTGTACTTTATTGGAATGCTTTCAGTTTCAAGTTACTAAAACCTTAACTCAAACTGACTTCAAAAAATAAAGAAATTAGCCCATATAAAAAGCAGTTCAGAGAGGGTGATTTCAGGACTGAATAATCCAGCAGATTAAAATGCCATTGAAATCCTGATCTGACATGTAAAGGACTTCAAAGATGCCACTCCATCCTAGTACGTCAAAAGCTAGACAAACTGAAAAATCAACAACTGTTCTCAGATCTGTCAGAGAAGTGAGGTCACAGGGCAAACTGTTGCCCCCAGACAGAGAAACAGACAGGTGGACACAGAGAACCACAACTTACTGGGGAGGAAACTCACAAGCAGAAAGTTTTGTGGGAACCAAGCTTGCCCTGTAATTATCAGTTACAGGAAACCTGCCCTGTAATTGACAAATCATTTAAGGTTCTGTGTGGACAACTCTATGAGTTAAAAACTCCAACGACTCAGTCATAGCTCCCACCCCCAGTGCTCTTTTGTGACTTTTTCCTCTGGGACCTCTACCAGGTTCTCTCAGTGCATAGCAGAAAAATCCCCTCTGGCTTCCAGCAGAAAGGGTAGGAAGTAACCATTTTAAAAAAATATACCAGAGCATTCCGTTCTTTTTTTTTTTTTTTGAGACAGAGTCTCGCTCTGTTGCCCAGGCTGGAGTGTGGTGGCATGATCTCGGCTCACTGTAACCTCCACCTCTCAAGTTCAAGTGATTCTCCTCCCTCAGCCTCCTGAGTAGCTGGGACTACAGGCGTGCACCACCACACCCAGCTAATTTTTGTATTTTTAGTAGAGACGGGGTTTCACCATGTTGGCCAGGCTGGTCTCGAGCTCCTGACCCCATGATCCTCCTGCCTCGGCCTCCCAAAGTGCTGGGATTACAGGTGTGAGCCACCGCGACCGGTATTCTGTTCTTTCTTAAAAAGCCTGTCCTCAAGATAAACTAGTTTACCAGAGCCTAACCTATTGGTGTTTTATCAAGGTCTAACTAACCTAGAGGAAGGGATACCCAATTTCAGCCCCCCATCCCACCTAAGGTGAGGAAAAACTGACAGGCACTTCAAAATTTACAGCTTAGGCACACAGGGTCACTACAAGACAGACTTAATCATAGGACTATTACCCATCAAGCACATACAAACACATTAGTAATAAAGACCTATTTACCAGAGTTCCTTTTCACCCAGCCCATCATGTCCAACTTTCAATAAAAAATTACAACGCACACTAAAAGGCAAAAAACACTGTTTGAAGAGACAAGAGCAAGCATAGAACCAGACTCAGACATGCAAAGGATGTTGGAATGATCAAACTGGGAATTTACAACAACTATGATTAATATACTAAGGGCTCTAATGAAAAAAGTGGACAAACTGCAACAACAGATAATGTAAGCAGAGATATATAAATTCTAAGAAAGAATGAAAAAGAAATGCTAGAGATCTGCTATGGTTTGGGTATTTGTATCTTCCAAATCTCAAGTTGAAATGTGACCCCAAGTTGTTGGAGGTGGGGCGTGGTGGGAGGTATATGGATCATAGGGGTGAATGCCTCATGAATGGCTTAGCACCATCCTCTTGGTGATGACTGAGTTCACGAGAGATCTCATTGTTTAAATGTGTGTCCCTCCTTGTTCTCTTGCTCCTGCTCTCACCATGTGACATTTCTGCTCCAACTTCATCTTCGGCCATGTGTAAAAGTTTCCTGAGGCCCCCACCAGAAGCCAAGCAGAGGCCAGCATCACACTTCCTGTAAAGGCTACAGAACTATCAGCCAATTCAATCTCTTTTCCTTATAAATTACTCAGTCTGAGGTATTCTTTATAGTAATGCAAAAACAGCTTAACACACAATCAAAACTGCTGTAAACAGAAATGAAGAATGCCTTTGATGAGCTCAAGGTGATAGTGACAGCAGGCAGCCAAATTCCAAGGCAGATGGGGGTGGATCTCTGTTGAAACCCCACCTCCAAGCTGAAGACAGTTTAAATCCTCGGAACGGATTGAGAAATCATCTTCCTGTTTGGCATGCTTTCCTCTGATTGGGCCCCACCCTTCACCTATTTTACATACATCTATCCTTTTCTAATTGGTTTACTACACTGTCATGCCCACCTTTGAGTGGAGGCCTTGCTTTAACCTTTCTTGCATACACACAAACCAATCAGCATCCACTCCCCACCCTGTGCCTATAAAGACCCCAGACTCAGTCAGAACAGGAGGAGATGGCCTGACTTTGGGGAAGAGATGACCTAACTCCAGGGAAGACGACCTGCCCTTCCCATCTCCTCTCCAGTTCCCCTCTCTATTGAGAGCAGTTTTCATCACTCAATAAAATTCTCTGCCTTCACCGTCCTTCATCTTCATGATCTCATTCTTCTTGGAATCTGGAAAAATGCTCAGGACCCATGGAATGCAGGTCCCCAGAAAGGCTGTCACGTCAGCCCTTTGCACTTGTCAGTGGAGGGCAGCTGCCCCACACGACAAGGCAAGGGGCCAACTGAGCTGCTAACACACCACCGTCCGCGGACAGCAGAACTAAAGGAGCATTGTAACACTTCCTTGGGACTTCAGGGTTGTGGGCACCCTCACCTGGGTGCCACCATGTTCCCCTCGAGGCAACACACCTGGTCTGGCTGCAGGCCCTGCGTGGAGCATGCTCATGTGTCAGTGCCTGGAGCAGCCAGTCAGAGCCTGCACTCACTCCCTCGTGTTCTCCCTCCCACAAGTGGTTGAGCTTGGTGGGCCAAGTAGATGGGCACCCCTTCCGTGAGTCCAGTTACTATTGACTCGGTGTGGTGGTTCACACCTGTAATCCCAGCACTTTGGGAGGCTGAGGTGGGCAGATCACTTGAGATGAGGAGTTCGAGACTAGCCTGGCCAACATGGTGAAAACCCATCTCTACTAAAAATACAATTAACCAGGCATGGTGGTGCATGCCTGTAATCTCGGCTACTTGGTCCCAGCTACTGAAGCAAGAGAATTGATTAAACCCGGGAGGTGGAGGTGGCAGTGAGCTGAGTAATCGCTCCAGCCTGGGTGACAGATTGAGATTCTGTCTTAAAAAAAAAAAAAAAATAGCCAGGCCCAGTGGCTCACATCTGTGATTCCAGCACTTCAGGAGGCCGAGATGGCTGGAGTTCGAGACCAGCCTGGGCAACATAGTGAAAACTCATCTCTACTAAAATGCAAAAATTAGTCAGGTGTGGTGGTACATACTTGTAATTCTAGCTACTTGGGGGGCTGAGGCAGGAAAATCACTTGAACCCGGGAGGCAGAGGTTGCAGTGAGCCAAGGTCATGCCACTGCACACCAGCCTGGGCAACAGAGTGAGACTCTGTTTCAAAAAGGCTACTCTTGAAAAGACAAAAGATAGTTTGGTGAGGATGTGGAGAAAAGAAAACTCCTTGTACACTTTTGGTGAGAATGTAAATTAGTACAGTCATTATGGCAAACAGTATAGAAGTTCCTCAAAAAATTAAAAAATAGAACCACCATGTTGTCTTAGTCCATTTGTGTTGCCACAAAGGAATACTTGAGGTTGGGTCAATTATTATTTTATTTTTTGTAGAGACAGCAGTCTCGCTAAGTTGTGCAAGCTGGTCTTTATCTCCCGGCCTCAAGCAATCCTCTTGCCTCAGCCTCCCAGAGTACTATTACAGGTGTGAGCCACTGCACTCGGCTGAGGCTGGATAATTTACATAGGAAATAAGTTTATTTGTCTCAGAGTTCTGTAGGTTGTACAAGACACAGTACTGGCATCTACATCAAACTGCTTCCACTTATGGTGGAAAGCAAATGGGAGCAGGCATGTGCAGAGATCACATGGTCAGAGAGAAAGCAAGAGAGAGGAGACAGGCACTAGGTTCTTTTTAACAATCAGTTCTCATGGTAACTAATAGAGTGAGAACTCATACATTACCTTGAGAATAGCACCAAGTCATTCCTTAGGGATCCAATGACTCAAACACCTCCCACCAGGTCCCACCTCCAACACTGGGGATCAAATTTCAACATGAGACTTGGCAGGGTCAAACAAATCATATCTAAACCATGGCACATATGATCCAGCAATTTCACTTGAGTATATACACTTGGGTATATTTCCAAAGGAAATGAAATCAGTATGTCCAAGAGATATCTGCACTCCCATATTTGTTGAAGCATCATTCATAATAGCCAAGACACAGAATCAACCTAAGTGTCCATCAATGCATGAATGGATAAAGATAATGTTACACACACACACATACACACACACACACACAGTGGGATACTACTCAGCCTTAAAAAAAGAAGGAAATCCTGTCATTTGTGACAACATGGATGAATCTGGAGGATGTTATACTGAGATAAGCCAGGCAAAGAAAGAAAAATTCTGCATGCTCTCACTTATACAAGGACTCTAGAAAGGTTGAACCCATAGAAGCAGAGAGTAGAATACCAGGGACTGAACAAGGTGGGGGCAAGAGGGAGATGTTGGTCTAAAAGTATGAAGTTTCAGTTAGATAGGAGGAGTAAATTTTGGAGATCTGTTGTACAGCATGGTGGCCATAGTTAATCATGTATAACTGAAAATAGTCGAGAGATTTTAAATGTTCTCACAAAAAATGCTAAGTATGTAAGGTGATAAATATGTTAACTAGCTTGATTCACTTTAAAAAAGGCAATATAGTGAGGCTTCATCTCTACAGAAAACTTAAAAAAACTAGCCAAGTGTGGTACCATGTGCTTGTAGTCCCAGTTACTCGGCAGGCTGAAGTGGAAGGATTACTCGAGCCCAGGAGGTGGAAGCTGCAGTGAGCTGAGATTGTACCACTTGTACTCCAGCCTGGGTGACAGAGGGAGACGCTGTCTCAGAAAAAAAAAAAAAAGTTTCAAAATGTATACATATATCAGAACATCAGGTTGCACACCATAAATATATACAATTTTTCTCAATTAAAAAATTAAGATACACATATAACAAAGATACAACGATGAAAGCAAAAAAAAAAGAAAAGAAACTTCAAAACTGAAGAGTAAAGAGAAAAAAAGGCTGAAAAAAAAAGGACCAGAATATTCAAGAACTATGGGACAGCTACAAAAGGTATAACCATCACATAATGGGAATACCAAAAAGAGGAGAGAGAAAGAAACAGAAGCAATATTTGAAGCAATGACTGGAACTTCCCCAAATTCATGCTATACACCAAACCACAAATCTAGGAAGCCCAGATAGGATAAATGTAAAAAACCACTCCTCACAAAACAAACAAAACAACCCAAAGCCCCCTCAAAACCTGCACCTAGGCACATCATATTCAAACTTCAGAAAATCAAAGATAATGACAAAAATCTGGAAAGAAGCCAAAGGGGAAAATACCTTACCTATGTAGGAGCAAATATAAAAATTAAATCCAACTTCTTAGAAACCATGCCAACAAGAGGAGAGTGGATTTAAATATTTAGTGATGAGAGAACACACACACACACACACACACACACATGCACGGAATCTTATAGCCTTCAAAAGTGAAGGGGAAAAAAAGACTTTCTCAGACATATTGAAAATTGAGGGAATTTGTGATCACTAGGCCTGCCTTGCAAGAAATATTAAAGGAAATTCTTAGGCTAGAAACTCAGATCTACATAAAAAGAAGAGCATCAAAGAAGGAATAAGATAAGTGAATTTTTCTTATTTTTAATTGATCTAGCAGATAACAATTTGTTCAAAATAATAATAGCAACAATTTGAGGATTATAGTTAACATATGAGTAAAATGACACCAATGATACAAGGGACAGAGGGAGAAATTAGAAACATTTTGTTATTACTACAATACCTGTGAATTGTATAGCATTAATTGAAAGTGGACCTGAAGTATAGAAACAGAGAATAGAAAGCTGGTCACTGGGGCTAAGAATGGGGGAAATGGAAAGATGTTGGTCAAACGGTACCAATTTCCAGTTGATGAATAAGTTCTGGGACCTAATGTACAGCATGGTGACTATAGGTTATAATGTACTATGTACATGAAATTTGCTGAGAGAGTAGTTCTTAAGTATTCTCATCACACACAAACACACACACACACAGGTAACCATGTGACATAATGGATATGTTAGCTGGACTGTGGCAGTCATTTCACAATACATACCTATATCAAAACATCACACTGTACACCTTGAATATATCAACAATTTTTTTGTCAATTATACTCAATAAAGCAGAAGAACCAGAAGAGAAAGAAAGTAGACTTGAATATGTTATAAATGTATGTTACTAACTCTAGGGCAGTCACTTTTAAAAAGAAAAAAAAAATGGAATCATATAAAGTGTTCAATTAAAATCACAAATGGCAAAAAAATTGTGGAAGACAAAAACAAAAACAAGGCCCGGTGTGATGGTTTACACCTGTAATCCCAGCAATTTGGCAGGCCGAAACAGGAGGACCCCTTGAGCCCAGGAGTTCAAGGCTACAGTGAGCCACGAGTGTGCCATTGCACTCCAGCCTGGGTGACAGAGCAAGACCCTGTCTCAGAAAAGAAAAAAAAAAAAAATCCAAGAGAAATAAATAGAAAACAATAACAAATATAGTAGATGTTAATCCAACCTTGTTAGTAATCATTTTAAATTTTAATGGCTTAAATATACCAGTTAAAAGAGATTTTAAGTCAGAGGGGATCAAAAAATAAGACCCAACTATATGTTGTCTATGAGACATAAACCAGTTGGCCATTTGTATGTCTTTAAATATAAAGACAACTATAAATTAAAAGGATTGAGAAAATATACCATGCTAACACTAATCAAAAGAAAGCTGGAATAGCTATATTAATTTCAGACAGAACAGACAGCAAGCATGTAAAATTACTAGGGATAAAGAGGATCTTCACAGAATGATAAAAGGGGTCAATTCTCCAAGAATACACAACGAATCCTTAAAGTGTATGTGGCTAATAACAGAGCATCAAAATATGTGAGGCAAAAGCTAATACAACATCAATAAGAAATAGATGAATCCACTATTACAGTTAGAGACTTCAATATCCCTGTCAGAAACAGACAGAGCCCGGGCACGGTGGCTCACGCCTGTATTCCCAGCACTGTGGGAAGCCAAGGTGGACAGATTACCCAAGGTCAGGAGTTTGAGACCAGCCTGGCCAACATGGTGAAACCCATCTCCACTAAAAATACAAAAATTACCCAGGCATGGTGGCAGGCACCTGCAATCCCAGCTACTGGGGAGGCTGAGGCAGGAGAATTGCTTGAACCAGGGAGGTGGAGCTTGCAGTGCACCAAGATCACACCACTGCATCCAGCCTGGGTGAGAGAGCAAGACTCCATCTTAAAAAAAAAAAAAAGAAAAAAAGAAATAGACCCCACAGGCAGAAAATCAGCATGACACAGCTGAACTCCACAATACCATCAATCAACTGGATATAATTGACATCTATAGACTACTTCATCCAATTACAGAATACACATTCTTCTTAAGCTTATATGGAGCATACATCAAACAGACCACATTCTAGGCCACAAAATACACCTTAACAAGTTTAAAAGAATAGAAATTATATATCATGCATGCACTCAGACCACAGTGGAGTTAAACTAGAAATAAAAAACAAAAATGGAACTACAAAATCCCCAAACACTTGAAGATTAAACAAGACACTTCTAAATAACACATGGGTAAAAGAAGACATTTCAAGAGATATGAAAAAAATATTCTGAACTAAATGAGTATGCAACTTATCAAAACTTGCGGGAACACCAAAAGCAGTGAGATTAGAGGGAAATTTATAGTATTGCATGGATATATTAGAAAACAAAAATCTAGGCCAGGAGCAGTGGCTCACACTTGTAATCTCAGCACTCTGGGGGGCCACGGCAGGCAGATTGCTTGAGTCCAGTTCAAGATCAGCTTGGGCAACATGGGGGAGACCCTGTCTCCATTAAAAATACAAAAAATTAGCCAGGTGTGGTAGTGCATGCCTGTAGTTCCAGCTACTCGGGAGGCTGAGGAGGGAGAATCACCTGAGCTCGAAAGGTCAAGGCTGCAGTGAGCTGAGATCATGCCACTGCACTCCAGCCTGGGGGCAACTGGTGTGAGACCCTGTCTCAAAAAAAAAAAAAAAAAGAAGAAGAAAAAATCTAAAATAATTAATAGTCTAAGCTTCTACTTAGAAAACTAGAAATAGAGCAAATTAAACACAAAGCAAGCAGAAGGAAATAAATAATAAAAATCAGAACAGAAATCAATGAAAGTAAAAACAAGAAATCAATAATCAGTTTTCAGCTGATTCTTTGAAAAGATTAGCAAAATTTATAAGCCTCTATTTAGGCTAAGAAAAAGAGAGACACAAAAATTAAAAAAAGGAAGTAAGAGAGACAACATAAATTACCAGATATATAAAAAGGGCTATCACTACAGTCCCATGAGCATAGTAAAGGAATACTATGAACAAGTCTATGCCCACAAATTTGATAACCTAGATAAAATGGACCAATTTTTGAAAATCACAATCCACCAAAACTCACAAAAGAAGTAAGGCCACTTGAATAGGCTTCTATCTACTAAGGAAATTGAATCAATAATTAGCAACCTTCCAAAACAGAAACCACCAGGCTCAGATGGGTTCATTGGTGAATTCTACCAAACATTTAAGGAAGAAACAGGCCTGGCATGCTGGCTCAAACCCATAATCCCAGCCCTTTGGAAGGTGGGAGGATTGCTTGAGGCCAGAAGTTTGAGACCAACCTGAGCAACATAACAAGACACTATCTCTACAAAAAATTTACAAATTAGCTGGGTGTGGTGGTGCACAACTATAGTCCCAGCTATTTGGGAGGCTGAGGTGGGAGGATTGCTTCAGCCTAGGAGTTTGAGGCTGCAGTGAGCTATGATCACGCCACTGTACTCCAGCCTGGGTGATAGAGCAAAATCTCATCTCAAAAAAAGAGGGATGGGGGAGGGAGAATATATTGTCTATAGAGAAGAGTCAATTAGATCTATCAACAATTTCCAATATGCAAACTATAAAGTGTAATTTGAAGAAAACTGTACACAATTTAAAAAAATTAAATGACTATACTGAAAAAAATAAAATTTTCAGGAAAATGCAATAAGGTGTTACAAACAGACATGGCTAAGGCACTGATTGAAGTATATAAATAACAAGAATTATTATTTTTTGAGACGGTTTCTTGCTCTGTTGCCTGGGCTGGAATGCAGTGGCGCGATCTTGGCTCACTGCAACCTCCACCTCCCAGGTTCAAGCAATTATCCTGCCTCAGCCTCCCGAGTAGCTGCGATTACAGGCACCCACCACCATGCCCGGCTAATTTGTTCTATTTTTAGTAGAGTTGGGGTTTCCCTATATGGGCCAGACTGGGCTCGAACTCCTGACCTCAGGTGATCCACCCACCTCGGCTTCCCAAAGTGCTGGGATTACCCCACCCCGGCTTCCCAAAGTGCTGGGATTACAGGTGTGAGCCACCATGCCCAGCCTATTGTTTTTAATGTTCAAATAATCCATATCAAGCTTTTAAAATTATGTAAACATTCTGGATAATTATTTATCTTTAAAAATTTTTATTAGTGAAGTTTCTTAATTTTAAAAAGCCCACTGATAAATTAAACTTGTTATTCAATAAATGATTTTTGTTTTTGAGAAAGGGTTTCACCCTGTCACCCAGGCTGGAGTGGCACAATCACAGCTCACTACAGCCTTGACCTCCCAGGCTCAAGTGATCCTCCCACCTCAGCCTCCTGAGTAGCTGAGACTACAGGTGCATACCACCATGCCCAGCTAATTTTTCTATTTTTTGTAGAGGCAAGGTTTAGCCATATTGCCCAAGCTGGTCTTCAACTCCTAAGCTCAGGGAATCCACTTGCCATGGCCTTCCAAAGTGCTGAGATTACAGGAGTGAGCCACCAATCCCAGCCAATGAATTAATTTTTTAAAAAGTGTCATTGAAAAGTTTTTTTTTCTGCCTCTCTACTCTGCCAACCAGAATCACCATTATCCTAAGGTTTTTGTGTTTTTGTTTGTCCCATAGTTGTTGGATAGTTGCTGGTAGCAACCAAATTACCTGTTTTCCTTCTTCAACTCTGGTGGGAGAGAGGCTGACTTATAGTTCTCATCTAGATGTGGGAAAGAACATTTCCAGATGTCTCTAGAAAACCTTTCTTCATGCTTTTAGTCTACATATGAATTACATAACCATATGTAGTTATGAACCACATCATTAAACCCATCACTGGCAAGGGTGATGTAATTTCAGTCTAACCCTGGGGCTCTGAGAATTTTACCTGTGTGGGAGATGATAAGGATGGGAATCTAACCAAGTCAGAATTCTATTAAGAAGAAATGATGGATGGGTGCTAACACTAGCATCTACCAAACATACTGTTTTGCATTTCTTGTGATCACATTTCATTCTTCTTATGAAAGCAAAATTTTATTATTGATTTATGGATTAAAGCAATAAATAAATTTTATAAAAAATGATTGTTTTATTTCCAAAGTTCATTCAGCTCAGGATGTATTTTACTTCTCTTGAGGCTACTTCTTTGACAACTTACAGGTTTGGTGAGATTTTTCTGTTGTTACTGATTTCTAGTTTGATTCATTTATGGTCACATATTTTATGTTTCAATTATTTTAAATGTGTTAGTTTCATAACCCAAGATATGGTCTATCTTGGTGAATGTCCCATAAATGCTCAAAAAATGTGTATTACATATTGGCTGATGGGACTGTTCAGTTCTCCCACGTACTTGCTTTTTGTCTAGTGGGTTTATCCATTACTAAACAAGGGGTGTTGAAGTCCCCAACTGTAAACTGTAAATTGGTCTATATTTTCCTTTTAGTTCTATCAATTCTTAGATCATATACTTTGCAGCTGTGTTATTTGGTTAATGCACACCTGCGGTCTTTTTGTGATCGGACCTCTTCATCATTATGTAATGTACTTCTTTGTCCCTGGCAATTTTCTTTTGTCCTAAAGTTTACCTTGTCTGATAGTAATTCATCCACTCCAGCTTTCTCTGAATTAGCGTTTGCAAGGTGTATCTATTTCTATCCTTTTACTCTTAGTTTATTGATTTTTACTGATAAATCATTGCTAATTTACCGGTATTTTGAGTTTCTTGTATTTAGCATTTGGTTGGGTCAGGTTTTTAAATTCACTCTCACAATCTTGGTGTGTTTAGAGCATTTACATTGAACCTAATTACTGATAAGTGAGGTTATCGATCAGTCATTTTATTGTTTTGCTTTTTTTCCTGTTTCCCCTTACCTGTCTTCAAGCGGGTTATTTGGGCATTCTTTAGTAGTCCACTTTAATTTATCTACATTTTTAAGTGTATCTCTTCATATAGTTTTTCAGTGGTTACAGACTGCAATACACACATGCAGTTTATTGCAGTCTACTAGTATCAACATCTACCACTTGAAGTGGAATGTGGATATTTAACCACCATTTAAGTCCCTTTTACTGCCCCGACCCTGTGATGTAATTGTCTAAAATATTTCCTCTACATACACTAAGAACCACATCAATGTTGTAATTTTTACTTTAACTTTTCAATGACAAGTATAATTGGATATTATACTTGTCTTCCATAACAAGTTCAGTGTCTATATATCTTCTCATTTACGCAACATCCATTCATCCATGAACTTGTTAGCCATTTTTCCATCCACTATGCATTCAATGCATCCATCTGTGATCCTTGAAATTTATCTGAAACTTGTTTCTAACATACTTGAGTCTGACCATCCTCTGCGATCTATTCTCTTTCCCTTCCTTTTTAATTCATTCAGATGTTGTTTTGTAAGTGTTTACATTTATTTCAAGTAGTACTATCCCCAACTGAACCGTAAGCATCTTGGCAGTGGATTTCTATTCATTTTGTATATTTCCCCTAGGACCTGTGGTGGTGTTCTAGCATCTAAGTGATACATAACTCTACAAATTACTACTGATTTAAAAAATAATTCAGCCACCTATGCACCCACTGGATGACGCACCAGGTTTTCCACAAAACTTCCTATACATCTAGCCCTAGCACCCAAGACACCTGGACCCTGAGGAACCTGTGACCATGAGTTGTTTTTGAAGAGCAAAAATTCTGAGATCAAAATTCCCTAATCTTAAACAGTTTGCTCTAAAAAAGTATTTCGAAACATTCTTAGAAAGTTTTGCCCCAAATATGAGACACAAAATTGTCATATACTTTCATAACTCCTTTGTGTATCCATCCAACATCACACACATATCCTTGTACATAGCTAACACATTACATTCAATTACCCCATTGTAGAAAAGGAATAATCTATTTCTATATGACTTTAATAATGTTCCCTAAGTAATTAGTAATCAAGGTTTTCTTCAAATTCAAATTAACAAATATGTTTGTTAATTAAATATACATATTTATGGATTTATATACGTATATAATCTTTCTGTAATTCAGTTTTTAACTGTGAACTTTTACATGTTGGAAGCAGTGAAGGACTCAATGTCATAGTACATTTTCATAGTATTTGATAGGCTTTTTCAGGTCAATTAATTTAGTTGCCTGCAAATATAAATCAAGCTTGCTCCAGTTCCACAAGGACTCCACCACAGTCTTTAGGATGGAGAAAAATCACTGGTTTTCCATGTGCTCCTATTTTGACCTCTTCACTTAGACTGCGGATCTTCTTTGTTTTCAAATCCATCACAGCTGCATTAATATTATCCACCTTAAGAAAAGGAAATACATTGAACACATTTGAGACCATAAAAATACCAACTTACAGTATCACAATATTCAAAAAAAACTGAGAGCTCAGGCAGTCTATCTCCTCTGCCTGTGGGCAGGACCATTCTTAAATCAACATTAAAAAAAAAGCTTAAAATTTCCAGAGAAGTAAAAGAAGTTACTAAATTTTTCTAGGTAAGCAACCACAATGCTTAGAATTTTCACCATTAGTAAATGTTTCTTCTTATAATCTGAATCATGTATGATATACTTTATAATAGTTTATTCTGGCAGTACTATTAGTGAGATTGAAGACACTGATTTTGCCTGAGAACCCTGGGTTCCTCATCTATAACACGCAAACGAGGTCTAGCATATAAATTGACTACAGATTAAAACGAGGTAACAGATAAAAAGCTCTCAGTACAGTTTATGGCATAATAGGTACTTAGCAAATACAAGGGTTTCCCTGATCCCCAAAACTTGCCCTGCCAAAATACCTTTGACATTATCAAGATATACATGAAAATCACTAATAAATTGCCATTAAAATGCTATTCCCCATCTAAAAAAAATTTCAAACTTTAATGTTTTTGCAGCCTCTTCTAAGTTATTTCTATTTTCTTCATACTTATGGACACTCTAGGAGGAGCGGATGTGTCTCTCTATACTTGACGGAGAAATGATCTGCCTCTATCTTGGGAAGTCACCCATTTAGACTGGGAACCTAGGAAATGCATGAAAAGGTATGATATGAATGGCCACATTCCTAGGCAGTCATAAATCACTAGTTTAATTAAAATCACTAGTTTAATTTTAAAAAACACAGAAGCACAGAGACTAGTATAACACCCATGTACCTACCATTCAGATCTAATAAATATTAACATTTATACAATTTTATTTCCAAAGAGCCAAGGATTATATACTGAATTCTAAAACCAGTCGAACAGCTAATGAGGATACTAAATGTTACATAAATAAGCTATGATTTCTTCATATGGCACATATTCTACTTATATTTCTGATATTTCTTTTTGAAACCTCATAGGTATATCAAAGTCACACATGCCTAGATTCTGGACACGGCTCATTTCATGACATTTTGCACTGTAGCTGGTTAATTCTCATCTTTTTCAGAATAGAACATGACCTAGAAGTTCGTGGCAGGAGCAGCCCGACCCACTTAGTGAGGAAAATTGGTCCTCACTGATGTCAGACATTGTCAATTTTATTTTAAAATTCATATCAATATTATTAAGCTTTTTTTCTGCTGTGTTAGGTGGGATTGGAGCAGTTTTTAGTCTAGGACTAATTTTCTTCACTACCAAGCCAAAGTCCTTCTGAGTACTCTTCCCAATGTTACGGAAATTACTATGACTAGTAAGAAAAAACTATCCCCACCTCTGTGTGTGGATTATTCCCTCCAATGCTTTCAAGGGGTTCTATTTCTAGCTTTCTAACATGCGTGCAATACTCAGATGAAGACATGAAAGGTACTACAGATCTTTGGAGTTCACTCTCTGTGCAGCTCTCCTGCAGCTCTCCACGAGAGAGCTGTGAACTCTAGCACCATGGCCTCCTCAGACTTCCAACTCCTATCTCAACTCAGGGAGACCACTAAGTTCTGTGTGGATTCCCCCTTCCTGTACTGCAGTCTGGAAACTCTCTACAGCCAGTAAACTGGGTAACTGTAGGACTCATCTTGTTTGTTTACCCTCTCTCAGAAATCAACTCCTGTGCTGCCTGATGTCCAATGCCAGAAATCCATTATTTCATGTATTCTGTCTACGTTGCTTGTTTGTTTCAGGGAGGAGGATAAACTGATCTCTTTTACACCAACTTGGCCAGAATCAGAATTCTAAATTGGCAGGTTTTTTCTGTCAGCAAGTAAAAAGTGTCATTACATGTCATTCTATACTATGTCTTTTTTACTTTGATTACTTTTAAGATTTTCTCGTCATCTATGATTTTCAGTTTGACTATGGTGTGCTTAGGTGTGGCTTTCTTTTTCTTTTGAGACAGAGTCTCACTCTGTCAGCCAGGCTGGAGTGTAGTAGTGTGATCTCAGCTTACTGCAACCTCTGCCTCCAGGGTTCAAGCAATTCTCCTGCCTCAACCTCCAGAGTAGCTGGGACTACAGGCGCACGCCACCATGCCCAGCTAATTTTTGTATTTTTAGTAGAGACCAGTTTCACCATGTTGGCCAGGACGGTCTCCATCTCTTGACCTCGTGATCTGCCTGCCTCGGCCTCCCAGCGTGAGTCACTGCACCTGGCCTTTTTTTTTTTTTTTTTTTTTTTTGAGACAGTCTCACTCTGTTACCTAGGCTGGAGTGCAATGGCACAATCTTGGCTTACTGCAGCCTCCGCCTCCTGGGTTCAAGTGATTCTCCTGCCTCAGCCCCCTGAGTAGCTAGGATTATAGGCATGAGCCACCATGCCTGGCTAATTTTTGTATTTTTAGTAGAGACTGGGTTTCACCATGTTGGCCAGGTCGGTCTTGAACTCCAGACCTCCAGTGATCTGCCTGACTTGGCTTCCCACAGTGCTGGGATTACAGGCGTGAATCACTGTTGCCCGGTCTGGTGTGGTTTTCTGTTTGCCCTACTTGGGGTTGCTGACTTTCTTGAAACCATAGGTTGTTTTACACCAGATTAGTAGTGTCCTTGTCAACTATTTTTTCAATTATTGCTTCTGTTCTATTTTCTCTCTCTTTCTTTTCTGGGACTTCAACTATACTCTGCTAGAACTTTTGACCATGTCCTACATCTGTTTTATGCTCTATTCTGTTTTCTTTTTCTTCCATATTTTTTACCTCTTGATTTTGGAATTCTAGTTTCTAGAACTGTGAAAAGAGTAATTTCTGTTTTAAGCCACTAAGTTCGTGATCATTTATTATAGCAGCCCTAGAAGATGAATACAACTACCACACATCATACCGAAATTGGACAATGAAGTAGATGGATAGCTGATAGTGGGAGCTAAGTTTCTCACTGTTGGAATGAGAAGATAAAGGCCAGTGTGGTCTATGTGGTAATGGATTAGAGCTGGAGACATCAGTATACACTCAGGAGTTTATGACATTTCATGAATTCTATAATATAGTTATATATAGAAATGTGTATAGATATGTGTATATACACAGTATACACACCTATATCTCCTTGCCGTGCTGGCTCAGTACAATGATCCTCCTAGTAGCAATAAGCACAAACCTAGATCTTGGCTTCTAATACCATTCTCCAATAGTAGGAACCAGGGCTCCTAGATAAAATGGCTAATTACATGGCTAGGGCAAAGAGTAAAGACGAATTTGGAGCATCTTATATAGAAGATGAATTTGGAGCATCTTAGAGTGCCAGAAAAAGAAAGGAAGTGCTTAAAAAACAAACACAAAACCAAAAATGATGGGGGTATGTCAAAGGGACACATGAATCAACTGAAAGAGCTCCTAATGGCCAAAGCTGGAACAATCTGAGGGAAAAAAAAAAGTAGTATTAGATTGTAATGCAAGTCATAAAATAAATATCCACAAGTCCATACTGATATAACTCTCCATTCCTTAAGTGTGGGCCTTGCATAATGACTTCCTTCCAAAAGAGGATAATATGGAGAAGGGGGAAAAAAGAACAGCTTTCCAGTGGAGAGAGCTGACAACACCTCCTCACCTGGGAGATCAAGATTAATATCAACAGGAGTAAGTCATGTTGATAGCATGAATCCTTGATATGATGTGATGAGAATGGCACTTTACCTCTATGGTCTTTCTCCCCAAAATCAATAACATGAGTCTCTTAAGAAAAATATCACACAAATCTCAACTAAAGGACAGTTTACAAAATAACTGACCAGTAATCTTCAAAAGTGTCAAGGTCATCAGAAACAAGGAAAGGAGATCCTAGAAAAAGGTTAGAAAACAAAACAAAACAAAAAACCAAGGAAAGTTTGAGAAACTGCCACATGCGAGAGAAGCCTCAGCAGATATGATGACTAAATGTGATGTGCTAGGGATGGAGGAGTAGGGGAAGGGAGAGCATCAGGATACATAGCAAATGCATACAAGGCTTAATATCTAGGTAATGCATTGGCAGGTGCAGCAAACCACCATGGCATACGTTTACCTATGTAACAAACCAGGATGTCCTACACATGTATCCTGGAACTTAAAATAAAATTAAAAAAATAAAAATAAATGTGATGAGAAATCCTAGATGGGATCCTGGAATAGAAAAGGGACACTGGGTAAGAACTAAAGGAATAAGAATAAAGTACAGACTTTAGCTAATAACAATGAATTGGTATTGGTTCACTAATAGTGGTAAATGTATCAAACTATAATAAGATGTTCATAATTTTTTTTAAAGAGTCTGAAGAGATTAACCACCATTTATAATGACTGGATCTTGTTTTTATCCTGATTAGAACAAATCAACTATAAAAAAAATTTGTAAATCAATCTGGGAAATTTAATTTATGAGCTGTGTATAGATGGTTCCAAAAGATTTACCTTTAATTTTGACTGAAGTGCCAGAAAATAAAGATGATAATGTCACCGTGGTTATTTTTGTATTTCTTAGAGATTCAAACTGAATAAGGGTAAAATGACATGCTGTTCATTTAAAATAATCTAAGGAAAAGAAAAAAGATGATGTGTAGCAAGAGCTTGAACTCTGTTGAACCTGGGTGATGAGAGTACTGATATGATTTTTTTTCTGCTTCTCATAAGTTTGAATGATTTCATAAGAGAACTCCTAATGCTTTGTTTGGCAGTAAACCTGCACGTTCTGCACATATATCCCAGAACTTAAAGTATTAAGGGTGCTGGGACCCTGGGCCGGGCGCGATGGCTCACACCTGTAATCCCAGCACTTTGGGAGGCCCAAACACCCTGCTTTAGGCCAGTCTGGTTCTCCCTATCAACATAAATGACTCTTCTGCTCTGTCCTACCTGAAGTCTTCAAGAAGGGAAGGAATGGGGAGGAGTCATAGATACTATGACATATTGTATGTCATGTACATATGACATACAATACTATTTCCCTTTTTGTTTTTGGTAAGTAGAAAGAAATACAGTCATGTGTCACTTGATGGGTACAAGTTCTGAGAAACGCATCACTAGGCAATTTCATTGTTGTGCAAACATCACCACACCTGGATGGTGGAGCCTACTATACATCTAGGCTATAGGGTACAGCCTATTGCTCCTTGGCTACAAACCTGTACAGCATGTTACTGAATACTGTAGGCAAGTGTAACACAATGGTGTCTAAACACATTTCAACACAGAAAAGGTACAGTAAAAATACAGTGTTACAACCTTATGGGACCTCATGTGGACTCATCACTGACTGAAACATTGTTATGCGGTGTGGACTGTATTTGGCTAAACTAGTAAGGTATGCTAATCATTCCTTATATTTCCTCTTTGTTTCAACTAGCACTAAGTTTCAACTAGTACTATTACTTCTGTTTATCCTTTTGTATTTTGTAGGCTGTCTTTTAGTCAGTCACCTTTAATCCTTTCTGGAAAATGTGGAGCATGTATGAATAAATGAAGCAAGCAGGCAAGCTCTGGGTAGACAGGGACTACTTGTTTAGCCACATATCCCCAGCACCTTCTACAGTGAAGGACAGAGTGATACCAAAAATACTTAACAACCAGAAAAATACAGACAAAGATACTAATCAGATAGAATTGTGCGGCTGAGCATGGTGGTTCATGCCTGTAATCCCAGAGCTTTGGAAGGCTGAGGTAGAAGGATTGCTTGAGCCAAGAGTTTGAGACCAGCTTGGGCAATATATCAAGACTTTGTCTCTTAAAAAAAAAAAAAAATTAGCTGGGCATCATGAGGTGATGCCTGTAGTTCAGGAGTTCCAGGTTACAGTGCATTATGATCGTACCACTGCACTCCTGCATGGGTGACAGAGTGAGAGCCTCTCTCTGAAGGAAAAAAAATTGTAGAGGGAGAAGGGTATCTGAAGGGTCCCAGAAAAGGGTCCTTTTGGAAAAGGAATGTTACTCAGGGGTTACAGAGCAGCAGCTGTTTACCAACCAGCAGGGAAGCATTTAAATATTTTTACAAACTCAATACAAATTTGAGTAAGTAAATATTTCTGGTGGCCCTTAAAGTTTTCACTGTGACACACTGTGCTGTCTGGGTAAACTCTCTAGAGAAAGCATGGCCAGCTCTGTCTCCTCAAGCAGAGGCACGCAGAAGGCAGGCAAGGCGACAGGTTTGGACCACAAACACAAGCTGTGCCAGAAAACAGTGGGTGACTCAGTCCATACATGAGCAAGAGAATAAATGGAACAAGATGCCCTCTAAACTTCCTCTAGTGAGAGGCAAAGACACACAAGAAATATGGGTAAACCTCACAAGAGAAAATAGAAACCAAGTCAACCTCAACAGAAAAATGACGATTAACTAGTGAGATAGTAATCCACGTATGAGAAAGGGACATTTCAGCAAGTCTTTGAGTCAACGAAAAGCTATGGAGCATGCGCAAACAGATACATGCTAAGTCAGAGGTTTTATAAGATCCTGGTGAAAAAGGACAAAAAGTATCCCTGTGATAATTACACAGGGGAAAGCCAATTCTCTGATGAGTGGTTCAACATTTTTTTTTTTTTTTTGAGACAGAGCTCTCACTCTGTTGCCCAGGCTGGAGTGAAGTGGCATGATCTTGGCTCACTGCAACCTCCGCCTCCCAGGTTCAAACGATTCTCCTGCCTCAGCCTCCCGTGTAGCTGGGATTACGGGTGTGTGCCGCCACGTCCAGCTAGTTTTTGTATTTTAGTAGAGACGGGATTTCACCGTGTTGCCCAGACTGGTCTCAAACTCCTGAGCTCAGGCAATCCGCCCACCTCGGCCTCCCAAAGTGCTGTAATAGGCGTGAGCCACCGTGCCCAGGTGACACACCACTTTTTAAAAATCACCAAGTGTGGCATCCATTGATGGCCTCCAGTACCTTTCTCCTTTTCCTCCTTTTAATTATAGCAACTCCCAAGTTTCAGCAGGGCACACAACTGCCTAGCTAGAGACTACATTCCCCAGCCTCCCTTGCAGAGAAGTGTGTCATGTAACTAACCTTGGGCCAATGGGATAAGGACAGAAGTGATCCTAGAGCATCTCCTTAAAGGTCCTTGCCAGGTATTCCTGCTCCACCTTCCCTTCCCTCTGGTTGGCAAATGGTGATGCCTGGAGCAACCTTGTAAGTCATGTGTTACGTGTCATATGTAAGTCATGTGTCATATGCAGAGCTGCCCATCAGCATAGGATAGCTAATATTAGACTGAAAACAGAAAAATAAAATCTTATTAAGCCACTTAATTTTTTTGTGGAGGGCAGAGAAAGATGATGGTGGTGTTATACTAAAATAGCACCTAACTAACCACTTTTCACACCTTCTCCTCTTACCTACCTTCATTTTATACTCAATACATTTGCATGTAATTCTTCCAATCTCTGCTTTTGAATCTGCCATTACATTACTGAGCTTCCACTATTCCTTACTTAACTGAACTTCTAAATCACATAGCCAGCCTCCTTTGAAGGCGTGGACTCTGTTGATGGAATACCAATAGTGCAGTGTGGGAGAGAGGGAAGTGGATTCAAAGGTCCTGCTTCTCACCCTGGGGGGTGGGGTAGGGCTTAGACAGACCCTCAGGTCCACTGACAAAGACCTGCAGCCAAAAGTAACTCCCTAAAAATAAAATAAAGGCTAATATTAGGCCTTGTTTAGTTCCTTGCTTAAGGTCTTATAGCTTCCCTACCACGAATTTAAAACTCAGTTAATATAATGAAGGCAACTGGCAACATGGGTAAGAGTACAGACCCTGGAATCAGAACCAATCTGGGTTTCAGTCCCAGCCTCACTCCCTGCTACTGATATGACTGTGGGCAAATTAACTACTCTGTCTCAGTTTCCTTTCCAGTCAAATGGGGATAATAGGGCCCTCACAGGGGAGCTATGAGAATTTAAGAAAATAATATGTGTTGAGTTACTTTGTAGACATACTACTAGAGGACTCACTAAATGTTAGTTCTTTTTTTTGAGACAGGGTCTCGCTCTGTCATCCAGGCTGGAGTGCAGTGGCGTGATCACAGCTCACTGCAACCTCCACCTCAGCACTTCCTGGGCTCAAGTGATGCTCCCACCTCAGCCTCCCAAGTAGCTGGGACTACAGGTGCATACCACCACACCTGACTAACTTTTTGTATTTTTAGTAGAGATATCTTGCCCAGGCTGGTCTCAAACTCCTAAGCTCAAGCAATCTGCCCACCTTGGCCTCCCAAAGTGCTAAGATTACAGGTGTGTATTAGTCCATTTTCATGCTACTGATAAAGCCATACCCGAGACTGGACAATTTGCAAAAGAAACAGGTTTAATGATTTACAGTTCCACATGGCTGGAGAGGCCTCACACTCATGGCAGAAGGCAAGGAGGAGCAAGTCACATCTTACGTGGATGGCGGCAGGCAAAGAGAGAGATTGGGCAGGGAAATCCCCCTTATAAAACTGTCAGATCTTGTGAAACTTATTCACTATCACAAGAACAGCATGGGAAAGGCCTGCCCCCATGATTCAATTACCTCCCACCGGGTCCCTCCCATAACATGTGGGAATTCAAGATGAGATTTGGGTGGGGACACAGCCAAGCCATGTCAAGGCATGAGCCACCACACCCCGCCACTAAGTGTTAGCTGTTATGATAACTCTGTGCCTTTCCACGTGCAATTCCCTCTGCCTGGAATAACTTTCTCCTTTTGTTCACCTGGGGAATTCCTTCACATTCATTGTAACTCACGCTCTATAAGGACTTCCCAGCAACTCAATTTGCCAGAAGCAATCAATCTCCTTCATCTGTGCTACTGCGAAGTCACACATATCAAATCTACTTATCATAGTATATTGCACTGGAGTGTTTAAATTTCTGGCCCTCCGCACTATGGACATGACTCATATCTTATTCACTGCTAAATTCCAAGTACTTGGCAGAATACACATTGTAGGGTTTCATACATGTTTGCAATAATGAACTAAATACATCCTTGAATTCACTCTAGAATCAAACTACCTCTCCTCTGTATTAGAAATTTGGCCTAAAAGGCCGGGCAAGGTGGCTCACGCCTGTAATCCCAGCACTTTGAGAGGCCGAGGTAGGTGAATCACCTGAGGTCAGGAGTTTGAGACCAGCCTGACCAACATGGTGAAACCTCATCTCTACTAAAAATACAAAATTAGCTGGGCATGGTGGCGCATGCCTGTAATCCCAGCTACTTGGGAGGCTGAGGAAGGAGAATCACTTGAACTCAGGAGGCAGAGGTTGCAGCGAGCCGAGATCACACCATACTGCACTCCAGTCTGGGAGACAGAGTGAGACTCCATCTCAAAAATAAAAAAAAAAGAAAGAAAAGAAAAAGAAATTTGGCTTAACAATTATGTCATTCTTTCTATCAAAAGAATTGTCCTAGCAAATTAAATCGATGCATAATTGTCATTGCTGATATTCTAAAAGGCAGTTATCTGAACATGAACATCTATAGAAATGTTCTCTAATGAGACTTTTCTTGTCTAACATTTCTTCACATTCCTTTAAAAATTGTTGGCAGATGCAATTCAGAAGATCTTAAAAATCAGTCAGTAATTGAAAAGTATTGACTTTGTAATAATGAAGTTATTAGAATTTTAAGGAGAGAAAAGAGTTATAAAGAATACTTAGCATGTACATTGAAAGCTTTACTTTATAAAGTCTTTTCATTTGCTTCTCCTAAGTGCCTTGTGATAGTGAAAACAGCTGTATTCCTGTTACATGGGAGGTCACACATGATCAGTTCTAAAGCAGATTCTATATTGTGGCTAACTTTGGTGGCACTTACAGTGGTCACTGAATCCAGACTTCAAAAAAATACATTAATATTATATGTTAGAATTTTCTAAAGGGAAAAGAAAGGTATGTAAGGATCCATCTTTGAGGAGGATGAATATTATCATTCTCCATAAAGAACCTTACAAAAGTTTCTAATGACAGTGACCATAATTAGTCTTAAAAAGTAAAAGACATATTTTAAAAGACAGATTTAAAATACCAGGCATTAAAATAATTAAAATACCTCGATGCAGATGTGATGCATTCCTCCAGCCTTGTTTTTCTGCAGAAAACCTGCAATTGGACTGTCACGTCCCAATGGATGAAGCAGTTCCATCTTGGTATTTCCCAGGTTGACAAAAACAACAGATACTCCATGTTCAGGAAGAGGGACCGCTTCACTTACCTGGGCCCCGAGAATATTCTTATAAAATGCTGCAGCCTTTTCCAAATCTGGCACTGCTATGGCTACATGATTGAGTCGACCCAGGTTCCACAAAGAACCTGCCACTTGATCCAAGGGCTGTGATGTGGAAGAAGCTCTTAATGTTGGAATGGGAGCTTGGAGTCTGGAAAAAAGCCCTGAAAAATTGAACAGCCATTGATATCCTTCTTTTGAGAATTAATACACTTCTAAATTGAATTTAAAAAACTAAACAACACATGCAAAAATTCGTTATTTATATATCTATTCTTTTCAATTATTGAAATGAAACCAGGAGATAAATGGAAAAACTTACACCAGAATTACTCTGCTCTGCCCATTCAAATAACTGACTGGAATAAAAAAGCTAATTCTGAGCTGTAGTTAGATTTAAAACACAGAATAACATTTTTTCATAATGATTCATATTTACCGGTAACACTTAAAGAATAGTGGCATATTAAGAATTATTTGCTATTCTCTCTCTGCATTTCACAATGAAACAACATATTTAATAAGAACGAGCAATTTCTCTACCTGTACCCAATTTTTTGTCTTATATTTTGTAACAAGTCCATTAAAGGTATAAACATACATTAAAAGAATACATACAGTACTCTTTAATGCTCTGTTGCCCAGCCTGAAGTGCTGGAGTGCAACAGTGTGATCTCAGCTCACTGCAACCTCCACCTCCTGGGTTCAAGTGATTTGCCGGCCTCAGCCTCCCAAGAAGCTGGGATTACAGGTGCCCGCCACAATACCCAGCTAATGTCTGTGTGTGTGTGTGTGTGTGTGTGTTATATATTTTTTTGAGATGGAGTCTTGCTCTTTTGCCCAGGCTGGAGTGAAGTGGCGCGATCTGGGCTCACTGCAACCTCTGCCTCCTGGGTTCAAGAGATTCTCCTGCCTCAGCCTCCTGAGTAGCTGGAATTACAGGCGCCTACCACATGCCCAGCTAATTTTGTATTTTCAGTAGAGATGGGGTTTCGCCATGTTGGCGAGGCTGGTCTTGAACTCCTGACCTCAGGTGATCCACCTGCCTCGGCCTCCCAGAGTGACATGATTAGAGGTGTGAGCCACTGTGCCCACCCTAATTTTTGTATTTTTAGTAGAGACGGGTTTCACCATGTTGGTCAGGCTGGTCTCAAATTCCTGACCTCGGGTGATCCACCCACCTTGGTCTCCCAAAGTGCTGGGATTATAGGCGTGAGCCACCATTCCGGCCAGTTTTTAGCATTTTTAAAATTCACTATCACTGTGTCCTCATCAGATAGTTTCTTGATTTCCACAGACAACTCTGCATTCCATTCATTCAGCAAAGAGTCATTGTATGTCATTAACAACAAGAATGGCCTGAATTTACTGTGCACATACTGTCTGGCACTGCATTTATTTTTTTACACCAACTGTCTAATATTCACAACAAACCTACAAGTTAGAAACTTAGTAAGTTTCATTGTTACCATGAAATCCAAGTGGATTACAACCCAGTACACATATACATAAATGTACAATTGAAACTAAATTGCAAAAAAGAATACCTTCCACCTCAGCCTCCTGAGTAGCTGGAACCATAGGCAAGAGCTACCATGCCTGGCTAATTTTTGTATGTTTTGTAGAGATGGGGTTTCACCATGTTGCTCAGGCTGGTCTTGAACTCCTGGGCTCAAGCGATCCTCCCACCTTGGCCTCCCAAAGTGCTGGGACTACAGATGTGAGCCACCACACTAGGCCAGTGAAAACGTTTTGAAATAGATAAACGTGACAGTTGCACAAACCCAGTGAATGTAATAATTGCTGTTAAACTGTACTGTTTTTTCTTTTTTTGAGACGAAGTCTTGCTCTCTCGCCCAGGCTAGAGTGCATTGGTGTGATCTCAGTTCACGACAACCTCCACCTCCCGGGTTCAAGCGATTCTCCTGCCTCAGCCTCCTGAGTAACTGGGATTACAGGTGCGTGCCACAACACCCGGCTAATTTTTGTATTTTTAGTAGAGATGGGGTTTCCCCATCTTGGTCAGGCGGTCTCAAACTTCTGACCTCGTGATCCACCCACCTTGGCCTCCCAAAGTCCTGGGATTACAGGCATGAGCCACTGCGCCCGGCCTAAACTGTACATTTTTAAAGGGTTTTGTTATGTAAATTTTACCTAAAAAAAAAAAAATGGCCCAACAATAAAAATCCAAAGGTGAAATTGTGTAGACCAAGGAAACTGGGTAGAGAACAATGAATAAAGAGGTTAAAATGAGATAGAGCTTTATATTTAATAAAAATGTGCTCCTGAAAATTTGTTGTGAATTGAATTCTTATTATATTTTCTCTTGCTACAAGTAATTGTAGCAACTTTTTTCCAGCTTGAGGTCCCATGACTAATAGAAATGGTGTATCTTTAAGGTATACAATGTGATGTTTTAACATATGCATAAATTATGAAAATGATTACCAACACTGAAGCTAACTTTTTAAAGCTATTTTTATTTCAGGTTGCCCTCTAATTCGTAGGAATTCACAGCTCTTTAGTTTTAGGTTTCTCTGCCTCCCATTTCAGAATAGTGCAGCAGAACTGCATTATTTTGAATTCTGTAATGTTTAATTTGTGATTTTTCCAATAAAGGTTGCTTTGCACGAATATACTACAATGTAAAACCACGTGCAAATAAATGCGTAAGATATTTAAAAATAGAAGTGTTAATAAAAAATGCGTGTAAAGATGAATACAGATTTAAGAAACTACTTTCACATACGTCAGGAAGCTGGTATACAGGTAAAAGATCAAAATCGGATGTGTATGTTAACTCTCATTCCAATCTTCCTTTCAATATCAGTTCTTGTTAATCACTTTTAGTGTCCTGACTTAAAAATAACATTGCATTTCTTTCAGTTCAGATTTTGCGCTTATTTCTGATTACACTTTTTAAACACTGTCCTTGCATACATAAAAGTTTAACTGCAAGGATCTATAGTCAAATGCATTAAGAGTACTTATTATTTAAAGACATTTGATGTTAAATTTGTACAAAAAGTACTAAGTTCACCCATTTGAAGTGTACAATTCACTTCATATAATCTAATTTTAGAACATGTAATGAGCTTTTTTTTTTTGAAACAAGTCTGGGTCTGTAGCCCAGGCTGGAGTGCAATGGCACAATCTCGGCTCAGTGCAACCTCTCCTTCCCAGGTTCAAGCAATTCTCCTGCCTCAGCCTCTCGAGTAGCTGGGATTACATGAGCGTGCCACCACACCTGGTTAATTTTTGTATTTTTAGTAGAGATGGGGTTTTGCCATATTGGCCAGGCTGGTCTTGAACTCCTGACCCCAGGCGATCCACCTGCCTTAGCCTCCCAAAGTGCTGGGATTACAGGCGCGAGTCACCGCGCCTGGCCAAACGTAAGTCTGAATTTTCACCTATCTGGTTTGAGGAAACATACAGATTTAGAAAGTCATTCATTAGAAGTGCCTTCAAGTTAGTCTGGTAAGTTTTCTCTTAACCATTTGACCAGTTAATTTCATAGCACCATATATATATCTCCAACTTGTTTCAAACTATGATCAAATTTTATTTTTATTCATTACAGTAACTACACAGATTACATTTGTTAGCCCATTTACAGATGATTAATAAAAGTAAACCTATGCAGTCATGTAAGTTGGTCATTCTTGTCTCCCACCTAACAGGTTCAATTTCCATTTTCAGAACTTTTCTACGTGTTCAATCTGATTTTTCTGTGCTTTTGTTTTCCTGCGAAGTTTTATGTTCCTTAAAAGAGGGGCCATAACATAGAATTACCATGTAATCCAGCAATTCCACTTTTGAGAATATACACCCCCAAAAAAGCGGGAATTCAGAGGTATTTGTATACCCACGTTCATAGCTGTATTACAATAGCCAAAAGGTGGGGAAAACCCAACCGTCTACCAAGAGATGAATGGATAAACAAAATGTGGTATACACACACAACGGAATATTATTCAGTCTTAAAAAGCACCTTTTTTTTTTTTTTTTGAGACGGAGTTTTGCTCTTGTTGCCCAGGCTGGAGTGCAGTGGCGCAATCTTGGCTCAGGGCAACCTCCGCCTCCCGGGTCCTGCCTCAGCCTCCCGAGCAGCTGGGATTACAGGTGTGCGCCACCACGCCCGACTAATTTTTGTATTTTTAGTAGACACGGGCTCACGCCTGTAATCCCAGCACTTTGGGAAGCTGAGGTGGGCGGATCACCTGAGGCCAGGAGTTCGAAACCAGCTTAGCCAACATGGTGAAACCCCGTCTCTACTAAAGGTACAAAAAATTAGCCAGGCGTGGTGGCGGGTGCCTGTAATCCCAACTACTCGGGAGGCTGAGGCAGGAGAATGGCTTGAACCTGGGAGGCGGAACTTGCAGTGAGCTGAGATCACGCCACCGCACTCCAGCCTGGGCGACAGAGACCCTATCCCAAAAAAAAAAAAAAAAAAAAAAAAAGGTAAATTTTACTTTATGTATATTCAACCACACACAAAAGTGCAGCCATTAAGTTTCAAGTATCTTAATAGGACAAATCAAAGGCAATCTTTGGAATACACTATCTTCATTTTTCCTTTATGCCAAGACGTGTATGTAAGTTACAAAACAAACATTCACCTTTATCTGTATTGAGTTCTTGCAGTATGTATATGACCCGTTGGAAATCATACTTTTTCCCAAACTGTCAATCATTAAAGGGTGCAGTTCTAAAAGTACACATAAAAATGCCTTTTCCCAAATATTCATTTATTTATATTTTTACGTTCCTATTTTGTGTATCACCTAAGAGGGTATGCCTTACGGTTAAGAATGTGCTCTGGTGCTAAAAGGATTTATCACGAATGTACCAGAGTAACTCTGGGGCAGTACCACTTGGCACCTTCTTCCTAACAGGGAATCTCAGATTAAGGGAAAAACTTGCCCTCTCATAAAAGGAGGAAGAGAAAAAAAAGGATAAAAAGAGGAGAAAGTGAGAGTCAGAAAACGTGACAATTATTACAGTTATTTCTGTCATAACTTATTCTATGTACACATTTTTTAAAAAATGAAGGGGGAGAGAACTCAAGGAAGTTTCCAAATCCACATGCTTTTATCTGTGTACGCGATGATAAACACATTAGTGCATGTGGAAAAATCCCTCCTTTTGTATTCTTTACACCACTGACCTTTGAGTGTTCCCAACAGAAAGCTGGTCATGCTTGGAGTTCGGCCGAAGTAGCAGTTGTTGTTTTTACAGGACTTGCTCTCCTTTCTGGTTTCTCCCCATTCTCTTTATTGGTGCGCAGTAAAATAACTTACCAACCCGCTTCTATTCACTTCTGTCCCTGCCCTGCCTGACCCACCGGGCAAGTTCCCTCGCCTCTCCCGCCCACATACTGGAAGGTGCAGTGCCCAGGGCGCACAGCTCCCGGATGGCAATGGGACTCGTGCACAAGGCAATCCCCGCTACTACGCGGAGGCGTTTCTGGAAGTTACCGTCAGCCTAGGTGCCAGCAGCGGCCGTGGAACGCGCCCCCGGGGGAGAGAGGGCATTAGATAAAGGTGCTTTGGCCACGCCGAGGCCTCCTCCGCCCCCGACCTCCGTTCCCACACCCCCCGCCCCACGGCGACTTTCGCCGGTGCCCGGTATTCACCTATGGCATTCCCGGCGGCAGCCCTCAGCGCCCGTGCCATTTTGGAAAGCAACCCGCCACGTCCAGACCCGCAGAGGACGGTGAGAGACGCGCAGCAGAGGACGCGGCGGGAGGCAGAGGGGGCGGGGACAGACAGGTTAGGGGCGCGGCGAAGGGCGCTGCTTTCCTGCTTCAACACGCCTACTTTAGCTAAAACAGAAACTTAAAGCCAGGACGGGTCACCCTTTGTGGGCCCCTGAAAAATACAAAACGAAGTTTCTAGAGAGTTCAAAGGCGTTTGGACCGACCATGGCGATTTTAGATTTCCGTGCCCCTGCAGAAGCGAAAGCGCTCGCGCTGCCATTGGCTCTGGCTGAGGGCGAGTCCGGAACCTGTGCGCCGCGGAACTTTCGGCTCTGACATCCACGTTGCGCTACGCGCCTGTTTGCCGAGCGGTTTCCGGGCGGCTCCCTTCCCTTGCATGCGGCATTGTGTCGGGAGTTGCTGACAGCCATGGCCCCGCGGGTCTGGCGTCGACGGACCCTGGAGCGGTGTCTGGCAGAAGTCGGCAAAGCCACGGGTCGGCCCGAGTGCTTCCTCACGTAAGTGCGCAGATCCTGGGCTCGGGGTGCGACCGGGGTCTCACGTGGACGCGGGTTGCAAATTGTGGAGCTGGGGTAAGGTAAGGGGAAATATAAATCACTTTTCCCTAAATTTCGGAGTCTGTACTTTCCTAGGCTATCAAAATTTTAAAAATTGTTAACATTTATATAGATGGATCTCTCAATTGAGTGTTACTGAAATCACCCTAACCTCAGTTATTAACGGCTAGAAGCTTCCCTTGGGCTTCTTACGCCCGCATCCCTCTACACACAAACTGTTGGTTTCTCTTTCCTCCAGTGTGCTCCTAAAGCACTCAGTGCTTAGCATACTTTATTGAAAGTACGAACTTGTCACTTGTCTGTCCACCCCCCACAACTAAGCTTCTTGAGAATTAGAACTTTCATGTCTCTTCCCAGCACAAGCGTTTTATATGTATTTTGTTGAAGAATTTAAAATACGATCTATGGGCCGGGCGCGGTGGCTCAAGCCTGTAATCCCAGCACTTTGGGAGGCCGAGGCGGGTGGATCACGAGGTCAGGAGATCGAGACTATCCTGGCTAACATGGTGAAACCCCGTCTCTACTAAAAATACAAAAAACTAGCCGGGCGTGGTGGCGGGCGCCTGTAGTCTCAGCTACTTGGGAGGCTGAGGCGGGAGAACGGCGTGAACCCGGGAGGCGGAGCTTGCAGTGAGCCGAGATCACGCCACTGCACTCCAGCCTGGGAGACACAGCGAGACTCCGTCTCAAAAATAAAATAAAATAAAATAAAATACGATCTATGAAATTATTACTCATTTATATTTCAAACCTCGGCTCACAGCAACTACAGATTTTGCTTAGTTTGAATTCAGTAGCACACAACTGGGATATCCGCACTGTGCAACTTTTAACGATTTTTAAAATTTTGGTACTGTCAAGCATCTCAAATTCACTGCATCCAAAATAGAGCTGTTGTTTCTGTTTAATAGAATTATTGTTTCTGCCCACCCATACTCTGCCATCCCCTGAAGTCCTTTTCCCATGCTCACCTGTCAAGCACGTCCGTGTGAAGAGACCACTAAAACAGGCTTTGTGTGAGCAACAAGGCTGTTTATTCACTTGGGTGCAAGTGGGCTGAGTCCGAAAAGAGAGCGAACGGTGATGGGGAAGAGGTTGCTTTATAGGAGCTGGGTAGGTAATGGAAAATTACAGTAAAAGGTGGTTATCTGTTGTTAGCAGAGGAGGAGGTCACAAGGTACATGGTGGGGAGATCATAAGACTTACTCTCCAGAAGAAGAATATCACAAGGTCCATTGATCAGTTAAGGTAGGGCAGGGACAAGTCACAATGGAGGAATGTTGTAATCTTGGTTAATCAGTTAAGGCAGGAACTGACTGTTTTACTTCTTTGGTGGTTTTTCCGGTGCCCCAGACTTCTTGGCTCCTGCGGGTCACCTGGACGTATATGTGCAGGTCGCAGGGGTTACAATGGCTGAGCTTGGGCTCAGAGGCCTGACACCACCACGCAAGCCTTCCCTATCTCAGTAAATGGCACTTCTGTCTTTCCAGTTTCTCAAACATGAAAGTAGGCTGCTACTTTATTGTCTTCGTTTTTCTCTATTCTGTATCTAATTCCTTAGCAGTCCTGTCAGTTCTACCTCCAAACTAAGCATATTCACTGCTCTAACTCCAGTTTACATCACCATTATCCTTTGCCTGGAATGCTGCATCAATCAACCTTCTAATCACCGTACTTTTCCTCCTCCTCCCTCCTCCCTCCTCCCTTTCTTCTTCCTTCGTGTAAATCATCATTTCATCCCTCTACTTAAAATGTTTTCTCTTTTTTTTTTTTTTTTTTTTGAGACAGTCTCGCTCTGCCGCCCAGGCTGGAGTGCAGTGGCCGGATCTCAGCTCACTGCAAGCTCCGCCTCCCGGGTTCACGCCATTCTCCGGCCTCAGCCTCCCGAGTAGCTGGGACTACAGGCGCCCGCCACCTCGCCGGGCTAGTTTTTTGTATTTTTTAGTAGAGACGGGGTTTCACTGGGTTAGCCAGGATGGTCTCGATCTTCTGACCTTGTGATCCACCCGTCTCGGCCTCCCAAAGTGCTGGGATTACAGGCTTGAGCCACCGCGCCCGGCCTAAAATGTTTTCTGTTTACACTTTAAATGACAAATTCTTACTCCTGAGCCACGCGTAATTTGGCTCCCATCAGTCTCTCCAGCTTCACCTTCTGCCTCCTTCACACTTTAGCCGTGCTTACCTTTTTGTTCCTCAAGCTCACCTCTAGAGGATTTGCATCTTAGAGGATTTCTTCTGCCTGGAATACATGTTTCCCAATCTTTATAAGACCATCTCCTTATCTACAGCTTTCCCCTCAAATGTGGCATCTAAGAGAGGTTTTCCTTGACCACTGTAGCCAAAGCAAATGTTGATCATTGAATGAATAAGTGAATGAATGAATGGAGTTGTATATAATGTAGCAGAATTGATGATTTAAGGCTAATTTACTACATATCTCCAAGCAAATAAATTTGTAGTGGTTTTCCTGCCTAAAATCTATACAGCTGATTCACAGATACTTGGTTGACAGGTTTTATATATCAATGTAGGTCATCAGCTTATATGTTGTTGGGGGCCAGAATCTATACTTACACTTCATTCAAATTTGATTTTACAAAAGAGTTGGGTTTTTAAATTTTATTAAGAGTGCTGTGAAATTATTACCTATGATTCTAAATCTCAATTCCTCCCAATAGGATTCAAGATGGATTGGCATCAAAGTTCACTTCTTTAACAAAAGTGCTTTATGACTTTAATAAAATATTAGAGAATGGTAGGATCCATGGAAGCCGCTTGCAAAAACTTGTGATAGAAAATTTTGATGATGAGCAGATTTGGCAACAACTGGAATTGCAAAATGAACCAATTTTACAATACTTTCAGAATGCAGTTAGTGAAACAATTAATGATGAAGACATCAGTCTTCTCCCAGAGAGTGAAGAACAGGAACGTGAAGAGGATGGTTCAGAGATAGAGGCTGATGACCAGGAGGACCTAGAAGATTTAGAAGAGGAGGAAGAAGTGTCAGACATGGGTGATGATGATCCTGAAGTGGGTGAGAGAACTAAAAACTCGAGCAAATCTGGTCTGAGGAAAAGCCCAGTTTTCAGTGATGAGGATTCTGACCTTGACTTTGATATCAGCAAATTGGAACAGCAGAGCAAGGTGCAACACAAAGGACATGGAAAACCTAGAGAAAAGTCTGTAGTAGATGATAAATTCTTCAAACTCTCCGAAATGGAGGCCTATTTAGAAAACATAGAAAAAGAAGAGGAAGGAAAAGATGATAATGATGATGAGGAGGAAGATATTGATTTTTTTGAAGATATTGATTCTGATGAAGATGAAGGGGGACTGTTTGGAAGTAAAAAACTTAAGGTAAAGTTTTGAGAGAGGAGAGAACACTTTCCTCCTCAAATTAGCTTTCGTTCTCTTTTTCTAGGGGAGATTTAATTGTAGTTAGAAGTTTTAGTGATAAGAAATATTGTGCTCTATCTTATCAGTTACAAATGAATCTTCTTCCGTTCAATTTATGTTCCAGTTGGTCTTACAGTTTTGTGGTAAGTGTTATTAGTTGCCATTTTCATCTAATCACTATTTATTAGTTTAGTTATTAGTTATTAGCTCATAGTGTTATTAAGTCAGAAAGTAATATATACATACAAATCTATGTGCATGTGTTAATATATTTTTCTATTCCTAATTAATAGTTTAAAAAATCTTTTTAGTCAGGTAAAAGTTCCAGAAATCTGAAATACAAAGATTTTTTTGATCCAGTTGAAAGTGATGAAGACACAACAAGTGTTCATGATGATGAGCTGGATTCAAACAAAGATGATGATGAAATTGCTGAAGAGGAAGCAGAAGAACTAAATATTTCGGAAACGTGAGTATTTTGAACCATCCTTTATATTGTAGGCTGGAATTGCCCAATCATGTATGTGTACTCGTAGTTATCAAATGTGTCTGTCTTAAGAAGTTGGATTCTCTAATATCAGATATTCTCAAGATAGCCAGAGGAAAGTCTCTGAATGTAAAGGGACATTAGATATCACTTAATGAAGAAAAATATCACTGGTAGTAGCAATCAAACCTTCCTTACCAGGAACTTTGATTTGGTTTTGTGTCAATAAAATCCTGTTATTTTTGTGAGATAAGAGATTTGTATTGTAGATTGATGAATAATTTATTTTATATATGTTGGACACTTTTTGTTCTGTTTCTTTTTTTTTTTTTTTTGAGACGGAGTCTTGCTCTCTCACCCAGGCTGGAGTGCAGTGGCGCAATCTCCACTCACTGCAAGCTCCGCCTCCCGGGTTCACGCCATTCTCCTGCCTCAGCCTCCCTTTGGGACTACAGATGCCCGCCATCACGCCTGGCTAATTTTTATTTTTTTGTAGTTTTAGTAGAGACGGGGTTTCACTGTGTTGGCCAGGATGGTCTCGATCTCCTGACCTCGTGATCTGCCCGTCTCGGCCTCCCTGTTCTGTTTCTTACATAGCATTTTACCTAAATAATACCTTTTGTTCCTTAATAACTGAATGATTTTGGAAGTTCTGAGTATTTGGTTGCATTAGGTATATAAAAGAAGAACTTTATTAAGGGAAAATTTGTTTCCTTTTGTTTTTCTAATGGAAAGTAGCATATTTTTTTTTGTAAGAGTTTTGGTATTGTAGGGATGAAGATGATGACCTTGAAGAAAATGAAGACGATAAACAACATAAAGAAAGCTTGAAAAGAGTGACCTTTGCTTTACCAGATGACGAGGAAACTGAAGATACAGGTGTTTTAAATGTAAAGAAAAATTCTGATGAAGTTAAATCCTCTTTTGAAAAAAGGCAGGAAAAGGTAATTAGTAATTTATGGAATTTTTAATATACTTGACATTAATCATCCTTTGAAAACTATTAACCATCCTTTGAAAACAGATATCTTGGCCAGGTGCAGTGGCTCACGCCTGTAATCCTAGCACTTTGGCAGTCCGAAGCAAGAGGATCGCTTGAGCTCAGGAGTTCAGAACCAGCCTAGGCAACATAGTGAGACCTTGTCTCTACCAAAAATACAAAAATTATCTGGGCATGGTGATGTGTACCTGTAGTCCAACTACTCTGGTGGCTGAGGCGGGAGGATCACTTGAGCCTAGGAGGTTGATGCTGTGGTGAGCTATGATTGCATCACTGCTCTCTAGACTGGGTGGCAGAGCAAGACCTTGTCTTAAAACAAACAAAAAACCAAAAATCTTCCCATATGGAAAGCATCTGATGAGCAAAAGTCAGTGCCTGCATTTCAGTTTGGGGCCTGTGAGTAAAATAGTTGCTTCTGCTGGGCGCAGTGGCTCACACCTGTAATCCCAGCACTTTGGGAGGCTGAGGCAGGTGGATCACTTCAGTTCAGGAGTTCGAGACCAGCCTAGCTAACATGGTAAAACCTCATCTCTACTTAAAAAAAAAAAAAAAAAAAATAGGCATGGTGGCGGGCACCTGTAATCCCAGCTACTCGGGAGGCTGAGGCAGGAGAATCCCTTGAACCCTGGAGGCAGAGGTTGCAGTGAGCCGAGATGGTGCCACTGGATTCCAGCCTGGGTGGCAGAGTGCGACTCTGACTCAAAAATAAAAAAAATTTTTAAAGATAGTTGTTTTTTCCTTTGTCCCTAATGTCTTTATATATATAGCATGTCTCTCCTGATAAAGCTGTCCTGTGAGCCTCTTAACTGTTTTGACTGCTTTGGAGGATACCGTGTATGTCCTTTTTTTTTTTTTTTTTTTTTTTTTCTTTTTTTTTGAGATGGAGTTTCACTCTTGTCACCCAGGCTGGAGTGCAGTGGCGTGATCTTAGCTCACTGCAACCTCTACCTTTCAGGTTCAAACAGTTCTCCTGCCTCAGCTTCCTGAGTAGTTGGGATTACACCACGCCCAGCTAATTTTTTTGTATTTTTAGTAGAGACAGGGTTTCACCATGTTGGCCAGGCTGGACTGAAACTCCTGACCTCGGGTGATCCACCCGCCTCAGCCTCCCAAAGTGCTGGGATTACAGGTGTGAGTCACTGCGCCCGGCTGACACCACCTGTGTCTTTAAGGTACTCCGCAGATTTTTGTGAGTGCCGAATAGCCAGAATTTTAATTTATACCATTGCAAACATATCTTCAAAGTTGGTAAAAATTGTTTCTTTGTGTCATGATTTCAGACAAGTGAAATTTCATTTAATTTTTGTAGATGTAGTCTGGGTCTAATAATTTGGCTCTATCATTTATTTATCTTAAAATTTTTATCACAATAAAAATGAGAATAGGGCCAGGCACAGTGGCTCACACCTGCACTTTGGGAGGCTGAGGAGGGAGGATTGTTTAGAGCCCAGGAATTCGAGGCCAACCTAGGCAACGGGGCAAAAGCCCATCTCCACTAAAAGTTAAAAAAATCAGCTGGGCATGGTAGTGTGTGCCTATGGTATTTGCTACTCGAGAGGCGGATGGGGGAGGATCTCTGGAGTCCAGCAGTTCAAGGCTGCAGTCGAGATATGATTGCACCACAGCACTCCAGCCTGGGCAACAGAGCTAGAGACTGTGTATAAAAAAAAAAAAAAAAAAAAAAAATGAGAATAGGCAGATAATAAAAGATACCAAGAATATCAAAAGAATTGTTTTTAAAATTTGAGAATCTGAATTAAATCCGTGGTTGTCAGATTGTCCCCAGAAGATAGAGAAATTCTAAGGTAAAAAAAGCACCATTATAAAATATCAATGAGTTAGTGTCCTTCCACCCTACTCCTCCCGCCCTCCCCCAACACATAAAGAAAGAAAGGTTTGGTTTTATTATGAAATTACATCAGACCTTCAAGTTAAGTTTCAGTAAATCACAAATAATTTATTTCAGTTTCCACATATAAAGAATAAAGTAGAACTTTCAAACTTTTTTTTTTTGAAACCGTTAGAACATGAAAACCCAAACCTGACAAAGGTAGCATTAAAACATACGCGCGCGTGCACACACACACACACACACACACACAAATTCACGAACGGGGTTGCAAAAATCCTGCAGCACGGTGGAAGAATTATGCCACACAACTGCATGAACCTTATTCTCTTGAATCAGTATTAGAAAATCTAGTATGATTCCTGACTGCAAGACATTAAGGAGAAAAAAACATGGTCACCTCCATATGTCAGAAAAACATTTGATAAAATTCAGTATTCATTTCTAATTTTTTTTTTACTCCTAGTGGAATACAAATATATCTAAGCCAAAAGCTGCCATCATGCATGATGGGTGAAATTCTAGAAGCATCCCTTTAAGATTAGGAATGAGACAAGATGTCCAGTATTACAGTTACCACTGTTGATTAACATTCTTTTAGACTCATAAGCCAGCGTAACTACAAAAGATAAGGATAAGAGATTAGGAAAACTGCCAGGGGTGGTGGCTCATGCCTATAATCCCAGCACTTTGGGAGACCAAGGTAGGAGGATTGCTTGAGCTCAGGAGTTTGAGACCAGCCTGGGCAACATGGTAAGACCTCGTCTCTACCAAAAATACGAAAATTAGTCAGGCGTGGTTGCACGTGCCTGTGGTCCCAGTTATTTGGGAGTCTGAGGAGAGAGGATTGCTTGAGCCTGGGAGGTGGAGGTTGCAGTGAGCTGAGATCACGCAACTGCTCTCCAGCCTAGGCAACCAAGTGAGACTGTCTCAAAAAAAAAAAAAAAGATTAGGAATGCTGCAGATGTAATTATATTCCACTAGAAGTGAAAAATGAATGCGTTAGTATTTGGAGAGGAAACCGAATGGATAAACTGAATTGATATTAGGAAAATAAGAGAATTCTGTAAGATAGCTGAAAAGGCTGGCATTTTATACACTGAAGTCATCGTTGTTGTCTTTTAGAAGTTAGAGATAATGACCCGGCGTGGTGGCTCACGCCTATAATCCCAGCACTTGGTGAAACTCCGTCTCTACTAAAAAATACAAAAATTAGCTGGGCATGGTGGCACACGCCTGTAATCCCAGCTACTCGGGAGGCTGAGGCAGGAGAATTGCTCAGGAGACGGAGGTTGCAGTGAGCTGAGATAACACCACTCTTCCAGCCTAGGCGACAGAGTGAGACTCTGCCTCAAAAAAATATAAAAAAAGGAGTTAGAATAAGAATTTGAGTTTGGAGTCAAAAGAGTCAGACTCCATCAGATACTAATATTCTAATCAAAGAATTACTTCACTTGCGAATAGATAGATCACTTGAATAAAATAGAGCCCAGAAACAAACCCAAATGCTTCTGGGGAGTTTAGTATATTATAAACATGGCATTTTAAATCAGTGAGGAAAAGAAATTGTTTGCAGCTCACCCCACCATAGGCAGCAGAAATAGGAAGTCATTGACAAAATAAAAAGAGGCAAGAACAGAATTGTAGAACAGTACATTTCTTGCTTTCCCACTTTTTAAAAGTATTTTTTACTTTTACACAAATATAAGTGTAATTTTATTTTCTAAATGTATACTAATTATTTTGTGTCTTAGATGAATGAAAAAATTGCATCTTTAGAAAAAGAGTTGTTAGAAAAAAAGCCGTGGCAGCTTCAGGGGGAAGTGACAGCACAGAAGAGGCCAGAGAACAGCCTCTTGGAGGAGACCCTGCACTTTGACCATGCTGTCCGGATGGGTATGGTGCCCTCTTCTGTAAAGTGGTCATGTCTGTGCTTTTTCCATGGTTCCATTTCATACAAAGATTTGGGGTGATGTTTCTTTTCCCTCAACTTTTTATTTTAAAAATTTGTAAACACATGGCTTGGCACGGCGGCTCTCGCCTGTAATCCCAGCACTTTGGGAAACTGAGGCAGACAGCTCACCTGAGGTCAGGAGTTTGAGACCAGCGTGGCCAACATGGTGAAACCCCATCTCTACTACAAATACAAAAATCAGCTGGGTATGGTGGCAGGTGCCTGTAATCCCATCTACTCGGGAGGCTGAGGCAGGAGAATCCCTTGAACCCGGAAAGGGGAGGTTGCAGTGAGTCAAGGTCATGCCGATGTACTCCAGCCTGGACGATAGAGCAACACTCCGTCAAAAAAGAAAAAAACAACTTATAAACACAGAAAAGTTGAAAAAATATTACAGTGAACATCTATATGCTATTCAACTGGATTCACCAGTTACCATTTTGTCGTATCTACTTTCTCTCCTCAGCATATGTAAGAATGTATATGTGCCCCTTTTTTAAGTAAGTTGCCAGTCTCATGGCACTTCACTTTTAAGTGCTTTTGCAGGTATCTTCTAAGAACTAGGACATTCTCCTATATAATCACAATACCATTAATCCACCCCAAAAATTTAACATCAGTACACTGATGATACCTAATATATAGTTTTTAATCAAGTTTTTTGCAGTAATCTGTTGCAAAGGCTTGCATCCTGTCATGGTCCACTGATTAAATTTTGAACTCCAACCTGAAACCGTGGTCATCTCATTGACTTTTTTCTTGTACCCATTAAGTCAAAATGAGTTTTCATTTTATTTCAATGGAAGAGAGAATGGAAAAGAGGGGAAGAGTCCTTGGGTACCTTGGATAAAGTATTAGCACTTACTACCATATGTATCCTAGTTTTGTGGTTTTCAAACTTCAGGGAGTATCACAAGGCTTATTAAAGCACAGATAGCTGTCCCTCTTCCCCACTTTCTGATTCAGGAGGTATGGGGGTGGCCCAGGAATTTGCATTTCTAACAAGTTCCCACGTGTTGCTGATGCTGTGGGTCCAAGGACTGCAATGTGAGAATCAGTGGTCTAGTGGATATCTACCTAATGAATAAATGTTGTATTTCCTTTAGCACCTGTGATTACAGAGGAAACCACCCTTCAACTGGAAGATATCATTAAACAGAGGATAAGAGATCAGGTCAGTAAGAATTAAATTTAACTTAATTGAAATGTCACTGAAATTTTTAGGAATAATGTGAGAGTACTTTGAGAGTGGGACTATTGCTTTTTATTTTCACTTAATGTTCACAAACCTTAAATCTAGGCTACCTAGTCAGCTTTTGTTGTGTGAGGTGCTGCTCTTTAGTAGTACCTAGGAAAGACGAGTATTGTGCCTGAGAGGAGCCAGAAGCCATTAGTCTTGCTGACCTTTTGGGCGGTGCTTAATGAAGCTGGTGGCTGACCTGTGGTGGTTGCACCCAGAACCCTTGGCTTAGGCACAGTATCTGGTGTGGCACATTACTCAGTATATATGTCTTAGTCTTTTTCCTGTTGCTTATAACAGAATATCTGAAACTGGGTGACTTATAAAGAAAAAGAATACAGTTGTGGAGGCCGAGGAGTCCAAGGTGGAGGAGCCTTCTTATCAGAGGGGATTCTGCAGAGTCCCAAGGTGGTGCAGGGCATCACATGGTGAAAGGGCTGAGCATGCTAAGATGCTGGCTCAGGTGTCTCTTGCTCTTCTTAAGAGCCACCATTCCCCCACCAATGATAACCCATTAATCCATAAATGCAACTGCCATTCATGAGGGCAGAACCCTGGTGATCCAGTCATGTCCTAGAAGGCCCCACATCTCAGTTTTGCCACATCAGGGATTAAGTTTCAAAATGAATTTTGGAGGGGACATTCAAACCCTAACATTTGTGGTAGTACTACAATTTAAAACCATTTCTCAATGGTGTATTTTTTTCAAATGTTAAAAACCTAGTGGTTTTTGTTAAAGAATTGATATGATTTTGTAAACTTAGAATAAATCTTAGATATATAGCATGTATAGTAAGAAATGGCTTTATAACATGTGTATAATGTTTGCCTACACTTGTAGGTCTAAAATAGAGTTTGAAGGGTGAGTATCATGTGCAGAACATCTTAAAATTTGAAATGAAATGTGATAAACTAACTCAAGGCTTGACTTTTAAACAAACTGTGTTGGGGAAATGTGGAATTAAAGTTGGTAATGAGGAAGGAAGACTCATTTAAAACAAAAAACAGAAAAAGATATTTGAGTACTGCCACCTTTGCTTTCCAAATGTTTATTCTTTGTGACTTGAATAGTTATTTCAGAAGTTGAAAATTTTCTTTTTGCTATAATTTGCTTACTCTGGAATAATGAGTAATAATAAATATAACTGATATATTTATAATAATTTATTAATATATTAATGATAATTTATTAATATATTGATAATATTTATTATAACAATATTCCAGAGGAAGATTCTTAAGTGAACCTAGAAATAAATTGTAGGTTTTGTTATGTTCTACCTGCCCTTTATGTTTCAGGCTTGGGATGATGTAGTACGTAAAGAAAAACCTAAAGAGGATGCATATGAATATAAAAAGCGTTTAACCTTAGACCATGAGAAGAGTAAATTGAGCCTTGCTGAAATTTATGAACAGGAGTACATCAAACTCAACCAGGTGAGGAAGCCTGTAAGGCAAAACCGTTATTATTAAAGAAATAGAAGTAGAGATCTAGGCTTTTTGTGACTGTTGAAAACATGAAATGGAAATCTTGAGCTCTTCAGCTACATCATTTAAGTATAAGACAGAGCATGCTAGGTCTAATATTCCCGCTTTATGTGAGGGGTTGCGGGGGTTGCTTTGCAATTAGGCTTTGGTCACCTGATACTTTTACAACTAATTATTAGCTTTCCAGCAATTATTATGGTGGTGTTACAACTTTAAAACCATTTCTCATTGATATTTTGAAGTAACTAACATATTTTACATGATTATAAATTCATTGTGATTTTTAGGTCTATTTTTTCTTTCACTTAACTAAAATCTCTGGGCTGGGTGTAGCGACACATACCTATAATCCCAGCACTTGGGAGGCTGAGGCGGGCGGATTGCTTGAGGTCAGGAGTTTGAGACCTGTCTGGCCAACATGGTGAAACCCCGTCTCTGCTAAAAATATGAAAAAATTAGACAGGTGTGGTGGCGTGTGCCTGTAATCCCAGTTACTTGGGAAGCTGAGGCAGGAGAATTGCTTGAACTAGGGAAGTGGAGGTTGCAGTGAGCCGAGATCACATCATTGCTCTCCAGCCTGGGCGACAGAGCGAGACTCCATCTCAAAAAAAAAAAAAAAAAAAAAAAGAAAAGAAATCTCTGGTTAAATAATAGGACAAGGTCATATTCCTAGGAATATTGTATGCTGATATAATGATCGAATTATTCCTTCACATTTGATTTAGTGGGAATGTGGTTAATATGTACTTAGGGATCAGATGGCATTTTTTTCCTGCAAAAGCCATTTATGATTCCCAACAGATTTTGTTAATGAATGCCCTTCAGTTAGCAACAGCAAATTGCCCTGATGCCACTGTGAAATTGAAGAACTGAGAAGATTTGAATTAAAATTCTTCCTGGCTGCTTTGCAATCCAAGGTGGTAGCTGAAGGAGGATGTGTACAGTTTCATTTGAATCTTTGAGGAGATTCAGTAGATACAGAAAGTATTTGGTGACCACGAGAGTTAAAAATTATATATGTAATGCAATAGTTTATGCTAGCTCTAAATGTTAGTTTCGTTTCTCTCTTAGGAGTCAACAAGCCAGTTCAGAAGTTTTTGAGGATGGACTTGGAGTTCTAGTAGCTAGGCTAATTCTGGAAGTGAAATGATGGTAAACAGCACATGTAGGAGCTTTTACTTACAGTTGTGTATATAAAGTGGCTCAGAAAAATGCTAATAGCAAATATACAGCTACATATTTGATTTTACAACTATTGTTACCTAGAATGAGGTGAAAGGACATGTTTAGGATTTTTTAAAGTGTGAGGTAAGTTACAATAGTAAGAAGCGATAGTAGCGTGATGCCTGACCATGGCTGGAAGGTGGGTGCTGATGATGGACATTGGAACCAGACCTGGATGCATCTTTGTCATCAGGATCAGGAGGCAAAGAGCCTATCTTTTCCTAGTTCTGCTGGTTGTTTTTTTTTTTTTTTTTTTTTTGGGTCTTAATAACAAAAAACAAAAAGCCCTCTTAGGCATTTAGAATAAGCATTTGGGGCCAAAGGGGACAGAGAGAGAAGCATGAAATTTACTTTTTCTCTTCAATAAAATTAACATTGCTGTCAGTTTTTTCAATGTGATTTGTCAGAATAAATCTTTAACACATTACATGTAAATAAAAGAAAAAAAAGTCCCTATCATCCAAATGGATATTTGGATAATTTTATGAAGTTTATATTAACACTTCTTTTTTTTCTTTTTTCTTTTTTTTTTTTTTTCGAGACAATCTTGCTCTGTCACCAGGCTGGAGTACAGTGGCGCGATCTAGGCTCACTGCAACCTCTGCCGCTCAGGTCCAAGTGATTCCCCTGCCTCAGCCTCCTGAGTAACTGGGATTACAGGTGCACACCACCAAGCCTGGCTATTTTTTTGTATTTTAGTAGAGACGGGGTTTCATTATGTTGGCCAGGATGGTCTCGATCTCCTGACCTCATGATCTGCCCGCCTCAGCCTCCCAAAGTGCTGAGATTACAGACATGAGCCACTGTGCCCAGCCAGCCACCGTGCTGGGCCTTTTTTTTTCTTTTTAATTGATGTGAGATTTATATAACATAAAATTAACCACTTAAGTGAACAAATTTGGAGCATTTAGGACAGTGTTATGTAACTACTAACTGTATCTCGTTCTAAAACATTTTTATCAGCCCACAATAAAGCCCCATATGCATTAAGCAGTTGCTACCCTTTCCTCACTTGTCCCAGCCCCAACAAACCCCAGTCTGCATTCTATCTCTGTGGATTTGCCTATTTTGGAACCATACCATATGTGGCCTTCCATTTCTGACAACTCATTGAGCGTCGTGTTTTCAAGACTGGCATTTGTCAGTGCTTCATTTCTTTTTTATGGTTGCACAGTATTCCATTATGTGTGTGTACCACAGTTTACCTGCTCATCCACTGATGGACATTCAGGCTGTTTCCATCTGTTGACTGTTAATAGTGCCGTGTACATGTATTTGTTTGAGTATCTGTTTTTAATTCTCTTGGTTGTACACCCAGGAGTGGCATTGCTGGGTCAGATGGTAATTCTCTGTGTAGCTTTTTGAAGACCTGCCAAGCTTGTTGCCACTGTGACCGCATGATTTTACATTCCTACCTATCAATAATGCACAAAGGTTCCAGTTTCTTCATCCTTGCCAACACTTGTTATCACTTGCTATTTTCCTTAAAAAAACAAAACAAAACAAAACTGTAGCTATCTTAGGAGGAATAGCTTAATTTTTGACAGAAGTAAATACCAAGGTTGTTAAATTTTTAAGTTCTGAATATTAGAGGTAATGGTTACTGTAGCTCCTAAAATGCACATCACATCTCTGGAAGGTGCTGGAACCCTCATGGTACTGCTGCTTTTAATTTTGCTTTTGGAATGTTTCCTTGTAGCTGAAGCTTTGGTGATGAGAAGTTGAGAATACCCTCATTGACCTTTAGTGTTTTGTCCTGTGATATATATCAAGTCTCTTAGTTTGACATTGTTGAACTTATTTCCTAAGCAAAAAACAGCAGAAGAAGAAAATCCAGAGCATGTAGAAATTCAGAAGATGATGGATTCCCTCTTCTTAAAATTGGATGCCCTCTCAAACTTCCACTTTATCCCTAAACCGGTAAGTGTGTTAACAGTTCAGTGTGTAGCTAGAGCAGGGTGACCTTCATAGCTTTGATCCTTTGTGAGACTAGCTCTTTATTTTGTTTCAGGATACAAACTTGTAGTAATTTCCTGTAAATTCCAGGCAGGGTCTCCATGAGGAAGGCTCAGTTCTGGTTCCATGACAGTTCTGGCTCTACCCAGATCTTCAGTGAGCCCCTGCCAGCTGGGGCTAGCATGGTCAGGCATCCCACTACTACTGCCTCTTACTATTTTAACTTACCTCACACTTTAAAAGACCCTCAGCCATAGCCACAGGGGCTCCTCCCTTCTCTACCCTCTCAGTCTTACTGCATTTTCATTGTATAATGGGTTTGGAGACGTATGGATATCTATACCCAGCATTTATGGAGTATCTGCTATGTGTCATATTACATACATTAATAATATGTATGTGTCTTTACATACATTAACACTTAATGCACACAACACTGAGGCAGGTACTATAGTTTCCATTTCTCAGGGGAGAAAACCAAGGTTTAGGAGGTGGGAGGGTGAGAACTAACTCTGGGCCCATGCTGTCTCCGCTGCATGATGTTCCCTCACCAGGCCCAACCCTCTCAAATGCTCCTCCCCTGTCTGTCTGTCACCCAGACTTGGCTCTACCTGTCTACTCCTTGGAGCCTCATCTACTCACCAGCTTCTGTGAACCCATAAAACATGCTTGTACCATCCTTTGGTACTTGTTCACATGTTGCCCTTTGGTGCCTGTGTTGTTGTCTGAAATGGAATATCATGAATTAAGGACTAGTCTAGAAGTCAGAACCTGAGTTGAGTTCTGCTCCTAACTGACTTTATGATACAGGCAATCACTTCACGTTTCATCTGTACAGAAGAGCTAATCTCCAAGATCCTTTCTTATTAGTTGATGGCTAGGTGATTTTTTCCCATGCAGATATTTTGTCTTCGCAGACAATAAGCTTTTTACCTGTTTTGTTTGTTTTTTTTGGTGTATATGTATGCTTTTAATCCAGTTGTAATTACATGCTAGTAAGTTTTTGATGGCAGGAGCCATCTTTAGATTCCCAAAGTCCCTACTCTGGGTTGTGTGAAATAAACAGGTGAAGAGATGAGTGGAATTTCTCAACTCCTCTTGTCCAGCAGGTCTTACTGAGGTGAAGGATGTGGGCCCTTTCTGGGCCTTACCTGTGTAATCTGGCTCTTCCCACCCCTTTGGTCTCCCTTGGCTCGCTACCCCCACCCGCACTGATCTTCTGATTCCTTCAGCAGGCCAAGTCCCTTGCGCTTTCTCGCTGTGCTCTTCCCCCGGCCCAGTAGGCTGCACTTCCTTTTTGGCAAGGCTGGCTCCTTATTGCCCAGGCTAGACGCCTTCCCCTCCTTGCAGATGTTCCTTGGCTCCCTACCTAGGGTAGACTGCCCTTCCCGCCTTGCTGCATGTCTCACCACTCGGCTCCTTTTCCTCATAGTTGCATTGCACATTTGCAGGCATTCGCTAGTTGTTCATTGCTCTCTACTTGTCTTCAGGCAGCACAAAATGCATCTACTGTTCCACTCTGTTCCTTGCACTAGCTAGGATCTAATGCAGGGAAGCAGTTAGACATTCCTTGGAATATTGGGAAGTGAAGGAGAAGTGAATGTATTTGTGTCTATGTGCCCCAAATGAAAAGCCTTTCTTTTTTCCCATAAGAAATGTAGAATTGCTAGTGTAGGTTCTCTTTGATACTACTTTTTTCATGTTCTGGTTGGTATTTCACACACCATCTCTGTAGACTCCATTTACCAATCACAGCTATCATTTTTTGTGGCTTTTTTTTTTTTTCCTTTTTTTTCTTTTTTTTTTTTTTTGAGACAATCTCACTCTATTGCCCAGGCTGGAGTGCACAATCTTGGCTCACTGCAACCTCTATCTCCTGAGTTTAAGCAATTCTCCTGCCTCAGCCTCTCGAGTAGCCGGGGCTACAGGCATGCACCACCATGCCCAGCTAATTTCTTAGTATTTTTAGTAGAGACGGGGTTTCACCATGTTGGCCAGGCTGGTCTCAAACTCCTAACCTCAAATGATCCGCCCGCCTCGGCCTCCCAAAGTGCTGGGATTACAGGTGTGAGCCACTGTGCCCAGCCTTTTGTGGCTTTTTGGACTGTCTTCTTTTTCTCCGTATTTCTCTTTAAATGCTAGAATGGAATACAGTGTTTTTAGTAACAGCTGAATGGTGGTCCAGTAGAAGAAATGATTTCTTTCACACTCTCATTTTTCTCTCACTTAGAATCCAGGATCCTATTATGTTTATGGCTTTTGTTCTTTGTGAAGTTTCCTTGAGCAAATAGCTCCATGGACAGGATGGTGATGAGGAAGAAAGAATACTAATGTCATTGCAGTACATAGTCACCATTTTAATCACAGGATCAGTATGAAACCTGTTTTAATTACTGGATTTCTTGGGTAGTTCTTTCAAAAAAAGGCAAAAATCTGAAGCAGATGGTCCTTCAATTAACATTGCATCCTTTCCCCCTTTTTGTAATTGATAGCTTTGATTTATTTTGATACTGTTTTAGTTTTTCAAAATAGTTCAGTATTATTTCATATTTATGTTTATGGAGATGTTTTCAGCAGTTGAAAGATGAGGAAATTTATCAGTCGTCTGGTTTTGACTCTTGTTCCCATAAACGTCTTTCCTTGCATCTTTTTCCATATACTTCTTAGAGCTAGCGTTTTTTTCTGTAAGCAAAGTCAAGATAATAGAAATCAGCAAATCTTACCAAACAGCATTAATGGTTGTTTGAGAATGTCCACATGCATGGTAGATAGGAATAGTAGAGGAAGAGATGGAAGAACTGATGTTTGAAGATGGCAGAAATGTTATGGAAAAATGTAGAAATATGTGCTGTTGGAATGGTTTTGAGACGGAAAACCCTAAAATACCCAGGTCTCTGGGATCCTGAAGCAGTGCCGCCCCTTAGCACTGCCGTCATGCCAGTCCACTTAGGACTTTGGCTGTTACCATATCTAACGTTTTAAATAGTCTCCATTAGGTTTGCTGACTTTCAAGCAAGTGAAAAAAAAGATAATCTCCATAAAGTATTTTATACATTATACTTTAAGTTACTAGGTTCACAGTTCACACATTTTGTGCGAGAGTCCCTTCTGGCTTCCCATTGAATATATTATCTCTTTTCTAGCCTGTACCAGAGATTAAAGTTGTGTCAAATCTGCCAGCCATAACTATGGAGGAAGTAGCCCCAGTGAGTGTTAGCGATGCAGCTCTCCTGGCCCCAGAGGAGATCAAGGTAAGAAGCCAGTATTGAAACCTTAAATGTCTGTTACAAGTTAGTTGATTTTAGCCGGACTCCATTTATTTAATGTCATTTGTCTTGCATTTGTAGTTCTTATTCCAGTGTATCTCAGCAGTTTCTAAGTATAAGCAAACTAGTAATGTTACAATATTCAAATACCAGTGTCCTATATTGTGGCTTTATTATGAGGTACAGTTTGAGAGTTACCATAAGAGCAGTTTTAAAATAGCTAGTATCAATATCTTGTTATAATCCAATCCAAATACTAGCAGTGCTACTAAGTTTAAAACAAATTGCTTGCATTGCGTATATACTAGCAATAGTTTAGTATCAGCATTTCCCCCTTATGTTATTTGTGTAATGCTAATTAGTAATGGAATCTGAATCTAGAATTGAGCATTTGGTTATCAAATGCAACAATCGCTGCCATGTGAACACTGAAGCTCATGCCTCACATAGTAATAATGGTTTCTGCCAGGTGCTCATCTTCCTGGCTGGCTTAGCAGCAGGGCCTTCCTTGTCCCTCCTCACTTGATTTGCTACACCTACACTCACCCCTTCTGTCTGAGCCTCTGCCACTTCAGTGCTGGTGACAGCCCTGGCAGGATAGGCTGGCAGCTGAGGAGAAAAGAGATAAAATTGATCCTCACTAGAGAGATGTTTCCCTTCCCTTCCTCAGTCCCTTGGTCTCTGCCCTCTGTTCTCAGTCCAGTTGCTGTCATTAGCAGCTCAGAGCTGAGGCTGCCTCTGGCATGTCCCTGAAGCCCATTGGAATCTAAATGCTGTGGAGGGCTGGCTCCTCTTGTGCTGATAGGTTGAAAACCCAACTCTCCATGTTGCCTTCTTGTGAATTAGTTTGGGAACTGAATCGTCACTATAAGAGTCTGTGCTGTCAAAGAATGCATTTCAGGTTTTAAAGAACTGAGTTACCAGTGCTCACTGGAATGTAGGTGGGGATTGCTCTGCATCTTCGTGCACTTGGCCACAGACGCACAGCCTGCTCCCTAGCTACCCTGCAGTTTCTTCCATTCCAGTTTCCTAGTTGTTAAACTTGATTAACAAATATGTTGGTGGTTATTTTTTTAATAGGAGAAAAATAAAGCTGGAGATATAAAAACAGCTGCTGAAAAAACAGCTACAGACAAGAAACGAGAGCGAAGGAAAAAGAAATATCAAAAGCGTATGAAAATAAAAGAAAAGGAGAAGCGGAGAAAACTGCTTGAAAAGAGCAGTGTAGATCAAGCAGGGAAATACAGCAAAGCAGTAGCTTCGGAGAAGTTAAAACAGCTGACCAAAACTGGCAAAGCCTCCTTCATAAAGGTAAGGACAAGGGAAAGAAAATTGCTCAAGGGGACCTTTGTGGGGGAAGTGGATAGCAAGCACTGGGTGACTGGAATGTCTGAGCCAGCCGACAGCCCACCTGCGGGATGGAGGCGCGTGATGCTGACCGGCTGGAATCGCAACCTTTAATGTTCTGGGGTTTTTCATGTAGGGTCCTCACAATAACCTGGGTACTGGCAGCAGTTTGTCTTTCACTCCTTTCTCTCTTAGATTATAAGAACGTTGTTGTAGCAGTATGGAATACCTCTATGCTAACTGATTTAGTTTTCTTTAATTCTAGTCCTTTTTTTTCATATTTATGGTTGTATATGTTGTTGTAATGGTGATGTACTATTTTTGGCTTTTTTCACTTATAAGTACATTTTACAGCATAAGCATGTGTTGTTTTTAATTGCAGGATGAAGGTAAAGACAAAGCCTTAAAGTCCTCTCAAGCATTCTTTTCTAAATTACAAGATCAAGTAAAAATGCAAATCAATGATGCAAAGAAAGCAGAAAAGAAAAAGAAGAAAAGACAGGATATTTCTGTTCATAAATTAAAACTGTAATATATTTTGAATATAATGTAAATATGAATGTGTAAGCTTATGTTGTGTCATTGTTCTGTTTTATAATACAATTCTTGAGAACCTTTCTTTGCATTGGTGACAGATATTTGAGAGTTCCATAGTGTGAAAAGACAAACTCCTGACTATTTGCAAAGCCCTTCCGGTTTCCATTGGTGTGAAGCAGCACCTGGCTCCTCCCTAGACCCTTCCTATTCAGGCACTGCCTGAGCTGATCCTGCTGTGCTCTTGCCATGGCCCAGGCCTGTGTGAGGGCCAGGCCAGCTTGTCCATATGGGCTGGTGTGCAAGCACTGGCCTGCAGACTGAGAAGAGGACAGAGCCAGCCAACCCCCTCACAAGCAGCTGTCTACAGCAGAAGTCCTCACTCTTTGGGCTCTTAATTTCCTTCTCCCATTGCCCTGTCATTTCATAAAACAGTAGCATTTTCATGCCTGTGCCTTACTTCCTTCCCCTTTGGGAAATGATCTCATGTCATCTGAACAAAGGTTTAATGTAGGCTGTAGAGCCCTATCCACAGTCAGCTGCAGAGGACAGGTATGATGGAGAAGTGAATCTAGAAGCAATAGAAGCTCAATACAGCCAGGAATGTAAACTGTAGTCTGTAGAGTGTTCTGTGACCACCAGGTGCTCATTGTTTCAACCTCCCCATCCAGGGAAAAATGCCTTTTGTCTAATAGGCTCTCATATTGATTTGATGGAAATGCAGTAAGCCTTAGTCCAGATGGGTAGAGAATGTGGACTAAGATTCCACCAAAGCAACAGGTAAAGCCCTTCTGATTTTTTATCTACAAGGGGTCAATCAGTGGTCAAGAAGAGCCCGTGGAAGTTTGCAGTCTGCATTCCTGTTACTGCAGAAGATGGCTACAGCAGGGTAGAGCTAAGCTGTATGGGGCTAAATTAAGCACTGGCTTTTGTCCATTTGTGCTGCTGTAACAGAATACCTGAGACTGCGTCATTTATAAACAACAGAAACATTTCCTGCGGTTCTGGAGGCTGGGAGATCTGAGATGAAGGTGCTGGCAAATTGAGTGGTAAAAGCTGCTCTGCTTCAAGGTGGTACCTTGTTATGTTCTCACTTGGCAGAAGGTGGAAGGACAAAAAGCCACCACTCCATCAGTCTTTTTATAAGGATGCTGATCCCATCCGTGAGGGCTCTGCCTTCAAGACTTAATCATCTAAAGGTCCTACTTTTTAATATCTCATTGGCCATTAAGTTTCGGCACGTGAATTTTGAAGGACACATTCAGATCATAGCATAGCATTCCACCCCTGGTTTCTCAAATTCACGTTCTTAACACGTTCATTCCATTTAAGTCCAAAGTCTCCTGTAAACGTGGGTAAGACCAACTCAAGGTGTGATTCATCCTGAGCCAAATTTCCCTCCAGCTGTCAAACAAATTACATGCTTCCAGAATACAACGGTGGAATGGGCATAGGATAGATACTCCCATTTAAAAGGGACAAATAGGAAAGAAGAAGTAGCTTCGTCCCAAGTAAGTCCAAAACCCACCAGGGGAAACAACATTTAATCTTGAGGCTTGAGGATAGTCTTTGACTTTATGTCTCACCTTCCAGCCACACTGGGGTGAGGGTTGGGTCCCCAAGGCTCCAGGTGGCTCCACCCCCATAGCTTTACTGGGTGAAGCCCATGCCCTGACTCTCACTGGTTGGAGTCCTGTGCATGCAGCTCTCCCGGCCTGGCATTGCACACTGGTGGCTCTATAGGTCCAGGGTCTCAGGGGCAGCCTTGCCCCAATGGCTGTGCTGGGCATTGCCTGGGAATGTGTTCTCTGTGGTGACCCTGCCCCATGGCATTTGCCTGCATCTGATGCCCCTCAGTCCTTGACATACATCACTCACTTGGTTTTCTGGCTGCCAAGTCTCTTTTCCTCCTACTCCGCTAGCTCAGTCTCCCTTGCAGGCTCCTTCTTACTGCCCTGCCTTTTGTTAATGAAATGCTTAGTCTTTTGACCTCTTAGTTATCTATCTACAGTCAATCCTTGGTCCCATGTATTAATACCATTTAAACCCCAACAACTCCCAAATTTATATTTCCAGTCTGACCTGACTTGATTACATCAGTTCAAGGGTTTTCATCCACAAGAATGTCTACATGGTATCTCACATTTACATGTCCAAAACTGAACTCTTACTCTTTCCCCTCCATCCTGCCAGTTGCTAGGCTAAAGGCCTCAGAGTTTCCCTTGACTCTTCTTCTCTTGTACCTTACCACCTTTACCATGAGTGAATCCTGCTGGCTCAGTCTTCTAAATGTATTCAGAATATAACGATTTCTTATCAATGGCAATGCCAACACCTCGACCCAAAATGTCATCATCATCTCCCGTTGGATTACTGCCTCAGCCTTCTGTTTCCCTCGCTCCCTCTCTTGCTTCCACCCTAGTGACCCCGTGATCTACTCTTAATGCAACAGGGAAAGGGGTCCTTTCAGAGCTTATGCTCAAAATCTTTTTCTCCCCTCCTCCCATCTCACTCAAAGTCGATGCTCAAATCTGTACAATGACCTGCAGGGTCCTACATCAGGTGCTGGCAAACAGTAGCTGGATGGCAAGTTAGCCAGCTGTTTTTGTAAATAAAGTTTCATTGGAACACAACCACACTCATATGTCACGTATTGTCTATGGCTGCTTTCACACTACAATAGCAGTGTTCCCTAGTTATGATGGAGGCCACGTGACCCCCAAAACCTCAAATATTTACTATCTGGCCCTTCACAGAACAAATTTGCTAACGCTTGCCCTCTGTGATCTGGCTCTGCTGCCTCCCTCGCTTTGTTTCTGCTCCAGTCTTCTGGGGTCTCCTTGTTGTTCTTAGAGCCCGCTAGGCAATCTTCCACCTCAGGGCCTTTTTTTTTTTTTTTTTTTTTTTTTTTTTTTTTTTTTTTTTTTTTGAGACAGAGCCTCACTCTGTCGCCAGGCCAGGCTAGAGTGCAGTGGCGTGATCTTGGCTCACTGCGACTTCCACCTCCTGGGTTCAAGCGATTCTCTTGCCTCAGCCTCCTGAGTAGCTGGGACTACAGGCGCGTGCCACCACACCCAGCTAATTTTTTGTATTTTTAGTGGAGATGGGGTTTCACCATGTTTGCCAGAATGGTCTCAATCTCTCGACCTTGTGATCCGCCCACCTCGGCCTCCCAAGGTGCTGGGATTACAGGCATGTGCCACGGCGCCTGGCCCATCTGTCTTTCAAAAAATGTTTTTAGTTGGAGGTATAATTTATATTCAGTGAAATGCACAGATTTGAAGTGTACATTTTGATAAGTTTTAACAAATGCATTACCCATGTAACCTACCTCCTTTCAAGATACAGAGCATTTCTATCATCCAGAAAGTTCTCCTGTGCTTTAATCCTGTCCAGCACTCCCCTAGCAGCTGCTGAACGTGCCTGAGGACATTGGTACAGGACTCTGGCCTCCCCAAAAGAGCTGCTTGGACAAGTCTGCTTGGCTTACCCTAAATCCCAGCCTGCACTCTAAAAATTTCCATCCATCTTTAAACTGGTTGTACCTATAACCCTCCTTCATTAAATAAATAAACCCTGAAAAATAGGAGGACAATACCCCTTCCTGGCCCAGCAGCCCAGGACCTAATATTTACTGTATACCTAAGCTTTTAGAAATACGATTCGCATGGGTGGGGGCTGGCGGCTGCATCCCCTCCTCCTCCTGGTAGCCCCTATCAGCCTACAGTTTCCGCAGAGCAGATCTACCCAGGCAGCCTGAGCCTGGAAGTGCGGCGGAGCCTCCTGCTCATTCACCCTCACTAGGGTGGCAGCTGCACAGCAGCAACTGGGCTCACCCATTAAGCAAGAAGCCATTGTCTGGAAAGTGACACTCAGACCCCAGCCTGGGCAAGCGTGTCTGAAAGCCCCGTTTCTTCCAGTCCAGCTGTGGAGGGAGGGGGCAGAGCGTACAGGGTTCTACTGCCCTCCCCATCCTTTAGCCGCCCTTCCTCCTGGGAGAGAGCGCCACTCGTTAATTGGCCAAAGCCTTCCTGAGGGCTGTAAGTTTGACAGGCTGGGTGTGTGTGGGCCAGCCATGCTAGACAGACAGGCTGGTGTGTCAGAAGGCAGCCACCTGACCAGAAGAGGGTCAGCCCCCTTGGTGACCTCCTTCCCCCGGCTGGACACAGCGTCCTGCCCTCTCCCCACGTGAATGCTCCACTCAGAGCTGCTTCCAAGGGCACGGTTCTAACCCTGTGAGTGGGGACATTGTGTTAGTTTACAATGGGCCACGGTTTCCTCTGACATCTCCAACTCAGAGGCAGTAGAGAGGAGAAGAGAAATTCCCTGCACCTCCTCCCTCCTCAGCACCCCCACCTCTGCACACGTCCACATATGGAGAGCCTAACAATGGTCCCTGGGAGTGCCGCCATCTTCTCCTTTCCATGCCTGCAGCAGCTATGCCCACCGTCCAGACCCTCACCCGCCTGACTCAGTAGGCGCTGCACTGCCTCTGGTCCTGCCCCTACACCTGGGCCTCTGTACCCATCAGTTCCCCCAGTCTGGTTCTTGTTTCCCCAACAAGTAGGGAGCATGTAAGGTCATCTGTTGGGTTGGGGGAGGGAATAAGGTGGGCCTGTGAGGATGAGGAGAAGCTTATGGTTGTGCTGGACACTCAGCTGACAGGCCCATTGGCTGCCTACCCAGTGGTCATCCCGCTCCCACCCTCATTTCTTCTTTGTGAACAAAACCTTACTTCATTAAATACTGGACACCTATGAACTTCATGGACCCTTCTGCAGCCTCCCTGCCATGTAATGGTAAGTCTAAGTCAACCCTAGTAATTTCATTCCTCTGGCCAATGATTGCTTGGGGTGTGGGCATGAGCTGCCTCTTCACCTCAGCCTGAACCACAGCTGCCCTCTGCACTTACCGTGCAGACACACTGGGCCAGGGAGAGCTCCATCTTGATGGAGATGAGCTGTGAGGGCCTCTGCTGGTGGCTGGGTGGATCAGGTAGCTATAACAGGTTTTGTTCAGAAGGTCATCCATCAGCTTCTCCTCAGCATTGGCCATGTGGTAGTCCCCTGGGATAACACACAGACCTGCTGTGCCCTTGTGCAACTGCCCCCACTGCAGCTGACAGCCACAAAGGGGAGAGTCGAAAGGGCCAGGGACCACAGGTGCCCCGAGGGCCAGCTGAGGCAGTTCATGAAGCTCCTGGCAGGCCTGTCTCTCCTTGGGAGCTTCAAATGACATTCAAGACAGAGCTCAGCTTTCTCCTCCCACACCATACCTCTTCCTCCTCCTCTTCCCTTGAGCAATAAATGGCATCCCACACTCTACACATCTGGTACAAAACTGGGTATCTCTTCCTGACCTATCCCTTGGTTCATCCAAGTAGCCACCAAGTCCTGTCTATTTGCCCATCTCCACCACTACAGCCATGTCCCTACCTCCCCAGTCCTGCTATCCTTCTGGTCTCTCCACCCGCACTCTTCCCCTGTCATCCATGCACCGTACAGTGCCAGACAGCTCTTTCTGCAGCAAACTGGACTAAGCCCCTACCCTACCCACAACTCCCGGAGCTGAAGGTGGAGTTAAAACTCACATGTTTTGGCTTGGCATTCAGAGCTCTTTCCCCCTTGGCCCTAGCTTATCCAGAGTGCTCATAGTGTGGGTTTGGTGCAGAACTGGGTCTGAGACGGTGCTTTCCCTAAGAAGAAACAGGGCTGAGATCGGGGGATTTTCCGGGTTCAGAGTTAGACCTATGGAGTGCAAGGTTTCTCTGAGACACCAAGTGAAGGGGTCCGGCTGGCAGCTGGCTCCTGGTCTGGAGCTTCAAGGAGAGGTCTCAGCTCAGAGCCATATTCAAGAGCCAGCTTAAATGCAGCCTCCTGCCGGGAACCCGCAGAGCTTCCACAGCCTCAGATCTGCCCCCTGCATACTCCAGATCTCTTGCCAAGTGGCGTTTGGGTCTTCATGTCATCTCCCTCCCATGTCTGGGAGTAAAGGTGAGGTGCAGGGATTTGCAGGGACTTGTGTACTCTGGTGTCTTCAGGGAGAATGTATTAGGTAGAGGGGAGGCGGCTTGGAAAGAGGGAGACTCAGAGGAGAGTCAAGGACATCTGAGCAGGCGAGCCTGGGAGCAGGAAAAGGGATAAGAGTGAGCAGAGGAAACTGCTGGGGCAGGGGAGCAGGTGGAAGGATCAGGGAGTGAGGGGGGCTGGAGAGGTGGGGGTGGGGATGCTGGCGAGGGGCTGCCTGCCTCCCACCAGGGCCAGTTCACCTGGTCACCCCAAACCCCTCCCTCTGAGGGTGGGGCCAGAGGGCCCAGAGCACGGATCAACCCAATTGAGCAGGCCTGAGGTGGACTCGGGTGGGTGCTGGACTGGACTCCTGGCCCTGGGGAGCAGCTGCCACCCTGCCTATTCCATCCACTTTCCAACTCACTGCCTATTGGAGCAGATGCAATATGGGTGCCTTCTGAAAGATGCTCCTGGTGCACCTGCTGCCTGCTGACCCTCCCCCAGAAGGCCCCGAGCTCTCCAGAGCGGGGTCCTGTGGAGGCTTGGCCTAGATTCTGAGCCCTGCTTCTCATAACTGGGACTCCTCCCCCCAAGGCAGCTGCTTGAGTACCCTGGAAGCCAGTCTGTAGCCTCAGGCTAGAGATGGATCCCTCCCACAACCCTTCTTTAGCGTATCTATTTGGACGGACTGCTCATTTCATAGAGAGGGGTGTGTCTTGCCCCAGTCCTTGTGGCGTATCTAAGGCAGCTGTGGCGTCAGAATCTGCAGCTCCCATCCCCCAGTCCTGCAATACTAGGCGAGGCTGGATCCCACATCTCTGAAGTCCCACCGGACTGGTGCGAGGGGGCTCCCGAGTCCAGGGCTGCTCTGTGGGCTGTGAGGCTCATGCTCCAGCTCCGAGCCCACCTGGTGTGCTCAAGTTGCCCAACTTTGGGCCTGTCCTGCCTCTCTGGCATTCAGCTGACCCCGAGGGACTCTCCCTCAACTTGACCACCAGTTACAGGCTCTAAGTTAAAGGTTCCCAGAACCTTAGACCTTTTGGCCCAACCCTCCATTTCTCAGCTGGGGAAACTGAGACCAAAGAGGGGAAGCAACTTTCTCAAGGACCCACAGCAAGTCAGAGGCAGAACTGGGTCTAGGAGCCTCTTCCCAACAGAGGTCTTCCCTGACCTGTGAGCCTTTACTGCCTGGTTAACTTTCCCATAAGGAGACTGGAAATGGTGCTGTCCGGGGCGGTGTGTACCCGTGACTGCGCCAGTGTTTGTACCCATGAGTGTATGTGGGGGCGGGGGTGAGGGGTGTGAATAAACAGCAGGGATGCTAGGGGCTGGAATGCACTCTGCCTCACTCCAAAAAGGGGTGCAGGGGAGCCCAGCCCACCCCAGTACATGCTTAGACTTTCCAATCTTCAGAATGCCTGTGAGGCCGTCTGGGCTCAGAAGACAAGGGACAGGCCTTTCCCCCACAGATGGCAGGGGTGGCCCAGGATGGGTGAAAGCTTCTGCAGCACCGTTGGGGGTCACACCCCAGCCCATGGGCTGACAGTTAAGCAGAGAAGCCGCCACTAGGGGTCAGTCATGATCCAGCGATTCTGGTGAGCAGCGTGTCCCACCTGCCTCTGTCCAGGGTCTTGTCTTCCAAGCCTCCTTGGGAAAAACTGCTCCCTGGCAGAAAAGGGCTAATAATTCGAGAGGAAGCCAGAGCTGGAATTCTAAACGGTGTGTGTGTCCCGTTTGAAAAAGCATATCCACCCTAAACATTTATATTAAAAAATGGAAAGATATACCCACTGTTTTGGAATACAAACTATAGAAAGTAACAGTTAACAGAATCTTACTGGAAAGATAAGATTCTGCATCTGGAAAGGCAGAGTGATTTTCAGCTGGGTTGTGTGTCCTTAACTGAGGAAGGGAAGATGAGATTTATGTTTATTAAAAAGCAGCTATGAATTTACCTTTTATAAAGAGCTTACAATATACTAGTGCTTCTTCAATCATGTGTCTGAATCACCCAGATGCCTGTGTAAATGCAAATTCCCAGGCTTCATTCCCAGAGATTCTGATCCTGTGAGCCTAGGGTGGGGCCCAGAAATCTATACAGGGTGGTACAGGCTGCCCCAAGACCGCACCTAAGAAACACTGCAACTGGCCCCTACACACACCCAAGTCCCCGGATATGTAGGCAGGCATATTATCTCCATAAAACAGATGGGGAAACTGAGGTCCAGAATGGGGAAAGAAATGGTACAGGGCCACCGAGCAACTAGTAGCAGAGCCATGATACACCCACTGCCTGTGGACACCATCTCTGATGACAGCTTCATCTCCCTACAGGAACCTTGCCTACCCCTACCCCTACATCCCGCCACCCCTGTGGTGGGTCTCTGTCCAAGGAAGATGTAGCCCTGGTCCTCTAGGCTGACTGGGTATCAGAGGAAAAGCCTGGCCCAGAGTGTAGGAGCTAGAAGGGCCCTTGGAATTCAGGCGGGGAAACTGCAGCCCAAAGAAGGCAGTCCTCACATTTGAACTCTGCCTGGAGAAGGGCTGGGTCTCCTTCCTGAGTGGTAGGTTCGGCTTCACTAGCTTGGCCCTCAGTCAAGGTAACTGTCCAGGCCCACCACACCTCAAGGTGGGTGACCAGAGGCGGCGGTGCCATAAAATGTGTTTCCTGGGAGATCCACCCGGAAAGAGCAAAACATTCCAGGGCTGGTGATTTGGGCAAGCCCCCTTCCCTCTTGGCCCAGTTTCCCCATTTCTGCAACAGCTGTGTCAGAGGAGACTTCTCTCTGAGACTGAGCTGCAGATTTGCTCCCGGGTGCCTACACCACCCAGGTTGTCGGCTCCTCTGCCCCCATTCTTCAAGAAAGTCACCTCTTAGGTGAGGAAGGAGCCTTGGCCCTGTCAGGAGTGGGAGTTGGTGCACCCCCAGCCTCCCAGACCACTGGGATGACCTGGGCTGCCTACAAAGATGGTGCCATCCATGGCTGCTCCCCAGCCTGCAGACGCCCACCATGGAGAGTGACACCGGCTCTCGCAGTGGCTCTGAGAAGAGGCAGCCCCCACTCCAAACCTTGCAGAGCCATCCAGGCCTTCCCGCACCCCAAAGAGACTTTTAGGAAAATGAATCATCTCAAGTTCATACCCATGGGCGTTGCTGAAAGAAAGGACAGTGTGGGGTGAGCTGGCGCAAGGGAGTGCTGCTCTCTACCGACTTTGCAGGGAGGTCACTTAGGAAAAGGGAGTGGAGTCTGGGAGAGTGAATAGCTCAGGGTTAAAGGGAGAGGATGGGGCTGGAGTGGGCTGGCCGCGTGCTCTCCCTTGGGCCTTCCAGCCTGGGCTCAGGTGATTCAAGGGAGCAAGCACATCCCTCTCCCAGCCAGAGAGCTCTTGCCACGTTTTGGAATCAGTGCCATTCCCTTGGGGGTTGGGGGGTAGCCCCTAACTCGGGACCTGGCTGGAACTGCTGCCTCAATTCTGGATCCAAAAGGGCCTCTGGCAGCTTCTCCATCTCCCTCTCAGTCTAACTCCCTATCTCATTCCCCGTGTAGGTCCCAGCAGGCAAATCTGACAACGGGAGGAACAAGGCAGGAAGGGTAGGGTCTGAGGGGGTGACCGTCTTAAAACTGCAGCTCTGCCGCCTTCTCTCCAGGACTCTCAGTCTTGCTTTCATATTGCCCCTTCCACATCATTTTGCTATAATCTAACATGTTGGCATGTGGTCGTTAAAAACAGTAACATTGCTGAGGTGGAGCAGACGTCCCCTTTGGGATGGTTTGGAGAAGTTAGGTTTGAGGGCTTCCTCTCTTCTGCAAACTGCAGCAGTAATAGGTGAGATATATAAAGTAAATAAAGGTCAGGCGCGGTGGCTCACACCTGTAATCCCAGCACTTTGGGAGGCCGAGGCAGGAGGATCACTTGAAGTCAGGAGTTCAAGACCAGCCTGGCCAACGTGGTGAAATCCCATCTCTGCTAAAAACAAAAATACAAAAACTAGCTGGATGTGGTGAGAGAAATCACAAGAACTTATGGTCAGATTGACTTGGGTTCAAATCCCAGTTTGGCCACTTAGCAGCTGTGGTGGGCACCTCACCTTTCTGGGCCTTGATTTTTCCATTTATAAAAAGAGGGTGATAATTGTAACTCTCCCTCCCATAGGGTTAGTCTGAGGTTTAAACAGGATAATGAACATGAAAGCCTCTGCAGACAGCACACTGCCCCTTCCTTCTCCTTTCTCCTGTCTCCTTTAAATTAACCACAGATGGGAATTCAGTAGGTGTTTAATAGTTGCAAGATCCTTTTACAGTGTAACCCTGACTGTTGCTTCTTCAAGCATTAGTCATAACAAATGGTGTGTACTTCCATCTGAAAGTTCTGAGAGAAACAGGACATTAAGCTGTTTCAAATGCAGGCTTTAAGTCTAAAGTGTCCACTCTGCCTTGTCCTGAATCACCTCCTCCATCCTTCCTGCTGATCAGAAGCATCTGTGCTTTCAGGACTTATCTCCAAAAAGCCCGCCCTGATTCCTCCCAATCTTTATGGTCTCCTCACTGAAGGACCTCCTTACTCTGCATTTGATTCCCCATAGCTCCCTTACCTGGCTCCCCGGCTGTCTATTGGCGGCCAGGCAAAGGCTGGCGGTGCTGGTGGGAAACCTGCTGGGTGTTTTTCTTCCCTTCAGTGATGTGACCACTGCGGAGATGTTCAAATCTCCCAGCTAAAGCATGCAGTTAGCGGCCTGCCTCCAGTGGCTAGCATCTTCAGGCTTCACCCCAGCTTTTGAGTTGAGGCCACACTACTCCTGGGCAGCCCCCAGACCAACTACTGAGCACAACAAGAGTCCTAGGGCCTGCCGGCCCAGCCCAGGACTCCAAGGCTTCCTGTTGGGTTGGCTGAGACTTTGTTAGATCTGCACAGCAGTCTGAAGTCTTCCCCTGGCCAATCCAGCTGCTTCCCCCTCTTATCTTTCACAGTAATTACCCCTCCCTACCAAACCCTCTTCTACGCCTGACTATACCTCAGCATCTGCTGTCCAGAGTGCCCACCATCTCCAGCACCAGCACAGCACCGCGGAAGTGATGGGCTGCAATGGGCTCCAAGTTGAAAGGCCATGCAGAGGAAGCTCAGGGCTTCAAGGACTCCAGACCCTCAGGGGCCAGAAAGGGACCTGAGAACCAGTCTGTTCCAATTCCCCCTTTCACTTGTTCACATAGCACGGAGACCCAGATCTGGGCCAGGCCTTGTGCTTCAGGGATGGATGAAGTCAAGATCCCTGCTCTGGATGACCTTGTAGGGGAGAGAGAAGCAGCCTCACACTGTGTACCAGGGTCTGCGCATCTTGCTGGGAAAGCCGAATACTCAAAGGGAGTTGGGGTAACATTGCTGGATGCTCCACTTAAGGGCAGATGATGATTTTTAAGTCTGCCCCGGTGGGGCCTGATTTCCTTTTGTTTCCTTTGACAGAAGCCTTTTCAATGGAGACACCTTAATAACGACGACAGCAAAGAACATGTAGTCAGTGCTTTTCCATCTACTGGGCACTATGCTGAGTGCATCAGGTAAAGCCTGGATTAGGAGAGACTGCAGAGGTGAGTCATAGCGTCAGGGGTCCTGGGCTTGCAATCCGTAGCTTACTAGCTGTGTGACCCTGGACAAGTTCTTTAACCTCTCTGTGCCTCATGTTTTTAATCTGTTAAATAGGGAGATCAAGAGTATCTTCCTGACACATGCTGTGAAAAATAAGCAATGCAGAATCCAGACAGGCAGATTCCGGAGTCCAGATCATCCCTAGATGGTTTGTAACTATAGCACTCATCTAAGGCCTGGTGAACAGATTTATAAAAAAAACCTTTTTATTGAGATATAACATACATATAGGAAAGTTCACAAATAAATGTTCAGCTCAATGAATTTTCACAAACAGAACACACCTGTGTAACCAGCATCCAGCTCAAGACACAGAACATTACCAGCACCCAAAAGACCTCGTACTTACTTCCTCTGGGTCCCTGCCCTCCCAGAGGGAGCCACTATTCTAATTTCCAATGCTATAGGTTAGTTTTACCTGGCTTTAAGAGTTTTCCCCAAACATTTCCATAATTTCTCCAAAGTGCTCTCATGCCCCTTTGTCATCCATCACTCCCTTTGCCCCTGTCCCAAGCAACCACTGACCTGCTTTCTGTCTCTATAGTTTGTACTTTCTAGAATTTTGCATAAAGAAAATTATACAGTACATCATACTTTTTTTTTTTTTTTTTTTGAGACTGGGACTTGCTCTAGCACCCAGACTGGTGTGCAGTGGTGTGATCAAGGCTCGCTGCAGCCTCAACCCCCCAGGCTCAAGCCATCCTCCCACCTCAGTCTCCCTATCCTAGTAGCTGGGACTACAGCTGCACACCGCCACACCCAGATAATTTTTGTATTTCTTTTTTTTATAGAGACAGAGTCTTGACATGTTGTCCAGGCTGGTCTCAAACTCCTGGGCTCAAGTGATCCCCCTGCCTTGGCCTCTCAAACTGCTGGGATGATAGGCATGAGCCACCTCACGCAGCCTTCATTTTCTTAGTGGTGACTTTCAAAGAGCAACAGTTGTTCCTGACCTGCCTTCTTTCTCTGTGGATTAGAGACACACTTTATCAATTTTACTTTCTTCATGCTTTTTATATTCTGTCTTAGAAATCTTTGCCTTTCTCACAATTGCAATGACATTCTCCTATCTTTTTTGGTCTAGAACTTTATAGTTTTAGGTTTTACATTTAGGTGTGTTACTTTATTCTACAAGTGGTATGTATGTATGTATATATGTATTTTCATTACTCAAAGTATCCACGTTGAGTAAATTCTTAGTGTGTGGTAATTATCAGTGCTCATTTTTTTCCACTGGATATCCAGTTGATCCAGTGCAATTGTTGGAAAGACTTTACTGTTCCCATTGAATTGCTTTAGCACTTTCGTCAAAAATGAACTGACCATATGTATGTGGGTCCATTTCTAGACTATTCTGATCAATTGATCTGTGTGTCTATCCTTTATCACCAAGAGCAAAGTATGCTTTAAGTATGTTCTGTGGCTTTAAGTACGTTCTGAAATCAGAATGTACTTGTATTTCTTTTTAATCCTTGTTCTTCTTTTTAGAATTTCCTTTAGTTGCTTGGCATGGTGGCTCATGCCTGTAATCTCAGCACTTTGGGGGGCCGAGGCAGGCAGATCATTTGAGCCCAGGAGTTCAAAAGCAACCTAGGAAATATAATGAGACACCTGTGTCTACAAAGAATAGAAAAAATTAGCTGGGTGTGGTGGCACGCACCTGTGGTCCCAGCTACTTGGAAGGCTGAGGTGGGAGGATCACTTGACCCAGGGGAGGCCAAGGCTACAGTGAACCATGATGGCACCACCACACTTCAGCCTGAGTGACAGAGCGAGATCCTGTCTCAAAAAAAAAAAAAAAAGATTGTGTTTTCTTTTTGAGATGGAGTCTCGCTCTGTCGCCCAGGCTGGAGTGCAGTGGCACGATCTCGGCTCACTGCAAGCTCCGCCTCCCGGGTTCACGCCATTCTCCTGCCTCAGCCTCCCAAGTAGCTGGGACTACAGGTGCCCACCACCATGCCCGGCTAATTTTTTGTATTTTTAGTACAAAAATTGGGTTTTTTAGATGGGGTTTCACCGTGTTAGCCAGGACGGTCTCGATCTCCTGACCTCGTGATCCACCCGCCTTGGCCTCCCAAAGTGCTGGGATTACAGGTGTGAGCCACCGCGCCCAGCCAAAAAAATTGTTTTAATTACTCTAGGTCCTTTTCATTTCCATATGCATTTTAAAACCAACTTTTCAAATTCTGAAGAAAAAAATAAACAATGCCTGCTGAAATTTTGATTGGGATTACACTCAGTCTGTAGATAAATTAGGGAAGAATTATCACATTGGGCTATTTTGTATCTCCTAATCTAAAACATGGCATATCCCTCTGTTTATTTAGTTCCTTTTCAATTTCACAATGTTCTATAGTTTTCAATGTAGAGGTTTGATAGATTTATTCTTAGGCATATTATAAAATGTTTGGTACTACTTTAAGATTTTCAAAATTTCACTTTCAGATTGTTTCACACACAATTAGAAGGAATAAATTCAATGTTTGATAGCATAGTAGGGTGACTAGGGTTAAAAAATGTACTGTACTCAGGAGATGGACACCCTAAAGACCCTGTCTTGATCACTATGTGTTATTTACAGGTAATAGAATTTCACACATGCCCCACAGATGTGTGCAATGAAAATACATATATACATACATACATACCACTTGTAGAATAAAGTAACACACAAAAAATCATTTGCTGATGGTAACTTTTATGATGAACGCTCCTTCCTTTCACAACAGGGATGTTGGGAGCACCCAGATATAGGGGGAATTCCCGCAGCACTCATTGGCAAACACTGTAGAAGATAAGATGTCAAAGGGCTGAAAGAAGAGGAGAATGACTAATAAGACTCCAGGCCAGGGGCGGTGGCTCACGCCTGTAATCCCAGAACTTTGAGAGGCCGAGGTGTGTGGATCACTTGAGGTCAGGAGGCCGAGACCAGCCTGGCCAACATGGTGAAATTAGCCAGGGTGGTGGTGCCGGTCTGTAATCCCAGCTACTTGGGAGGCTGAGGCAGGAGAATCGCTCTCATAGGCCCTTAATTTCAGCATCTCTAGAATAAAACTCAGGATCGTCTCTCAAACCTGTTTCTTTTTCTTTTTCTTTTTTTTTTTTTGAGACAGAGTCTTGCCCTCTCACCCAGGCTGGAGTGCAATGGTGCAATCTCAGCTCACTGCAACCTCCCCCTCCAGGTTCAAGCGATTCTCCTGCCTCAGCCTCCCAAGTAGCTGGGATTACAGACTGGCTACAAAAAAAATAATTTTTGTATTTTTAGTAGAAACGGGGTTTCACCATGTTGGCCAGGCTGGTCTCGAACTCCTGCCCTCTTGATCTGCCCACCTTGGCCTCCCAAAGTGCTGGGCAGGCGTAAGCCACCACGCCCCGCCTCTTTTTCTTCTTTTCCTTCTTTTTGAGACAGAGTCTCACTCTGTCACCCAGGCTGGAGTGCAATGGTATGACCTCAGCTCAATGTAACCTCCGCCTCCCAGGTTCAGGTGATTCTCTTGCCTCAGCCTCCCAGGTAGCTGGAATTACAGGCACATGCCACCACACCTGGCTAATTTTTGTATTTTTAGTAGAGACAGGGTTTCGCCATGTTGGCCAGGCTGGTCTGGAACTCCTGACCTCAAGTAATCTACCTGTCTCAGCCTTCCACAGTGCTGGGATTACAGGCATGAGCCACCATGCCCAGCCTCAAACTTGTTTCTTGTCCAGTGTTTCTTTCACTGTAAATGGCAACCTTCTCCACCTGTTGCACAACACCCAATGGGAATAGTAGTGAATACCCAATAAATAGTGGTTGTATGGATGAGTGAATGAAGATTGGTAGCATAGAAAGTGAACTTATTCTCAGGCTGGGCATGGTGGCTCGTGCCTATAATCCCAGCACTTTGGGAGGCCAAGGCGGGAGGATCACTTTGAGGTCAGGAGTATCAGACCAGCCTGGCCAACATGACGAAAGCCTGTCTCTACTAAAAAAAATACAAAAATTAGCTGGACTTGGTGGCATGTGCCTGTAGTACCAGCAGCTTGGGAGGCTGAGAGAGCGAAACGCTGTCTCAAAAAGAGACAAAAAAAAAAAAAAGTGAACGTATTCTATATAACTTTTGAAGATAACTCCTCTGAGCTGGCTTGGGCTGTCCCTCCATGCCTGTTCCCATAATGCTACAGGCATTGTGATTTAAATAAAGTTCCATGAGACTGTGGGCCAGAGCATGTCCTTTTTCCTATGTTGTTCTAGGACTTCACTGAGACCACAGCTACCAGCAGGAAGAGGGTGGGCCACTTCTGGTCTTGGGGACACATATATCATTATTCTTCTTAATGTGTTTTATTTATTTATTTATTTATTTATTTATTTATTTATTTATTTAGAGATGGAGTCTTGCTCTGTTGCCCAGGCTGGAGTGCAGTGGTATGATCTCAGCTCACTGCAACATCTGCCTCCCAGGTTCAAGTGATTCTCCTGCCTCAGCCTCCTGAGTAGCTGGGACTACAAGCATGTGCCACCACACCCAGCTAATTTTTATATTTTTAGTAGAGACAGGGTTTTGCCATGTTGGCCAGGCTGGTCTCAAACTCCTGGCCTCAAGTGATCCACTTGCCTCAGCCTCCTAAAATGCTGGGTTTACAGGTGTGAGCCACTGTGCTTGGCCTCTTGTTTATTTCTACATATCACCTGGGTCTTGGTTCAGTCCCAGAATGCAGAAGATAATAAATGTTTGAAGGAATGAAAAAATAATTGAATGAACGAATGAAACAACTCCATTGTCTAAGTACCATCAGTACCTTTTTATAGATAAGGAATCTGGGGCTCAAAAACTGCCCTCCCTAGGAAGCAGCAACAACTGGGGTGCAAATCCAGCTCTCTCGGTACCCAGACCAGTAATTCCTCTACTACATCAAGAAAGTTGTAATTACTTGCCCTCGGTGTCTTGAAAAAAAGAAAAAAGAAAGTTGTGATAACTAAGTACAGATTTCATTTAATCTTCCTTTCAACTAATAGTTTTTAAGTGCTTCCTGCCTGCCAGGATGAAGCTATTGGATGAAGCTATTAATGTCCCCTTGAAAGCACAGACAGTCAGCCACAAGAATTTGAAGAGGGGGAAAAAAAACCTTTCTGTTAGGCCCTGACCTGAACCAATTCTTGGTCACCTAAAGCAGTGGCCCCCAAATAAAAATTCCCAGGACTCTCCTCTAGAAATTCAAATTCACGCCTTTGGAGACTCCTGGAAACTTCTACAGTAACCACTGCTCCGGGCTGATGTGGTGCCCAGTCAGTCACTGCACACAGTCCAGCAGGAAAGCTCCAGACAGAAGCTTCACGAGGGTGAAGAGTAAGCATCTTTATTACTTTGTTCGCAGACATTAACTGAGCACCTACGATGTCCCAGTCACTATTCTAAGTCCTAGGGATACAGTAGTGAACAAAACAAAACCCTTATCCTCCTTCATTCTATGGGTGATGAGGGTGTGAGATGGGGAGACAATGACCAAGTAAAGAAATAGGGCCAAGCATGGTGGCACATGCCTGCAGTCCCAGCATTTTGGGAGTCTGAGGCAAGTGGATCGTTTCAGCCCAGGAGTTCAAGACCCACCTGGGTAACATAGTTAAGCCCCATCTCTACCAAAATAAACAAACAAACAGATAAAAATTAGCCAGACTTGTTGGTGCACACCTGTGGTCTCAGCTACTCAGGAGGCTGAGGTGGGAGGATCACTTGAGACTGGGAGGCAGAGGTTGCAGTGAGCTGAGATCATGCCACTGCACTCCGGCCTGGGCAACAGAGCCAGACCCTGCCTCAAAAAGAAAGAAAAAGGAAGGAAGTAGGGAAGAAAGAAAGGAGGGAGGGAGGGAGGGAAGGAGGAAGGGAGCAAAGAGAGAGAGGAAGGAAGGGAGGAAGGAAGGAAGGGAGGAAGGGAGGAAAGAGAGGGAGGAAGGGAGGAAAGAGAGGGAGGAAGGAAGGAAGGAAGGGAAGGAGGGAGGGAAGGAGGGAGGGAGGGAGGGATTGGATAATCACTCTTTGTGGTGGTGAGTGCTCTAAAGAAAACAGAACATAGTGATATGCCGCAGGGTGACAGAGAAGGGGTACTCTAGCTCTCTGAGGAGGTGACATTTGAGCTGAGACCTGAATGATCAGAAGGAACCAACTCTAACCTGGGTGAAGAATATTTCAGGCAGACAGAAGCGGAGATGGTGAAGGTACAGAGGGACAGGGTCAGTCCATGGAGGGCTTTGTGTCCAGGGGCTCTGGGGGGCAACACCAGCAGGGCCAGCAGTTTCTGAGGGGACTATCCACCCACACCTCCTCATTCCCACTCTAATCATGAGGCGTGTGTGTGAGGCGGGGCTGCGGGGAGGCAGGTGAAGCTGCTTGAGTGACACCAAGGACAACTTGGTGAACATGGGCAGTCCCGCTGAAAGGAAACCCAGGTTCATTGAGTCCAGTGGTCTCATCATACAGCCAGAAAACTGAGGCCCGGAGAGAGAAGGACTAAGGTTGTGCCTTGATCAGCAGCTAAGCCGAGATGGGAACCTAGGCTCCCTGCCTGTCCCTGGGACGTGTGTGTTTACAAAGTGCATGCATTGGATAAGGCTGCCCTGTGTGTGGGTTGAAGGGTTGGGGTGAGCACATTCATGCAACACTCCGTGGCTGACAGTGCTGGGTGTTCAACTGGGCTGCATCCTGTGGGGAAGATGTTCAACCTGATGGCTTCCTTGAGAGCTCCACGCAAGGGGGAAAGCCCAACACAAGAGGCCAGGCCCTTACGGGAGGAGCAGGGGAAGGAGGAGCAACAGAAGAGGTGGTTGAGGAGGGAGCTCACAGCTGAGCAGGGTCAGGAAAGGACCCTGCAGGACTGTTCCTCAGTGGATGGGCGAGCTCTGTTCTTTTGTGGGGACTTTTATTTCTTCCCCTTGGGGAACTATTCTGGGCTCCTCACATCCCTCGGACCACAGATCTAACACCTACAGGAGCACTCCAAGGAGAGTGGGTATCAACTGCCTCCCACGCCGGTGAGTGCTGCCAGTCCCTCACTATGGGGAGGGTGCTCGGAGGCCCCCACACCAGGTGGAGGACCAGCATCTGGCGGACGACAGACTCACGGTGCAGAACATGCTGCCAGGCCCTGCGGGGAATTCGGTGAAGGGATTAACCAAGAAATAATTTACCATTTCAATGCAATGAGACTCCAAATCTGTGGGAAACTGCCTGGCGTGGAAACCTTTACAGAAAGCAGGTAAATGTATGCAAATCTTCATGGCCTACGTAATTTTCTTTTTCTTTTTCTTTTTTTTTTTTGAGACGGAGTCTCACTCAGTCGCCCAGGCTGGAGTGCAGTGGCCGGATCTCAGCTCACTGCAAGCTCCGCCTCCTGGGTTCACGCCATTCTCCTGCCTCAGCCTCCCGAGTAGCTGGGACTACAGGCGCCCGCCACCTCGCCCGGCTAGTTTTTTGTATTTTTCAGTAGAGACGGGGTTTCACCGTGTTAGCCAGGATGGTCTCGATCTCCTGACCTCATGATCCGCCCGTCTCGGCCTCCCAAAGTGCTGGGATTACAGGCCTACGTAATTTTCTAACACAGAATGAAAACACAGCGTGAGTGGTTTGGGTGAAGGAGGAGGAGGCAGGCTCGAAGCAGGGCCTTCGGGGAGGGGAAGGACAATGCCTGACATTGGAGAGAGGGAGGGTTGTGGTTGGGAAGTACAGGGGTGAGCGCCAGAGGCCCAAGCCCGCTCCACAGTCTGTGATCTCCCTCGAAGCTATGAAAGGCTTTACTGGTCTCCACAGTGAACCAGCTTTTTAGAAAGGGACACACTGTAATTGTACATGTTTGTGGACACAATTTGATGTTTCAACACAGATATCCTCCATAATGATCAAATCAGGGAGTTAGCACATCCACCCCCTCATGCATGGATCATTTCTTATATGTAATGGAGTACTATTCAGCTATAAAAATAATAAAATCCTGTCACTGGTGACAACGTGGATGGACCTGTAGGACACCATGTTAAGTGAAATAAGCCAGACACAGATAGACAAATAGCACATGATCCCGCTCATACGTGGAGTCTAAAAAAAGTGAACTCAAAGCCAGGTGCAGTGGCTCACACCTGTAATCCCAGCACTTTGGGAGGCCGAGGCAGGCAGATCACCTGAGGTCAGGAGTTCAAGACCAGCCTGGCCAACATGGTGAAACCGTATCTGTGAAAAATACAAAAATTCGTCAGGTATGGTGGCAGGTGCCTGTAATCCCAGCTACTTGAGAGGCTGAGGCTGGAGAATTGCTTGAGCCGAGATTGCACCACTGCACTCCAGACTGGGCGACAGAGTGGGACTCCATCTCAAAAAAAAAAAAAATTAAAAATGAACTCGGGAACCACCAGAGCATTCAGTGGTGCCCGGGCGGGGAAGTGGCTGTCACAGGCCCCTCCCCTGTCACTTGATCTGTGCTCCTCTCCCATTCCTAGATGTTTTTCCAGGAACAACTCCTTTTACCATTTGGGTCTATCTTATTTCCCAGCATGCTGTCCTAGAGTGGATTCTCGGTCAGTCTGTACACTGTGTATAGCTCTCCTCTTAGACTGGGAACACTCTCAGCAGAGGTCTGGTGAGGGAGGGACAGAAGAGAGAAGAGAAGAAGCAAAACAAACTCCCAGTGGTTAGACCTTTCCTCAATACAGGTCTTATGTATTTGAGTCAAGGAGATTTCTTTTCTTTTTTTTTTTTTCCTTTTTGAGACAAAGTTTCGCTCTTATTGCCCAGGCTGGAGTGCAATGGCGTGATCTTGGCTCACCGCAACCTCCACCTCCTGGGTTTAAGTGATTTTCCTGCCTCAGCCTCCCAAGTAGCTGAGATTACGGGCACCTGCCACTATGCCCAACTAATTTTTGTATTTTTAGTAGAGACGGGGTTTCTCCATGTTGGTCAGGCTGGTCTCGAATTCCTGACCTTGTGATCCACCCACTTAGGCCTCCCAAAGTGCTGGGATTACAGGTGCGAGCCACCGCGCCCGGCCAAGATTTCTCTTTTAATTGTGGTGAAATACATGAAACATAAAACTTACCATTTCAAATGTACAATTCAGTGGCATTAGTACACTCGCCATGCTGTGTAACCATCACCACCAATCACTGCAGAAGCTCTTCATCACTCCAGAGGACACCCTGTGCCCATGAAACACTCACTCCCAACTCCGCCCCTTCCCCAGGCGTTGGTTGCCACTCATCTCCTTTCTGCCTCTGTGGGTTTGCCTGTGTGTCAAGGAGATGTTTCGATCTTGTGCTCCACTTAAAATACAAATAACCATAGGAGAACCCACAATCCACAATTCCAATTTCATCATTTTCAACAACACCCATCTTCAGAGTTTAGAAATTACTATTATTATCATTTTAGAGACAGGGTCTTGCTCTGTCACCCAGGCTGGAGTGCAGTGGCTTAATCACAGCTCACTGCAGTCTTGAAGTCTTGGGCTCAAACAATCCTCCTGCTTCAGCCTCCCAAGTAGCTGGGACTACAGATGTGCACTACCACACCTGGCTTTTTTTTTTTTTTTCTTTTTTAAATAGAGACAGTGTCTCAAATTGCTTCCCAGGCTGGTCTGAAGCTCCTGGTCTGAAGCAATCCTCCCACCTAAGCCTCCAAAAGCATTTGGATTACAGGCCTGAGCCAATGAGCCCGGCTAGGAATGATGTAATCCCCATGTGTTATGGGGCAAACACTAACTTGGAAGTTCAGCGACCAGGATTCTAGCTCATTCTGTCCAAAGTTATGTGATTTCTTGTGGATGAAGGTCTCTGACTCGCTTTAGGCCTTAACATCCCCATCCTGAGGCATGGGAGGTAGACTCAGCTAATAAATTCCAGGGCCCTCTGCAGCTCTGACCCTCTAGTGCCATAGCAGAAGTCCGCTGATCTGGGAGAGCCCAGGGTGGGTGGAACCTGGGTGACTGGATGCCAGGAGGAAGCCAGGCCTGGGGATGAGGGCAGCACTGTTGAGGGCTCAAACTTGGCCTGCCTCTCCTGCCACTGGGCTTGGGGCCAGCTCTGTCCACCTGAGCTTCCTGGCTGGTGCAAAGCCCCAGGCAGAATCTTCGGGTTGGACATGTCCTTCCCTGTCATAATTTGGAGTGAGCCTCCTGGAGTCCTCGAGCAGTGGCCTTCCTGGGCAGGCTGAGACAAACAGGGCAGGGCAGGCCTGGGGGACCATGAAGGGGCAGAGGTCAGGGCAAGAGAGCTGCAGAGTGGGATGCACGGTCCTTAACGCAGAGGCTCCCTGGGCCCCATTTGCCCCACGGTCATGAGAGCTGGGTTCTGAGATCTGCCAGGACTGGGGCTCAGCACTGCCCATGGAAACAGGCATGGCAGGGAAGAAAATTATAACTAAATATTTGCAGTCACCTCTCTCCTCCCTGCTGGAAAGGGAGGGTCCCTGGTTTGTGAACTCTTGGCCTCCTGGACATTATTGTGTAGTGAAGGGAGAAAGGTTGAGATGCAGAGTTGGAGAAGCTAAGAGAGGCCAAACTTGTCCGTTTGAGGAAAGACGGGAGATGCCAGGAGGGGAGGAGGGGACATCCTGGGGAAGTGTGGGGCTTCCTGGGTGGTCCAAGAAGGGGAGGGAGGGATATAGAAAGTCAGGGCACAGCTTTCAGTTTTGGAGACAAGAGAAAAGAGGGAGGGATTTGGACAACTATGGAGAGGACTGGGCTTGCAGGGAGAGAAACATTTACAGGAGATGAGGAAGATGGTATGTCGTGTGATGTATTGTGAAAACCCCTTCTTCATATCCCTAAAAAATCACTGATGATTCATGGTATAATTCAGTGCTTTTGCAAGAAATTAGTGTCTTTTTTATTTTTATTTTTTGAGATGGAGTTTTGCTCTGTCGCCCAGGCTGGAGTGCAGTGGCCGGATCTCAGCTCACGGCAAGCTCCGCCTCCCAGGTTGACACCATTCTCCTGCCTCAGCCTCCCGAGTAGCTGGGACTACAGGGGCCCACCACCTCGCCTGGCTAGTTTTTTGTATTTTTTAGTAGAGATGGGGTTTCACCGTGTTAGCCAGGATGGTCTCGATCTCCTGACCTTGTGATCCGCCTGTCTCGGCCTCCCAATTTTTTTTTTTTAATAATACATTGACTTGGCTTCATTTGAATTGGCCAGAGACAGACAAGTTGAGCAGGTTTTATCAGTGTTCCATTAGCTAATATTGGGTTTCCTATTTTGTGGGTTGCTTTCACCACTTTGTAGGCCCTTCTGCACTGGCAGGCGCCTCAGAAATCAACTCTTTGGCCTGCAGCTCCATCTCCCCAAGCTCTGGGTTTTCCTGAATGAGTGGCCTCATTCAGAAGATAATATAGCATCCCTAATCCAAAATCTGAAATCTGAAATGCTTCAAAATTCAAAATTTTTTGAGTTCCAACATGATATTCAAAGACCAGGTTCAAAAGAAGTGCTCATTGGCCGGGCGCGGTGGCTCACGCCTGTAATCCCAGCACTTTGGGAGGCCGAGGCGGGCGGATCACAAGGTCAGGAGATCGAGACCACGGTGAAACCCCGTCTCTACTAAAAATACAAAAAATTAGCCGGGCGCGGTTGTGGGCGCCTGTAGTCCCAGCTACTCGGGAGGCTGAGGCAGGAGAATGGCGTGAACCCGGGAGGCGGAGCTTGCAGTGAGCCGAGATCGGGCCACTGCACTCCAGCCTGGGCTGGGCGACAGAGCGAGACTCCGTCTCAAAAAAAATAAAAAAATAAAAAAAAAAAAAAAAAAAAAAAAAAAAAAGAAGTGCTCATTGGAGCATTTTGGATTTCAGATTTTCAAATTCCAAAATCTGAAAAAATCTGAAACCCAAAATACTTCTGTAATTGTAACCTGGAACTGCCATTGGGTCCTGACGTGCCGGCTGAGGGAGCGAGCAGTCAACAGAGGTTCACCATGCACCCTCCCAACCCTCACTCCCCCAGGGGCTTGTGCGTCACCCCCCAGCCTCCCTTGCACCTGCTGGAAAGTGGGCATGACGCTCCTGCTCTGCCTTCCTGGATCTCGGGCCACTGTGACAGTTGCAGGATTCCAGCCAGGGAAAGTGCTATGGATAGAAGTACTTGGTACTCTCTAAAGAGAAGGTTCTAGCAATGGCACAGCAGCCCAAGGAGGGTCTGTGACTGTCCACTCCTCCAGCTCTGGTCCCTCCTCTTGGGGAGCTGCACAGCACCGCCCTCAGAGTGAGACGGTGGTGGCTCCCAACCTCGGACTCAGGTCCCTGCTTCTCCTTCTCCCCAGTGGCCTCCCTGTGGTCTGGCCCATCTGTGACATGAGGGTGGTAATGTCTTCCTCAGTGGGCTGCTGGGAGGTCAGAGAAAATGGATGCAGAGTGCTGCGAACAAAACCCCAGCCCTGGGAGGTGCTCCCTCCATGGCACCTTGAATCCCAGTCCAGAATGCAGTGCATGAGAAATTTCATCTTAAATTCCTTGATTTTTAGTGTCACACTTGAGTTTCTGAACTCAACGTCCCTTTCCTGGGCAGTCAGTTGTGCCTCAGTGCTCTGGTCCTGTGTGAGGTCAGGCGGCTTGGGGTGCAGAGAGACACCTTGTCTTCGGTCATCCTTCCACCTTGCTTGCCACTGAGACATCCATCTTCTCTCTCTCTCCCTTTTTTTTTTTTTTTTGGTTTGCTTTTTGTTTTGATTTTTTTTTTTTTTTTTTTTTTTGAGATGGAGTCTCACTCTGTCATGAGGCTGGAGTGCAGTGGCATGATCTTGGTTTGCTGCAACCTCTGCCTCCCAGGTTCAAGTGATTCTCCTACCTCAGCCTCCCTAGTAGCTGTGACTACAGGCGCATGCCACCATGTCCAGCTAATTTTTGTAGTTTTAGTAGAGACGGGGTTTCACCATGTTGGCAAGGATGGTCTTGATCTCTTGACCTTGTGATCCACCCACTTCAGTCTCCCAAAATGCTGGGATTACAGGTATGAGCCACCGTGCCCAGCCTACATCCATCTTTTCTATCCATCGTTTCTGTTCTGTGGTAGGCCTGGGATCATCTAGACACACCACTGTGTTGCTGGGGGCAGCAGGAAATGCTATGCTAGAGGGTCGGGGGGTGGTCCCCCTGCCTCCTGCCTCCCTCCTTCCGCTCTGCCACATCCTCCCTGCAGCAGTGAAGTTTAGAGCTGCTGCTGGCTGAAATGAGAGGGAAGGGCAAAGAGGAGAAAGAAAACCTAAGTTAATATCTCAAAACTTGCTCCCATTCCCATTATATGTCTGAATATAAATGTTTCTCTGAGCCACGCTCCTGCCCTAGCACAGCACCGAGGCCATGGGAGAGAGGGAAGATGTTCAGGAAGAGATGAGTTCACAGCGTGGAGGGAGAGATGAGGGAGCTCTCCGAGGCTGTCTGGATGGTGTACTTCCCATTCCCCAGTGGGGACACTGTATGGCCCCCTTCCTAATTACTTAGAGTGCTTTCAAGCTAATTAGCTGAGAACACTAATAGGATTTCACAGAGGGGCTTCCTGGTATATGGCTCGGAGCCTCCCTGGGTACACAGGGAATGGTGTTTGGGAAGCTCAGGGAGTGACAGGTGGGTTTGGTGACATTCAGGAAATTATGCAGACTTGCTCAGTGCTGGGCCTGGGGCCCTGATTCATGGCAGTCCTTGGGAAGGCCAGGGCCAGGGAGGGAGGACAAATGTGAATTAGGGATCATAGGAGTGTGTTCCTCCAGCCCGCTTTGAAACTCAAGAGCCTTTAAAAAAAACAGAGTACAGATGGGTTTCCAGAGGGTTCTGCCTCCCGGCAGCTGCCTTGTGCAGAGAGGTGGAGGAGGAACTTCGCTGGACTCCACCGAGAGTGCAGAGTGCAGCTCTGTCCCTTGCTTGGGCAAGTCACTTCTCCTGTCTGAGCCTCAAGTTCCTGTCCATGAAACAGGACAAACCTCCTCTCCTAACTGTGTGGATTCAATGAGATCATGGGTGGAAATTCACCTGGCTGTGTCTGATACAACATAACTGCCGAATAGAGCTAGCAGGCCACTGTCCTCACTGTCCTCGGCCAAATGAAAAACATGCTGAAAGAGACACCAGCATGGGGCAGTGGCAGGAAGGAGAAAACAGCCACCCACTCCTGTCCCCACACCTGCAGGGAGGTGCCTGCAGGAGGAGGCATTGAAACAGGAGCCTGGAAAATGAGAAGGTCTTCAGGACGAAGAGAAAGGGAGAAGGCAGGCCCTGTGTCCAGAGCGGCACGAGCAAAGGTTCTGAGACAGGAAAGCATCCTCGGGCTCTGACAACAAGGCTCCTTATGCACTGGAAATGAGAACAGAATGACAAGTGGTGGGTGCTGGGTGTTCTGTTAAGAGCATAGACTTTATTCTGTAGGCCATGGGGAGCCCTTGATTTTTGAGGAGGTGACTAGCAGGATATGATTTGTGTCCTGGAAGCACAGATTTGGCGAGATGTGGAGAAAAGTTTGGAGAGGGCAAGACTAGAGCCAGAAAGGCCAATCCAGGTGAGAGGGGCTGGGAGGGCTGGAAGGGGAGGGTCGAGAGAGGCAATGGTAAGTTACGGCTGTGCAGAAATAGGTGGGGGATGGTCTAGGACAATGTCCAAGCAGCTTATCAGGAAATGTGGGGGGGGGCCTGGAGAGGCTGTTACAAAGATTGGAGTCAGAATTGGGGAGCAGCAAGCATGAGTGGGGTGATGAGTTGGTGTCTGGACGCAGTGGGTTGGAGGAGACCATGGGCCATCCAGGACATGCCAGCAGCGGTGTGGGTCTGAACCCCAAGGAGGGATTTGTTCAAGTTATTTGTTTGGGGTTTTCCATCCTCCCCAAGCTTGGGGCACTGTTGAATGGGCATCCCACACCTGGGTGTTGGCCGTGGAGGCTCGGGGCAGCCCTGGCTGAATGCTGTGTGACCGGCTCCATTGCCTCCTTCACCTCCCATGCTGAGTGCTCTGGTGGGCCCACAGCAGGGTCTCTGCGAAGCGTGGGGCTCAGCTGTTCCACCTCCTCCACCACACCCCGGAGTCGGTGTCCCTCTCTGGGGCATGGGCACTGTGGCTCTGCTCCCCTAGACTTCATATCCTCACCTTGCCAAGATCTTCATGTCAGCCACAGAGAAAGTCCCTCAGGATGGCTACGGGGGGCTCAGCTCCCCACACACTCTGATTTTGATTTTTAAAAGTCCTGCCCTTTCAAATCTCAATTTCCTCCTCATTTAAAAAGCTATTTAACAGCTACTTGGGAGGCTGAGGTAGGAGAATGGTGTAAACCCAGGAGGCGGTGCTTGCAGTGAGCTGAGATCTGGCCACTGCACTCCAGCCCAGGTGACAGAGCGAGACTCCGTCTCCAAAAAAAAAAAAAAAAAAAAAAAAAAAGCTATTTAAAGATAAATTTAATCTCCCTTATTGGACTACTCAATGATTAAAAACGGAATTGGATGTTTGACTCTCATGCTCCCCGGCATGAGTGAGCTGTGCAGAGGCTGCAGAGGCAGCACCGGCAGCCTTCAGACGGCTCCCGAGGCCTGGCAAGGGGATGCATATAGGCTTTCCCAGATGTCACCAGGAGAAGCAAGCTGCTCTCTGGGAAGAGGCGAAGGTCAACATTTGCAACCTGGGATTTCATTGAAAAGAATATCTGGCAAATTCCCACTAACTGAGCAACTGATTCAGAGAACCCCACACGCACTTATTCTCTCCTTAGATTTTATAATCCTCATTCAACAAGCACCATTCATTCAATAAGTTCTTACTGAATGTCTCCTTGTGTGTCAAACATTGTGCCAGGCTTTGGGGACACAGATGTGAAGACAGGATTGCACATGGAGGAACCTGGACTTTGGAGCCCCGCAAAGGGAACACAGCATAATCCCACCCCTTTGTCACCTATGCCAATCATGGAATGGATGCCCCCAGCCTCAGTGATGGCTTCTGAAGTGGGAACGTGACCTGAAGTGTTCTCATCAGAGCACCACCCAGGACTTTTGTTCTACGTCAAAGAAAAAAGAGCTTTCTTCTTCTGGATGCTGCAGAAGGTAGATGCGATACCTGGCACAGCTGCAGTCATTGTATGCTATAAGCAAGGCTGGAGGACAGAAAAGGAAACAATTACATAGAAGAGAGGAGAGCCCTGGGAATGCAAAGAAACAGAGGCAGAGCTCTGATCCAGTTCTGCTTACACATGGCAGGTTGCCGGACTCTGCAGTTAGGCCAGCCTCCACCTTCCTTTTAAATAAAAGGAAGTGATTTAAGTAAATCAATCTGTGTCCAAGAGCTCTAACTGAAATAGGCGTGTATTATGTGCTTGCCATTTACGTGACAAATTTGAGTCCTCATAACAGCTTTTTAATGTAGAGATCCACAGCCTCATTTTACAGATGAAAATACTGAACCCAGTGGCGAAGTGACTTCCTGAGGTCACCCCATTACGTAAGTAAGGGAGTTGGGTTCTAGAAGTTTGACTCCAACACCTGTTTGCTGCAAAACAAGGTTGCTTACTGTGTTGGCATGGGGAAACGTCCTCAAATTCTCTCTCTTTGGGATCCATGTGGAATTGTTTTTTCTGTTTTTGTTTTTGGAAGTAGAGAAGGATCAAGTTTCATGGCTGGGTTGACAAGGACATGCAGGTGGACAGGCCACGTGATGCTTGATGCAGTCCCCCCAGACCCTTGTAGAGAGTTTGGGGAAGCCCTCGGAACGTGTGGAATTGCAGAGGCAGGACCACAGTTAGCTAGATCTCCAGAGGCAGGGGACCCGGCTGCCATCTGGGCTGAGTAGAAAAAGAGAAATCAGTCTTTAGAAATCAGAGAGAAAATGTCTGTATCTCGTCCTGCAGACAGGCTTCCGGCTGTGATGACCTCCTCGCTTTTGCATACAGAGCAAGCTTGACATTTATATAGATTGATTCCAACTTGACATTTTGACCAAAGGAACTATTAGCCCCTCCCCTCCTGTCCTGGGGGAAAACCGGCTTGTGGGGTCTGACCCACAGGTGACCCCCTCAAGCTGTTCCAGCCCCTTTGCTCGCTCGGCCTCTGGCTGGGAATGAATGGCTTCTCCATGACTCTGAGGAGGTATGGCCAACAGGAAGCACAGTTGCTCTCTCCTGGGCTCATTTTTCACCCTGGCTGGTTTTGCTGGAGATGCAATCAAAGCGAAATCTCAATTTTTTGAGCAGGAGGGGCAGCGGTGGCAGTTATGTGCACCTGGGCTGTTAGATGGAAACCAAACTCAAGATTTAAAAGGGAAGAGCTTTATTGCGTTGACAATTGCTTTACAATTCACTTAGTAACATGCCTGCCCTTTGTACAGAGGTGTGTACTTTCACTCAGTTGCTCCACCTGAACCTAGCTACAGCCCTGCAAGGGGACAAGCATGTGTCATGATCTTTTCACTCCGAGAATGTTGAAGCCCAGAGAGGTCAAGCCAGTTACCCTACTTGCACAGCTGTTCAGTGGTCAAGTTGGTGGTTTTAGCCACTGACAATCCAGAGCTCTTTCTACTACTCCACACTGCCTTTCATGCAGATTTAGAGGGAAACAGAAAGAATCTGTTAAACTTAAAATTTAATAACTTGTGCCCCCTGTCTCTTCCACTCTCAGCAAAAATGAAGACATCTTCCCCATACCACCTCGCCCTCGAGGGAAGCCTCCATCTGTCCTCGCGCTGACCACTCTGTGCTCCATGCACCCTCTCCCCACAGGACTGTGAGCTGCTCAAGGGGGGGTGGCAATGGAGTCGCATCTGGGCAGCATGATGTGGAGTGCCGCTGACATTTGGGAGTCCATTTGGGACTGGGTAATTTTTTGTTTTACGGACATTTAAACAAGTCTGCCGGGCGTTTGGCATTCCTGGATCCTGGCCACTAAAATCCAGCAGTGCTTCCTTATTCTTTTAAGTACCCCTTCCCCACAAAACAGCCCCAGATATTTCCAAATCTCTCAGGGTGGAGGGAACAGGGTGGAGAAGGGGCAGGCAGTACCACCGCTGCTTGAGAACCCAGGCTTTGAAATAAGATGGTTGAAGTTTCAAACACTGCCTCTGCTCTCCCTAGCAGAGGGAACTTGGAGGCCTGGCTTCCTGAGTTAGAAATTTACCCCAGAGAGTAATCAGGAAGATGAAACAAGCTAATGGACCCAAAGCACGAAGCTCCATGCCAACATGAGATGTTTTGATTAAGTAACTAATAAAAAGAACAAATGAAGTCCTGTGCCATTAAGAGTTGACCCTACTGTGTGTACAGTAGGTGCTCAATAAATGTGACTTCCTTTTTCTGCAGTCTCAGCACCTACCTCAACAACCACATCAATAAAAAATGTTTACTGGCTGCTTATTATACATAAGGCATTGAGCAAACAATTTGACACATTGCCCCAATTATTCCCACAACAAGCCGGAGAGCCGTAGAGCAGAGGTTGGCAAACTGCAGCCTGGGGGCCAAATCCAGCCACTGCCTGTTGTTACTGGAACACAGCCTCGTTCATTCATTCATGTGTTGTCTATGACTGCTTCTTTCTTTCTGAGAGGGAGCCTTGCTCTGTTGCGAGGCAGGAGTGCACTGGTGCGATCTCAGCTCACTGCAGCCTCCACTCACTGCAACCTCTGCCTCCCAGGTCCAAGTGATTCTCCTGCCTCAGCCTCCCAAGTAGCTGGAATTACAGGCATGTGCCACCACGCCCAGTTACTTTTTGCATTTTTCGTAGAGACAGGGTTTCACCATGTTGGCCAGGATGGTCTTGATCTCCTGACCTTGTGATCTGCCTGCCTTGGCCTCCCAAAGTGTGGGATTACAGGCGTGAGCCACCGTGCCCGGCTGACTGCTTCTTTTACCTTGAGTAGTTGCTGGCAGCAGAGACCATGTATAGCCTGCACAACCTAAAATATTCACTGTCCAGCCCTTTACAGAAGAAGTTTACTGACCTCTACTCTGGAAGGTTAATTTAGTTGCTCTATCTAGAATATTAATTTAGAAGGTGACAAAACTAGTCACTGGTGGAGCCATGAGTCCAGCTTAGTTCAGTTTGGTTCCAAAGCTCAGGCTCTTCGATGCCACACACTCCCACTGGAGGTGCTGGGTTTTCATTAAGTGGTCGTTAGAAACTGAAATTGTAAAACATATATTTTAAAATAGATTATGTTATGTATTTGTTTTTCTTTTCTGGTAAAGTGTTTGTAACATAAAACATACCATTTAACCACTGTTAAGTGGACAGTTCAGTGCCGTGAAGTGCATTCGCAATGCTGTACAACCATCGATCGCTGTTACCCACCTCCAGAACTTTTTCATCATCCGAATCAGAAACTCTGTATCCATTAAACAGTAACTCCCTTCCCTCTCCCCGCAGGCCAGGCCGTAGTAACCACTATTCTACTTTTTGTCTCTACAAATTTGCCTATTCTAGGTACCTCGTGTAAGTGAAATCGTACAGATTTGTCTTTCTGTGTCTGTCTTATTCCACTTAGCATAATGTTTTGAAGGTTCATTCATGTTGTAGGCTGTATCAGAATTTTATTCCCTTTTAAGGTAGAATAATGTTCCATTGTGTGTACTTTACAGAGGTTCCTTGATTTACGATGCAGTTACCTCCCAATAAACCCACTGTAAATGGAAAATATCGTGTCACAAATGCATTTAATACATTCAACCTACTGAACATCATGGCTTAGCCTAGCCTACCTTAAACATGCTCAGAATGCTTACATTAGCCTACAGCTGAGCACAATCATCCAACACAAAGCCTGTTTTACAATCGAGTATTGACTATCTCATGTAATTTATTGAATACTGAAAGTAAAAATCAGAATGGTTGTATGGGTACTCGAAGTACAGGTCCTACTGAGTGTGTATCACTTTTGCACCATTGTAAAGTCTAAACATATTAAGTCGAACGATCGTAAACTGGAGACCGTCTGTGTTGTTGAATAGATAGTACATGCACAGAGTACAATATTCAAAAGTTGCAAAGGACCTAGAATGAATAGTAAATCTCTCTTCTATCCCTTCCTGGTCCCGGCCCCAGCTGCCCTCCCAAGAGACAACCAGTGTTACTGCATTCTTGTGTATCTTTTCTGAGAGTGTCTAATTCACACTCAGCATCTAGGTTTAAATAGTATTTTAGAATAATATTTTCTTACAAGTATTAGTACACCAGGCATGTTGTTCCTGCATCTTGCTGGTATCCTTTTTCTTTCTCGAGATAGGGTCTTGCTCAGTCACCCAGGCTGGAGTGCAGTGGCACAGTCATAGCTCACTGTGGCCTCTACCTCATGGACCCAAGTGATCCTGCCACCTCAGTCTCTCAAGTAGCAGAGATCATGGGTGTGCACCACCATGCCCAGATAATTGTTTTATTTTCATAGAGATGTGGTCTCACTATGTTGCCCAGGATGGTCTCAAACTCCTCAGCTCAGGCCCTCCTCCCACCTGGGCCTCCCAAAGTGTTGGAATTACAAGTGTGAGTCACTGTGCCTGGCTGTGGGATTCTTAATAATATGTCTTGGAGATTGTTTCATATCATTATATTTAGAGCTACCTCACTCTTTTAACAACTGCATATAATACCACTGTATGAATGTACCGTAATTTACTTATCCGGTCCTTATAAGTGGACATTTAGGTTGTTGTTTTTTTTTTTGTCTTTTTCAGTTAGGAACAGTGCTACAGAAAATGTCTTTTTCATATTTTTAAGATGAGTTTTTAAAGCCAATGTACTAGAAGATGGAAGGAAGCATGTTCCATTTTGGACTGCATTTTTGGGGGAAATTGTGCTATCTGGAGAACCATATTTGGCTGAGAGGATCAGGAGTGCTTGGATCCTACCCTGGTCTAACTCTTCCCTCCCCTACATCTGGGCCGATGAGAGATGGAGAAAATAAACAAGGAACATCTCATTCTCAGAGGGGCTGAAAATCTAAGGCCATGCTCTCTGGAGGACACCCCTTCCCATAACCAAGGGTTTCTCTTTGACACTTTGGACTCGATAGACCTTTGTTATGAGGGCTGTCCTGTGCACTGTAGCATGTTTAGTAGCATCCCTGACCTTGACCCACTGGATACCAGCAGCACCTTCTCCCTAGTTGTGACAATGTCTCCTGACTGAGACCTACTGCTCTAACCCAACATGGATCTCAGAATCCTACCACATACAGGCTGACACAGTGGCAGGAGCCTGAGGCACCAGGAGTGCCTGGCCTAGAATAGGAATGGAAGTGAGATGACCAGGCTTTGCACACCAGGACCAGCCTGCCCTGCCATAGGAGGCTCATGGGGGCCCCAAGTGCGGAACCTTTTCATAGTAGTCCCCCTACCCATTGGCAGACATGGCCCCATGGCACCCTGGAATCTATCCAAACATATAGTGACTTCTGCATGAAGGATGGGGTGGGAAGCTGGGGGAGATCTGGAGGCTATATTCACACATGTGCAGAACAAGCTAATGGAACTGCTGACCACGGGTGGCTTCCTTCAGAATCAGGACAGTAGATGTGAACTTTGCTTTCATGTCAGGGTCTGAGGACAAAGCTGATAGAATTGGCATTTTTTTCCCACACTTCTAGATCAGGCCATATTTGAGTCCATGATCAGCCTGTATGTCTTCAATTGACTTAAACCAGGGGTGACAGATAATCCACCCCCCATCTCCTTAGATGGTTGGTCTTCACTTTCCCCTGGTTGGCTCATAGGAATTATGTAATTTTTTTGTATTCATCTGGTTTGTTGATGTGGGACACCAAGAGGGAGGAACTTGGTACTCAAACATCAAGGTGAATGTCACAAATAGAGGGCAGTGGAGGGTGGGAGGCTCCCAGGGGAGGCATTGCACAACGCAGGGTAAAGTTATAGTGTCAGGCTAAGGTTTTCTAATGAAGCTCCTGGTTGTCATGTGGTGGGAGAGGGGAGAGCTGAAATCAGGATTGTGAGGTGTGGCTGAAATGTCTGCTGTAGCTCCAGGTGAGAGAGGCCCAAGATTTAGGATGGCAACAAAATCTCCCAAGATCCAGCAAGCCAAGCAAGCTTCTACTATCTTGATGTTCCCCCCAACCCATAAATATCACAACTTTTGCCAGCCACAGTGGCTCATGCCTGTAATCCCAGCAGTTTGGGAGGCTGAAGCAGGAGGATTGCTTGAGCCCAGGAGTTTGAGAACAACCTGGGCAACATGGTCACTGTCTCTACAGTGAAAAATACAAATATACAGTGAAAAATACAAAAATTAGCTGGGCATGGTGGTGTACACCTATAGTCCCACCTACTCAGGAAGCTGAGGTGGGAGGATCACTTGAGCCCTCAAGGCAGAGGTTGCGGTGAGCTGAGATCACACCACTACACTCCAACCTGGGTGGCAGAGGGAGACCCTGTCTCAAACAACAACAACAACAACAACAAAACATAGCACACAGCTTTTGAAAAGAGATGGGGTGACAAAGATCACGGAACAAAGAGTTGACAAAAGAACCGGGTTGGACTAAATGTGGTGGCCCATGCCTGTAGTCCCAGCACTTTGGGAGGCCGAGGTGGGCAGATCACCTGAAGTCAGGAGTTTGAGACCAGCCTGGCCAACGTGGTGAAACCCCGTCTCTACTAAAAATACAAAAATTAGCCTGGCCTCGTGGCACGCGCCTGTAATCCCAGCTACTTGGGAGGCTGAAGCAGGAAAATTGCTTAAACCCAGGAGGCGGAGGTTGCAGTGAGTGGAGATCAAGCCACTGCACTACAGCCTGGGTGACAGAGCAAGACTCAAAAGAAGGCAAAGGAGGTATGGCTTCCAAATATTCAGACTTTTGCAATTGGAAAATTTAAGAAAAAAGGCATTTTATTTTTAGGGTACATATAAAAGTTGTATGGTTTGTGGTTTCGTTTTTATTTTGAATTTCTCCTGGGTAGAAGCACCAAACCATTTCCAAAAAAAAAAAAAAAAAAAAAAAAAATGGAACTGGGTTGTAGGGCTAGGCAGCAATTGAAGCTGTTTCCCTTCTCAGATGATTGGACAGCTCACCTTTTAGGGGGTGAGGGGTCCTCAAGGGCAGAGTCTGGGTGGGAGTCAGGGAGAAACCTCCTTTAAAACCAACTTCCAAAGATTTGGATGCTTTTTGGAGAGGACTGAATTCGGATTAGGCATTTACATTTATTGCTGCCTTTGCAGTTGTCTCATGGAAGCTAAATTGTTTCTTAAAACCAGTGTTATGTCCACCCCTTCCAAAAGGAGCTTTATCATGTAAACTGGGCTTGTGCAATCCAATCCTATAATGACTCAATAAGTCCTAAGAAAGCTCCTGCCTTTAATCCTCTTCTCCCTCATCTTTGGGTGCCAGGAAGGGTCCCCACAGGACCCTCCTAGGTCTAGAGGTGTCCTCCTCACTGTCACTCTCTCCTCCTCGCTCGCCTGCTGGCCCCTGAGGCCTTCTGGGTGATGGGGAGGGTTTGGCCCAGATCCTTCTGGAGAGGAAGCCCGGAGATGCTTCTCTAGGTCAATCCCTGGGCAGGCCCCACTTTTTCATTTCCTCCAGTTCACCCGGTTAACACATGCTTAGTGCTTCTCATATGCCAGGCACTGTGCTCCGCACTTCACTCTGTGAGCTCTGATAATAGGGACTAGTATTAGTTTTCACTTATGGATGAGGAAATCAAGGCTCACAGGGATTAAGTCACCTGCCTAAGACCATGTGGTTAATGAGTGACATTGCTGTACTGGGACCTAGGGTCTGAATCCAGCCCAGCGACTTCCAATGCCAAACTTACACCAGATCCACACTCAGAGCAGAGCAAACCACATTGCAGTGGACAACAGGGCTTCCTGGAAGTAGTGTGTGGCCAGGCCGGGAAGGACCAGGCTGGGAGAGGGCCACCAACTGCTTATCTATAATCACCTTCAGAATTTCAGAATCAGCAAGGCAGAACGCCAGTGAGACACGCCAAGGTGGCAGGAGGCTCTTTGGTTGACCCTAGATGGACTCTGCTGGTGGCAATTTGATCCCACCATTAGTTTTTGAGCTCTTGCCACATGCCAGGCAGAGGCCCTGCTCCAGGAATCCCACATTGTACCAGCTGTCATCATGTGTCATGGCCTGAGTCTCTGCTGTGGCTTTAGTAGCTCATGTTCCCGTCTTCCTGGACACTTACCTTGGAGGATCCTTGAGCCCCAGGCCAAGGCATCCCCAGAATCCCCAAGCTTCTGGGCCCCTGTCTGGCAGGACTGACACTGATCAGAGTCCTGCTCCCTCCTTCTGCTCCTGGTCCAGGTCAGGGATGGCTTCTGTTCACCTGGGTCTCCCCTGAGCTCAGCCTAGCTCCAGCCATGGTGAGTCATAGGTTGGGAGTGAGCTGAGGGCTGGCCCTGGAGATCCCTGAATAACGCATCAAAGCCCTTCTCCCCTGAAGAGCCATTAGGGTGGGGATGAGGGAGTGCTGGAAAATGCAGAGGAATCAGTGTGTCCGCCACCCCAGGAAGAATAGTAGGGGCTCCAAAGGCCTTTGCCCTGGTGTTCATGGGCTTGAGACTCAAAGGTCCACAGGGCTGGGTGACCCAGGACATAGGTGAACCAAGGCAGACTCAGAGTGGCTCCACAACCAGTACATCCTCCAAAAGAGGGCAAAGGAGGTTTCGCTTACAAATATTCAGAATTTTGCAATTGGAAAATTCAAGAAAAAAGCCATTTTATTTTTAGCGTACATACAAAAGTTATATGGTTTGTGATTTTGTTTTTATTTTGAATTTCCCCCTGGGGAGAAGCACCAAGGCATCTTCAGTGCTTAGACCTGGAAAGGTCAAAGTCCATCCTGGAGATCCAGTCACAACCACAGGACCACAGAAGGGTAGAGCTGGGACGGCCTGCTGAGGTCACTCCATCCACCCACCCCACACCCAGAACCGTACAGGCTGGGCAGTCCAGGCCAATTCAAGCATCCCCTTCTGGTTCTATCAAGAAAGTCTAGGAGGGGAGTGGAGAGCTGCAGAGGGGAAGGAGGGAGGGGATCAGAAGGAGGAGGAGGAGGAGCAGGAGGAGGAAGTAGAGGTGGAAGAGGAGGAGAGTGGCAGGCTGACAGAAATTTTTGCTCTTCCTGGCACCCTGCTCCTACCCCTGGACCTAACTGAGCCTTCCCAGGTGCTATGCACTGAATGTTTGTATCCTGCATGATGGGATTAGTGCCCTTATAGGAAGAAACATAAGTAAGCATGCCTTCTCTCTCTGCCATGTGAGGATATAGCGAGGAGGCATCCGTATGAGAAACCAAGAAAAGAGTCCTCACCCAGTCCCAATCATGCTGGCAGCCGAATCGCAGACTTCCCAGCCTCTAGAACTATGAGAAATAAATTACTGTCTAAGCTACCTGGTAATTTGTTATAATTTGTTATAGCAGTCTGAGCTGACTAAGGCACCAGGCCACCTAAGTGACTTGACTGCCTGCTCTCTCTCTTTGCGGTCCAGACCATGGGGACTCTGGTTCTCTGCCCCTTTCTCTGGTTGCTCCTTCCCTGTGTGCCATCCTTCCTGCAGTCTGCAGCCTCTGCTGCTTAGTCCACTGTTCTTGGCCATCTCTTCCATCTGTGGAGCACTCTCTCCTCATTCCCTCTGGGATGAGCTCACTCCCTCCTTTGGTACCAATTATAATCTATGGCAGTGGGTCTTGACCTTGGACAGACCCACACCCCCCTCCAGACACTCTGAGTGATTGGTCTGGGATGCAGTCTGGCCATAGAGCGTTCTGGAAGCTCCTCAGGGCATTCTAATATAGACTACTGGGCAGCAAAGTGTTAGTTAGCTCTAACTAGCCTTGGACCACTCCAACCCTGCACATCCCCAAAAAAGGACTGGTCTTTGACCAGCTCTTGAGAGGTCCTTGACCTCCAAGCCTTTGGAATATTCTGCCTTCTAACAATGTTTTTGTAAGCCTGAAGCTTTGGGCCTTGCTGTGTCAATTTGATTTCTCTAGGGGCTGAAGCCTGAGTAGCTGGCGTCAATCCCCCAGGAGCTGCATGCCTGCATGACTGACCCCTCAAGAAAAACCCTGAATGCTAAGGCTTGGTTGGGCTTCACTGGTTGACAACACTTAGCATGTGCTGTTACATATTATTACTGGGAGAATTAACCATTGTCTGTACAACTCCACTGGGAAAGGATAATTGAAAGCTGGTGCCTCATTTCTCTGTTTTCCCTTTCTGGTTTTAACCTGTATCTTTTCACTGTAATGATCCATCACTGTGGGCCTAATGACTTTTCTAAGTCCTTTGGGTTCTTATAGCCAATCATCGAGCCTGTGGCTGGTCTTAGGAATCCTCTACACAACTACAAAGACCAGGAACACTGAGCTGCAGTATACACATTGCTGAGCCCCACTCTGGAGATTCTGATTCAGTGTGCCTGGGGAGGGCCTAGGAACTCATGTGCTTAATAAGTTCCCTGGGGCCTGTGATAGGCAACCAGGATTGAGAAACATGGATTAATGTGCTGATAACTTCCAATCAGTCTCAAGCTCTGGTCTGCCCACTGAACACGTCCACTCAGACGGCCCACACACCCGTCCGCTCCCCCACACCCTCCTCTGCTAACATTTCAGTGAATACAGGTTGCATGGCTACCTGTCCCCTCTCCTTACCCCATAAAGGTCAATCAGTCACCCAGTCCGCCCAACCATCTCCAGAGTCTCATCCCTTCTTCCTTTCCTCTTTGCTTCATCCACCAGTTCCATTCCACTTGGCCACACTGTATCCAAACTGGAATCTGAGTCTGGTGTTTCCCTTCGGGAAGGTGCTCACTGGCTCCCTATGTACATGTGGTTCAAACTCTTGGTGGCAGTCAGGGTCTTTCTTGGCCTTTCCAGGCTCCCCTGTCACCAAAACACATACTGTCCCTTCCAGCCTTGGGGCATTCCTTGCAGCCTCAGAATAGGAGGCCTCTCTCCATCTGCAATGCCCTTTGCCTCCCTCTGTACATCCTGTCTTAAGCTATTCACCAGCCTGCATTTCAATTGCTCATTTGCCTGCCTGACTCCCTCTCTATGCCAGCACCTGGCAGCTTCATACAAGTACCTTAATAATTGTTATATTGAATAAATGAATGAATGAATGAGAGTCTTGTTCATCTGAGTCCCCAGGGCCCAGCATGGTGCTTGGTACACGGTAGGCTCAAATAAATGAGAGATGAATAAATGGATTTTGTACACCCTCCCAAACCCACCTCCCTTCCTTCTTCTCCCCTCCTTTCTGTCATTCTCCTTTACCATTGAGAACCTTTTTTGGTCATACTCTGATTCTGCTATCCAGGGGCACTTCTGCAGAAACTCTCAGCTGCCTCCTCATTGATCCTTTCACCTCCAGCCCCAGCAGATAAGGAACTGAGGGCTTACAGGGGGTCAGTTGAGGAAGACTGCAAATCAGTGACAAATATCTATGTAGAGCTGAACTTCATTTGAATCTCCCACAAGCCCAGGGAGGGTGGCGATATTCTCCTCAATTTACAGATGAGGAAACTGAGGTTCAGAGAGGTTGAGTGTTTGCATATAGTAGCATGATAGCAGAGATGCGATGGGAGCACAGACCTTCAGTCACACATCTTTGTGCTCTCCCTTTCAGCCACACACCAGGGGCCTTGAAGGCCACAAAAGGATTTTGGTCTTTGGGTAGTTCAGTGCTGCATTCCCTTTGCCAGCCTTTTCTTCTTAAATTGCTGCTCCTGCTGCTCAATGATCTTGAGTTCCAGGTGAAAGGAACACAATTTTATCACTGTGCCAAGGCAGAAAAAAGCTCAGCACTGGGAAAGGAAATCACTCTTTTTGGAGAAAGTCAGATGGGATGTGCCACTTTTAGGCCCACCTGGATGTGCAAGGAGGGAGCCCCCAGACCAGCTACCACAGGCCAGCTTCCTCACCAGCAGGGCGTGCCCCCAGGCCCTGCATTCTCCTTCTCCCCAGAGACCTCCCTCTGCCTGATAAAGCTCCAGCTCTTGGCAGGCACTCAAGGCCTTCTCGGATCCCACTGTGACTATAGGTCAGACACATTCTACATGAACAGAATATTGCCCATGGGCTGAAACCCACATAATACCTTCAGTGTTTTCCAGAGGGACTATGGGGTCTGGCTTGGCCCATCTCCTTAGGAACAGCTGAACTGAGAAATGCAGACTACCTTCCTGGCTGCCCCGGGGAGGAGGAGTCAGCTGGGTAGCACAGGCAGCACATCTCGCAGGACTCCAAATTCAAGTCCTGCCTCCGCCTCTGTCTGGTGGTCTTCCCTTCTCTTGGTCTCCTTTTCTCTTTCTGCCAAATAAGCGAGTTAGACCAGATCTTTTTTTTTTTTTTTTTTTTTTTTGAGACGGAGTCTCGCTCTGTCACCCAGGCTGGAGTGTAGTGGCCGGATCTCAGCTCACTGCAAGCTCCACCTCCCAGGTTTATGCCATTCTCCTGCCTCAGCCTCCAGAGTAGCTGGGACTACAGGCACCCACCACCTCGCCCGGCTAGTTTTTTGTATTTTTTGGTAGAGACGGGGGTTTCATCGTGTTAGCCAGGATGGTCTCGATCTCGTGACCTCGTGATCCGCCCATCTCGGCCTCCCAAAGTGCTGGGATTACAGGCTTGAGCCACTGCGTCCGGCCAGACCAGATCATTTTTAAGAGTCCTTCCTTCTCCACCATGCACAAGTGAGAACACACCTCTCTTAGATGCTGTTCTATTAATTACACTGGCTCAGCACCATCACTTTTCAACCCAAGGCTTTACCTTTGAGGGGCAAGCCTTGGACCTTGCATTGTAAAAACTTGGCACTGACCATTTGGTTTTGAATCATTTCAAAATGTCAAGTCCATCCCCCTCCCTTTAGGACCAGCAGTACCATATCTTTCTCTCTGATTTGTAAATATGACCATTTCCTGCCTCTCTGTGGAACTCTCTGCTCTGATCAGACTGGCATCTTCATTGTCCCTAATGCCTTTATGATCCCATTTTCGAGGTCTTTAGGTCCCTCTCCTCTGCCTGTCCAGATCCTCCCTATCCTTCAAAGACTCTTCATAAAGGCCACCCCTGATGATGGCCTCCAGGAGTAAGTCATCTTCTCTGATCGCCCATAGTGTTTATCTGTTTCACTTCGTTCATTTATTCAGCCCTTTATTTACTCAAGTTATTGAGTACCTGTATTAGTCTGTTCTCGCACTACTGTAAAGAAACACCTGAAACTGGCTAATTTATAAAGGAAAGAGGTTTAATTGGCTCGTGGTTCTGCAGGCTACATGGGAAGCATGGCTGGGGAGGCCTCAGGAAACTTACAGTCACGGTGGAAGGGGAAAGCCTTCCAGGTTTTCTTTGGTGCTGAACCAGGGCAAAGAGATCCAGGCTCAGAACTTCTTCTGCAGCTTCACCCTGATGAAGCTGAGGCACTCCTCTGCTCTGGGTGGGGCCAGCCTAGGGGCCAGGTGCATCGGGCTCCACCTCGTCATGGACTACTATCCATGATAGTCAATCCCATTGCCTTCTATTCCTACAACTTCTCCTAGGGGGCTCCACCCACTCCAAGCTCAGTGGACACCAGGTCCGGAAGGAAGGAGTCTTTTGCTTCCTTTTCCCTGTTTACAAAAACATACACAGAAGAAAATAAACACACTTTATCCACTTCCCAATTGGACTGCATCATCAAACACATGTGCTGTGTACAACCTCAGTGCACCTGCCAGCAGATATCCCGGAGCCTAAGGAGTGGATTTAGTCCAAGGTTTAAAGCCCTGCCCCCAGGTGCTCGGCCGGTGATCTGCATCCACTCAGCATGCACTTGGACAGATAATTTATCTGCGTGCTACCCTTCCCCCCACATTACCACACATATGCACTATGTGGCTGCCAGTTAATCTGTGACCTGTTTTCTCCTGTCGTGTCAAGTGGGTAACGATTCCTGTGTGACCACAGTCACCAGAAACAAGTGTTCGCCATGCAGAACATCACAGAGAGTACCTTAGGCATATCACACCCTCTCCTGAGACTCCCAGCAGGATTTAGGGGGAAGGTACAATTCTAGACTGGGAGCATCGGAACCTCACTGGATTTAGTAATTGCAGGTAAGCAGGACGTTCTGCAGTTTTTCACATGAATGAGTTCTTGAAAGGTTATGAGGATGGCTGAGATCTCCAAGAAGACCAACTAGGCATCATTTACCTAGGTGGCCGACCTATTCCTGGCTGCTACTAGCCTGGCTCTGCTTACAGCCGACACTTTCTGTGTTGTGTGGCCCTGGGAATGAGGAGCATCAGTGAAGAGCAGACATGATTCCTGTCCTCTGGATATCACAGTTCGACCAGTGAAGACAAACCTAAGCTTCTGTTCCACTGCCTGTGCTGCTTGGTGAAGACTAAGGACAGGAGTCTTGATCCACAATAGCTGCCTCTCCGGGTGTTTTATGAGGAGGCATGTGGATCATGTCCTGCACATCAGTTCTCCAACTTGCAGACATCAGTTATTCTAGAGTTGGTTTTAAAATCGGGTTTCTGTCTACTCCCTTCCCCTGCCCTGAGCTATCTGATGATAATAGGTTAAGGATGGGATGGGGAATTTTCATTTCTATTATACTAAACAGCTTGAGAAATTTCTGCTGCAGAGGTCCAGCATCTGCACTTGAGGGAGTTCTACGCTACAGCTGGTGAGTTCTGGTTAGGCCCTCTGAGACGCCTTGAACACTACCTTGTTGCCCAAGTCAGATCTTTCTTTCACAATGTAGCATTCATGTGAAACAGAATGGTAACAGCTCTCCTTCCATCAGCTCTAGCCCAATGCTGCAAGCTGGAGCTTTGAGCAATAGGAACTCCAGCCAGGTTCCTTCTGAAAGAACAGCCAGCCATCTTCACATTCAGCTATGACCAAATCCCTGTGGTCTAGCACCCAGCAAGTCTCCAGCCCAGCACCTGGTAAAAAGCTTGCAGAGAGCAAGGACACAGCAGAGGCATCCTTGCTGTAACCCACAGTCTTGATAAAACTGTTGGGTTATTAATGAGTGGTGAGCTTTGGAGATTTTTAAAAATATGCTCTCAGGATGAGGATCAAACAGCATTTTGGTGAAGAGTATGTAACTGCTGAGACCTAGTTGTTCTTCAGAATATGGCCATCACTTTTCCTTAGATTTTCTAGAGTGCAATTCCAATTGGATGGTGGAGATTTTAGTAGAGGAGCACATCTTGATTTTTTTAGTCCCAGAATATAAGTGTTGAAAAAATGCTTAAAAAGAGGCAGTATTAACGTGCATAAGGTCAGATGTGTTCCTAGTTCCTGTCACATTTAGGAGATGTGATGAAGTCACTTACTCCCCAGTTATTAAGGCTCTATTAGACAGGCTGCAGTGCAGAAAATCACAAGTGATTTTTAAAAATTTATTTTACAGGCCTGGTGCGGTGGCTCATGCCTGTAATCCCAGTGCGTTGAGAAGCTGAGGCGGGTGGATCATGAGGTCCGGAGTTTGAGACCACCCTGGCCAACATGGTGAAACCCCATCTCTACTAAAAACACAAAAAATTAGCCAAGCATGGTGGCAGTTGCCTGTTACTCAGGTGGCTGAGGCAGGAGAATCGCTTGAACCCAGGAGGTGGAGTTTGCAGCGAGCCAAGACTGCGCCACTGCACTCCAGCCTGGGCAACAGAGTGAGACTCCATCTCAAAAAAAAAAAAAAATTATTTTACAGGTAGGGTCTCACTTTTGCCTAGGCTAGAGTACAGTGGCATGATCATAGCTCACTGCAGCGTTGAATTCCTGAGCTCAAGCGTTCCTCCCACCTCAGCCTTCCAAGTAGCTGGGACTACAGGCATGTACCACTACGCCTGGCTAATTCTGTCATTTTTTTGTAGAGGCAGGTCTTGCTATGTTGCCCAGGCTGGTCTCGAACTCCTGGCTTCAAGCAGTCCTGCTGTCTTGGGATTCCAAAATGCTGGGATTATAGGGGTGAGCCACCATGCCCAGCCCATAAGTGATTTTTGCTGAGTTTCTCCCCCTTTAATTTTAAACTTAGTGTCCTTTCCCCAACAAACCATCAGGAGCTATCCATGGGATTTTGTATTACCAACGCATTAGAGATGTATACATTTCTCTCATCTGAGCCTGTAACAGCCCTGTGATGAGACAAGAGAGCTTGGAACAAGCACTGGAATAAGGCTAGCGCTTCCTTATCTCCCTGTGTGATCTCAGAGATAGTACAGCTTCATCTGTCCCATTCATTCGGCAAACATTTATTGAATGTCTTGTAGGTGTGATGAGTACTCTAGGGATTAAAAATAAGTACACCTTTTTTCCAGCAGTAAAAATTCATAGAACTGCACATAAAATATCTGTACCTTTCTGTACATTATACTTCAACTAAGTTAATGAAATTTTATCTTTTTTTAATGGAATTTTTAAAATGAATATACCATCCACCTCTTCAAGGAAGTTACATTCTAGTAAACCCTATATACACAAAACTACATATAACTATACTATTTTAAAAAGCTGTAAATAGGCAAGTCAGCTCAGAATACCCCAACCCCCACCCTCTGTTTTTAGGAATGAGGCTAAGAAATGAGGCTCAGGGCAAAACTCATGGGCCTTGGGCTGGTCCCATATAGTTTTTTAACAATATGATAAAGCCCCTCAAGAAATCACTGGGAGATTTGAACGAGGTTTCAGTTTAAATAATTAGGCATTGCCAAACCATAATATGGTAACCCCCGTAGCCCCGTCCCTAAGACAATGCTTGACATGTAGCAGGCTCTCAAACTTCTTCAATAGTTGAAAGGCAGATAGGGAATACTTGTTTTCTAGGGAGGTAGTCAGTTTTGCCCAGAAACAGGAAAACAAATGTCTAGTTTCCCTTCTAGCCCAAAGATGTCACTGACTCTGTTCAAAGTTGCACATATCATTGTGACCATGGCAACCATGTATTAAGTGCCTATTATGTGTCAGGCAGTATTTTAAAATTCTGTCATTATAGTTCCAGGGGAGAGGTTATTTACAAATAAAGAGGTTATTTGTAAATAAAGTTCAGGCCAATGGCACAAAGTAGTGAAGGTGGGATTCACTCGGGTCTGTCACTTCCAGGCCCATGGTTTCTGCTTTGTAACCCTATTTGAAAGGAAAACTGCAACTAAGATTATTACCCATGAGACAACTTACGTGTGAGACAAAAAATTTCACACCTCCCCACTGCCCCCAAACACACACGGTATGACACAGTGACCCAACTTTAGGCAAAAGGGTACCACTGCCAGCAAATGCATTTAACATTTTATTGAGATTCTCAACAGCTGCCATTTGGTTTGTATAGCAAAGTTTTTACAAAGTTCTTCCATTTTTGATATTTTTATGAAAATTATTTTCTTCCGTTTTAAAGCCCTGTCCCTCCCCCAAAGAAGGATTAGTAACTACCAAGTAATGATTAGGAAAAAAAAACAAAAGCAAAAACAGCTTTTAAACACTTGTGAAACAAGGGTAAGTGTCCAAAGTCAAGACCTTCTGGGCCCAGTGGAGGTGCTGGGCTGCCCCGGGACACCATCACTACCTCACCATCTACAATATCCTCAAGAGCTGAGCAGCCCTGCACAGACCCTGGGGGGCTTCCTGTTCCACAAGTTCCACTCCCTTTTCCTCTCCATCTTTGCTGTTGGGCCTCCCCTCCAAATCTGCCTAACAAAGGCAGCACGATCTTTAATACCTGTGCAGCTTTGTAAATGGAGACAGGATACTCTATTTCGAAAGCTGAGATTCCCTGTCCAGTCTGGGGGAGGAAAAATTATCCAATGTAGCATGGATGGTTTCACTTTCTTGTCCACTCAGACACACGCTCATACTTATTAAATGGATTTATCGGATGCTTCAAAAGTCCTGATGTGTAGTAGCACAAAAGTTCCTTGTAAAAAAAGAAGTTGCAAAATTGTAAAAATTTCTGCAGCAGTTCTGGCTCCAGATGACAAAGCTCGTTCTGATTAGTAGGCTTTCTTTGACAGGCACAGCAGCTTCCCCTATAAGTCTTACGTTCGGAGGGTTCCATTTAGACCACAGGAAGCTGGAATCCAAGTTTAAAAGGCTCTCTGCTGACAAAATGTGGTACATCCATCAATGGAATTCTACTCAGCAATAAAAGGAACAAACTACCAAAACATGTTGTATGTCATGGACGAACCTCAAAAACATTAGCTAAGTAAAAAAGCCAGACCCAGGAGACCGCATATTGTATGATTCCATTGATTCGAACTGTCTAGAAAAGGCAAATTTATAGAGAAAGTAGATTGGTGGTTGCTGGGGGTAAGAACAGGATTAACTGTAAAACAGCATGAAGGATCTTATCAGAAGGGATAAAAATGTTCTAAAACTGAGTAATAGTTATAGCTACACCACTGAGGGAAGTTACTAAAATCACTGAATTGTACACTTGAAATGGGTGTTTTATGATATGTAACATATGCCTCATTAAAGTTGTTTTGTTTTTAAGAAAAGGACTCCCTGCCTCCCAAACCATCCTTCGAGTATTAAACATTTTTGAAGGCTCACAATCAACAGGACAGAATTACTTAGTGATGATTTACAGAGTAAAATATTTTACTATTTTATAGTAAGCACATTTTAGTAACTGTAAACTAGTAAAATATTTTAAAGATTTTATCTCATTTTTGTCATATTAGTCTAAAATGTTTATTATTTTTATATAAAAGGTAGCCAATAGGAAGGTAGGACTGGGGAGAAAGCTCAGCAAATGTCACAAAGGAGACTCCTAGTAACAAAATCTGAGGGAGCTTTTTCCTTTAAAATAAAGATGGTGCATCTGTCCCTTTACAGATTTCTCTCCTGTCCCCTGGGACTCCTGCCTGACACCCTGTCGAGAATAGTGTATCCAGCTGTTCTATTCCCATGATGCCTCTAAAAACCAGACTGACTGGGAACAGCAGTAGGGGTTTGGCCAGTGAGGGCAGGTGGCCAAGAGGTATGCAAGAAACTCTCATGTTTCCCTGGGTTGGCTTCCTGCTCCCCTTTCCCTGTCATGAATAGCAGTTTCAGTATGAGAAGATTAAAACAAAGGAAAAAAACCACAAAAACCAAAAAACAAAAAACTGTTTTCAAATTATAACCAACCAAGTCTGTGGAGGAAATTCACAAGGCAGCAGAGCAGCGTCTGCAGAAGGTGCTCTGCCTACCGGGAGAACTAATGATCCCTGTGAGCAATGCGGGCTGCAGTGAGTCACACGGGGAAATGTGGGCAGAGGCAGAAGGACATCAAGGCCCCCACTACACTCCAAATCGGAGTCAATCCTCCTCTTCTCCCCACCCGCTTCCCAAACTAATGACGTCCGCGTTATCCCAGAGGAGAGCGGCTAGGGACACCCAGTCCTTCCCAATATGTGCACATCTCCAAATCTTGGTCAAATCTGTCAGATTTCTAACAGTCCCAATATCTCAATATCACCTAAACTGTGAAAGATTATTAGCCCGTGATGGTGGGACCCTTATTGAAGAAGGCCTGCCCCCTCCTCACAGTAGGGCAGACTCCTGGGTTCCCGATGGTTCAGGAGCCTGGGCTGTCATTTTTCTACCTGGGGTTTGAAGCCGCCCTAATACAAGATTCATTCATGCTGTTTACTTTGGCGGCCTCTTCACACAACTTTCCTCTCTAACACGTGTTAACTATCAGAGTATTCGCCTCACTGCCTTACTTCCCAGCTTCTCCAAAACCAATGTAATAGTAATCAACAATTTGGAAAATGCTGCTTAGTATTTTAAGCCATGGTTAGCTTTATAACCTTAATTAAAGACAGTGCAGGCTCGGGTGGCTCACCACGCCCAGCCTATAATCCCCAGCACTTTGGGAGGCTGAGGTGGGATAATCACTTGAGCACAAAAATTTAAGAACAGCTTGGGAAATAGAGCAAGATCCAGTCTCTACAAAAAATAAAAATAATAAAAATAATTAGCTGGCCGTAATGGTGCGTGCCTATTGTCCCAGCTACTCAGGAGGCTGAGATGTGAGGATTGCTTGAGCCCAGGAATTTGAGGCTGCAGTGAGCTATGGTCATATCACTGCACTCCAGCCTGGGTGACAGAGTGAGACTATGCTTTTAAAAAAAAAAAAAAAAAAAAAAAAAAAAGGGACCCCAGCTGCTGTGATTTTGGAAACTAAAGGTGCTACAAAGGTCAAGCCTTTTCCTTAGGATGGTTTCTGGTTTCACCCTTATGTGATTCCCAAAAGTCAACTATTATTGCCAGAAACTGGCCCAAAGACCCAGAGCTGCATTTGCCCAGGCCTAGGCTGTATCCTTGAATTTTCTGCTGCAGTTCAAAGGTGGAGAAACTGAAAAGGCATTCATTTCGCTTTTTTTCCCTTGAAAATAGAGAGATAAATTATTTTCATCTTGGAATTTTAGAGTTGAAAAAATAATCCCAATAATTACAGATCAAACACTAATAAACTAACACTGGGACCAGCTAGATTGGCAACTGTTAAAAATACATGTTCTACTTCTTTTTTTTTTTTTGAGACGGAGTCTTGCTCTGTCACCCAGGCTAGAGTGCAGTGGCGCAATCTTAGCTCACTGCAACCTCCACCCACTGGGTTCAAGCAATTCTCCTGCCTCAGCCTCCTGAGTAGCTGGGATTATAGGTGCCTGCCACCGCACCTGGGTAATTTTTGTATTTTTAGTAGAGATGGGGTTTCACCATGTTGGCCAGGTTGGTCTTGAACTCCTGACCTCATGATCCACCCGCCTCGGCCTCCCAAAGTGCTGGGATTGCAGGTGTGAGCCACTAAGCCCAGCCTACATGTTCTATTTCTATACAAATTCTCAAACTTCTAGTTGCCAATTAAAAAAAAAAAGTTTAAACAGAGTAGTGGCTTAAATTCAACATCACCCCTTACAAATACAAGCGTCACCATTCAAGGGTAAAGGGTTCCAGCCTGGCTTGCTGGTTCTACTCCTGTGAGAAAAGTCAAAGACAGCCAGAGGCTCCCAGCCTTTCCCCAGTGAAGGTCCAACAAGATGCATTTTCTGCTAAGAAGGTAGCAAACTCTAACTAGCAGAGCCTATGTCGTGAGTGACAATTGTGCCCCCACCTCCCAACATAAAATAGATGGCAAAAAAGAGTTGGACTACAAGAGGAACCACTGGAAGCAGAGTCCTATGCATTTTAAAAAGAATCACTTTGCTAGCTGCTTCCTATACCTGGAGTCAGCACATTCAGTGTCTGCAGAGGACTAGAAATGCCAGCCCTCAGTGTCCATGCTAAACTGGCAGGAAGTTTTCATAGTCCTGACCAAATATGCCTTGTGAAACCAGGCTGAAGACTGACATCCAAAACAGACCAGCACAGCAGAAGGAAAGACGAGCTCCTTTCTCTCTGCAATCCCAACACATTTCTAACCACCTTCAGAATTCTGAGCTTGGACAGGCTCATGGAGGATGAAGGAGGAAAAGCAGTCCCAGAAGGGAGAGATTTCCTCTATGCACTTGCAATGTCCTTTCCTTTTTAGAGGGAACAACCCAGCTGAAAGCTGAAGCTTGAATAAAGAAGTTTCTTTATTCATATTCCTCCCTGAAAAAGAGTTAACAGTTTCATTTTCTCAACACAGAGGCTTTGGGAATTAATGTGTCTGTCTGGTAATGCAAGTTCTCTAAGCTACTCTCCTATGACATGTGACCTAACAAGGAATGCAATTTTTCAAGTGATATAATCCTACAGACTTAAATAGGAAAAAATGTGTATTTTAAATCTGGCATTAGCTTGTCACTGTTCAAAGAGTCAACGAGAGCTCAAAAGGAGAATTTCTTCAGCTTTCCATACCCTAGTCCTTTCCTTCCAACCTCTGTCCCACATCCACATACTGAATTTATGCCAACTTTATTTCAAGTTACGTATCTTTTCCCTATTAGGCCTATCACACAGCATAGTAGCAATCAGAGAGAAGCCACTATTATCTTTAGGGCTCTTCAAGTCCTCATCCCTGGGAGAATGGCCTGGATGGTCTCTTATACATCACACTGCCATCTACATCTCTATATACAAAGGCAGCTCCTAGCACCCAGTTTAGTTCTTTAGGGGTAGCAACAAAAGACCCCAACAAGTTAAAGGCAGGAAAGACAAAGAAACATATCCTAAGAGGTCAATCTAAGAAACCTGCAAAGCTGGGTATGTGGGAACAGTAAAATGTTTTAATAGCTGAAAAGATCCCAGAGGGTCAGGTACACAGTCACATGGGTCAAGCAGGACTCACTTTCCTAGGCTAGTTTTGAGTTCCTTTCCAAAATTCTGTAATGTGGGAAGAAATATCCAAACTGTGAACTGAGCTTCTTACTAGTGTCCTGAAAAATATATCCTTTAAAACGTGCATAAACTTGTCTGAGGGAATTGAGACACCAGGAAGACCAAGTGTTGAGGCTGGAAAAAAAAAGGCTGTCCAAATAAAATTTAGACACAGCAGATTCAAGGATGACTTCTGCAGGCTCATGCTAATTGTCAGCACACCAGGCCTCCCCTATGCCTTTGGCAGCAATATCTTTTCTTAAAAACAGAGTAGGATAGGGTGGAAAGGAGGCCGGGGAATAGACTTCATGAAAGATGAGGTGGCAGATCAACAACAGTGCTCTTCTACTTATAAATGGTGAGTCTGATGGTGATGGTGAACACAGGCTTATGAACAGGACAACAGTAACTAAATGACTCAAGTGACAACCACCATCACAGCCCCACCTTCTGATTTACAACTTTCAACAATCATCAAAGTTACTGTAAACTAAGTACTCTAAGTCTGCGTTTTCTTGAATGGGGTTCAGGACAAACAGGCAAGGGCTCGGCAGGGCATTGGTTATCCCAGTTCACTGCAGGAGACCCCAGCGATGGCGGAGCTGAGCCTCAAATTCTGGTTTGTACCACCTGCTCTTTCTGCTTGTCCCTTTTCCCATCCAATTCAATAGATTCCACAAAAAGTTCTCCAGGGGCTCACTGTCCTTGGTAAGTATACAGCAGGGTGAGAGGGGCATTTCCTAAATATCCAGTTTATCTTGGTCAGCTTATTTTGTTTAAACACACACCGCAGAACACTCCTGATGAAGTGGGGAAAATGCAATTTCCTTAACTCGAAAGAGCTATTCAAAAAAACAAAACAGGAAACTGCTCCAAACAAAAATCAGCAGAACAAAACAGAAATACTCAGAGGCTTGTAGAATAAGACTGAGCATATTAGTTACTCAGAGTCACAGTATCATGAGACCACCACTCCCCTTCCCGCTGTGCGTCCCTTGCCCGCCCCATCCCCATCTTCAGCTCCACTATTTTGTGCATTACTATCCCCAGATGTGGGGACAGACAAGTCCTCCTCAAAGCTTTGTCGGCTCAGTACTTCTCTCCTGGAATAAACTCCTTGGCATCTGGGTTCAGGTTACTTTTGCTCTGAAATAAGAACCAAGAGATAATAAATCCTAAGGCAAGCTGCATTTTAAAACTTCCCCAGTCCATCATTATCAGTACCTTCCCCTTAGCTTTAGGGAGAGAAAGAAAGAAAATTCCTTGTAACTCAGGCTGTTATTGCTCGGTTGTTCTCAATTGCTCCTGACATAGCCCTGAGCAAGCGCATCTTCTTCCTTCTTTAGACTCTTGTTTCCTTCCTGATGCTTTCCAAAATCTCCTCAGAGGCCTGTAAGTTCAACTCCAAGAAGAATTTTTCAATTAATTGAGTACAATTAATTGAGAAAAGTTAACAATTAATTAATTTTTCACTTGGTGAAAACCTGGGTACTCGATCAGACCAGGTTGGATACCACAATCTCTATTTTTCTTCATCTTTCTGTACTCTCTTTGGTTCTCTACTCTCTTGTGAATATGCAACACCTTAGCAAACCACAGGGAAAGATTGTTCAGAATATGAGTTGTGTGAAAACTATATTGCTCATGGACTTTTTTTTTTGAGACAGTCTTGCTCTGTCGCCCAGGCTGGAGTGCAGTGGTGCAATCTCGGCTCACTGCAACCTCCGCCTCCCAGGTTTAAGCAATTCTCCTGCCTCGGCCTTCCAAGCTGGGACTACAGGCATGCGCCACCATGCCTGGCTAATTTCTGTATTTTTTTAGTAGAGATGGGTTTCGCCATGTTGGCCAGGCTGGTCTCGAACTCTAGACCTCAGGTGATCCACCCGCCTCAGCCTCCCAAAGTGCTGGGATTACAGGCATGAGCCACTGTGCCCAGCCTGCTCACAGACTTCTGACACTACATAAATATGAAAGGCAGGAAATTCATTTATCTGTTTTTCTAATTCTAAGTGGAGAAAATGACCTCTCAGGAGTACATTTCTTCCAAAATGAACAGTTAATTTTTATAACAGAATCATTTAGAAGTATATTAAATACAGATTTGAGGGATAGTAAAAGAGAAGAATGGCAGCAAATGATAACTTGAGAAGAAACTTCTTCAGTGTTCAAATTGTTATCCTTAATCCCAATTCTACTTTGAAGATCCCATTAGAAAGTAAAGGTTGGTGGCATCCAATCTTGGCAAGCAAAAAGAAAATAAAACTGGTGATGCTGGCAACAGTACTGTTTCATAGTGCTTTATGAGGAGGAATGCATCTTCAATGCACCCCTTATTAATAATGCCCATAAAACGAGCAAAGAAACAATAGCTCACAGGGCTCCAGAGACTTGTTGAGGGTTGTAGGGCCAGAAAGAAAGTCTGTCATTCCAAATCCTATATTCTTTTCACTACATAACATGAGGAACTACATATGGCTCTTACCAAAATATCTTCAGAATCATGACCTTCACTGACTGACAGTCCATTTAACTGCTGTTGCAACTGTCCCATGGCCTGAGGCAGGTCTCGTGATGGAATAAACCAGTCTTGGTCTTCTTCATCCAGCATCTCTTGGAAGCAGCGGTCCAAGAAGTCTTGCTCCTGCAGTTCCTCCTCCACCTAGCAAGCAAAGGGGAGTAGCTCAGACTTACTGTCACAGAGGGACTTACCCCTTCCAGTTTTTCCTTCACCTCTTTCCTTCAGAAGTTATTACTCTGCAGTTAAGAATGATCTTGAGCTGGGTGTGGTGGCTCACAACTGTAATCCCAGCAATTTGTGAGGCTGAGGCAGGAGGACTGCTTGAGGCCAGGAGTTTGAGACCAGCCTGAGCAACATAGCATGACCCTGTCCCTACAAAAAAAATTTAAAAATTAGCCAGGCGTAGTGGTGTGTGCCTGTAGTCTCAGCTACCTGGGAGGCTGAGGGTGGAGGATCACTTGAATCCAGGAGGTCAAGGTTTCATTGAGCCAAGACTGTGCCACTGCACTTCATCCTGGGCAACAGAATGAGACCTCAATTCTTAAAAAAAAAAAAAAGAAAAAGAAAAAGAAAAGATTTTATGATCTTACCTGAGGTCTAAGGGATCTAAGGATTCAATGTGTCTAATGACTAGCTAGAGATAACATAATTTTTATTTTTTCTCAACCAATTCTATCAATAATAAGACTAAGAAAATAGTTATTCACAATAACAGAAATTCAAGGTCTCCGCAGATGTTCTACGATCTCTAATAGGTGACACAGATATCACGGAAAATCATTTTAGAGCCTAAAATTCTTTTTTTCAGTCTTCTTACAAAGTAACCCTTCTTAAATTTCCCATTTTACAAGAAGTATGAAAAAGATACAGCAAGTATATAACTAGTTCATGACCTGGCTAGCGGAGATAAAATCAAAACCAATGCTCTCAGCTTTTGGCCATTTTTTGGGTAAGGAAACCCTCAAGGGAGAAAAATACTTTCAGAACATTAGGAAGACATAAAGAACACTTTTTGGCATACCACTAGAAAATTATATAATCAATGTAGTATTCTTTCAAATGATGAAATATAGGAATATTTAAACAACTCTGCATTTCTTCAACATTGCCCTAAACTAAAGCAATATATATCTAGGATATTTTACACTTCTTTGCAGACATTGTTAACTCTTAGTAAAGAGTGTGGTTCGCTCTGCCGATTTCAGTGTCTTTGATAGGCCTCTTGCTTCACGTTTGGCATCCCTTTCCTGCAGGCTGCCTGGTGACAGATTCACAGCTCACTAGCACCACCACCAGAAGTGAAGTCAGGCAAAAAATAATTACCCAAATTAGAATATACAGTTACCTAATGAATTCAGAGGAAAAGTTACCGGTAGTGAGACTTATGAATAGTATTTGAACATTACAGTTAGCCACACATGAAAATTAGACAGTTATGAAGTACTTAATAAAATATTCTCATGCCACAAGAAGTAACATGACCACTTAAGAGCTGCCCTGACTGTACAAGAGCTTTACAGCATGCTCGCTCTTATTAAATTTACTCCTGTTCACCAGCACAACCAATGAAAATGGTTGCTGGGCATAGAGGTGTAACAGAAACATGCTATGTGCAATTCACACAGATCCCGATAGAGCCACATTAGGTGGAAACTGCTGTCTGTCCCCTTTAAACTTGTTTCCTTCTTCCCAGAGCACCAGGCTGTTCAGTTAAAATCACATTTGTCACCTTACATGCTGTGTATGGTCAAGTGACTATTCATCACAAAATGTTCCCACAAGGGACGTGGACACTTTGGCATCCCTTGGTTAAAAGGAGACCCCTTGCCGTGGCCTTTGGCTCTCTCCCTTTCCCAGCTGCTGGACTTCACAGTGTTCCCTCAGCCACTCAGCTGATATATGCCCTGGGGGTGGCAGAGCAATACCATGGAAGGGAACAAGTGGGCACCAGATCACTTGTCTATCCAGAATGCTTACCTTGGGCTGTTAACCTCACAGAATAAAACAATGCATTACTGCTGAATCTTTGTTGAAGCAGTCTAGCCAACTCCCACCTCATGTACTTCTCTATTTCAGACTCACATCCTGCCAGTCCCCGAGGTCCCATTTGAGGCATGCCATGCTGACCTGTCTGCATATAGCTGCTGTTTCCCACAAATCCATACCCAATAACACAGGGCATTAGACCAAAACAACTTCCTTTCATAAAATAAATTTCTTCACCTTTTCCCATAACACAAATTTTCCATGAAAACATTGCAAAAGGAGAGCAGAAACAAGATTTTTAGGAACTGGACTTAACCATGTCTAATTAATGAAAAATATTATATATGGGCACATGTTTTATTGCATTTTGCTGTACTTTGCTTCACAGATACTGCATTTTTACAAATTGAAGGTTTGTGGCAACCTTGTGTCAAGCAAGCCTATTGGTACCTTTTTATCAACAGTATGTGCTCAATGTCTGTGTTACATTTTGGTAATTCTCTCAATATTTCAAACTTTTTCATTATTATTATATCTGTTATAGTGCTCTGTAAGCAGTAATCTCTGATGTTACAATTTTTTTAATTTTAGGTTTGAAGTACATGTGAAGGTTACATAAACACATGTCACAGGGGTTTGTTGTACATATTATCATATCACCAGGTATTAAGCTCAGCACCCAATAGTTATCTATTCTGCTCCTCTCTCTCCTCCCACCCTCCTCCCTCAAGTAGACCCCAGTGTCTGTTGTTCCTTGTGTTCATAAATTCTTATCAGTTAGCTCCCACTTATAAGTGAGAACATGTGGTATTTGGTTTCTTGTTCCTGTGTTAGTTTGCTAAGGATGATAGCCTGGCAACTCCATCCATGTTCCTGCAAAGGACATAATCTCATTATTTTTTATGGCTGCATAATATTCCATGGTATATAAGTACCATATTTTTTTTTATCCAGTCTGTCACTGTTGGATGGGCATTTACTTGATTCCATGTCTTTGCTATTGTGAACAGTGCTACAACGAACATTTGTGTACATGTGTCTTTTTGATAGAATGCTTTATATTCCTCTGGGTCTACACCCAGTAATGGGATTGCCAGGTTGAATGGTAGTTTTACTTTTAGCTCTTTGAGGAATTGCCATACTGCTTTCCACAACGGCTCAATTTACACTCCTACCAACGTTGTATAAGCCTTCCCTTTTCTCCACAACCTCACCAGCATGTGTTTTTTTTCTTTTTTTTCTTTTTTACTTTTTAGTAATAGCCACTCTGACTGGTGTGAAATGGTATCTCATGGTGGTTTTGACTCGCATTTCTCTAATGATCAGTGATATTGAGCTTTTTTTCATATGCTTGTTGGTCGTATGTATGCCTTCCTTTTGAGAGGTGTCTGTTCATGTCCTTTGCCCACTTTTTAATGGGTTTTTCTCTTGTAAATTTAAGTTCCTTGTAGACGCTGGACATCAGACCTTTGTCATATGCATAGTATGCAAATATTTCCTCCCATTCTGTAGGTTGTCTGTTTACCCTGTTGATAGTTTCTTTTGCTGTATAGAAGCTCTTAAGTTATTTAGATCTCATTTGTCAATTTTGGCTTTTGTTGCAATTGCTTTTGGTGTCTTTGTCATTAAATCTTTGCTCATTCCTATGTCCAAGATGGTATTGCCTAGGTTGTCTTCCACGGTTTTTATAGTTTTGGGTTTTAGCCAGGCGCGGTGGCTCAGGCCTGTAATCCCAGCACTTTGGGAGGCCGAGGCAGGCAGATCGTGAGGTCAGGAGATTGAGACCATCCTGGCTAACATGGTGAAACCCCGCCTCTACTAAAAAATACAAAAAATTAGCCAGGCGTGGTGGTGAGCGCCTGCAGTCCCAGCTACTCTGGAGGCTGAGGCAGGAGAATGGCGTGAACCTGGGAGGTGGAGCCTGCAGTGAGCAGAGATCACGCCACTGCACTCCAGCCTGGGCTACAGAGCGAGACTCTGTCTCCAAAAAAAAAAAAAAGTTTTGGGTTTTACATTTGTCTTTAATCCCTCTTGAGTTCATGTTTGTATACTGTGTAAGGAAGAGGTCCACAGGAGTTCTCTGTATTTCCTGAATTTGACCGTTGGCCTCTCTCACATGGTTGGGGAAGTTTTCATGGATGGTATCCTTGTATTAGTCTGTTTTCACGCTGCTGATAAACACATACTCAAGACTGGGCAATTTAAAAGAGAAGGAGGTTTACTGAACTTATAGTTCCACGCGGCTGGGGAGGCCTCACAATTACGGCAGAAGGTAAAAGGCAAGGAGGAACAAGCCACATCTTAGATAGATGGCAGCAGGAAAAGAGAGAGCTTGTGCAGGGAAACTCCCATTTTTTAAAACCATCAAATCTCGTGAGACCAATTCACTACCATGAGAACAGCAAAGAAAGACTCACCCTCATAATTCAGTCATCTGCCATCAGGTCCCTCCCACAACACATGGGAATTATGGGAGCTACAAGACGAGATTTGGGTGGGGATACAGAGCCAAACCGTATCAATCCTAAAATATATCTTTCAAGTTATTTACTTTGGTCCCCTCCCTTTCAGGGATGCCAATGATACATAGATTTGTCCTCTTTACATAATCTCATACTTCTTGGAGGTTTTTGTTCATTCCTTTTTATTCTTCTTTATTTTTGACTGTCTTATTTAAATTTTTTGAAATGGAGTTTTTCGCTTGTTGCCCAGGCTGGAGTGCTGTGATATGATCTCAGCTCACTGCAACCTCCACTTCCCAGGTTCAAGAGATTCTCCTGCCTCAGCCTCCTGAGTAAGCTGGGATTACAGGTGCTTGCCACCACGCCCAGCTAATTTTTGTATTTTTAGTACAGATGGTGTTTCATCATGTTGGCCAGGCTGGTCTCTAACTCCTGACCTCAGGTGATCCCCGCCTCAGCCTCCCAAAGTCCTGGGATTACAGGTGTGAGCCACCATGCCTGGCCTGTCTTATTTTAGAGAACCAGTCTTCAAGTTCTGATATTCTTTCCTCAGCTTGGTTTATTCTGCTGTTAATACTTGTGATTGCATTATGAAATCATTGTGTTATTCAGCTCTGTCAGACCTGTTAGGTTCTTTTTTATACTGGCTATTTTGTCTTTCAGCTCCTGTATCACTTTACTATGATTCTTATTTTCCTTGGACTGGGTTTTGCCATCCTCCTGAATCTTGATGATCTTTGTTCCTATTCATATTCTGAACACTGGAAATGACAACAAAGGATTTAGAATATTACATAATCAGCTTAGTTGATAAAGCAGTAGCAGGGTTTGAGAGAACTGTTTTTTCCCTTCAATTTCCATTTTATCCAGTACTGATATTGCTTTGTGTTTGAAATTTCCTGATATTTTCTGTCTTCATTATTTTATGTTTTCCTTTGCTGAAGCATTTTAATTCAGATGTTTCTCTTTTAGGTTCTTTACATGTGAACCTGTTTCCCTTATTGTGGAAGTAATCCATTTTCTTTGCATATGAGTTGGGAAATCAGAACTAAGAAAACCAAACTGGAAGGAAAAAAAAGCCCCCCTAATCTCGACACTCACACATAATGAATATTGTTGACATTTTAGAATATATCTACCCTGATTTTTACTTAATAGACACCCCATGGGGAAATGACAGAAGCTTAGAGTAAAAAAAAAAAAAAAAAAAAGTCTCCTAGTTAGAAATGACCCACAAGATTTTAAAATTCACTAAGCATTTTCCATCTTTTTCTGTAGCCTGAATAGCCAGTGAGAATGTATCTTGCAAGTTGCATGTAATTAGATTTCTCCCTTTTTTTCCCCTTAATCCAACTGCATCTTTTTTTTTTTTTTTGAGATGGAGTCTCACTCTGTCGCCCAGGCTGGAGTGCAGTGGTGTGAGCTCAGCTCACTGCAAGCTCTGCCTCCTGGGTTCACACCATTCTCCTGCCTCAGCCTCCCAAGTAGCTGAGACTACAGGCGCCCGCCACCTATCTTCTCTCTTAGAAATTCTAGCCAGAAGGCTGGGTACGGTGGCTCACACCTGTAATCCTAGCACTTTGGGAGGCTGAGGCGGGCGGATCACGAGGTCAGGAGATCGAGACCATCCTGGCTAACACGGTGAAACCCATCTCTACTCAAAATACAGAAAAATTAGCTAGGCGTGTTGGGTGTTGGTGGGTGCCTGTAGTCCCAGCTACTCGGGAGGCTGAGGCAGGAGAATGGCGTGAACCCGGAAGGCGGAGCTTGCATTGAGCTGAGATCGCGCCACTGCACTTCAGCCTGGGCGACAAAGTGAGACTCCCTCTCAAAAAAAAAAAAAAAAAAAAAAAAAAAAGAAATTCTAGCCAGGCACTGTGACACATGCCTGTAGTCACAGCCAATCAAGAGGCTGTACTGAGAGGACCACTTGTGCCTAGGGGTTCAAGTCCAGCCTGGGCAACATAGCAAGACCCCATTTCTTAAAAAATTCTGTATGTGTGTGGGTGTTGGGGTATATAAGCCATTCACAATTATAACTAGTATGTTAGGTCTTACTTCTTCTTTCCCGAGTTACTTTAAAATAAAAGTCCCACTACTTTTCTTGAGACTTAATCCTTTCCCCCCACCAAAACTACATTTCAATCCACTTCCATCAGCCTCACAGTCAGTGAAAATCTTTTAAAAAAGACCAATGAATGTCACTCCTGGTTTGGGGGGTTGTAAGTTGTTTTCATCTTATTGTATGTTTTGTTAGATATTTTATTAGAAAGTCAGAAGACATTATATCAGGGTTGCTAGCTAGAAACCAGTTTCTACTCCTTAAGATCCAACTCAAGGTACAGGGTATGCAAAACCACTTCTGAATTACCATGTAAACTATGCTAGTAATGGAATGGGGGTTGGCAGTGGTAAAAACTGTACAGCACACCATAGTGTAACAGAGTAATGTACAGGTGTTCAGAAAGAACTAACATCAATTATATCCCAGATTCCTAAACCCTCCTGCTCCCAAATGAAGGATAAAGAAGGCTTCTCTGAAATATTTAATCCTATGACCTAAAATCATATAATAGTTTCAAAATTATGTTGCCAGGCCAGGCGCAGTGGCTTACGCCTGTAATCCTAGCACTTTAGGAGGCTGAGGCAGGCAGATCACTTGAGGCCAGGAGTTTAAGACCAGCCTGGCCAACATGGCGAAACCCCATCTCTACTAAAAATGCAAAAATTTTCCAGGGATGGTGACACATGCCTGTAGTCCCAGCTACTCAGAAGGCAAAGGCATGACAATGGTTTGAGCCTGGACTGTGGAGGTTGCAGTGAGCAGAGATTGAGCCACTGCACTCCAGCCTGGGTGACAGAGTGAGACTCCGTCTCCACAAACAAACAAACAAACAAACAAACAAACAGACAAAACCCAAAATTATGTTGCCAAGCTAGCATTCCTGTAAAACATTAGGGTTGGGGGAATTTGAGCAAACAATTGTTTATTTGCTCAGTCCTTCTTAGGGCTTGGTATTTACTGCAATATTGGAAGCTGCCATGCATGTATCTGTCATTGCTTACCTAGATCTCCAGAAAAAGAAGTTGTAATTTTTAAAGCTTCTCAACTGTCTTTCCTCAATCTCTTTGTGCGGTGTGTGTGTGTGTGTGTGTGTGTGTCTGTGTGTGTGTGAATGTGTATGTGTGTCTCTGCAAGCCCCTAGCTTTCCAGCACTTTTCCTTGTACCCTGTCTCTGAGTTTGCTAAACTCCTGAATGTAGGAGCGCACAGCTGACCCACAGCTCAGACATCTGGCTTCTAATAGTCCTGGTGCAATACTGATCACTGGGATTAAGAACATGTCAGTGAGTGTTAACAAAGCTAGTTAAAACTGTTTCATGTTTTCAACAACATATGTTTCATTCAGAGGCTGGATAAAGGCAGAGTGAAACCATTAAGTCAACAAAAATGCCAAACATGACTGTTCTAAAGTCCCATGGAAAACATACTTACCTTCAGTGAGAGTTCTTAATCTTTTTTTTTTTTTTTTTTTTTTTTTTTTTGAGACAGAGTCTTGCTCTGTAGCCCAGGCTGGAGTGCAGTGGTGTGATTGGCTCACTGCGACTTCCACCTACTAGTTTAAACAATTCTCGTGTCTCAGCCTCCCAAGTAGATGGGATTATAAAAGGATGCCACCATGCCCAGTTAATTTTTGTATTTTGGGTAGAGACGAGGTTTTACCATTTTGGTCAGGCAGGTCTTGAACTGCTGACTTCAAGGGATCTGCCCACCTTGGCCTCCCAAAGTGCTGGGATTACAGGCGTGAGCCACCATACCTGGCCTTAAACTTCTTTTATGTCTTCATTTATTTCCAAAATGAAATGCAGAGTATCACATTTCCTATAAGCAAGTGAAAGCAACGAACTACAAAGTATATAGAAAAACAACCTCACTACCATTCTGTGTTTTAGTGCTCTACTGTTCAAGCAATTAATTTCACATTGATCACTATAGAGAGTTATAGAACCACTATGCTTCCTAGGATTAAAGGTAGAATCAGGGCAGGATAAAGGACCTCAGCTACTATGGTTTGGTACAAGGGTTTTATGTCAGTCCTCTAAGATTGAGAAGAGTCTTGTCTGATTTAAATTATGGGAATATTCTAGAATGGTCTACAGTTGCTGAGAGAAATGTCATAAACAAATCTAGCCAGAACAAGGCTGAGGGCAGGGACCCTCTGCAGTAGTTACCGTGTGACGTGAACTACACTTAGAAGGCATATTATGGTGTGGAGTATATGCAAATCTATTTGGTTATACATGGGCTCTCACGTGAAGATTTTCAGATATCAACTAATTAGTCTGACATTTGTTTTCTCTTTTAATCAACATGGTAAGAAAACTACAAATATCTTCCTCCAAGGTGCCATCACTCTGGTCTCTTACCAGATGAAGATGTTTCCTGGTCATTCCAGATGAGGCCCCCCAGACCTCTGCAATGAATTTTTAAGTTATCCTAAAGCTAACTGTATCCATTTCTTTTGTAACAAACTGGCAGTAAAATATTATAGCTATTGAGTTACATGTATCATCAACCTTCCACTTTTCCACTCTTTCTTTACCTGTCTGTTGAAATCCTCTTCATTCTCCATCCACATGTACTCTGCAAATGGGTTTTCCTTTTCATCGTGCCCACTTAACCCCTGGTCCTCTTTGGATTTTACACTGGGTGATGTATTTGCCATATTGGATCCATTCATTATGATAGAACCTAAAGAGGAGCAAAAGAAAAGATAAAATGAATATAAGGATACAGGAAATGTAGATCTAAAACATGCAGATTCTGTCAGAAGCTTCTGAAATTCTAAGTCAAAGATTTTAACTATAAACAGAAACAATCTGTAACGCTTATAAAACCATCCATATTCTACAGTTAACAACTAGACAGATGTACAATTATTTAAAAGTTAAAAGAAAAGATGTCTATTAACACCTAGGCTCACTTAGTCTTTCTAGGCAAGTGGGACAGGGGTGGGAGGGGTGGGAATCTTCCCATGCCAAATTTCTGTAGGTCCTGGAACCTAGTGAAGATCATTACAGCTTCCTTAACATCTAAACAGATAGAGAAAATACATTCTTAATGAACATCGTAAGTACCTACTCCTTATTCTAATTTTCAAGCTGTTTTTCTTTAAAATGTATTTAAAAATGTTTATCACATTGATAAGCAAAATGGAAAAAACAAAAGTCACCTGTTGTCCAGCCATCCAGAGTTAAGAACAATTAACAATGTGGTACATATAACCTTCCTGAATTCCCATATGTTTGTGTAGATACAAACATACACACATATTTCCCAAGTATCCATTCTCAATAGTAATAGGATCATGTGCTACAACATGCCCCATTATTTGCTTTTTCTCATTCCTATGTTATTTAATAATATAGCCATACCATCTTTTGGGGTGTTTCCAATGTTTCTGTTTATAAAGGTTCTGCTTTATCAAGGTCTTTTCTAATTATTTATTTAGGATATCTCCTAGAAATCGAGCTGTTACATTGGAGAGTTATGTTCTCTTTTTTAAGGCTCTTGGCATTGCCACACTACCATAAGAATTTAAATTCCCACCGGTAGTGTGGAAGTGCCCGTTTCCCAACGGAAGCGGGTATTAATCATTAGTTTTATTTTCTAAACCATTGCCAATCTCATAAGATAAAACTTGCATTTTTTTTACATTTCTTTAATTTTTACTGAGGCTGATTATCTTAAGATATGTTTACTGGCCATTTATATTTCTTATTCTGTAATTTTACTGCTAAAGTACTTTGCCCATTTTTCTACTGGGGTATATATCTTTTCCTTATCTTTTGTAAAAACATGTATTATATTTGTTATAATTTTTATTTTTTATAATTTAAATGAAAGTTTATAACTAAATATGTTATTCATTATATTTAATTTTTTAGTGGCAGTTTTTGCTGGCCTTAATTTTTTTCTAGCTCATGTATATGTTTCTGTTTACAGCTTTGTAAAATTGTATGTAAATAAAATGGTTTATTTTGGCTTCTAAACCCATTTTGATGTTTTTGCTGTCATTTAGAATATATCTTTTTCTGTTATTCTTCTAAATCTTAACAATTCCTCAAAAATCATTCCAGTCTTCATTCACTACTTTCCTTCTCTACTTATTCACCACTTCCCTTCTGTACTTAGTATACTACTTAATTGTTGTTTCATATGCATAATTTTTCTCCTTCCAATTAGATCCTCAATTCCTGACAAGCAAGATTGAGTTTAATAGATTTTGTAACTCACCACAATATTAGGAGTTCCATAAATACCTGAGGCTTAATTGTATTTAGGCAACTTTCCTTCTCTAACTCATCTCCCTTCAACCTTGACCCCATCTCTACCCCGACTCCCACCTTCCTTGGGGCTTCTTTAAGTTTTAACAAATTACTTCCCAGGGGTTCTTTCCATCTTGGCAACACTCGTGAATAAGTTATTTTCTGCTTCTGGATACCGTAAAATATTCTTTCTTCATTCTCTTTAAAGTTTTTTTTTTTGTTGTTGTTTTTTGTTTGTTTTGTTTTGCAATTTCCTAACCTGTTATGGATATTAGAAATGCAATATACTAAAAAGACAAGGTAAAATTGTGAAGAGTAAAGAATAGCTGGAAAAACAACTCAGTGGTACATAGTTCTAAAATAATTCATTTAAAATAGAATCCATTTAAATCACTGTAGGTTTAAACAAAGCTACCAGTATGAAATATATCTGTTTAACATATTTTAAATAGAAACAAAAGAAATCAATGTCTATTCCAAATATAGATCCATAATAATAATTTCATAAGCTATAGAGGGGAAGAAACCAGTTCTTTATTTTTACCACTTCCATCTGTAGCAAAACAATGATAGAAGCAAGGCTGTTCTAAATGCCAGGGCAACAGTATTTGCCCTGTATATAAGTGGGGTATTCCTAAGCACAGAGACTCTTAAAGGTCCTGAACCTTGCTAGGTAGCAAGATATACTGTACTATTATTTCCAAAGATTTGGCAGTTGTTTGCAACTAGCACATTGACTTCTCACCATCAATATGGAAAATCACTATACAGAATCAGAAATCAGAGTTCAGTTTTTTTAAAAAAAATCTTCCTGTGCCCAAAAATAAGTCCTGAGAGCATATGATTGTAAGGAAAAAGGGAAAGGGAAGGCAAAGGAAGAAAAAGTAACAAAACAAAACAAAACAAAACAAACCCTTCTAATTCAAGAGCAAGGTGGAGCACAGATAGCAAATTCCAGGATGTGCTTATTCATGAGAAAGGGAGAGGGGAATTACCATAAACTCAACGAAAACTGTTACTGAACTTAATGCAAATACTTCACAGAAGTTGAAAACACTGATATGGTATTGTCAATACTAAGCAAGTGATTCTCTTATACTAGGCAAGTGATTCTCTTATAATAGATTATACAGTGTTGATTTGTATTTTGTACTATTCAACCTGTGTTTTCCAAACAATTAGAAAGTCTGGTGTTCCCAAACAGCAGCATTCCAACAACTTAATTTTTATACTGTTTAAAAATTAATAAAGCACTTTCATACCCACACTTCAAGGCACATAGTTCAAGAACAACATTGTTTTGTGGGCCTGCTGGGTGTGAGTGAACTGCTGCTTAATGTGCCCTGGCTTTAGTAGCTAGGCGGCAATAGGGAGATTTTTGCTGGAGATTGGTAACTCCTAGGGAAGGCATTTGGATGTTTCCAACTTGGGGAAGACACGAGGGAAGACAGGATCATCACAACTTCCCTGAAGTTCCTGCTCCCAGTTTCATGTAACATTTTCTTTCTGTTTCCAGCTCTTTCCCAGGTCATTGTTCATGCTTGAGCACTGTGTTTCTCTAGCCATTCCATTTCACCATTTCACATTCATTATTTCACTTGATCCTCATCCACATCAAGGATGAAAGTCTAGTGTAGTGAGGACAAAGAAAATATGCCCAAAGCTTCCAGAGATGGGAGGAATGCTTGGTTACATAAATCGGGTTAAGAGGCTGAATGGTTGCCACGTTGTGAGTTACATTACAGAGAGGCTCATGGTACAAGGAAATGAACCACCATGTAAGTGAGCTTAGAAGTGCATTTTCCTCCCAGTCAAGCCTTCAGATGAGATAGCAGCCCCAGATGACAGCTTGACTGCAACTTTGTAAGAGTCTCAAGCACAGGCACTCTGCCAAACTATTCCCAGATTCCTGATGCACAGAAATTATGAAATAATAAATATTTGTTGTTTTAACCTGCTAAGCTCTGGGGTAAGTTGTCACCTAACAATAGCTTATACAGGTAGTCAATAAACACTGGCAATTAACTCTGCCACACAAACCGCTATGTTACAACATCTTTTTATCTATCAAGAAGACAAATGTGCAATTTGAAATAGGTCACTGCTTGAGAAGCAGTTCTTTAAGATTTAGACCTCAACAGTAGATAAAGGAGTTTGTGTCTGGTCTGTGACTACACTGCATCTTGAAATCTAAGAACAATTTGAAACTTATTTCCCCTTCACCCCACTTGCCCTCTTATACACATGTCAAACATGCTGAAAACAAGAAATAACAGTTGTCACTTTAGCTGAAAATGGGAAAGCTCGCAACCCTGTTAATAGTCAATACAAGGGTGCTAAGGCCTGCCAAGCATTTGAGTTGGCACTATCATGGTCAAGGGTCAAGACATATTTGTGTCTAAAATATGTGGCTTGAAATAGGGACTTCTGTTCCAAGTCAGAAAGAACTCCAGGACTTTTAATGTATCTAGGATATTTCAAGGATACATGCTTCATCAGTTTAACACTTAAAACACCCACAACTTTCAGATCCAACATGCTCACACCAAAAACTAGCTATTCTTTGAACTTAAATAATATTTTTCAGAAGTTACAAACCTGCAATGTGCCTATGATAACAGTCTGCTAAGATTACTTAGGACTTTTGACTGAATTACCTGGAAAAAGTCTACTGAACAACTGAAGTAAAAACTAGTCCCTCCTATTTTGTTTCCTACAGTTTCATTACTTCCTTCAGTCTGGTTAATACCATTTTAAAAAGTAAATATTGTGGATGACAGCTTTAAATTTTATTTCAAATATTCTGCCACTGGATTCAGGTTTTGCTTTCTCTCAGCTACATCTTAACAACTAAGATCATAAATCTACTCACTCATTAATATCCGAGTGCCTACTGACCCTCAGTGCTGAGGCACTGTGCTTGACTCTTGCTTTGATAGGGTACACAGCCCTTGCCCTGGTGATATTTATATTCTCTCAGGAGAGAGACAAGAAAATAGTTAAAAATAATTATGATCCATGCTATAAAAGGGACTATTAGAAAACAATAGGGGGCCCAATCTAGTCCAGGAGAGGGGGATGGTTCAGAAAGGTTTCCCTGAGCAAGAAACATTTTCATCAACACCTAAAGAATATAAGTTTACTAGCAATAGGGATGAGAGAGAAAATGATGTACAATGAATCAAAGGCAGGAGGGAACTTTTGGGAACTACAAGAAGGTAGGTATGTATACAGCCGGAGAATGACAAGGAAGAGAGATGAGGTTGGAGAGGCAGGTGGGGCCAGATCAGATCATTCAGGACCTTAAGAGACCACATGAAGGATTTTGGATTTCATCCTACATAATAGAAGCCATTATAAGGAGTTCTCAAATTCCTTATAATGCATTGTAGCATGATTCGACATATTTTGAGATCACTCAGGCTGCCATGTGGAAAATGGATTGGAGAGACAGAGATTAAATAATGAGAGACTGGTAAGGAAGCTATTGCTCCAATCGAGATGAAAAAAGGGTAGCTGCTTGAACTAAGATGATGGCAGTGAGAAGAAAGGAGGTAGACTCCAAAACTATTTTAGGAGGTTTCTGGTGATGAACTAGATGTGGGGAGTCAGAGTGAGGGAAATATCAAGGATAATTTTGGCACAAGCAACTGGGTGGATGGTAATGTCATTCACTGAGCTAAGGAACTCTGTGGGAAGGGCAAACTTTTCTTGGGTGGTGATAGGGGCGTGGGGGTAAAAAAGGTGATGAGTTCTATTTTGGACATGTTAAATTTGCAATGCTTCTGAAACACTCAAATGGTGACGTTAAGTAGGTTGGCTGTATGCACCAAGAATAGGAGAAGTCTGCCTAAATATAGAAAGTTAGAGTAGTCGTTTATATAAATGGTAACTGAAGTCATAGGAATAGAGGATACTGCCTATGGAGAAAATGCAAAGTGAGATGAGAAGAGGGTCCATGACCCAGCACTGATGTGTGTGAACATTTTAAAAAGTCAGGTAGAAGCCGGGCGCTGTGGCTCACGCCTGTAATCCCAACACGTTGGGAGGCCAAAGGAGGTGTATCACTTGAGGTCAGGAGTTAGAGACCAGTCTGGCCAACATGGTGAAACCCCATCTCTACTAAAAAGACAAAAATTAGCTGAGTGTGGTGGTGCATGTCAGTAATCCCAGCTACTCGGAGGCTGAGGTAGGAGAATCGCTTAGACCTGGGAGATGGAGGTTGTAGTGAGCTGCAATCGCGCCATTGCACTCCAGATTGGGTGACAGAGCGAGACTCTGTTACACACACACAAACACACAGACACACACAAAAGTCAAGTAGAGAAGGAAGGCAACATGAAAAGGAAACTGAGAAGAAGCGTTGAGAAGACAATCAGAAGAGTGTGACATCACAGATGTCCATCACAGATGGATTAAATGGTAGCCCCCCAAAATATATATGTCCATGTCCTAATCCATGGAATCTGTGAAGCCTACCTTATTTGGAAAAAAGGGTGCTTGTATATATAATTAAGGACCTTAAGATAAGGAGATCATCCTGAATTATTCAGGTGGGCCCTCAATTCAACGATAGGTATATAAGAGAAAAGCAGAGGGAGATTTAATACACACACAGAAGAGGAGGAGGCAATGTGACCATGGAGGCAGAGATTGGAGTGGTGTGGCCACAAATCAAGGAATGCCTGCAGTCATCAGAATTTGGAAAAGGCAAAGAACAAATTATCCCCTAGAGCCTCCAGAGGGAAAGTGGCCCTCCTGATGCCTTGACTTTGCACTTCTGGCCTCCAGAACTATGAGAGAATAAATGTTTTAAGACACCAGTTTGTGGTAATTTGTTACAGCAGCCACAGGGAATGAATCCAATTCCAGTAAAGTAGAAATACAGAAGGCTGCTGAAAGGTCAAGTAGGTGGAAGACTGAGAAGTGTCCATAGAATTCAGGACCATGGAGTCTCTGATGACCTTAACGAGACCAGTTTCCATGGAGAAAAATGAGAATGAAAGCCAAATGGAGGTAGGATGAATCGTAGGAGATACCAAGTATGAGATAACTCAGAGTCCAGCTGCCAAGGGAAGAGGCAGGGATGGACAGAAACTGGAGGGGTATGAAGTCCATGGAAATGACATCTTTAAAGATTAGAAAGTCTAGTTCATGTTTAAATGTTCACAGAAAGGGTCTAGTGGAGAGGGACAGGTTATACATACAGGAGGGAGAAGGTATAGTTGATAGTGTAGGTCCTGGGAAGGCAGAAGGGAATATTTGTTTATTTTCGAATAACTAATACATTCCCACCATTCAAAATCCAAATGCCTGGGATGCTTAATTAGTAAAAGGTGGTTGCATGGTGAGCACGAAATCAGAGCAGTGGGAAGAGCATCAGGAGAAAGATTTTATCCATTACAAAGCCACATGAAACATCCTTACTCCACGGTAGGAAATTTCACTTCCCTGGTGGCAGGAATGCTTATATCCCCCAAGTGTAAGTTGGTCTGCCCAGACAGCTGCTGGATTAATGCATCAAACTCCAACTTTCTTTTTGTTTATTCTTCTAATTTTTCACAGGGTCATACACATACACAAACACAAATAAACATTTTAAAGCTACATAAGCAATACAAGAAATAATTTTATAAAGCCTTTTAAAACCACATAGAACTTTTTTTTTTTTTGAGATGGAGTCTCACCCTGTCACCCCAGGCTGGAGTGCAGTGGCGCGATCTTGGCTCACTGCAACCTTCACCTCCTCGGTTCAAGCAATTCTCCTGCCTCAGCCTCCTGAGTAGCTGGGACTACAGGCGCGAGTCACCACGCCCAGCTCATTTTTTGTATTTTTAGTAGAGACAGGGTTTCACTGTGTTAGCCAGGATGGTCTTGATCTCCTGACCTTGTGATCTGCCCGCTTCAGCCTCCCAAAGTGCTGGGATTACAGGCGTGAGCCACCACACCCAGCCAGAACATATTTTTATATAGCATGTCATACTTTGCACTAAAATAATTTCTGTCTCCTTGTTTTACAAGATTTTCTTTTACTAAGTAAATAAACCCATCAGATTTTCTCCATTATTTGGTGAAGAATCAAGGAAAAAAAAGAGAAAGTGGGAGTAGTTCAGTTTTTGGTGGGGTGAGGAGACATATGACATGTATATAGAATTTTTTTTAAAAGGTTCCAGGTAACCAACCCAAATGTCCATCAATGACAGACTGGATTAAGAAAATGTGGCACATATACACCATGGAATACAATGTATTTTATGGAAATACAAGATTTCCATAAAAAAGGATGAGTTCATGTCCTTTGTAGGGACATGGATACAGCTGGAAACCATCATTCTCAGCAAACTATCACAAGAACAGAAAACCAAACACTGCATGTTCTCACTCATAGGTGGGAATTGAACAATGAGAACACTTGGACACAGGAAGGGGAACATCACACACTGGGGCCTGTCGTGGGGTCGGGGGAGGCGGAAGGGATAGCATTAAGAGATATACCTAATGTAAATGATGAGTTAATGGGTGTAGCACACCAACATGGCACATGTATACACATGTAACAAACCTGCACGTTGCGCACATGTACCCTAGAACTTAAAGTATAATAATAATAAAAAGAAAAAAAAAAGGTTCCAGGTAAATCTTGAATTAGAATGATTTTGTCCCATGTACTTCCATTTCATTTATTTCCAGAGAAGCTGCATGGACGTTAACAGAAAACAAATAAGTAGTCATTCTGCTAAGCTTTCCTATATTGACCTCAATGCACAAATGTTCCATTGGTTATCTTCCATTTGATGCAAGAACAGTGCTTGCAAATATGACGTCAGTGAGCTTAAGCAAACAGAAAATGGAACTTACCTGCAATTACAAGTTAACAAGAAGTTTTCAAAAACGTTTTAGTTGACAAGGAAGTCAGGAAAAAGAGGAAAATCACTTACGTGATCTCTACATTTGTAAATTATATCAAAACAAAGGTAAATTACAAATAGAGGCATTTTCTAAATTAAACTCAAGGCTGCCAGATGAGAAAGACAGTATAAATACAATACAGTCTCTTTTTCATTAATGTTTAAAACTTGTCCTATACTGACCTATAAGTTTGCCCCACTGATGAAATGGAATCTGAAAACTGGCATACAGATACTCTGGGAAGAATAATAAAACTGAACTTAATTACAGCAACAGTCTAGTCCCTGGACCAGAGCCAAGAAAAAAAAACAGAAGCATACTCAAATAGGATTAAGAATGCATTTAGCTGGCCAGGCGTGGTGGCTCATGCCTGTAATCGCAGCACTTTGGGAGGCCGAGGTGGGTGTATCACCTGAGGTCAGGGGTTCTAGATCAGCCTGGCCAGCATGGTGAAACCCCGTCTCTACTAAAAATACAAAAATTAGCCGGGCGTGGTGGCAGGTGGCTGTAATCCCAGCTACTCGGGGAGGTGGGGGGTGGGGGGAGGCAGGATAATCACTTGAACCCAGGAGGCGGAGGTTTCAGTGAGCTGAGATTGCGCCTTCGCACTCCAGCTTGGGGGACAAGAGCAAGACTTGTCTCCAAAAAAAGACTGCATTTAGCAAGTGGCAAGAAGGTCTACTCTAATTGAGCGGTTTTCAGTCTTAGGAGTATATAGAATCGCCTGGAAGTTCTTCCACATCCATACTTTGCAGATATTCTGACTTGTTAGGCCTGAGCCAAGGTCCAATTTTTGCATTTCTGCTTGTTAATTTGCTATAGGTAATTCTGATATATAGAAAGACTAAAGGCCTAAGAACAATTCTTCAAATATAGTGACTATTCTCTACCTGGAATAGTCCAAATCCTAATTACCCTAATTCCTACACCAACAGTTCCCAAACTAGTGTTCTACAAACTACAGTCTTGTGAATGTTTTTTGGAAAAAAAAAAAAAAAATCATGGCCATGTGTAAATTCATTGTTCTGAAAAGTCCTGTTTAATTTACCAAGCATTTTCCAAATTTATGTATTGTTACCTTTATTACACATATTACATATATTTTTAATCTGGTAACTATTAACAATCCCAAACTTTTAGAAACAATGCCCCAAGGATGTTCTGTGATATCACTATCATTCTACTGGATATGTACAGAACAGTCATAAAATGTACTCCACAAGGCATTTAAAGGCAGTTTCAAAGGTAGAATCAAAAGACTTGCCAAAAGTCAGTGGCAAGATTTCTAGACTCAGAGCCTTCTAGTCCTCAAGTTCCAACTCCTCGCCCCAAAGCCAATCAACTGTCCTCCCAGAATAACATCAAACAGCAATTAGCACGTGGTCCTCGACTTCTCCAGATCAGCTCCAAAAAGACACAGACTATTAATGGGGGAAATATTGTGAAGTCTTTAACAGATAACGTTAATCAAAAACATCCCTATGGGTAAATTATTATATATAAAAAGCTTTTCTCACCAACAAGTGTCTCTATACATTTCAGACTGATATGATGACAATTTGTTTTTTAAATGCATAATTATATCAAAAAATGCCACTATAAAAGCCTGAATACAATCTCCGAGCCTAAGGTCTTCCCCATTTTCACCTCCCTCTCACATTTGATTACTTGTATATTTGAGAGAGTATCACTCATTATTTGTTTTGGGACTAGTCTATAATCTTGGAAGTTTCTTGAGGGCAAGAATCAAGTCCTTTATAGCTTCTAGCATGCCTCTGTGCACCCACCAGGTCCTTAATAAATAATCTGTTGATTAACTGTCATTTTTAGAATGCTGTATTCTAAATCTCATTTCCTAGGCAGGAAGCCCATGCCCTTAGGGGTTAGGATCTGTGAGTGAGCACTCTTCGTTGAGTATGAACAGTTATTCCCCAGTCAGTGACAGCACTACTCTGGAATCTGTTTTTGACAAATCAAGTTACTCAAGAGGGATTAAAAAACATTTATTTATATATTTTTTAATAGAGATGGCATCTATGTTGCCCAGGCTGGTCTTACACTCCTGGACTCAAGTGATCCTCCTGCCTCAGCCTCCCAAAGTGCTGGTATAACAGGCATGAACCACTATGCCCAGACTATTTTTTAATTTTTATAGAGACAGAGTCTCACTCTGTAGACCAGGCTGGAGTGCAGTGGTGCAATAATGGCTCACTGCAGCACTGAACTCCCAGTCTCAGGCAATCCTCCCACCTCAGCCTCCCAAGTAGCTAAGACTACAGGTGTGCACCACCAGGCATGCCTAATTTTTTTTTAAGAGAAGGGGTCTTGCTATGTTGCCCAGGCTGGTCTCAAACTCCTGGCTTCAAGCAATCCTCCTGCCTCAGCCTCCCAAAGTGCCAGATTACAGATGTCAGCCACTGTGCCTGGCTGGGGGGAGCGGGGGGAACACTTCTAATCCAGAAAATTTTGTGTTCTTGTTTACTATTTTAGCATTAATAACACCAAGTGACTATAACATTCTCTTCATGTGCTGTACGCTAAGAATAAAAGCTTGCCACAGTGGAATTATCTAAACTAGAAGAAATCCATACTGTGAATCCCAACAAAAATCACAAAAAGGGATCACATGTTCATTTTATTTGACATATTTCTGGAAATAAAGGTTTGCCTCAGCTAAGTGGGGAAAGGGGAGCCAAGCAGCATAACACATCTGTAATGAGGTAGCGAAAACAGTATCCACTGGAAATCTTTTCAGGAAGGGTGTCATTTTGGGTTGGAAAAGCTCTTTGAAAGTTAATCTGGGGGAGAAAGAGGGTCCTTGAGGAACAAGGGTAAGGTCAGAACATTTCCTGGGAGAAAGGAGAACATTTATCTGGCTAATGAGGGCACAGTGCTGGACAGAGTGAAAAAGAAAAAGTCAAGAGTCGTACATTTCAGAGTATGAAAGGCCTCACACTGTGTAAAATGGACTATACCTTAAGACTTCCAATTTTCAGTAAGACTATTAGGCCCATATAAAATTCAGGAGTCTGTGGATTTTTTGGTGTGGAAACCACTCAAGAGGCAGATTTTATGTCTAAATTGCAATGGCAAGACTTAGTATGAATTGGGAATTTGTCCCAATTTATGAATTGGGAAAGCATTTAAGACAAGTTTCTCCAGGCCTCTAAGGGAATGAGAATCCCACTGGACAATTAAGTTACACAGAAAAAACAAGTATGGTAATCTATCCAAATACAAGGTGGAAAGGATGGCAATAAAATAATAGCTCTTCTAAGTACTTCAGTAACGGTCTCTCTTTTAATCTTCGTAACAATCCCATGAGGCAGGGACTATTAGTCTCCCAGTTTTTTTCATATAAATACTCCGCCTTTCATTTATTTATTTAAATTTTTTTTTTAGAGACAGGGGTCTCACTGTGATGTCCAGACTGGACTTGAACTTCTAGGCTCAAGTGATCCCCCTGCCTCATCCTCTCAAGTAGCTATGATTACAGGCATGAGCCACCAGAGATTCATTAAACACCTTGCCTAAAGTATAACCTAGTAGTACTAGAATTGGTGCTTAAGCTTAGGTCTTTCTGGTCCCAAAGCCCATGTTCTTAACCACTCCCATGTAGTGACTACCCCATAGTCTCACACTTCCCACTTTAGGTTCAGAAAGGCTATAATAGAAAACTCTGATTTGATCTCAAATATTACAAATGGGGTTCGGGGAACCATGCTGAAGAAAAATGCTATTCAACAAAAGTACTGAGGTCTTTGGAAGGAAAACACAAACCAATCACAGCACATGGTAGCTTATTTAAATCAAAATAAATTACATTCCCTACCATGAACATATGAAGCTCCATTTAATTTGAAGCTTGCTAATACTTTTAGGATGAGAAAGCAATCCTCCAAATAGTTCTACAATCCATTATGCACAATTCCAATATCCAAACAGCTCTAAAAACCATGAATTTTTCATATGCTTTATGTCAAAACTTACAGGACAGTAAAAGTTAGTCTGAACTGATATGAAGCTATATACAGCCTTTATCTACCCACTTAGTGTGAATACTCCTGTTTTGCTCAGAAATATTAATGTATGTGACTAAGGATGTTGCACCAGACACACTGAGGCATTCGTAACACAGAGAAAGCATCTTCCTAAATCTGAAAAATTCTGAATTCTGAGAGTTGTCTAGTTCCAAGGGCTTTGGACCCTCTATGGACCTGTATTCCAAAGAATTTAAAAAACAATTTCCAAGGATGATTAGATCAGAGGCATTCAGTGTTTAGGATTTCATAAACCAACAGATTTTAAAACACATTGAGGACAATATAGGATTCCAATTAAAAACCATACAAAGGCCGGGCGCGGTGGCTCAAGCCTGTAATCCCAGCACTTTGGGAGGCCGAGACGGGCGGATCACGAGGTTAGGAGATCGAGACCATCCTGGCTAACACGGTGAAACCCCGTCTCTACTAAAAAATACAAAAAACTAGCCGGGCGAGGTGGCGGGCGCCTGTAGTCCCCGCTACTCGGGAGCCTGAGGCAGGAGAATGGCGCAAATCCGGGAGGCGGAGCTTGCAGTGAGCTGAGATCCGGCCACTGCACTCCAGCCTGGGTGTGAAAGCGAGACTCCGTCTCAACAACAACAACAACAACAACAACAACAACAACAAAAACCATACAAAGATGGTAAAAACATCCTTATCAATATCATTCTATAAAAGGATATTTTAGCACCAAAAAAACCCAAGAAGGCCTTAATTCAATGCAAAGGACAATTCTTTAAACTGAATAAATTTGATGTTACGAAAAATACTATGTGGTCCTTATATTTCTTATTTCACAATAAGCTGGTGAAAATTCACCTGGGTCTAGCACTGATCTGATCTGAGGCATACAGTCCAGGAGCCTACATAAAATTACCTGGGAAAGTTATTAAAAAATGCAACCCAACCAAGATCGTGCCACCATACTCCAGCCTGGGTGACAGAGCGAGACTTCATCTCAAAAAAAAAAAAAAAAAAAAAAAAAAATGCAGACCGCCCACCTCCCAAACAGGTTCCATCCTAGGAGATCACAATTCAGATGGTCTGAAGGTGGGGCGCAAAATCTGTATGGTTTTCTAGAAAACAGTCTGGGTTGTTTTTGATGTGCAGCCAAGCTTCAGAGCCACCAGTTTAATCTGTGGGTTCTAGTTCTACTCTTCTTCACTCAAACTCTTCTCTGAGGGGTAAGGGGAGAAAAACAGGAATGTTTCCAAGTAGGGAATCTTCCTAACCCACTGTTTGTAATACTAGTTATTCCTTCAAACATTCTAGGCTGAACCAGCTGGTCAACTGAGGCTATTAGCTGTGGAATGATAGAAGTTAGTGTTGACAAGCAAGAAAAACTTGTTAAAGCAAAACTCCTCTATGAAAAGGTGTGGCTTCCAGAGTTTCTTTTCTCTTCAACCCAAAGATTCTATAGATTCTACATATGATGCCTAAGTTCACAGATATCTCTGTGCTGACAATAATAATAAATAAAACTTTAAAAAATATATGAGTGTGTACTTTATATATATGTGTATCTATGTGTGTGTGTATCTATGTGTTCCTTCGAAGCTGTCTTCATTACCCAGCTTCTATGCCAGGTCTTTGATTTTGGCCTTGATTTTTCATCTTCAAATGGAGTACAAGAATTACCAGTATTACCTCAGTTGAGGTACAAATCCTATAAAAATGGAAAACCCATAGCATGCTTGATGATTAATGAAGCAGACTATATTATCCAACATTCCAATAAGATAAAATAATCACAATGATTTCTTTTTTGGAAAAAGTTTCTCTTATTCTCCTACATTACTGTTTAAAATAATCTTAAGAAACATGTCTAATATCTTTAAAAACACACAAAAGTTTCAATTTAATAAGTACTCAAAGCTCTTTACCAGTTTTAAAAAATACAAGGCCCTTCTAAAGTAAGGCTAAATGCTAAGTGATGGGGGAGAGAAAAAGGACATAAATAACTCGTACTCTCATGGGGTTAATCACTAAATCCTATTTGACTAGAATCTCCTGGCCTCTCTAAGCCTTGCAAATGAAACGGAGTTTCTCACTAGATACTTGGCTATGACTTCCAATCATAAAAAAACAAGAATTGTGTTATGTCACTGCGTATTGCTTGTAACCTGAACTCCACACTAGGCTGGGATCAAGGGTTGAATCTGTCATGATTTGCTCCATAACCTGTGTGCTTCTCATCCCAGACCAAACAGCTTTCTTCTAGAGTTCTACAATATTTAGTATATAAGAGTGGTTCTCAAAAATGTAGTCTCTGGACCAGCAGCATCAGAATCACCTGAGAACTTGTTATAAATGAGAATTCTCAGGCCCCACTCTAGACCTGATGAATCAGAAACTCTGGAATAGGGTCCAGCAATCTGTGTTGCCATAAGCCCTCCAGGTGTTCAAGAACCTCTGGCATGTAGCACTTAGAAAAATGCGTTTCTTTCTGTAGGCCCAAAGCCAGGGATACTGTATATTCTATCTTGATATGAAATAACGACATCCAATTAAAAGACATTTATCTCCTTTCTACTCTCACCCTCCATCCAACGTGTTTTATTTTTATGAGTTAAATAAGAACAAATGGCAATCAGAGACTTAGTCTAAAAAGTATATTTACAGGTGTCAATTCTCATTCAGCCTGATCTCATACAATACTACTTACGTCCTCTTACATCTAAAGTTTTAGAAAAGGATCTTCACAATGTTAAGTCTCAGGAACACTAGGAGTTCTATAATAAAACGCCAAGTAGATCTGAATGTCCAAACTTACTAAGAGAAGAAAAGTGGAATTATTGGCTATATATATATATTTTAATTTTTTTGAGACGGAGTCTCACTGTTGTCTAGGCTGGAGTGCAGTGGCATGATCTTGGCTCACTGAAAACTGCCTCCCCGGTTCAAGTGATTCTCCTGCCTCAGCCTCCTGAGTAGCTGGGATTACAGGAGTCCACCACCATGCCCAGCTAACTTTTCTATTTTTAGTAGAGACAGGGTTTCACCATTTCACCATGTTGGTCAGGCTGGTCTCAAACTCCTGACCTCAGGTGATCTGCCCACCTGGGCCTCCCAAAGTGCTGGGGTTACAGGTGTGAGCCACCATGCCCAGTCTATACTTTTGAATTACATTCTATAGGAAATTAAAGTTTTGAATTTTTTTCACCTTCATAACTTCCAAGTTAACAGAATTAAACCACAATACTTCATTCTTTCAAAGCCTGTACCCAGGCAAAGTTTTACTGTATTGCTTCTTGCTTTCAATGGATATGAAACAGAGTCCTGGTAGGCACACTGTGTTACCTGCAAAGATGCAGAACTAAATGGTTCCGTATTCAGTATTAAAAACAAAAGTCCTTAAACCTCAGATGGTGAGGGTAATACCTCACACTAGCAACAAAGCCTCAAATATGAAAAGATACCAAGAACACCACTAGCAAACAAAAATAAGCTCTGGGCTGGGAGCAGTAGCTCACGCCTACAATCCCAGCACTTTGGCAAGCCAAGGAGGGAGGATTACTTGAAGTCAGGAATTCAGGACCAGCCTGGGCAGCATAGCAAATTCATATCTCTACAAAAAATTTTTCAAATCTGCTGGGCGTGGTGGCATATACCTGTAGTCCTAGCTATCTGGGAGGCTGAGGCAAGAAAATCACTTGAGCCCACGAGTTTGAGGCTGCAGGAGCTAAGATCATGCCACTGCACTCCAGCCTGGGTGACAGACCGAGACCTAGATAATTACATTCTGCTCTACTCCTGTTTACACTAAAATCACTAAGTTAAAATGCTTTCATTCAGCCCAATAAAAATAAAGTGAAATGTGACTTTGGAGCTTGGCTAGCAAAAAAGAAAGAAAAAATAAAGCAAAACGACAAATAACTTACTGGGAGACAGTTTTGGTAACTTCAATGACAGATAAAAGGTTTGTATCCTTAGCCTATAAAGAAATCTTTAAAATTACTCAGAAAAAGAAAAATGATAGAAGAGATAAAATTATTTTATAATTTTATAAAATTACTCAGAAAAAAACAAATACTTTCCAACAGAAAATAGGCAATGGAGAAACAGGCACTTCCTACAAGAATAAAAATGGCCAATAAGCATATAAAAAAGACTCAAAAGCACTAGAAATTAAAGAAAATGTAATTAAAACAATGAGACTTTCTGCCTAAAGATGAGCAAAGATGACAAATGGAAGGGGGAAACTGGAACTCCGTCACTGTTGGTGGGAGTATATACTGAACCCATTTTCCTGCAGGGTAATTTGAAAATTTCTATTAAAAACCCTAAAACTGTTTTGTTATTTTCCTCCAGAAATTCTACTTCTATGAATTCAGTCCAAAAATGCTTGCTGAGTCCATTAAAATGTATATATAAGGAAATTCACCTCTGGAGTGGCAATGATTCACTTAATATAGCTATTGATGATGCCAGGATATATTTACTGCCACAAAAACATGCCCAAAATATAGTAAGTGACAAAAGACTGTATTTCATGATTCTACTTTTAAAAATGTTTATATGCATAAAAAAGTATAAAAAGCAGCAAACCAGAATGTTTTGAGTGGCAGAATTAAAGGTTTTTCTTTTTTTCTTTTCTTTTTTTTTTTTTTTTTTTTGAGACAGCGTCTTACTCTGTCGAGTGCAATGGCGCGATCTCAGCTCACTGCAAGCTGCGCCTCCCGGGTTCACACCATTCTCCTGCCTCCTGTAGCTGGGACTACAGGCGTTTGCCACCATGCCCAGCTACCTTTTTTTTTTTTTTTTTTTTGTATTTTTAGTAGAGATGGGGTTTCACCGTGTTAGCCAGGATGGTCTCGATCTCCTGACCTCGTGATCCGCCTGCCTCGGCCTCCCAAAGTGCTGGAATTACAGGCGTGAGCCACCGCGTCCAGTCTAAAGGTTTTTCTTTATATTTTGTTAAATTATTGTAAAAAGAATGTGATTTCCTTTATAATCAGGGATAAGTGTTTTTTTCACATCCATTCTTTTTCTTATTTTTCTCATGTATGTATCCCATGTAGGCTAGAGAGCTTGACTCCCTGCCTCTTGAGGTAAATCAGCCCATTTTGGGGATGTGCACTACACAAAGCTGCCCCATATTCCTTTTATTTTACAAGTTCTGGAAACATTTTTGTTTTAAATTGTTTTATTGTTCTCAGAGTACTTTTAAAAATATATGAAATTGAGGAAAAGACAAAGGAAAGGCTGACTCCCCACCTTCCTGGGGCAACTCTTCCAATTTTTGCTGCTATTGCTATGTATTCGCTGGGTACTAAAAAGATGGGCAGCCCTGTAGAAACTTTTTCTTATCTCGTTCTCATAATCCCATTTCATTCCTTCATTCACTTATTTTTAAGAGGGTTTTGTGTACAAATACATAGTTCAAAAAAATTTAAAATATAACTATCTATAAATGTATGTGGCAAAATCCCATTCATAGTCCTATTCTCCCTCCACAGCCAAACACTTTTAATTGGTTTCTTATATATCATTTCAGAAGTTATCTCTGCAAACACCCATGTATATTCTTATTCTACTCTTCTCTCTCAACACAAAAAGTAGCATACCATATACACTATACCATACATACACCATTCCTTGTTCCTTTTTTAAAAACACACACAATATCTAGTTCTTCCACATGAGTACATAGGTCTTTCTCATTCTTCTTTACAATTGCACAGTATTCCATCATTTGGATGTACCATCGTTTACTTCACCAGTTCCCTGATGGCAGGCACAGAAGTCATCCCTATCATACTAGTACAAACAATAATGCCAAGCATAACCACCTACACACACCAAATTCATTTCTGAAGCTGCCTTTCATGAGGCCTCTGTTTAAATCACCACAAGCCCACACGGTCACTAGGCTGAAAAGTTAGCCCCTTTTTTAGTTTTCATTATGTACAGCAGCATGTAACAAAAGATTCCCTTGGACAAAGCAAATGAACTCTTTGGTGATTTCATAAAAATAAATGGATAAACAGAACACCTAGGAGGAACCATTTCTATTTAACCATGCATATGTATGTATACAATACATGTATATGCACAAAAAATATAAAATAAATCAATCAGGCCGGGCGCGGTGGCTCAAGCCTGTAATCCCAGCACTTTGGGAGGCCGAGACGGGCGGATCACGAGGTCAGGAGATGGAGACCATCCTGGCTAACACAGTGAAACCCCGTCTCTACTAAAAATACAAAAAACTAGCCGGGCGAGGTGGCGGGCACCTGTAGTCCCAGCTACTCAGGAGGCTGAGGCAGGAGAATGGCGTAAACCCGGGAGGCGGAGCTTGCACTGAGCTGAGATCTGGCCACTGCACTCCAGCCTGGGTGACAGAGCAAGACTCCATCTCAAAACAAACAAACAAACAAACAAACAAAACAAATCAAAGCACTAACCACTGTCTCAGTATGGTGGATCTGTGGAGTACTTTGTAGTACCCCGCTCCTAGACAATCAATTATTTCTAATTTCACAACAGTTAATATATACTATTTCTGCAATATAAAATGTTTAAAAATGTTAACTCAAATTAAGGTGGATACATTCCTTCAGTCTGTCCTATATTTGTACAGTGCTCCAGAGTGCTCAAATATCACTTCATTTTAAAAAAAAACATTTATTTTTTCAAATATAGAGACAGGGTCTTGCTCTGTTGACCAGGCTGGTCTTGAACTCCTGGATTCTCCCACCTCCCAAAGTGCTGGTATTACAGGCGTGAGCCATCATCACGCCCGGCCAGCTTCATTTGAGAAATCTTTCCCCATCACTCCATATATTACTAATTATTCTTTTCTTCTTGTTTAGATAGCATTTTTGTTATACCTCTATTACCTCACTTGTCACATGATAATCAGCTGCTCACCCATCTGTCTCCCTTGATTGCTCATGAGCTCCTTGAGAAGAAGTCTCATTTTCAGGACCTTGAACAGTGTGCAACACATATATGCTTCACAGGCAGAGAAGAAGTAAATGATTTCACTACAGTGTAATCATTCCCAGAATTCAATTACCTGTATTTCTAAATTGTTCTAGATACTTGGCCAACAACCTAAGAATGTTTTACTCTTTCCCTAAAACTTCCATCCATTACTGAGTGTCTATGGTCATAGCTAACTCAATTGTGCCATGCCCTCCGGCCAAGCCCATGTATAGTTTTTCCTCTAAATGATTTTTAATTTTTGTTTTTATTTGCTCTTTGTATTAAAAATACAAAGAGTCCCGGCTACTCGGGAGGCTGAGGCAGGAGAATGGCGTAAAAACCCGGGAGGCGGAGCTTGCAGTGAGCTGAGATCCGGCCACTGCACTCCACCCTGGGCGACATAGCGAGACTCCGTCTCAAAAAAAAAAAAAAAAAAAAAAATACAAAGAACACTTATTTTTAATACAAAGAGCACATAAGTAAACTTCACCATCTCTATCTCTGTGCCTTTGCACCTGCTAGACTCTGTTTGGAATGACATCTCAAAGTTTTATTCACCTGGAAAGGATTCCTACTCACCCTTAAAGAATCAGCTTAAATACTACCTTCTCTGGGAAGCCTTTCTATCTGCCCATTCTTTTAGTAAGAGTTCAGAATTCCTACAGTTGAAACTGTAGACCCTGCCCTCATGGAGCTCATGGTCTAGTATGAAAAACAGCCATATGAACAAATAACCACACTATAATACTAAATGCAACACCAAAAGGGAAATGTATTGACTATTTGACATGTGTCAATTACCTTGTTAGATTCTTTATTAACAATTATCTATGATTACATTAGATAAGTATTTGAATTGGACAAAAGGCCATGAAACTGTAGAACTTCTATACTGTCAATTGTCTTCTAAAGAAACTCTCCAAAGGGTTCTTTTAGAATATGCTACAGTCATACCGAGAGGTGAGGACAGCTGGACTTCCTGGGTCGAGTGGGGACTTGGGGAACTTTCCTGTCTTACAAGAGGATTGTAAAATGCACCAGTCATTGTTCTGCAAAACACCCCACTCAGCACTCTGTAAAACAAACCAATCAGCACTCTGTAAAATGCACCAATCAGTGCTCTGTAAAATGCACCAATCAGCACTCTGTAAAATGCACCAATCAGCAGGATCCTAAAAGTAGCCAATTGCGGGGAGGATTAAAAAAGGGCACTCTCGATAGGCCAGAAACGGAACACGGGAGGGTACAAATAAGGGAATAAAAGCTGGCCACCGGAGCCAGCAGCAGCAACCTGCTTGGGTCCCCTTCCACGCTATGGAAGCCATGTTCTTTCATGCTTCACAATAAACCTCACTCTTCGGGTCTGTGCCATCTTTAAGAGTTGTAACACTCACTGCCAAGGTCTGGGGTTCCATTCTTGAAGTCAGTGAGACCATGAACCCACAGACAGGAACCAACTCCAGACACAATACAACTATTGTGCGAGTGTGGCATACACAAAAAGCATATCTGTAGCATATCTGTGTGATTGATAATACATACAACCAACCTTACTTCTTTGGCCACAAGTGACTGGACCAGGGCTCAGTGCTTCAGCTAAGGACAACATATAGGCTGAACTTCAGGGAGATCAATCACCAAAGACATGGCGTTGCTCAAAATTCTCCCTAATAGGGGTCTTCTGTTTTTAGAAAGTGACAGACTAATCCAATCAGATATTCTTTCTTGGAAAATACAAATGTTGAGTGAACGAAGGAAAAGAGGGCAGGTCTTCAGAGCTCAAATACTAAATACCGCTAAATTAATGTTCTATGAGGTTTTGAAAGTACTAGGGCCAAGAGACAATATGGCTGCTTAGACGACTTCCCATCCAAGTTTACATTCAGCCTTCATCACCAAAGCTGATACGTGTGTGCCTCTTCCTTGCAACCCACCAGGGACTAACATATCATATACCACTTTTGATATCAGGAAACAGGCTCAGAAGTCCAAGAGCTTGATCAAAGGAACTCAGTTGGTAGGCAGCAGAACCATAATTCAAAGACTCAGGTCAGCATGATTCTTCTGTGATATCCTGCCACTTACATGGGTAAGTGGCCTCAAAATCAACAAAAGACAAGTAGAGGCTGACATGCAACAATGGAGAGAGGCTCAAAAGGAAAAGTTTTTACACAAAAATAGAAAAGAAATGTTCTGGAAGTATGTCTGGGGATGTGAAGTAGGAGCAGGCACACCAGGTTTACTTTGGTCAAGTGAATCTATAATTCCAACCTAGGCCTCTCCCCGGAGCTCCTGACATAGGTATCTGTCTTTCTTATGCAAATATAAAATCCACAGGGCAGGACCTTAATCTCTAGCTTGTTCACCACAGATTAAAGCAGAGTTTGAGGCTGGATGCAGAGGCTCATGCCTGTAATCCCAGCACTGTGGGAAGCCAAGGTGGAAGGATCCCCCGAGATCAGGATATCGAGACCAGCCTGGCCAACATGGTGAAACCCTGTCTCTACTAAAATGCAAAAATTAGCTGGGCATGGTGGTGTGAGCCTATAATCCCAGCTACTTGGAGTCTGAGGCAGGAGAATCACTTGAACCCAGGAGGCGGACATTGCAGTGAGCTGAGATCGTGCCATTGCACTCCAGCCTGGGCGACAAGAGCGAAACTCCATCTCAAAAAAACAAAGACAAAAACAAAAAACAAGTTGTGTTTTTTTTTTTTTTGAAGCAGAGTCTCACTCTTGCCCAGGCTGGAGTGCAGTGGCGCGATCTTGGCTCACTGCAACTTCCGCCTCTTGGGTTCAAGCAAGTCTCTGCCTCAGCCTCCTGAATAGCTGGGACTATAGGCGCCTGCCACCACTCCTGGCTAATTTTGTTGTATTTTTAGTAGAGACAGGGTTCCACCATCCTGGCCAGGTTGGTATTGAACTCCTGACCTCGTGATCCACCTGCCTTAGCCTCCCAAAGTGCTGGGATTACAGGCGTGAGCCACCGTGCCCGGCCGAGTCTGACTTATAGTAAGTGCTTAATATATGATAAATGAACAAACTGAACAAATGAATATATGATAAATGAATAAATATATGAATAAATGTACAAACTATCAAATAAGCTAAAGAAATACTCCACATTGTTGGGGAAAAGGCTAAAAATGAAACAGACCCTAGCAGTCCCTTACAAATACAGTTCATCCTCATTACTTGTGGATCTCATATTTGCAAATTTGCTTACTTGCTAAAATGTCTTTGTAATCCCCAAATTAATACTTGTGGAGCTTTCAAGGTGACTCACGGATATATACATAGTAGTGAAAAATATGTCACTCCTTGCCCACGTCCCAAGCTAAGATCAAATAAGGTGACCCTCAGCCTCGTCTCAGCTCTCATACAAAACTGACCAGAGGACAGAGACAGCAGAAGGCAGTGCAGCGTAGTGCAAGAAGCTCTGGCTCTGGGGCCATCTGGACGAGTCTGAATCTTAACTCTGGCACCTGTTAGTGGAGCGGCCTCAGGCAAATCGCTTAACACTTCTGTACTTCCTTTATTCTTTTGTAAATAAAGAAAATTCAATCTACCAGGATGAGTTGTTTTTAGGAATTAAGATTGTAATCTATGTGAGATATCTATATATGTATATATTTTCCCTAGGAACAAGGGTTGAATATTTGATAATCCAGTGTTCTTGGCAACTTTATAGAATATAACTACTGCAAATAATGAGAATCGACTATAATTATTTATAAAGAAATAACAGAGAAGTAGGCAAAAACAATTATTTGGATGAGGCAGACGCAGGCTTCAAGATTTTGAAGAAAAAGAATTTCACCAGGCACATAAGGTGTGGAAAAGGCTTGCAAGGAATGGTGCCTACAGAGAGAGGTGCAGATGGTGGAAAAGAACAGGCAGGTTCAGGAAATGGCACTTCAGGAAGTCTAGGGCAGTAGAAGATGAGGTCGGAACATGGTGCCATCGTGCTTCTCTGAACCCTGTATATTCCTTGTACTGCAGAACCTCACTCTCTGCATTAAATTATTGGTTTCTAGTTCTCTCTTCCATTAAACTGTGAGGTCAAGGTCTCTAAGGTCCTCAAGGTCAAGGTCTCTAAGAAGAAATCATAGCTAGAGTCCTCTAAATTTGCAAACAAGTTATTATTAAACACAAATACTCCCAAAAAAGACTGTACAAAAATAACTTTGGTTTTCAGCTGCAGTCATAGCAATTCACAACTGGTACAGATTTGCAATTTGTCCAGGATTTTTCTCTGATGACTGCTGTAACTCTCATAAACTCTTTTCATTGTTTTAGACACCCAGTCATTTGTTGGAACAGTTTTAAGATCTTGCTCTTTTTAGTGTAATTGATTAATTGGTTGATTGACTGAGATGGGGTCTCACTATGTTGCCCAGGTTGGTCTTAAACTCCTAGGTTCAAGCAATCCTCCTGCCTCAGCCTCCTAAGTGGCTGGGATTACAAGCGCACACCACTGTGCTAGGCTCTAGTGTGATTTATTAACAAGGCTTAAACATATGGTCCATTAGACAAGGCTGCCACCTCAGAGTAAAGATTTCTTTTAATTCACTATAATAGACTTTTTTCTTTATATGCAAGATACAATTTTACCACAGTAAAATACAAGGAAGCATATTGATATATACATTACAAACAGGATAAGGAAAGCAATATAATTTTTTTCACAAATGCTTGCAAAATTCTGGCCAAAACACAGTTAACATGATGTTAAACTCACAGCTTACATTTCTCCACTGAAAGCTAGGAAAAACAATTCCAATTTTTCTAAAGTCAGGAAACTAAGCACTGTGAGAATTTACAAGATTTTGTAAACTTGTATATTCTCCCTACCCCGATATACAAGTAGCCAAAGGAGCCTATCAGTCTTACCCCAACACTTCAATCTCCTTCAACCTCCAAAATAAAACCCTCACCATCCAATATCTGAATTTATATTTTCAAACATCTAAAATCTTAATCAAAACTAAGAGCAGTGCATTAGCTTTTCCCCACAAAATTATTGGTATAATTTTACTTAGGCACAACTTAGTTTGTGCTATTACCTAGAAACATATGGCTAGAACCGACATTACTAGAAACCAAACGAATATACTATGAAGGTGAAAAGGGAATAGGGAACGTTGTTTTTAAACAGATTCAATGCTGTTATTATCCATTCATAGGTTGGGTGTGATCAAATCACACTGTGCTGTACAACTAAGTATGTTCTGTATTTTATGACAAAATAGGGTAGCCAGGTCCTTACACTGCAAACTCCCAGAAACCCCAGTTAAGCTGTTTAAAGTATAATCCAATTCAATTTACTTAAAATAATAGTAACAAAATTTAAATCCCTTGCTTCTAGTTAGCCCTTTTCAACTGCATTTTCAGCAATTACCACCAAAAGAACGGCATTAGGACAAAGATTCTAGAGCGGGTATAATGATCAAATGCCATCTTAAGGAAGGCAAAAACAGTTTACCATGAACAAAACCGATTAAAGTTCCCAACCTTGCCAAACTCCCTGTTCAACGTATTCTGCCTCTCTCGGTTCACCTTTCAGCTGCCTGGAAGAGGCAAGTGGAAAATGTTAGTTTTCTGGAGAGATGAGAATGGAATTTAGAGGTTGGTCGGGGGTGATGGACTCACTCACGGACCGCAAGGCACAAGAGAAGTGGCGAACGTCTCCCAGGCAAATGAGGCATGAAGAATGAGGGCTGGAGTCAATCGGGAGATGGAGCAAGTATAAAACGGCAGAGGACGCGCAGGGGCCCGCGAATGGGGGAGGGGCAGGAAGCGCAATCCCTCCCCTCCAGCCCGGGGAGAGGGGCGGGGGATGCCGCGCGGGTCAATTTGCCTAGCATTGTTGCACCTGGGTAGCAATGGGACTCAGGCCAAGAATCCGGTTCGAGTGTTAGGAGGACGCTGAGGGGAGTCAGGAACATGGGTGGGGGTAGGGGTGAGGGGGAAACAGAGCACCTGTGCGGGGGGAAAGGGACGAAAACCCCCTATCGCCCCGGAGGGGCAGGGGCTGACCCCAGCGGACGCCCCTTTTCGCCGATGGTCGCGACGTGGGATCCCGTGCGCTTTCCCTGCCCACAGGAGCTCGGGCAGGCGCGTGCCGCCCCTCACAGCCCCGACGGCGGCAGAAAGGGAGGCGCAGGGCGCCCCCAGAGCCAGGAGAACAGCGCTTCCCTCGAGTCCTTTCCCCAGCAGCCCGGGCACCCGAGCCCACCTGGGCTGACCAGAAGCCCCTCCTTCAGATCGTACTCTGCCACTCCTCCGAGAGCTTAAGCTGTTGCCGTAGAGGTCGCCGTCGCCAGAACAGTCTCGGCCTTTAGTACCAAAGCGTGAAGCACAGAACCCGAGAAGCGCCACTACCACTTGCCAGGTTACCTCTTACTGCACACTACCTCCTCGCCCCGCCCCCGAACCCAAGCCATTGGTTGCCGGGCACCGCCCCATTCGTCTATTGGGCCGAAGAGGATGCCGTTCGGTCACCTAGAATGGCATATGTGGTTTTTATTGGTCTAAATGTGAAGCAGTGCCCGCCCACTCTCTCAGAAGTTTCAGCTTCTGATTGGTTTTAATGTCTGTCTTTTCTCTTCCTTCATTTTTTTTTCCTGTGGTGGAACACCTCCTTGCGGGAGACGCCGGCTCTGATTGGCTGAAAGGACGCTACGCTAGCCTGGGATAGGCATTGGGCCAAGGATGCGCCCGGCCCACTCGTTGGGGAGGAGACCAAGCGCCTCACTCTGGGTTTGTTTACACAGACTCTTGCTCCAGCTTCGTCTATTGGCTGAGCTGGAAGCCACTGCCACCGAGTTTTGCCTGTCAGCCTGCAAGGAGGACGGTAGGGGTGGGCCTCGGTAGGATTTCCCCCAGCTGTCAATTACCAAAGGAAGAGCTTTGATGCAAGCTGCTTCGGACCTGGTGCTATTCTCTGTAGGGAAAATTAAGGAGTTAAGCTCCTTGGGATGCTGGAAGGAAGCAAAGGGACGCTGGAAGGAAGCCGACGGATGCTTCCACTTTTCTAGAAACAAACCTAACTTCTTGAGTGCTTTAAAAAAATAAAACTTGGCCGGGCGCGGTGACTCACGCCTGTAATCCCAGCACTTTGGGAGGCCGAGGCGGGCGGATCACAAGGTCAGGAGTTCGAGACCAGCCTCGCCAGTATGTTGAAACCCCGTCTCTACTAAAAATGCAAAAATTAGCTGGGCGTGGTGGCGGGCGCCTGTAGTCCCAGCTACTCTGGAGGCTGAGGCAGGAGAATCACTTGAACCCGGGAGGCAGAGGTTGCAGTGAGTCAAGATCACACCACTGCTCTCCAGTCTGGGCAACAGAGTGAGATTCTGTCTCAAAAATAAATAAATAAAAACTAAAATAAAACTTTATTTCCCCTCTTGGATTTATGATGTCCAATCTGCCTGCAAAGGACTTCGAATTGTATTCCACAGGAAGTGGGGATTTCTTTGTGGAGCTCTTACTTTATACATTTTTCTCTCCGCCTCCCCCCCTCCCACCTCTCAAGCTGACTGTATACATGACACAAAGTTAATAAGAGATTGCAGAAGGAATGGAAAAATATAAAAATGAAGAAGACAAACTCAAATAACAATTACAGATATTAGCTATATACTTTGATACGATTTGGCTCTGTGTCCCCACCCAAATCTCATGTTGAATTATAATTCCCAGTGTTGGAGGAGGGACCTGGTGGGAGGTGATTGGATCATGGGGGCAGATATCCCCCTTGATGTTCTCATGATAGTGAGTGAGTTCTCACAAGATCTGATGGTAAAAAAAGTGTTTGTCACTTCCCCCTTAGCTCTCTCTCCCTCTTGCCAACATGTGAAAACGTGCTTGCTTCCCCTTTGCCCTGATTGTAAGTTTCCTGAGGCCTCTGCAGCCATGCCTCCTGTACAGCCTGTGGAACTGTGAGTCAATTAAACCTCTTTTCTTTATAAATTACTCAGTCTCAGGTAGTTCTTTATAGCAGTGTGAGAATGGACTAATACATACTTCATATTAAATAATATAATAAGTAAATACATAAATAAATACATTCATTCAACAAATATTATTTAGCGTCTACTATGAATGTTCTAGGCTCTGATCAAGGAATTGGGTATATGATATGAATAAGACAATGAAGATGCACCCATGGTGTTTATACTGTAGTGAAGGAGACTGACAACAGAAAAGTAACCAATAAATAATAAAATGGTATGTTATGAGTAAATGCTACAAAGGAAAATAAAGCAGAGTTATGGGATGGTTGGGGAAATGGCTATTTTAAGTAGGATGGTTAGTTTAAGAATTGTTTGAGGAAACAGCACTGAACAGAGATGTGAATAATGTGAAGAAGTGAAGAGTGGGAAGGGGCTAATAAGCAGGGCCACTATAGTGCACAACTCCAGGATCACTAGTCACATTGCTGCATGTATTTTGAAGTTGTATATTAGGTGTACATCCATTTAGGGCTGCCTACTCTGGTTTAAAGCTTTATTTGCTTACATAATTTAAATGAATACTGCAAGAAACATGTGTCTTTTAGATAAAAAAATCTGTCTCTAAGATAGCATCCCCATACCCTCCACTGCTTCTTTCCCTGAATTGGCCTTCAGGTATATGATGACAGAAAGTTTACACAATCTCATAGCTTTGAAAAACAGGCTCTTCAGGTCCACATGGTGTCCTTGTACATTCAGAAATACTCTTTGAGGATGAACCTTTATTGCCAGGATAGCAATGGGATGTAAGGAAGGGTTGATGAAATTCTCTTGTCTCACTTCCTACCACTGGTGTCATCTATTATAAATTCATGGCTGGGTATTACCAGTGATAAAGAGAAAAGTCTTAAAAGCAGGCAGAAAAAAAAGTGGCCATTTTAAGTAGAATGGTTAGTTTAAGAGCTGTTTGTGGAAAGACCATTGAACAGAGATGTGAAGAAGTGAAGAGCAGGAAGGGGCTGGGAAACATACAGAGGGGAAAAACAGATAAGAATTACAGCAAATTTCTTATCAGAAACTATGGAGGCCAAAAGACAATGAAGGAATGAGGTAGTAATGTGGGTATCTGGTGGTGCTGTGCAAGGACAGATAGGAGACAAAAACCAGTCATAAAGTTTAGGAGATGATGTCAATGAGAGGGAGGGAGGCAAGAGAAGCCCATCACCCTTCCCCACATCCTATTGCTATTAAGGCAATAAATCTTCAACGTTGAAGATTACATCATTTTGTTTTTTAAAATTTAATTGTGGTAAAATATATATAAAATTTACCATCTTAACTATTTTAAGTGTACAGTTCAGTTACAGTAAGTGCATTTACCTTGTTGTGCAATCATCACCACAATCCACCTGCAGAACATTTTCATCATTCCTAACAAAAATTCTGTACCCATTAAACACTAACTCCCCATTCTCCCCTTCCCCCAGCCCCTAGAAATCACCATTCTGTTTTTCGTATCTATGAATTTGACTGCTCCAGGTATCACATGTAAGTGAAATTATGTAATATTTGTCCTTCCGTGTTTGGCTTTGTCTCCCACGTTTAAGTATCAGAATTTATTTTCTTTTTAAGGCTGAGTAGTATCATTGTAGGTATATGTCCTATTTTGTTTATCAATTCATCCATTGATGGACATGTGGGTTGTTTCTATCTTTTGCCTATTGTGAATAATGTTGGTATGCAAATATCTGTTCAAGGGCCTGCTTTCAATTATTTTAGGTATGTATCCAGAAGTGGAATCGCTAGGCCATATAGTAATTCTATGTTTAATTTTTTGAGGAGCCACCATACTGTTTTCCACAGTGGCTGCACCATCTTGCATTCCCACCAACAGTGTACAAAGGTTCCAATTTCTACACATCCTTGCCAACAGTAGTTTATTTTCTGTTTTTTTTTTTTTTTTTTTTTTTTTTTAAGTAATAGCCATCCCAATGAGTGTGAAATGGTATGTTATTAAGGTTTTGGTTTGCATTTTATTTTATTTTTCCTATAACTCAGAATGCAATTTTATTTCATTTATTTTTCAAGACAGGGTCTTGTTCTTTCACCCAAGCTGGAGTGCAGTGGCGTGATCACGGCTCACTACAGCCTCAACCTTGGGCTCAAGCAATGCTTCCACCTTGGCCTGCCAAGTAGCTGGGACGACAGGCACGTGCCGCCATGCCCAGCTAATTTTTAAATTTTTTGTAGATATGGGATCTCACTATGTTGCCTAGGGTGGTCTTATGCCTGGACTCAAATGATCCTCCCAACTCAGCCTCCCAAACTGCTGGGATTACAGGCATGAGGTACCACTCCCAGCTTGGTTTGCATTTACCTAATGATTAGTTATGTTGAGCATCTTTTTTTTTTTTTTGGTGCCTATTGGCAACTTGAACATCTGTTTTGGAGAAATGTCTATTCAAGTCCTTTGCCCATTTTTTGAATCAGATTGTTTTCTTTTTGAGTTGTAGGGGTTTAAAGAAACATTCTTAACATTAACCCCTTATCAGATATATGATTTGCAAATATCCTGTGAGTTGCCCTTTCTCTATATTGATAGTGTCCTTTAATACTTGGGGACTATATTTCTGATTGTGCAAGTATACCATCTGGCCCTAGAGAGCTTATTTTTCAAAGCTATAAGATCTCATAAGCCCTCTCTTACCATACTCCTGAAGGCCACCTTAGGGAAAGAAGCACTGCTGGGTATGGAGAGATTATTACAGAGACAGATCATTTTTTTCCCAAAAGAGCTAAGCATTTCTTATAAGGTTCATTTTATTTAACCAGACAAAGCTTTAAAGTGGAGTGGATATCTAGTTGGTTTTTGGTCTCCCCTCACAACCTAGAGAGGTTCCTGGAAGAAAATGAGATAAGCTGGGAGATAAAGAAATCAGTGGATACTCCAAAGGCCAACCAAAAGATTCTTCTAGACATCTTCAGGTACCCCAAGAAGAATATAAAAAAGAGAAGAGTCTTTGACTCCTCTCTCAAGAGAGTTGTATTATCCATTCATGGTAGAATCAGGAGGACTTCTACAACCGAGGATCACTAACCCTGGGCATTTTCCACTTGAACATTTCAACACTTCTTTCTGGGCACCATCCTCCACTCATCTATGACTTAATCAGTCCAAGCACCCAGGCTTATACTACTAGGCAAATAATCTTTCTATGGGGACATCGACTAACCCACAATAAAATACCTAGAGATACTGGCATTTGGAAGTACCCAAGGAATTTCTGGATCCCACCTTATTCCCTGTGGAGAGACCAACTACTCAACAAGCCCCATTACACATTGTTATCTTTATAGTACCTCATTCTTTTTTTCTTTCTTTTTGGAGACAGGGTCTTGCTCTATTGCCTAGGCGGAAGTAGAGTGGCACCATCATAGCTCACTGCAGTCTCAAACTCCTGGGCTCAAGTGATTCTCCCTCCACAGTCTCCCAAATAATGGGGATTATAGGTATACACCACCATGTCCTGATCATTTATTTATTTATTTTTGTACAGATAGGGTCTTGTTATATTGCCCAGGCTGGTCCTAAACTCCTGGCCTCAAGCAATCTTGCCACCTTGGCTTCCAAAGCCCTGGGATTACAGGTGTAAGCCACTGTGCCTGGCCTAGTGCCTCATTCTTTAATATAAACAGATAGTTAATGATTACCAGAAAATTGAGGAAAGCCTCTAACATAAATGACAAAGATCAAAATAAATATACAGAAAAAATTAACTCAGTGGTAACAGAAATAATGCAAGAAGCAAAGGAAAATGGAAAAAAACCCTTAATATTCTTTAAAAAAAGATACTGTGTCACTAAATAAGAATAAAATGCTGCTTCTAAAAAAGAAACATTCAGAGAACAAAAAAGCATTCTTGGAAATTAAAAATAAGAACTCTTCAAAATTTAGAGCTTTATTTTGCTCTCACATATCAGCAGCCTGGAAGTAAGAAACTCCGGGGCTTCCACATTTCACACAGCAGGCAAGAGCAAGTAAAGAAGGCTATGTCTCTGCCCTCAAGAGACTTCAAGGAAGTCTTTCACTCACCATTTCCATCCAGCTGAATAGAACGTAGTCATCTGGATAAACTTAGCTTGCAGGAGAGACTGAGAAATGAGTTATATGACCAAGTGACTAGTTAAACACGAGTTTTACTATTAAGTAAAAAGAGGAGAATGGATCTAAAGATCACAGAAAAACTAGAAGATAAAGACATGAAATTTTATAATGTCTCATGAAGCAAAATAAAAAAGAAAGTTAGATGGAAAATAGGAGAGAAAGTATGATAAATGTTCTAGAAGGAGAGAGTAGTCCCCAGGAGAGGAGGAAATAAATTAAATATCAAAAACATGCCTCATAACCAAAATAACCTGAGTCCCTTAATTGAAGGAATTCATCAAGTGCCCAACACTTTGAATATAAAGGGCCCACACCAGTAATAAGTAACACTTGTTAAATTTTAACTGTGTGCCAGGTATCAATTTAAGCACTTAACATGTATTAACCCCATTTAATTTTCAAAACAACAGTGTGAGTACTGCTACTATTCCCATTTTACAAATGGATAAACTGAGGCAGATCATTTAGCTAGTAAGTGGTGGTGTTCTGTGTTCCTGCAGAGGAGGAATGCATTCAGATGTCTAACCTGATAACACTACACAAGTACCAAGAAGGCACAAAGAGATGTATTGTGCATATTATGAGGTTTTCCATGCTTCAGGCTTACAAGCAGGTCAGCAAATGAGAGAGGCAGGAGGGGTAACTGGTTTTGGGTTTAATTGTGGCTAGCGGGTAGGGCGGGGGTAAGGGTTTTCATTAACAGGTTAGGGCTTGCAAGATTTGAACTTCCCAAAGGAGGGTGCACTTTTTTTTACTGACTTGCCTACATGTAGGGCAAGATGGTAAGAGGGAGGATGGGGATTAAAAGCTGTCAGCTGGCCAGTCTTGGTGGCTCAAACCTGTAATCCCAAAACTTTGGGAGGCTGAGGTGTGCGAATCACGTGAGGTCAGGAGTTTGAGATCAGCCTGGCCAACATGGTGAAACCCCATCTCTACTAAAAATACAAAAATTAGCTGGGCGTGGTGGTGCATGCCTGTAATCCCAGTTCACTCTGGAGGCTGAGGCAGGAGAATTGTTTGAACTCTGGAGGTGGAGGTTGCAGTGAGCCAAGATCGCGCCACTGCACTCCAGCCTGGGCGACTGAGCAAGACTCTGTCTCAAATAAATAAAAAATAAGTAAATAAGTAAAACCTGTCAGCAGTCAAATATTAAAAATGGAGTCTGACTCTTTATTAAAAGCTGCAATTCAAGTCAAAGCACTTGCAAAGCTGTAGGGATAAGGACAAGATTCTAAAAGTTTCCAGAAAGAAATAGGTCACACACAAGTCAGGAATCAGAAGAAAATCAGACTTTCCACAACTAACACAGGAAGATAGAAACCAGTGGTGCGATACCTTCAAAATTCAGAAGGATAATGATTTCTAAGCTAGAAATCTATGCCCAGCCATACTATCAATTCAGTGTGAGGGTGGAATAAAGATATTTTCAGAAAAGCAAAGTTCAAGAAATCTAATTATCAGGTACCCTTTATCAGGGACTACTGGAGGATATGCACGACTGTATGGTATATTTTCAATTTTCTGTATATAATGATGTTTGACATCTTTAAAAATCTGGCTGGGGTTTGGGCTCAGTAGCTCATGCCTATTACCATAGCACTTTGGGAGGCTGAGGCAAATGGATCACTCAAGCCCAGGAGACTGAGACTAGCAACATAGCAAAACCTCATCTCTACAAAAATTACAAAACTTGGCTGGTGTGGTGGGCAAGGCTGTAGTCTTGGCTACTGGGGGTGGGGTGGTGCTGAGGTTGGAGGATCTCCTGAGCCTGGGGAGGTGGAAGCTGCAGTGAGCTGTGATGGCGCCAATGCACTCTAGCCTGGAGGACAGAGTGAGGCCCTGTCTCAAAAAAGGAAAAAAAAAAAAAATCTGGAGAGAAACTGCCCCTCCTGGGGCCGGTCAATTCTTAGAGATGGCAAAGGGCTCAGCGGGAGCTGTACTTTGTCTGGCCCACAGACCCCAAGAAGCAACATTCATCTGCTTTAATCATGCCAGAGCCAAGTACCAGGCAACTAGAGATCATCCCTATAGCTTAGAGCCTACCCAAATCATTCAAATTTGTCATTCCTAAACCCAGCCCTGCCTTTCCCAAGGAAATCCCAATTAAGGTTCTAGCTTAGGTTTTTCACTTGTTCCTGTCTTGAGCCACTAAGCCAAAACCTGGTGCCTTCCCCTGTGATCCTGTGTGGCATGCAGTGATCCCTTCTCTAAGACTTGTAAGTATAATAAGCTTTGTTTTCATGAGCCTCTCCTGTGCCTCCCCTTGTGGCTGCACCTGACTGACCATGTCACAAGAACGCAAAACCATCATCAAAATTAGAAAGCAAGAAAGAGGAAGACACATAACTAAGGAAAGCAGGAGAGCTAAGAAAAGAGAAGAATGGTGGCGGGGGGGAGGGAGGATTTGTCAGCATGACAGTGAATGGGGCAAGACCTGTCCCGCAGGCATAGAGTGGCTGCAATGAGATGAGTGCTCTAGCAGTGATGTCTTCCAGAAAAACAGGAACTGATATGTCACCATTTAAAAAAAAATTCACGGCCATACTGACAGGTGATTTCATAGCTGGGAATGAGTTAATGATAAATACACAGACGACTAAGATGGAATTGTCAGTTCAGGAAAAGACAAAAGAAAAGGCATATAATCATACTACTACTCTTTGTGGCTTAGCTGCAAACAACAATAACAAGTACATATACAGCATTTGGTATGTGCTAGGCACTATTCTAAGTGTCTTTCATTTATTAACTTATTTAAGCCTCCCAGCGACTCATTTTACAGATCAGAAATATTTGGCAAAGATGTTAAGTAAAGGTACTTGTCAAATATTACAGAGTATATTAGTCTCCTGCTGCTAAAACAAATTACCACAAACTTGATAGCTTAAAACAATACAAATTCATTATCTTATAGTTCTGGAGGCCAAAAAGAGGTTTCTATGAGCTAAAATCAGGGTGTTGGCAGGCCTGTATTCCTTCTGGAGCTCTAGGGGGAACCCCTTTCCTAGTCATTTCCATTTTCTAGGGATCACACACATTGCCTGGCTGGTGGCCTCTTCCTCCATCTTCAAAGCCGGCAATGTAGCATTTTCTTGCCCTCTGACTCTGCTTCTGTTCTTACAACTGTCTCTGATTCTGATTCCTCTGCCTTCCTCTAACAGGGACTCTTGTGATTACATTCGGCCCACCTACCAATCCAGGATAATCTCTCTATCTCAGAATCCTTAATTTAGTCACAACTTCAAAGTCCCTTTTACTATGACAGTTAACATATTCATAGGTTCTGGGGATCAGGGTGTGGGCATTTTTGAGGGGACAGTATTCAGCCTGTCAAACACAGCTAGGGGTAGAGGCAAGATTCAAACCTAAGTAACTGATCTCCAGAATTGTTACTCTTAATCACTATGCTTCGGGGCCTTTATGACAATACTCACATAGTCATCATCATTTGAATACCAAATAGGGCTCTAACGAAGTTTGGGGTGTAACCACATTGGGAGGATAGGGAGTAGTATAGGGAGCTCTCTAATGCCACTCATTACATAGCATTTGGTATGTGCTAGGCACTGTTCTTTGTCTAGCAAATACTGAATGCTATGTAGTGAGTGGCATTAGAGAGCTAATTCTTCATATTTCACAGCAGAAAGGCAAGGGATAGGCTAGTCTAAAACAACAACAAAAAAATCCAAGAATAAGTATATAAGCGTTTCTTAATATATGAGAAATAGATACCTCAAAAGAAGCAGATAAAAGCAGAAAAGAAGGCCGGGCACAGTGGCTTACGCCTATTATCCCAGCACTTTGGGAGGCCGAGGCGGGCGGATCACCTGAGGTCGGGACTTTGAGACCAGCCTGACCAACATGGAGAAACCCCATGTATTTTGTAAAAATACAAAATATTAGCCAGGCATGGTGGCACATGCCGGTAATCCCAGCTACTTGGGAGGCTGAGGTAGGAGAATCGCTTGAACCCAGGAGGCAGAGGTTGCAGTGAGCTGACAGTGCCATTGTACTCCAGCCTCGGCAACAAGAGTGAAACTCTGTCTAAAAAAAGAAAAAAAGAAAAAAAAGGTAGAAAGGCATTGCCTCAAAAGTGGCAGGGGGAACTGGTGATTTTTGTTATCAGCTGTGAAAAACCAATTGATTTTACAAACTGTGTGTAGGTATTTCTTTGATTAAACACATTTCATTAGAAAACCCCAAGGTGTGAATATGTGACTCTGTTTAAGGAGCTTCTGTCTGTAGTGTCCTCCCTGCCAGTCTTCACCGTCATGTTTTCCAGCTCCCTGACCTTTCAGGATCCTGTTTCTTGTCTTTGGCTCTTTGCACGATAGCTGGGTTTGGCTGACTTACCTCAGCCTTAGCACCCTCCCTTGGACACAGCTTTGGTATTTGTCCTCCAACTGGAAGTCCTGGGACTCTGGGTGTCTAAACCTCTGCTGTCAGAAGCAGGGCTAAACAAGGACTTAGGTGGCTTTGGTGAGTTCCAGGCATGGCTTGTGGGCAAAGCACCTCTCTCCCATGTTTATGTGGTCCAAGCCAGAAGGCAAATATCAGAATCAAAGGCGAAAGTATCGTTCATACACCAGGGAGTTAATCTTAGGGGCAACACAGAGAACAGGAGCAAGGTCGTAGAGGCAACGTGAGATGAATGAACAGCAGTTAAGGAATGGAAGTGCCTTCTGAGAACAAGGAGTAGCAAAGGGGACTGAGGCACTGGAGTGGTCCTTGAGAGGGGGTGACAGCAAATGGGCCATCCAAAGGTTTGGGTCGTGGGCCTGTCATTCCAAATCCTCCAATAGCTTTTCTTTTTCTTTTCTTTCTTTCTTTTCTTTTTTTTTTTTTTTTTTGAGATAGAGTCTTGCTCTGTCACCCAGGCTGGAGTGCAGTGGCACCATCTCGGCTCACTGCAAGCTCCGCCTCCTGGGTTCATGCCAGTAGCTGGGACTACAGGTGCCTGCCACCACACCCAGCAAATTTTTTTTATTTTTAGTAGAGATGGGGTTTCACCATGTTAGCCAGGATGGTCTCGATCTCCTGACCTCGTGATCCACCCGCCTCGGCCTCCCAAAGTGCTGGGATTACAGGCGTGAGCCACCGCGCCTAGCTCAAATCCTCCAAGAGTTTTTCTAGACTCATGGTAGATGGCACTTTTCTGTCCCTTTTGAAGTTAGGCATGGATATGTGATTTTCTTTGCCCAGTAAAATGTAGTAGAAGCATATGTGCTTTGGACAGATTTTTTATTTTTTATTTTTTCGAGACTGAGTCTCGCTCTGTTGCCCAGGCTGGTGTGCAGTGGTGCAATCTCTGCTCACTGCAACCTTTGCCTCCTGGGTTCAAGTGATTCTCCTGCCTCAGCCTCTAGAGTAGCTAGGATTACAGGCACCTGCCACCACACCTGGCTAATTTTTGTAGTTTTAGTAGAGATGGGGTTTTGCCATGTTGGTCAGGCTGGTCTCCAACTCCTGACCTCAAGTGATCCACCCACCTTGGCCTCCCAAAGTGCTGGGATTACAGGCGTGAGCCACCACACCTGGCCTGTACAGGTACTTTAAAAGCCAGTACACCATATTCCACATCTTCTTTGTATCACAGTGATCAAGTAGCAGACGTTGAGATGGAGCCTCCATCAGCCTGGGTCTCTTGAGTAACTACAGTGAGAGACGCCTCTGCTGAATCACAGTGGACATAAAGAGTGACAAACTTTTGCTGTATTAAGACTCTGAGACTTTAGGATTGTTTGTCATCAGCCTGACCTAACCCATGATGCCTGATATAGGTCCTAAAGTCCAGTCACTGTTCTGAAGTCAGAGACTTTGTCTTAAGAACTCAATGAGCAAGGCAAGGGTTTTGCCTTAAGAACTTAATGGGTCAAGTCCAGAAAACCAAGTTCACTCAGATAATCCAAAGGACAGGAGCAGTGCCTCAAATGATGGCAAAGTCAAGAGCCAAGAGCTGAGAAGAACTGGACCGGCATGAGAACAGGTTGGAAGTAAAGCTCAGAGAATGCTTGTTAATTTCTAGGGAAGGAAGTGAATTAAAGTGAGTAATATCTGTCTTTATTTTTTTCTCAGCTCTGATCCACAGGGTGGTCTGGTAGGTTTGAAGGCTCAAGGTCAAGTGGACATGAGGGTGGTGGAAGCATCAGTACTATGCAGTTTGTGGAGCTTCAGGTTGGTAGTACAGGGAGATGTAGGAACACAGTGCAGGTGCTCTGATTAGAGAGAAGGAGCAAAGTGTTGAAAACAAACCCTGTGACGATGAGGAGCTCTGTAGAGGCACACAGATGTTGATGATAGGTTCCCTTTGAGCCACTGAATAAGATGTTCCATTTGGTCATCACTGTGTGTAGTGGACAGTATTCAGCTGGACAAGGTTGTAGACTTCTAAGCTGGGAGATGAACTGAAAGTGAGGTCAGAGGTCAAATGATGAGTCCTCTGTAAAGGAAGATCTGATTAATAGACTGTCTCCAGGGGTGCAGATTAGGGCTAATATGAAAAATGTCCTTGTTAGAAAGTTGGGACAGGAACATTCAAGGCAGCACTGAGTGTTGGACAGGACACATTAATTCCTCAGGTGTCTCAGGTGTTCCTTCAGTGTGTAGATGCCATGTAGCAGTAATGTGTAGGATGCCATTTTTGATTCTGGCCTTTGGAGACCATATTCAGGGCTAAGTATAACTAGTCAGGAAGCATGGTGGCAGAGCATCAACCTGAACACATGCCACCTGAGCTTTAGGGAAACAGTGTCTACCTGGCAGTTTTGGCTGCCTAGATTATATGATATTGGAAACTCAGAATAGTAAAAAGAGAAAGCCTACCTTGTATCAACAGAACTGCCCCGCACGTGGCAGCTGCTATAGGCTATGATGAGATGTATGAGATGTATGCCCTACCTTCAGATGCTGAGACCTCAGGAAACAGTGGCTAAAAGCTAAAATTTCCATTCCCTGGGATAATATTTTGTCTCCACTGGGCTCAGCTTCCGTGCAAAATGGGCACAGGGTTGCAGTTAACAGACCTGATGTCCTTCTGAGATGCACATTATAGGTACCCCTATAACTTTGCTGTAAGCTAAGAGTCTAGAGACTATAAAATGCCATACGGGTTCAGACAAGGTCAAAGCAGAGACAAACAAACCCTACAGCCTCTGGATTACAGGACTTCCTCTGCTTCCTAGGACCTAACAAATCACTTTACCTTCTGAATTAGTCAATTAGTGGTGCTCTGAGGGTAGGAAAGGAGCGAATGAACCACTAGTAACATCCAGTGCCCCCAAATATGGCTATGAGCTACACTGAGGCCTTGGTAGTCGTGGTAGGAGCTGTTTACAAAGGTCACTGGGGGCTGGCTGAGGAATTGGTATTATGGTTTGTGAGAAGAGTTTCAGCTTCAGAAGAGGGAGTGCAGCTGCTTGGCTAGATCTCAGGCTGGGCACAAATTCAAGTGGATACTTGAACTAGGGAGGGGAGTGATGACAGACAGCCCCTCAGCTTCCCTGTAGGTGGTATGCATCCAAAACCTCTGGCATTGATGTGACAGAGGAACTGATGCTCCAGGTCCCAAGCAATGCTGCTGGGTGGCAGGCATGAGTCCTTCAGGAGATGCTCTGGTTATTGGCTTTCAGCTTGGAAAGGTCAAGACCCTCAGACAGTGTGGGCAGCATGTGACTAATAGGAGTTGGCTCTGGACACACTGCCTCCACAAACAGCTGGGTTCATGTGGTCATCTGGGTTACTGTCCTCTCTCCCTGCCTGCCCCCTACCCCAACATTTCAACTTCAGCAATATTGTTTCCTTTCTTCTTCCCAATTTTTTTTTTTTTTTTTTTTTTTTACAGAAAGTGGGTCCAGTCAACCACAAGGCTTTGTTTTGCTGAGTTGAGTATGCAAATACACAAGGACCTGTAGTCCTTCTCCACACAGTGCTTAACTTTCTCTGTAAAGAAACACTGAACAAATATTCTTTAAGCACTGATTTAATGGAACATCAAATCATTGACTTCTTTGGGTACTTGCATGTACTGATCTGCCCCTTCTATCTGCCCTAAGAAGAGGATTCTAAGTATAACTGGAATGCAGAAAAACTCTTCATGTAGTTGAGGTCTACAGCACAGCACCAAACAGTTCAATGAAACATCAATGTGAAGATGCCAGGCAGAGACATGGGAGCCAGGAATGGGGCCATGCAAGAGTAGTCAGCCACAGTGAGGCAGGGCAAGACTGGTGTGACTGAATCATGACAGATCCTCCATGGTACTTGAAACCCCCTCCACTCCTCCATCAGGGACTAAATGAAAAAATGTCCCATCCCCCAAGATAGGGGCCCCAGCAGACCTCAAAGGCATAATCTGGCTGATGTTGGCATTGGTTAGGTCAATTAGGATAGAACAGCTGACAGAAACACATCCAGAGGGAGAGTCCAACAACTGTTTAAAAGAGAGCCAAGACTAAGATTGGAGAGGGAAAGTAGTGTCAGGTCTAAGAGGTGACAAAAGCAAATAAAGCTAGAAGGTTAGGAGCCAGATGGAAGGAAGGTAAGGAATAAAGGCAAACACCACCACCAACACCACCACCACCACCACCACCACCAACACAAAAGGGAAAGAGGACCTAGCTAGAACTTGTAAAAAGGGTCAAGATACCCAGGCCGGGCGCGGTGGCTCACGCCTGTAATCCCAGCACTTTGGGAGGCCAAGGGGGGTGGATCACGAGGTCAGGAGTTTGAGACCAGCCCGGCCAATATGGTGAAACCCCGTCTCTACTGTAAACACAAAAATTAGCCGGGCGTGGTGGCACACACCTGTAGACCCAGCTACTCTGGAGGCTGAGGCAGAAGAATTGCTTGAACCTGGGAGGCGGAGGTTGCAGTGAGCTGATATTGTACCACTGCACTCCAGCCTGAGCAATAGAGCAAGACTCTGTTTCAAAAAAAAAAAAAAAAAAAAAAAGGCAGGGGGCCAACCTCAAGGTGCTTGAGCAGGCTGGCCAAACTTAAATGCACAGGTTAGGAGGGAACATTATATAACTAAGAATACACATGATACTGTGATAGTTATTTAGTGGTAATGATGATATCAATGACCATTTATTTAAATAATAAGCTTTAAAATACCTTTGATACATTTCGAATAGTTGAGAAAATACAAATGTGTACTGGAGATGTTAGATAGCATTAGAGAATTATTGCTAATTTTGTTGGTTGTAATGGTGGTATTGCAGTTAATAGGGAGAATATTCTTAATGTTTTCGAGCTCTAAGAAAATAAAGATTAACTGTCATGATAACTGAAATTAACTTTGAAATGGTTTAGTAATACATACACACACATATATATATACACATATATGAAGTAAATATGACAAAAATTTAAAAAGTTTTGGATGCAGGTAATACTTTCATGTACTATTCTTTTGTTTTTCCTGTTTAAACATTTTTCTTAAAAATGTTATAAATAAAAGCTAACACTTAGTTTTTTTTTTTTTTTTTTTTTTTTTTTTTTTGAGATGGAGTCTGGCTCTGTCGCCCAGGCTGGAGTGCAGTGGCCGGATCTCAGCTTACTGCAAGCTCCGCCTCCCGGGTTTACGCCATTCTCCTGCCTCAGCCTCCCGAGTAGCTGGGACTGCAGGCGCCCGCCACCTCACCCGGCTAGTTTATTTTTTTGTGTTTTTTAGTAGAGACGGGGTTTCACTGTGTTAGCCAGGATGGTCTCGATCTCCTGACCTCGTGATCCACCTGTCTCGGCCTCCCAAAGTGCTGGGATTACAGGCTTGAGCCACCGCGCCCGGCCGCTAACACTTAGTTTTTATCAGTAGATCTACCAGAAACTAAAATACAGCTAGGTATAAAATGATTATGCTAATGAAAAATCAAGACTATGTGGGTGAAAATATGTTATCAATTTTCAATGTCGACCAGAAACATTGGGCAAAGGTCTTTATCACAAGGAAACTTTGCAGAGCAAATTTGAGATTAGAGATGGCTGATAAAATAGTTTCCAAATTTCTCCAGCAGTTTCTTAGGTCTCTCCTGATTTCAGTAATCTAAATATTCATTTGCAAATGCATCTATTTTAAGGGCATTGGGAGTAATAATTTCTTTTTGCAAGTACTTGTATCTGTTATATGATCTTTATCACTTTTGTCTAGCATTTTAGTTATGTCTTTGTGACTGTCTGATTTATTCCCCAGCAAAGTTGCCTTTTCTTCAAGGTTCATTTTTCAAAATTCTTGATTTCTCTATTCCACATGTACATGCCTGATAAGTACTTATTTATTAAAAACATATTTATTTAAGATTCATGTCCTGAATACATTTCCAGAACTCATAAACCTTACTACCATTATGCAATTTATCTTCTGCAAATCATTATTTTTCTACGGTAGCTTGCATGCTGAAAGCAAAGTGCATCCACATTCCCAATGATCAGAAGTGTCCCACTATACTCTGGGAACCAAAATTCCAAGAATACTTCCAGGTTCCAAATTTACCCCTCTGTAATGGAAAATCTCTCCTGCTGAGGTGGTAGTTTCTGATTGCACAATATTGTGTTCCCTTTCCAGGGCTGCAGGAGCCCAAACACTCTTTTGAAAACCTCTTTCCCTACTAGAAACACAGGCTGTTCATTTAGCAATTAGAGCTGTCAGCACAGCAAGCTGGCAAGAGAGAGAGCAGCATCTGTTTCTGGGCAGGGAGCCCTTGGCAGAGCCAGGAGTTGAGGGACTGGGGAAATAGGTAGGACAGTGGCTCTAATTTGTCACTTCCCCAGCACTTATGTATTTGCATCTTGTATCCTGAAAAGTGATATATGTATTAATTTCACCTATATACTGGAGAGGAAAATTAGAAAATGTGGGAAGTAGATAAGAACAAGAATGGTCTGTGGGTCTCCAAGGTCTTGTACATAGTGATACTGCCTCATCCATTCATCTCTTCATTCAACACCCACCTACTGACTGTCTTTTCTATATCTGCTGCTGAGCTTGGTGCTATGGACTACTGGTGAATGTGAGATGGTTCTTGTCCTTGAAGGGCACACAGTGAGTGGGAAAAAATAAGTATAAATGAGAGCTACAAAGGATTACAGACTTTATGGGGGCATGGGGAACCCATACAAACAGGAATGGAATAAACTGTGGATCTCCAGTATCCACCTGCCCTTTTGTTCTTAGGAGCCATATTTCCTAACCATTTACCATGTGAATTCTTTCCAAGCTGCTGCTTTAAGATTTTCCGTTATCTAACCAGAAGCCTCAAATTCCTCAAATTTTTATGGCACATGCTATTTGTCCATAGCTATTTAGGTTTTGCCACCTAAATACATAGTATAAATCTTGCATCCTAAGATAAGTACCTAATGATTGTGGTAAGTGTCCTGTACTTTTACATAATGGCTAATTATATAATAGCTAGCAAATATACTTTTTGAGTACTTTCGACGTTAACTTGCTGTGTGGCCATTTGGCAAGGTCCCTCATCTCTCTTCTAGCTCTCAGATATTCCATCTGAAAAATGAAGAGATTTGTTCTGCCCTCCTTATCCCCTCCTTGAGTTGATGACCAAGGGCTCTGAAGAATGAATATATTTTATCTAAGCAAGGGTGTCTATTTTTCTAGACAAAATGATAGTTTATATTAATAAACAAATCTAATGAGCCAGAAAAATATTAAAAGGCTGGCAAACCAGAAAACTATTAAAAGGGTAGCAAATGTGTCCAGAAATGTCATTATCAAGAGATAAGCCGTTTCCTTCCATATAACTCTCTCTTAAACCACCCCCCACCACACACAGCCACAGATGGGACTGTTGTATACATAATGTTCTCTAGTCTCCTTTTCTCATTTGAAAAAAATATTGAGCATTTTTTCATGCTAATAAATCACAGCTATCATTTTTCTTTTTTTATTATTATACTTTATGTTCTAGGGTACATGTGCACAATGTGCAGGTTTGTTACATAGGTATACATATGCCATGTTGTTTTGCTGCACCCACCAACTCATCATCTACATTAGGTTTTTCTCCTAATGCTATCCTCCCCCAGCCCCCCACCTCCTGACAGGCCCTGGTGTGTGATGTTCCCCGCCCTGTGTCCACGTGTTCTCGTTGTTCAGCTCCCACCTATGAGTGAGAACATGCAGTGTTTGGTTTTCTGTCCTTGTGATAGTTTGCTTAGAATGATGGTTTCCAGCTTCATCTTTGTCCCTGCAAAGGAAATGAACTCATCTTTTTTATGGCTGCATAGTATTCCATGATGTGTATGTGCCACATTTTCTTTCCTTCCTTCCTTCCTTCCTTCCTTCCTTCCTTCCTTCGTTCCTTCCTTCCTTCCTTCCCTCCCTCCCTCCCTCCCCCCTCCTACCCCCTTCCTTCCTTCCTTTCTTCCTTCCTTCCTTCCTTCCTTCCTTCCTTCCTTCCTTCCTTCCTTCCTCCCTCCCTCCCTCCCTCCCTCCCTCTTTCTTTCTTTCTCTCTCTCTCTCTCTCTCTCTCTCTCTCTCTCTTTCTTTCTTTCTTTCTTTCTTTCTTTCTTTCTTTCTTTCTTTCGACGGAGTTTCACTCTGTTACCCAGGCTACAGTGCAGTGGCATGATCTCAGCTCACTGCAAGCTCCGCCTCCTGGGTTCACGCCATTCTCCTGCCTCAGCCTCCTGAGTAGCTGAGACTACAGGCACCCACCACCAGGCCCGGCTAATTTTTTGTATTTTCAGTAGAGACAGGGTTTCACTGTGTTAGCCAGGATGGTCTCGATCTCCTGACCTTGTGATCCACCTGCCTTGGTCTCCCAAAGTGCTGGGATTACAGGCGTGAGCCACCAGGCCCAGCCATGTGCCACATTTTCTTAATCCAGTCTATCATTGATGGACATTTGGGTTGGTTCCAAGTCTTTGCTATGGTGAATAGTGCTGCAATAAACATAAGTGTGCATGTGTCTTTATAGTAGCATGATTTATAATCCTTTGGGTATACACCCAGTAATGGGATCACTGGGTCAAATGGTATTTCTAGTTCTAGACCCTTGAGGAATTGCCACACTGTCTTCCACAATGGTTGAACTAATTTACACTCCCACCAACAGTATACAAGCATTCCTATTTCTCCACATCCTCTCCAGCATCTGTTGTTTCTTGACTTTTTAATGATCACCATTCTAACTGGTGTGAGATGGTATCTCATTGTGGTTTTGATTTGCATTTCTCTGATGACCAGTGATGATGAGCATTTTTTCGTATGTTTGTTGGCTGCATAAATGTCTTCTTTTGTGAAGTGTCTGTTCATATCCTTTGCCCACTTTTTGATGGGGTTGTTTTTTTATTGTGAATTTGTTTAAGTTCTTTGTAGATTCTAGATGTTAGCCCTTTGTCAGATGGGTAGATTGCAAAGATTTTCTCCCATTCTGTAGGCTGCCTATTCACTCTGATGATAGTTTCTTTTGCTGTGCAGAAGCTCTTTAGTTTAATTAGATTCCATTTGTCAATTTTGGCTTTTGTTGCCATTGCTTCTTGTGTTTTAGTCATGAAGTCTTTGCCCATGCCTATGTCCTGAATGGTATTGCCTAGGTTTTCTTCTAGGGTTTTTATGGTGTTAGGTCTTACATTTAAGTCTTTAATCCATCTTGAGTTAATTTTTGTATATGGTGTAAGGAAGGGATCCAGTTTCAGCTTTCTACATATGGCTAGCCAGTTTTCCCAGCACTATTTATTAAATAGGGAATCCTTTCCCCATTGCTTCTTTTTGTCAGGTTTGTCAAAGATCAGATGGTTTTAGATGTGTGGTGTTATTTCTGAGGCCTCTGTTCTGTTCCATTGGTCTATATATCTGTTTTGCTACCAGTACCATGCTGTTTTGGTTACTGTAGACTTGTAGTATAGTTTAAAATCAGGTAGCATGATGCCTCCAGCTTTGTTCTTTTTGCTTAAGATTGTCTTGGCTATGTGGGCTCTTTTCTGGTTCCATATGCACTTTAAAGTAGTTTTTTCCAATTCTGTGAAGAAAGTCAGTGGTAGCTTGATAGGGATAGCATTGAATCTATAAATTAGCTTGGGCAGTATGGCCATTTTCACAATATTGAGTCTTCCTATCCATGAGCATGGAATGTTCTTCTATTTCTTTGTGTCCTCTTTTATTTTGTTGAGCAGTGGTTTGTAGTTCTCCTTGAAGGGGCCCTTCACATCCTTTGTAAGTTGGATTCCTAGGTGTTTTATTCTCTTTGTAGCGATTGTGAATGGGAGTTCACTCATGATTTGGCTCTCTGTCTGTTATTGGCATATAGGAACGCTTGTGATTTTTGCACATTAATTTTGTATGCTGAGACTTTTCTGAAGTTGCTTATCAGCTTAAGGAGATATTGGGCTGAGATGATGGGGTTTTCTAAATATACAATCATGTCATTTGCAAACAGAGACAATTTGACTTCCTCTTTTCCTAATTGAATTCCCTTTATTTCTTTCTATTGCCTGATTGCCCTAGCCAGAACTCCCCACACTATGTTGAATAGGAGTGGTGAGAGAGGGCATCCCTGTCTTGTGCTAGTTTTCAAAGGGAATGCTTCCAGGTTTTGCCCATTCAGTATGATATTGGCTGTGAGTTTGTCATAAATAGTTCTTATTATTTTGAGATACATTCCATCAATACCTAGTTTATTGAGCATTTTTAGTATTAAGGGCTGTTGAATTTTGTCAAAGGCCTTTTCTGCATCTATTGAGATAATCAAGTGGTTTTTGTTATTGGTTCTGTTCATGTAATGGGTTACGTTTATTGATTTGTGTGTGTTGAACCAGTCTTGCATCCTAGGGATGAAGCCAACTTGATCGTGCTGGACAAACTTTTTGATGTGTTACTGGATTTGGTTTGTCAACATTTTCTTGAGGATTTTCGCATCTATGTTCATCAGGGATATTGGTCTAAAATTCTCTTTTTTTGTTGTGTCTCTACCAGGCTTTGGTATCAGGATGACGCTAGCTTCATAAAATGAGTTAGGGAGGATTCCTTCTTTTTCTATTGATTGAAATAGTTTCAGAAGGAATGGTACCAGCTCCTCTTTGTACCTCTGGTAGAATTCGGCTGTGAATACGTATGGTTGTGGACTTTTTATTTTGTTTAGTAGGCTATTAACTATTGCCTCAATTTCAGAACCTGTTGTTGGTCTATTCAGAGATTCAACTTCTTCCTGGTTTAGGGAGGGTGTATGTGTCTAGGAATTTTCCATCTTATTTAGATTTTCTAGTTTATTTGCGTAGAGGTGTTTATAGTATTCTCTGATGGTAGTTTGTATTTCTGTGGGATTGGTGGTGATATCCCCTTTATCATTTTTTGTTGCATCTATTTGATTCTTCTCTCTTTTCTTCTTTATTAGTCTTGCTAGCAGTCTATCTATTTTGTTGATCTTAAAAAAAAAAAAACCAGCTCCTGGATTCATTGATTTTTTGAAGGGTTTTTTATGTCTCTATCTCCTTCAGTTCTGCTCTGATCTTAGTTATTTCTTGCCTTCTGCGAGCTTTTGAATGTGTTTGCTCTTGCATCTCTGGGTCTTTTAATTGTGATGTTAGGGTGTCCATTTTAGATCTTTCCTGCTTTCTCTTGTGGACATTTAGTGCTATAAATTTCCCTCTACACACTGCTTTAAATGTGTCCCAGAGATTCTGGTATGTTGTGTCTTTGTCCTGATTGGTTTCAAAGAACATCTTTATTTCTGCCTTCATTTCGTTATGTACCCAGTAGTCATTCAGGAGCAGGTTGTTCAGTTTCTATGTAGTTGTGCGGTCTTGAGTGAGTTTCTTAATCCTGAGTTCTAATTTGATTACACTGTGGTCTGAGAGATACTTTGTTGTGATTTCTGTTCTTTTACATTTGCTGAGGAGTGTTTTACTACCAATTATGTGGTCAATTTTAGAATAAGTGTGATGTGGTGCTGAGAAGAATGTATATTCTGTTGATTTGGGGTGTAGAGTTCTATAGATGTCTATTAGGTCTACTTGGTCCAGAGCTGAGTTCAGGTCCTGGATATCCTCGTTAACCTTCTGTGTCATTGATCTGTCTAATATTGACAGTGGGGTGTTAAAGTCTCCCATTATTATTGTGTGGGAATCTAAGTCTCTTTGTAGGTCTCTAAGGGCTTGCTTATGAATCTGGGTGCTCCTGTATTGGGTGCATATATATTTAGGATGGTTAGGTCTTCTTGGTAAATTGATCCCTTTACCATTATGTAGTGGCCTTCTTTGTCTCTTTTGATCTTTGTTGGTTTAAACTCTGTTTTATCAGAGACTAGGATTGCAACCACTGTTTTTTTTTTTTTTTTTGCTTCCCATTTGCTTGGTAGATATTCTTCCATCCCTTTATTTTGAGCCTATGTGTGTCTTTGCACGTGAGATGGGTCTCCTGAATACAGTACACCAGTCTTGACTCTATCCAATTTGCCAGTCTGTGTCTTTTAATTAGGGCATTTAGCCCATTTACATTTAAGGTTAATATTGTTATGTTTGAATTTGATCCTGTCATTATGATGTTACTTTTGCCCGTTAATTGATGCAGTTTCTTCATAGCATCAATAGTTTTTACCATTTGGCACATTTTTGCAGTGGCTGGTATAGGTTGTTCTTTTCCATGTTTAGTGCTTGCTTCAAGAGCTCTTGTAAGGCAGGCCTGGTGGTGACAAAATCTCTCAGCATTTGCTTGTCTGTGAAGGATTTTATTTCTCCTTCACTTATGAAGCTTAGTTTGGCTGGATATGAGATTCTGGGATGAAAATTATTTTCTTCAAGAATGTTGAGCCAGGCGCAGTGGCTCATGCCTGTAATCCCAGCACTTTGGGAGGCCGAGGTGGGCAGATCACAAGTTCAGGAGATCGAGACCATGGTGAAACCCTGTCTCTACTAAAATTACAAAAAATTAGCCGGGTGCGATGCCAGGTGCCTGTAGTCTCAGCTAATCCATAGGCTGAGGCAGGAGAATGGCGAGAACCCAGGAGGTGGAGCTTGTAGTGAGCCGAGATCATGCCACTGCACTCTAGCCTGGGTGACACAGCAAGACTCCATCTCAAAAAAAAAAAAAAAAAAAAAAAAAAAAAGAATGTTGAATATTGGCCCCCACTCTCTTCTGGCTTGTAGGATTTCTGCTGAGAGATCCGCTGTTAGTCTGATGGGCTTATCTTTGTGGGTAACCCGACCTTCCTCTCTGGGCCCTTAACATTTTTTTCCCTAATTTCAACCTTGGTGAATCTGAAAATTATGTGTCTTGGGGTTGCTCTTCTCAAGGAGTAGATTTGTGGTGTTCTCTGTATTTCCTGAATTTGAATGTTGGCCTGCCTTGCTAGGTTGGGGAAGTTTTCCTGGATAACATCCTGAAGAGTGTTTTCTAAGTTTGTTCCATTCTCCCCATCACTTTCCGGTACACCAGTCAAATGTATATTTGGTCTTTTCACATAGTTCCCATATTTTCTGCAGGCTTTGTTCATTTCTTTTCACTCTTTTTTTCCTCTAATCTTATCTTCTCACTTTATTTCATTAATTTGATCTTCAGTCACTGATATGCTTTCTTCCACTTGATCAAAATGGCTACTGAAGCTTGTGCATGCATCACGAAGTTCTTGTGCCATGGTTTTCAGCTCCATCAGGTCATTTAAGGTCTTCTCTACACTGTTTATTCTAGTTAGCCATTCGTCTAACCTTTTTTCAAGGTTTTTAGCTTCCTTGCAATGGGTTAGAACATGTTCCTTTAGCTCGGAGATGACCTTCTGAAGCCTACTTCTGACAACTTGTCAAACTCATTCTCCATCCAGTTTTGTTCTCTTGCTGGCAAGGAGCTGCAATCCTTTGGAGGAGAAGAGGTGCTCTGGTTTTTGGAATTTTCAGCTTTTCTGCTCTGGTTTCTCTCCATCTTTGTGGTTTTTATCTACCTTTGGTCTTTGATGTTGGTTACCTACAGATGGGATTTTTGTCTTTTGTTGATATTGATGCTATTCTTTTCTGTTTGTTAGTTTTCCTTCTAACAGTCAGACCCCTCAGCTGCAGGTCTGTTGGAGTTTGCTGGAGGTCCACTCCAGACCCTGTTTTCCTGGGTATCACCAGTGGAGGCTGCAGAACAGCAAATATTGCTGCCTGATCGTTCCTCTGGAAGCTTCGTCCCAGAGGGGCTCTGGCTGTTTGAGGTGTCTGTCGGCCCCTACTGGGAGGTGTTTCTCAGTCAGGCTACACGGGGGCCAGGGGCCCACTTGAGGAGGCAGTCTGTCCATTTTCGGAGCTCAAACACCATGCTGAGAGAACCACTGTTCTCTTCAGAGCTGTCAGACAGAGACGTTTAAGTCTGCAGAAGCTGTCTGCTGCCTTTTGTTCTACTATGCCCTGCCCCCAGAGGTGGAATCTATAGAGGCAGCAGGCCTTGCTGAGCTGCAGTGGCCTCCACCCCATTTGTGCTTCCTGGCCTCTTTGTTTACACTGTGAGCTACTCAAGCAATGGTGGACACCACTGCCCCCGCCAGGCTGCAGCCTTGCAGGTTGATCTCAGACTGCTGCGCTAGCAGTTAGCAAGGATCTGTGGGTGCGGGGCCTGCTGAACCAGGCATGGTAGGGTATCTCCTGGTCTGACGGTTCTTAAGACTGTGGGAAAAGCACAGTATTTGGTCAGGAGTGTACCATTTCTCCAGGTACAGTCTGTCATGGCTTCCCTTGGCTCGGAAAGGGAAATCCCCTGATCCCTTATACTTCCCGGGTGAGGTGATGTCCCACCACTTCAGCTTGCCCTCTGTGGGCTGCACCCACTGTCCAACCAGTCCCAGTGAGATGAATCAAGTACTGCAGTTGGAAATGCAGAAATCACCTGTCTTCTGTGTTGTTCTCTCTGGGAGCTGCAGACCGGAGCTGTTCCTATTCAGCCATCTTGGAAACTATCCCCTATCATTTTTCTTTTACTTTCATTTTAGGTTCAGGGGTACATGTCCAGCTTTGTTACATGTAAATTGCATGTCATAGGGGTTTGGTTTACAAATTATTTCAGCACCCAGATAATAAGCATAGCACTGGATAGGTAGTTTTTTGATCCTTACCTTCCTCCCTCTCTCCATCCTCAGGTAGGCCTCAGTGTCTGTTGTTCCCTTGTGTCCATATGTACTCAGGGTTTAGCTCCCCCTTATAAATGAGAACATGTGGTATTTGGTTTTATGTTCCTGTATTCATTTATTTAGGCTAATGGCCTTTAGCTCCATCCATATTGCTACAGAGGACATGATCTTGTTCTTTTGATGGCTGTGTAGTATTCTATGGTATATATGTTCCACATTTTCTTTATCCAGTCTACCATTGATGGGCATTTAGGTTGATTCTATGTCTTTGCTATCATGAATAGTGCTGCAATGAACATACACATGCATGTGTCTTTATGGTAGAGTGATTTATATTCCTTCGGGCATATATTCAATATTCTACTTTGAGTTCTTTGAGAAATTGCCAAACTGCTTTCTACAGTGGCTGAACTAATTTATATTCCCACCAGCAGTGTGTAAGCATTTTTTTCTCTGCAACCTTGCCAACATCTGTTATTTTTTCACTTTTTAATAATAGCCCTTCTCACTGGTATAAGACAGTATCTTATTGTGGTTTTGGTTTGTATTTCTCTAACGATTAGTGATGTTGAACATTTTTTCATGCTTGTTGGCTGTGTGTTTGTCTTCTTTTGAAAAGTTAGACTATCATTTGTAATATATGTACAGGATTCCATTGTTGTATGTATGTCATAATTAACTGGCTCCCTATTAATTTTTGTGTTATTCCTGATATAAAATATCAGGATTAAAGCCCTTGCAAATATATCTTTAGAAATTTGTATTGTTCATTCCATAAGATAATTTATAGAAGTAAAATTGCTGAGTTACCTCCTCCCCAAAATGTAACTATTATGTAGAATTTTAAGCTGATTATTCTCTTGTTTTTCTTCATAATTTACCCCATTTGTATTTATTGATACATGCCTGCATAGAAGTTTCAAAAATTCTTATGTAGGGCAGACTTACCTGTCTTCTTTAGGATTTAAGACTTTTGTTTTATGTTTCAAAATGCCCCTCACCTCTATCTATATTCACTGTATTTTCTTTTAATGTCAGTTTCAACTTTTTACATTTAAGTGCAAAAATAATCTGGAATTTATCTATTTGATTTAGGAATTGAGGTGGGGGTTCAACTAATCTCCCCCAACAATGCCCAGATGGCTAACCAATTATCCCAATAGCATGGTTTTCAGTAATTTATGTTTCTTAAGAAGAAGAATACAATCCCTTTTTTTCTGCTTGCATGTTAGAAACCAAGGAAGACATGGTTCTAAGAATGTAATCCAGTGTCATAATACCAAGCTCTGACACCAATGTGAGGGGAGCTGTATATTAAAAAGTTAACAAATGTCCTTTCCTCTTTGGTTTATACTAAATTAGGAGTCATGTGTGCATCTTTTTAAATTGTTTTTTGTTCATTCACTTATTTATTCAACACATATTTGTTGAGTGCCTATTGTATATCAAATACTGAAGCTGGATTTCGGCTTCATCTGTCCCCATTTGTCCCTTTGGTCAGCTGCCTGACTATATGCAGTGGCCCTGGGCAGGAATGAAATCACTATGAAGGCAATACTTGAGCAAATGTCTGAAGGAAGTGGAAGAGTCAGCCCCATGGTTAATTGAAGGAAAGGCATTCTAAGGGAGAGAACAGCAAATGCAAAGATCCTGAGATAGGACTATGCTTGGCATATTTGAGGAGATGAAAAAACAGCTCTCATGGCTAGAATGAAGTAAACAAGAGGGAGAGTAGTAGTTGATGAGGTAAGAATGGTAAGTGGTCATATATAAGTAAGATTTGCAAACACAATAAAACGAAAGAATGGTAAGTGGGGATGTAGACAGTGTAGTGTCTTACGGGCTATTGTAAGAACTTTGGCTTTTACTGTTGAGTGAAATGATTTTACTTCATTTTAAAGGGATTTCTTCAGTTGGGTGGGAATAAACTACAGTAGGAGTAAGTGAGACCAATAAGGCAAGAGATGATAGTAGCCTAGATCAAGGTAGCAGCAATGAAGTAACTGGATGTGTGTGTGTGTGTGTGTGTGTGTGTGTGTGTGTGTGTGTGTGTGTGTGTTTATATTTTGAGATAGGCCCTCGTGCTGTCATCCAGGCTGGAGTGTAGTGGAGTTAATGGCTCAATGCAGCCTCAGCTTTCTAGGCTCAAGCAACCCTACTGCCTGAGCCTCCCCAGTACCTGGGACTACTGGTGTGTGCCACCACACTTGGCTATTTTCTTTCTGTAGAGACAGGGTCTTGCTATGTTGCCCAGTCTTGTCTCAAACTACTGGTCTCAAACTAATGGACACCAGTGTGAGGTTACAGGCATGAGTCACCTCTTTCAGCCCTATATATATTTTTAAGGCAGAACCGACAGGATTTGCTGCTGGATTGGATATGACAGGTGAATAAGAGAAGTCAAAGATGACCCCAGTACTTTCTGTCTGAGAAACTGGAAGAATGAAGTTGCCCACTTACTGAGATGGGGGAAGATATCATGAGGAGAAAGTTTGGGGAGAAGATCAGCATTCTGGTTTTGGAACTGTTAAGTTTGAGATGTCTGTTAGAAATCCTTACGAGTCTGGATTCTAGGAAAGAGTTCCAGCTGGAGATACAACAATGGGAGTTGGAAGTAAATAGAAAGTATTTAAACCAAGGAGCCTGGATGACATCACCAAAAGAGAGAGTGTAGGTGAGGAGAGGAGAGGGCCCCCACTGGCCTTCTTGCTGTTCCTCAAACATGTGGAACCATTCTTGCTTCAGGTGCTTTACCAACAATGCTCTTTCTCTAGACATTTGCAAGTCTCACTAGCTCACTTCATTAAAGCCTCTCAAATGTCACTTCTTCAGAACAAAGGATCACCCTGACCACCCTATTCAAATAGTATCCCTTCCCCTATGCTTACCAATGACTCTATTCCTTACTCTTTTATTTTTCTTCATAGCACTTCTCATTTTCTAAAATCACACATTCATTTGTCTACTTATTTATTATATACCTTCTTCATGAGGTCAGGGCTTTGCGTTTTAAAGAAATATATTATTTTAACCACCTATCCTAGTTTGGGATGTCCTAGGAGCAGACCCAGACAAGAATTTGAGTGTGATTGTTTATATGGGATATTATCCCAGGAAATGCCAGTAAGAGTATGAAGAAGTGAGACAGGAATGAGAAAGCAGTCAATAAAGGATGTTACCACTGTAGGTAACTGGAGCTTAATCCTGCATGGGAACTCTGGGCCTCAAAGAATATACTCTGAGGGGTATGACTGCCGAGCTATTAATATACCAACTCCTGTTAATCACTGAATGAGGGTCGTTTCTGGGTGTGTTAATTCTTATGTACTTCTGGCCTGATGAACCCACTGCCCATGGGCACACCTTATTGCTGAAGAGAGTTAACAGGCAAAGAGATGCAGATTCTGGTAATTAAAAGTGGGATGGTATGCACTATATTGGTAAGGCCTGCAGGTATATGGGTAGGGACAAAACAACACCTGCTATCTCATTCTATTCTTTGTACCTTGAATGTGCCTGGTGTATAGTAGATACTCAGTAAATACATGAACATTAAATGAAACTTGTTCACATGTTAAGGGAACATAATAGGTGATCTGCTTGCCTACCTCAGCCTCACAAAGTGCTGGGATTACAGGCATGAGGCACTGCACCTGGCCTCAGAAATGTATTTTAACTCCTTATAACGCCATCTGTTTTTTTTTTTCCACTGCTTGAAAGCTTACAGGATTATTTTTTAATTTACACTTGCCTAAGTCTGCCTTCAGTAAGCAGTCCTTGAGCTAACTCTTAAAGGAAGTATAGGAGTGTGTAAGTGGAGGAAGTGGCATGTGCTGAAGGGAGCAGCCAGGAGTTTGTGTGACTGGAGCACAGAGGTTGGGGAGAGATGGCAGGTAGGGAGGCTGGGCTTGCAGGCAGTTGCGGTATGATCTGTGTGGCAGATTGTATTTTCTACAGATGCCCACAACAACATCTCCACACTTGCTCATCTATAATGTGACCCGATTTTTTTTTTTTTTTTTTTTTTTTTGAGGCAGAGTCTTGTTCTGTCATCCAGGCTGGAGTACAGTGGCATGATCTCGGCTCACTGCAACCTCTGCCTCCCAGGTTCAAGTGATTCTCTTGCCTCAGCCTCCCGAGTAGCTGGGATTATAGGCATGCACCACCATGTCCAGCTAGTTGTTGTAGTTTTAGTAGAGACAGTGTTTCGCCATGTTGTCCAGGTTGGTCTCGAACTCCTGACCCCAAGTGATCCACCTGCCTCGACCTCCTAAAGTGCTGGGATTATAGGCATGTGCCACTGCACCCGGCCCTGATATTCTTTTAATTGCAAGGTAAAGTCTATGTACCCTCCCCTTGCATCTGGACAAATTTGCTTATAACCAACAAAATGTGGCAAAAGTGACACTAAAAATTCAGAGTCTGTTAAATGACGACGTAGCTTCCACTTTGTTCTCTGGAGGACTTGCACCTGGGACTCTGAAATGCTCTACCTTGAAGCCATCAAGCTACAAAGAAACCAAGCCACAAGGAGAGGCTACACATAGGTGCTGTCTTCAGCAGTCTTGATCTTCTCCACCTGGCCCAGGGACCAGACTAGTGAGTGAATGATCCTTCAGATGATCCTAATCACCATCTGCTGAGATACTTTCAGATAAGGCCCTAGATATCAAGAAACAGAGACAAACTCTGTTCCCATACCCTTTCCAAGTCTCTGACCCCCACGATCCACGAATCTAATAAGATGGTTGCTGTTTTATACCACTAAGCTTAGAGTAGTTTATTACCCAGGCATAATAACTGAACACTAACCATGTCAGAGTCAGGCATAATAACTGAACACTAACCATGTCAGGGCTTCCTGAGGAAATGGGGAATCATTGAAGTGGTTTCTGGATATGGAGTAACCTAGTCAGACATGGGATTAAACAGTTGTATAGTACAAAGTCTCAGGGTTCTACAACTCTCCTACAGTAATGTAGGAGACAAGGTAATGATGGTCCCTATATTTATGCAGACTGGTGACCTTGGTTGCTGTGGATGAACTGTCAAGAGCCAGAACTAGAAGTGAACTACTAATGAGACTAGTATAATAGTCTGGATAGGAGAAGAGGAGGGCCTGAGCTAGGGTAGTAGCCATGAAAATGAAGAAAAGGTAGATATCAGAAATGTTTCGGAGGTAGATCCAGTAGAACCATGAGACAGGTAGAAGCTTGGAATGACTCCCAAGTGTCTGGCTCACGGAGGATGGTGGTATAATTTCCCAGGTCAGAGATCACAGGAGGAGAGACCAGTTTGAAGGGAGAGATGATAGATTAAGATTTGGATGCAGGCCAGGCACGATGGCTCACGCCTGTAATCCCAGCACTTTGGGAGGCTGAGGTGGGCAGATCACCTGAGGTCGGGAGTTCGAGACCAGCCTGACCACCATGGAGAAACCCCATCTCTACTAAAAATACAAAATTAGCTGGGCGTGGTGACACATGCCTGTAATCCCAGCTACTCAGGAGGCTGAGGCAGGAGTATCACTTGAACCCGGGAAGTGGAGGTTGCGGTGAGCCGAGATCACGCATTGCACTCCACCCTGGGCAGCAAGAGTGAAACTCCATCTCGAAAAAAAAAAAAAAAAGATTTGTTGATTCTGAGGTGCCTGAGGGTATGTCCAGGCATCATTTGGACATATAACAGAGGCCTGGGCTATAAATAATATCTTTGGACCTTAACAGTATATATTTAGTAATTAAGGCCATGGAAGTGAATGGCATGGCAGTTGGAGAAGACACAGAATGAGAAGGGCCTAGACCCAAATAATGGGGAATTAAGATGTTTAAGGGACTGGCCAAAGAAGAAGACCCCCATAAAGGATTTTCTGAAATTATTGAATAGGTAGTAAAAGAAACAGAAGCATCTGGTGTCAGAATACCTACGACAGGACAGAATATTAATAAAAAGAGAAAGTGGTCAGTAATAACCCATATCTCAAAGAGCAAGGATGACAAGGACTGATAAGTGGCCATTGAATCTGGTAATTATAAAGTCACTGGTGCCTTTGCAAGAGCAGTTTCTCTGGAGTGGTGGGAATAATGAACAACAGGCAATGGACAAGGACTTAGTGCAGAGTGAAGAGAAATATGAGTTCCCTAAACAGGCAGGGAAAGAGAAAGGGGCATTGAAATCGAAAATGGCAGGGAGAGGAGGGAAAAGGGGTGGGCGAGTGGGATGACTCAAGCCTTTGTCAATTATACTGCAGGCCTTTGTTTGTGAGAGAGGCAGGGTGGTGCAGTGGTTAAGAGGACAGGCTTTGGAGCCAGGCTGCCCGTATTTGTGTTGAGTTTCACCACTATTTACCAGCTGTATAAACTTGGGCAAGTTACTTAATGTCTTTGTCCTCAGTTTCCTCATCTGTAAAGGATAATTGTAACCACTTCTTAGATTTATGTGAGTGCTTAGAAGCAACCAATAAATATTAGCTCTCATTATTATTATTATCATCATCATCATCATCATCGTCATGATCATTACTACACATGTAAACTCTGGCTTCTTCTCTCAATAATATCTACTGCTCTTGTTGTGGGGCAGTGATTTTCAAAGTATGATCCAGGTCCCTGAAGCTCTCTCAGAGGGTCTGGGAGATCAAAACTATTTTCATAATACAAAGACACAATTTGCCATTTTCACTCACATCCTCTCACAAGTGTACACTGCAGTTTTCCAGAGGCTACATGATATTGCAGATTGATGTAGAAACAAATATGAAAATCCAGATGTCTTTTATTAAGCCAGACACAAAAGTAATTTTAAAAAATGTCAAAGAATGTCACTCTTCTCATTTATTTTGGTTGTGGTTTAGAAACTATATTTTCCATAAAAATGTTTTATTTATGTTAACATGTAATGGGTTTATTTTTGTTAGATGAATGCAAACTAAATATTTAAAAAATTTATCCATTAACATTTCCAAAATGGTAAACATTCAAAAGATATCCACAAAACAAAAGCTCTTGGAAGCTATCAATAATTTCTAAGAAAATTATTAGAAAGGGAAACTAACACCTAAAAGTTTTGAGAATAATTGCTCTAGGGACTGAATCAGAATCAGAACAAGAAGTGTTCACTAGTTTGTACTTCTTTCTCTGGTCACACAAGACCACTTGCTTTTCCCTAAGGAAATAATTTATGTTTACAGCTCTGAATCTTTGGTGTGCACTTCCCTCAGTTCACCTTTCTTTGACTGTCAAAACTCCGCATATCCTATAAGACACTTATCTTCTCAGTTTCATTGGCTTACAGTGATGAGGGTCCTCAGCTTACCTTTTCAGAAGCTGCCCCAAATCCAGCGTCCTTATGTTCCTTCCCGTGGTCTCCTGTTTACCAACCACAAACATAGCGGTAGCTAGCCTCCAAACTGAACAGAAGTGGGAGAAGAGCCCTCTTCCAAATTCTTTGTCAAACTTTATCACCTGGGCTCCCAAGTAACACTTCTTGTTCACTGAGTCTCATAAAACTGCTACTTTGGTTTTTGCTCACAAGCCCTTTTCTATCACAGTCAGTTTCGTCCTGAGTGAGAAATGCAATATTACCCTTCTCCCTATAACTTCATCTTTCTTGTAGTATTTAGGGGGTCAAGCACTAAAAATATTTTCTTCATAATAGTAGCACTTCTACCAGGTTCTGAACCTTATTTTAAGCTCAGCTGGGATTTCCTGTTGTCATCACCATCATCATCATCATTATTCTAATTCTTATATACATTCTGACCCCCACAATAATTCTGTAAGGAATATATAATCCCATTATGTTAGTTATCTATTGCTGTGTAACAGATTACCCCCAAAACATAGTGGCTTTAAACATTTATTATCTCAGAGTTTCTGTGGGTTGGGAATCTGGGCTGACTTAGCTGGTTCAGCTGCTTCAGGGACTCACAGGCTATAATTGAGGTGCCGACCGGGGCTGTGGTCATCTCAAGCCTCGACTGAGAAAGATTTGCTTCCCAGCCCATTCACATGGTTGTTGGTAGGATTCAGTTGCCCAATGGCTGTTGGCTAGACACCTCTCTCAGTCCTTCCCACATGAGGCTCTCTAAATGACAGCTTGATTCATCAAAGTATATAAGCTAAAAAGGCAATAGAGAAAAACCCAGTAAGAAGGTAGTCAGTCTTTTGTATCCCTATCACGGAAGTGGCATTCCATCACTTTTGCAGAATTCTATTTTTTAGAAGCAAGTCACTAGGTTCAGCTCACATTGAAGGCAACAGGATTACACAACGGCATGAATACCAGCATCATTTAGGGTCATCTTAAAAGGTAACTGCCACACGCATTTTCCTTGATGGTGAAACTGAAACTCAATGAAGTTGAGTAATTTGATGAAGATCACTCAGTTAATAAACGGCAGGGTTGGATTTGATCTTAAGTCTTTCTGACCCCAAAGCATACCTTTAGGATTTCATACATTTTTACATTGTGTTTATCACTGTGGCAAACAATTTCCCCCATTTAACTGCAGCCTAATAAGGGAAGGAGGAGCTTGTGCTCCCTATGGTGACAAAAATGTTGGTAAATAAACTGATGGATGAATACATGAATCAATTAAAATATTAATAGTCCATGTATTGGAATTGTACACACAGAAATTACGAAACCAGGGTTCTAACTAAAAAGCCAGGACAGTAAAATAGAGCATGGATCAAACTAAGAGAAGGGTGAAAATGGGCAACCCAGATAAACTATTGACCCCATGCAGTTCTTCAAATTTCTTTTTCCTTCTGTGTGAAATATGGGCTTTCTATTTTGGTTGGCAGAGATGAATCCTGTACGTTGCCAGAATCCAAACAGTAGAATGACCAAGAATACTCAAAAGGCATTCTGAATAAAGCTATATCCATGCCCCATCCAAAATGTATTAATCGATTTATTTTAGAGATAGGATATAATTTTTTCTCCCAGGCTGGAGTGCAGTGGCACAATCCTAGTTCACTGCAGCCTTAAACTTTTGGGCTCATGCTATCCTCCCATAGCTAGGACCACAGGGGCATGCCACCATGCCCAGCTAATTTTTTATTTTTATTTTTGTAGAGCTGGGGTCTCGAACTCCTGACCTCAAGTGATCCTTCCTTGAGGATCCTTCCTTGAGGATCCTCCCTCGAGGATCCCAAAGCACTGACATCCAAAGCACTAGGATTACAGGAGTGAGCCACTACACCGGACCAACAAAATGTATTTAAACTACATATTTATGTGTGTTTAACACAGAAAGTCCTAACCTATGTCACTATGATGCTAGAAAGGAAAGAAAACGGTAGCAGCCAAAATATTTATGCTAGAAGAGATGGAAGGAGCAGAAAGTTTCATGCAAATTTGGTTGTTTGGATTATTCCTTTACCTCATAATAATTGGGTTATTTATTAATAAAATATTACCTGTAAAGGTTACATTTTCAATAAATCAGATTTTATTGGTGGATATTTTTGACATACATTTTGTCCGAATAGTTCCGTAGTTCCTGCTTTTTATGGGACCTCTAAGACGCTGTCAGGAATATGATGTTTTGCTATGGAAAGGGACTGACTTCTATCACCAGTTTACCAGTCAGTGACAGCTTGCTGAGAAATAGTTGCTGGACCTCTAATTTTCTTTCTTCTGTTATACCCTTAGATGTTAGTTTCTGGTGAGGACAATGACTCTGAAGAACTGATCAGAAGCAGTAACAGTGTAGCCCCGTATATGAAGGGGAGGAAACTAGCAGTAAAGAATTCCTGGCCGGGTGCGGTGGCTCATGCCTGTAATCCCAGCACTTTGGGAGGCTGAGGCAGGCAGATCGCCTGAGGTTGGGAGTTCGAGACCAGCCTGACCAACATGGAGAAACCCCATCTCTATGAAAAATACAAAATTAGCCGGGTGTGGTGGCAGGCACCTGTAATCCCAGCTACTCAGGAGGCTGAGGTAGGAGAATCGCTTGAACCTGAAAGGCCGAGGTTGCAGTGAGCTGAGATTGAGCCATTGTACTCCAGCCTGGGCAACTAGAGCAAAACTCCATCTCAAAAACAAAACAAAACAAAAAAAAGATTTCCTGTGATTGTGATAGTCTCACTTTATTAGCCCATTTACACAGAAATCATTTTAAAAAATCCTTTCTGAGGCCAGGCGCAGTGGCTCAGGCCTGTAATCCCAGCACTTTGAGAGGCCGAGGCTGGTGGATCACCTGAGGTTAGGAGTTTGAGACCAGCCTGGCCAACATGGTGAAACCCTGTCTCCACTAAAACTACAAAAATTAGCCAGGTGTGGTGACAGGCACCTATAATCCCAGCGACTCTGGAGGCTGAGGCAAGAGAATTGCTTGAACCCAGGAGGCAGAGGTTGAAGTGAGCCGAGATCGTGCCATCGCACTCCAGCCTGGGTGACAAGAGCAAGACTGCATCTCAAAAAAAAAAAAAAAAAAAAAAAAAAATCCTCTCTGAAAAGTGGGAATGGGATGAACACACTCCTGAAAACATAAAATTTTAACCTAGCTATTGAATAGATCAGTACAACATAAGAAGCCACCCTAGAGAACAGTCATGTAATAGTGGTCCTAGCTTTTGTGGTTTTCCTAAAACATCCCCAGGTATAAGCATCACAGCTAGGTGGGCGATCTCTCCATAGCCTGGCTACCTAGAGACATAAATTTAGTGGCTGGGCCCTAAGCTGTAACTATCTGATTCTTCCATTCTACTTTCTAGTTCTGTTAATTCAGTAAGGAGTTTTACAGAAAATCACCAGTGAAGAACTTAGTCTCTAGAAAATCCTAAACTTATTAAAACATTTAGACACTTCTGCGAGATCCTATAAGCTTGCTGATATTACAGAGTTGAGGAGTCACCACTTGGAAGTTTAGTCTATATAGGGGGAGGGTTGAAGGTGACTATCTCTGTAGGCTTAAGCATTACAAAAGTGGTAGCTTCATGACAATGGGGCAGTGCATTTAAATTTTTTTTCAATTGTCGAACAGGAATTTTATTTTCTCTGAAGATTTTGCCAAAGTGCCCGGGATGTTACTGTTTATAAGATTAGATAGGTCATTTGCTGTTGTCAAATAACATTTGCAATTACTGAGCAAGACTCCTTTAGCCATAAATCTATGCTAACCTGTCCAGGACATTCATTCCACAACTCTTTGCTGACAGTACACAAGTTATCATATAGCTGCATGGGAGTGTGAGGTACAGTTCTATTTTCAGCTCACCCTTTGGCTTGCTCTATAACCTTGGGAAAATCACTTCTAGGCCCTGTGCCACAGACCTGCCATTTGTAAATTAGGGCTGTTTAGTAATCCTCCTCTGGCCAGGTCAATGGAAGTCATGAATTCTGGAGCTGGGCAATTAAGAACTTCTAAACACTCCCTGAGATTGCTATTTCAACATTCATTCTTTCGAACTTTATCACATACATAATGTGGTATACATACTTCTTGAACATTTGATCATATTTTTGCTCTAGTAACACTTCAACATAGAATACATTAGAATGATTTTCCTAGCTGGGCACAGTGGCTCGTGCCTGTAATCCCAGCACTTTGGAAGGCCAAGGCGGGTGCATTGCTTGAGCCTAGGAGTTTGAGTCCAGCCTGGCAACATGGCAAAGCCCCATCTCTATAAAAAAAAAAATACAAAAATTAGCTGGGTGTGGTGGCATGCACCTATAGTCCCAGCTACTCAGGAGGCTGAGGTGGGAGGATCAAGTGAGCCTGGGAGGTCAAAGCTACAGTGAGCTGTGCATACACCACTGCACTCCAGCCTGGGCAACAGAGTAAGATCCTGTCTCAAAAAACAAATGATAATAAAAGGATGATTTCTCTAAATCTGGATAGTCTCACCTAAATTCCTTCCAACCTTACTGCTAAGAGAGAGTATAAATTATTATATTTTACATATTCATTTCCATTTCTCCTACCCATCATACGGGTACACTTGAATCATGTCCACTGGATTTCATGGAGGCAGGAGCTTAACCAGGATCCATTCACTCTGTTTTAGTTAGTAGATGGGAATCAATGTTGTTAGAAAAAATGGACATTTTTTAAAAAAAATTCATACATTTAAGCCTCTCATAAACTTAAAACACCTACATTTACATCATGTTATCTTCTTATCCTTATGTAAGGAAAATGTCAGCTAGAGCCTTCTTCCCCTTTGCAATCTAAATAAGATCATCCCAGACATCCAGTTTGGGTGTCCATAGCCCTTCAAAGATTACCATCACTAGTAATTTCTCTTTTTTTTTTTTTTTTTTTTTTGAGACTGTGTTTCTGTCACCCAGGCTGTAGTGCAGTGGTATGATCTCAGCTCACTGCAGCTTTGACCTTACTGGCTCAATAGATCCTCCCACTTCAGCCTCCCTAGTAGCTAGGACTATAGACACATGCCTGACCAACTTTTTTGTAGAGGGCATTTCATCATGTTATCCAGGCTGGTCTCAAACTCCTGGACTCAAGTGATCCACCCGCCTCAGCCTCCCAAAGTGCTGGGATTACAGGCAAGAGCTGCTGCAGCTGGCCAATTTCTGAGGGGCCTATTTCCTTCTGTCCTTTCTACTCCTGAGTCCTTACTTCTACGTACACTGTCTTTTCACTGTTCCAACCACCTTAACATCAGCCTTTCCCTCAGTTGCTACAAAACCCCATTCACATAAAACTTTAGTGAGATTTTAAGATTTGGAAAAATAACTTTAAATGTATATATTAGACACTCTTGTTCTATAAAAAGTCAATTTTTCAACTCTTTCCCCAGAGATTCTCATTATTCCTTAATTCTGTGTACCACCCAGCCTTCTCCCCTTGACTTGTGTCTCCCCTCCCCTGCTTGCTTGGCTCAACCCTTCTCACCACTTTATTTTTCTTTATCTCAGGAGGAAAAATTAATTTCTCTCAGGGTTCAGGCAGGGCAGTTTTTCTTGTGTTGCCAGGGCTTCTGCTCATACCCATATTTTCAGAATGTCATTTTATACCCGAAACAGATTATCAGGGTATTTTCCCAAATAAAGACAGGTTTTTTTTTTCTCCATAAGAATAATTCTGGTACTATGTCTTACTAATTTATCTTCATTATATTCAACAATGTAGACTTATTTATGTATAGTCATCACATTTGCAAACTAATTAGTATTCTACTTTTCTCATTATCTTATACATACCTTCCCGTTTATTATTATAATATAGCCCATGTTTGCTACTTTAACATGTTTCCTCCCAATTATTGGGTATTTGATTAGTTTTGATGATATTCCCAAATGTAGATTATTAGCTGAAAACAGTTTCATAGATTGTGTGCTTTGCTACAGCACTGTTGAAAACAGTTGTTCTAATAAATAATTTTATCAATTTAACTCCATCAATATTCTCTTTTTAAATTTTCAATTAGCACTGCAGCAATGCTAATAATTTCCCCAAAATTAACTTTTCTGAGTTTCTTCATGTGTGAACTATTTACACATATACTTTGTTTTGTTTGTTTTGTTTATGAGACAGAGTTTCGCTCTTGTCGCCCAGGCTGGAGTGCAATCTCGACACACTGCAACCTTTGCCTCCCAGGTTCAACAGATTCTCCTGCTTCAGTCTCCCAAGTAGCTGGGATTACAGGCATGTGCCACCATGCCCAGCTAATTTTTTGTATTTAGTAGAGACAGGATTTCACCATGTTGGCCAGGCTGGTCTCGAACTCCTGACCTCAGGTGATCCACCTGCCTTGGCCTCCCAAAGTGCTGGGATTACAGGCATGAGCCACTGCGCCCACCCTACACATATAATTTGACCTTGTTCAGTAAAATCTGGGTATTGATTTTAACACCTTTATCAAGATGTAATTCAAATATAATTTCTCCACTGAAAGTGTACAATTCCATGAATTTTAATATGTTCACAGAGTTGTGCAAATATCACCACAATTTTACAACATTTTATTATGCCAAAGATTGCTGGGTCATATGGTAACTCTGTTTAACTGTTTCAGTAACTACTAGACTGTTTTTCAAAGTGGTGGTACCATTTTACAATCCCACCAGCAGTATATAAGGGTCCCAATTCCTCCACATTCTTGCTGTGTTAGTTTGCTAGGGCTGCCAAAACAAAATACCACAAACTGGGTGGCTTAAACATCAGAAATGTATTTGCTCACAATTCTGGAAACTTGAAATCCAAGATCAAGGTATGAGAAGGTTTGGTTTCTCCCAAGAGCTCTTTCCTTGGCTTGCAGATGGCTGCCTTCTCATTGTGTCCTTGCATAGCCTTTTCTCTGTGCACATATCCCTGGTGTCTCTTCCTCCTCTCATGAAGATACCAGTCATATTGGATTAGGGTCTTACCTTTATGACCTCATTTAACCTTAAGTACTTGTCTAAAGGGCCAATATTCAAATATAGTCACATTGGGGGTTAGAGCTTCAACACAGGAATCTTAGGGGGATACAATTCAGTCTATACACTTGCCAACACTAGTTACTATCTATCTTTTTGATTATAGCCATTCTAGTGGCTGTGAAGTAGTATCTCATTATGGTCTTGATTTGCATTTACTTGACGGCTAGTAATGTTGTGCATCTTTCAGTGCTTATTGACATTTATAGAACTGGCTATTCAAATCCTTTGCCCTGATTTATTTCCTTCCTTCCTTCCTTCCCTTCCTGCCTGCCTGCCTGCCTGCCTTCCTTCCTTCCCTCCCTCCCTCTCTCTTTCTTTCTCTTTAAGACAGAATTTTGCTCTGTTACCCAGGCTGGAATACAGTGGTGCTAACTCTGGCTCACTGCAAATTCTGCCTCCAGGTTCAAGCAATTCTCCTGCCTCAGACTCTTGTGTAGCTGGGATTATAGGCATGTACCACTACACCTGGCTAATTTTTGTGTATTCAGTAGAGACGGGGTTTCGCCATGTTTCGCTGGTCTTGAACTCCTGGCCTCAAGTGATCCATCCACCTCAGCCTCCCAAAGTGCTGGGATTACAGACATGAGCCACCGTGCCCGGCCCTAATTTATTTCTTTGTTATAACAGATATTAATTCTATAATAGATTACTTGCATTATATAGTATATTGGTGTGTGTATATATACACACATATATACATACACATACACTATATTGTATACTATAACCATATAGATATCAAGCAGACTAGATGCTGCCACAGGATAATTTTTTTACATCTTGGGGATAGTGATAGCCTTTCTAGGAAAGACTAAAAGCAATAACAAAAAACCCTAGAAAGTTAGAAAAAGTAATGTGACTATCAAATCAAAAATAATTCAGCCAGGTATGGTGGCTCATGCCTGTAATTCCAGCACTTTGGAAGTCCAAGGTGGGTCAATTGCTTGAGTCCAGGAGTTTGAGATCAACCTGGGCAACATCGCAAAAACTTGTCTCTACAAAAAATTAGCCTGGCATGGTGGCACATGCCTGTAGTCCCAGCTACGTGGAAGGCTGAGGAGGGATGATCACCTGAGCCCCTGAAGTTGATGTGAGCCCCTGAAGTTGAGGTTTCAACTGCCACTGCACTCCAGCCTGGGTGACAGAGTGAGACCCTGTTGCAATAATAATAATAATAATTCACTGCAAAAATACAGTAAACAAGCCAAAAGACAAGGGGGGTAAAGAATAAGCAATTTATTCACATTGGACTAATTTCATTATTTTATATATATGTGCATGTATACATATCTATGCACTACAATTTTTAAAAAGACCAACAACTGAATAGAAAATTAAAAATTAAATTTGATAATGTACTGTATGGAGGTGTGTTGAAACAGTGGTCCTGACAAATTGTTATGGGGGCCACAACTGACATGAACTGTATGGAGATCAATTTGGTAACATATATGGAATGTTTTAAGTCCCTACTTTACAATATAGTCAACACATACATACATACATTTATAATTTTTCTTAACCTATGGAATGTCTTTGAAAGGATATGCAAGAAACTGGTCAACAGTGGTAGTCTAAGAGGAAAGAAAGCTAGGGGCAGGGGGCAGTGGAGGATGAAAACTTTCTTTTCACTGCACATATTTTTGACAGAATTGAAAATTTTTACCATGTCATGCATATTATCTAGTCTTCTGTACTAAAAAAAAAAAAAAAAGGAAAAGAAAATGAAATGTGGATATAAGACTGAATGATTTGAAAGCTATTGCAAGATGGCTGATTAGAAGCAGCTGCAGTCCACAGCACTCACTGAGGGGAATGTAAAGGCGCGAGTGAATTCAGCACCTTCAACTTTAAATATCCAGGTTCTTGCATTGGGACTAACTAGGCAAATAAGTCGACCCACGGAGAATGAAGAAAAGCAGGGGGGTGGGGGACAACAGCCCATCTGGGAGCGACAGGGAGCCAAGGGAACCCCCATCTCTAGCCAAGGGAAGTAGTAATTGTGCGACCCTGCCTGGGAAAGCACGCTTCTCCTACAGATCTTTGCAACCCCATGGATCAGGAGTTCCCCTGCTGAGCCCATGTCACCTGGCCACCTGGGCCTTGGGACCAAAGCACAGAGCTGTGTGGAATCTTGGCAGAGCAGCCGCTGAGGCACACACAGAGACTAGGGAGTTTTACATACTCCAGCCCCAGGATCCCTGGCAAGGTGGGAAATCCCTCCCTACATCTCCTTAGGAAGGCGGCTGAATGCAGGAAGCCAATCAGCATCATTCTGTGGACCCCACTGCCATCGTACCCCACGAGTTAAGACCCAGTGGCTTGGAATTCCAGCCAGCCAATGGCAACAGGCTGGAATCTGCCTGAGACGGGTCTAGGTTCCAGAGAGGGAGGGGCGGCCGCCGTCTCAGCAGTTCAGTAATAGACTCAGCGGTTCCAGCCTAATGGCTTTGAAGAATACAAATGGTCCGAACGAGGAAGGGTCCCCCACAACGCAGCACAGTGGCCTTGCTAGATTGTGGTCAGACTACTTCTTTAATCAGGACTCTGATCCTGGGCAGGATCTCCCTTCAAGGGCTTCAGACACTCCAGCCAGAGTTCTACAAATAGAGCTCTCATCTCTCTTTGGGATGGAGCTCCCATGGGGAGGGGCAGCTGCCATCTCTGTGGTTTGGTTGACTCAACCATTCCAGCCTGCTGGCCAGAAGAATACAAATGATCTGGATGAGGAACGGTCCCCCCAACGCAGCACACTTACTCTACCAAAAAGCAGCCAGATTGCTTCTTCTTTTTTTTTTGAAATGAAGTCTAGCTCTGTCACCAGGCTAGAGTGCAGTGGCGCAGTCTCAGCTCACTGCAACCTCCACCTCCGGGGTTCAAGCGATTCTCCTGCCTCAGCCTTCCAAGTAGCTGGGATTACAGGCATACGCCACCATGCCAGGCTAATTTTTGTATTTTTAGTAGAGACGGGGTTTCACCATATTGGCCAGGAGGGTCTCCATCTCCTGACCTCGTGATCCGCCCACCTCAGCCTCCCAAACTGCTGGGATTACAGGCGTGAGCCACCATGCCCGGCCCAGACTGCTTCTTTAAGCAGGTCCCTGATCCCGTTCCTCTTGACTGGGTGAGACCTCTCAACAGGGGTCTCTAGCCACCTCCTACAGGTGTGTTGGGGCAGGCAACAGGTCAGTACTCCCCTGGGATGGAGCTTCCAGAGGAAGGACCTGGTTGCCATCTTTGCTGTTTTGTATCCTTCACTGGTGATACTTCCAGGTATGGGAAAAACTGAGGCAACTAGGGTCTGGAGCAGACCCCTAGCAAACCACAGCAGCCCTTCGGTAGAGTGGCCTGGTTATTAAAAGTAAAACAAACAAACAGAAAACAACAATAACAACATCAACAGAAAAGAAAGACTCCACAAAAACCCCATTCAAAGGTCAGCAACCTCAAAGTTCAAAGGCAGATAAGCCCACAAAGATGAGAAATAATCAATGCAAAAACACTGAAAACTCAAAAAGCCAGAGTGCCTCTCCTCCAAATGACCACACCACCTTCCAGCAAGGGCACAGAACTGGACTGAGGCTGAGATAACTGAATTGACAAAAGTAGGCTTCAGAAGGTGGGTAATAACGAACTTTGCTGAGCTAAAGGAGCATGTTGTAACCAATGCAAAGAAACTAAGAATCGTGATAAAACAATACAGAAGCTGATAGCCAGAATAGCCAGTTTAGAGAAGATCATAACTGACCTTATGAAGCTGAAAAGCACAACATGAGAACTTCACAAAGCAACCACAGGTATCAATAGCAGAATAGCATGAAAAGGAATGAACAAAACCTCTGAGAAATATGGGATTATGTAAAGAGACCAAACATACAAATGATTGAGGTACCTGAAAGAGATGGAGAGAATGGAACCAGGTTGGAAAACATACTTCAGGATATCATCCAGGAGAACTTCTCCAACCTGGCAAGACAAGCCAACATTCAAATTCAGGAAGTGCAGAGAGCCCCAGTAAAATACTCCATGAGACCATCAACCCAAGACACATAATCATCAGATTATCCAAGGTTGAAATGAAAGAAAAAATGTTAAGAGCAGCCAGGAGAAAGGCCAGATAATGGCCAGGTGTGGTGGCTCAAGCCTGTAATCCCAGCACTTTGGGAGGCTGAGGCAGGTGGATCACAAGGTCAGGAGATCGAGACCATCCTGGCTAACATGGTGAAACCCTGTCTCTACTAAAAATACAAAAAATTAGCTGGGCGTGGTGGCGGGTGCCTGTAGTCCCAGCTACTTGGGAGGCTGAGGCAGGAGAATGGTGTGAACCCAGGAGGAGGAGCTTGCAGTGAACCGAGATTGCGCCACTGCACTCTAGCCTGGGTGACAAAGCGAGACTCTGTCTCAAAAAAAAAAAAAAGAAAGCCAGATCACTTACAAAGGTGACCAGACTAAGAGAGTAACAGCTGACCTCTCAGCAGAAACCCTACAAGCCAGAAGAGATTGGGGGCCAATATTCAATATTCTTAAAGAAAAGAATTTCCAACCCAGAATTTCATATCCAATCAAACTAAGCCTCATAAGTGAAGCAGAAATAAGATCCTTTTTAGACAAGCAAATGCTGAGGGAATTTGTCACCACCAGGCCTACCTTGCAAGAGCTCCCGAAGGAAGCACTAAATATGGAAAGCAAAAACCATTATGAGCCACTACAAAAACACTGAAATACACAGACCAGTGACACTATGAAGCAACCAGATAAACAAGTCTGCAAAATAACCAGCTAGCATCATGACGGCAGGATCAAATTCACACATAACAATACTAATCTTAAATGTAAATGGATTAAATGCCCCCGATTAAAAGACACAGAATGGCAAGCTGTATAAAGAGCTAAGATCCATTGGTATGCTTTCTTCAAGAGATCCATCTCATGTGCAAAGACATACATAGGCTCAAAATAAAGGGATGGAGGCAAATTTACCAAGCAAATAAAAAATAGAAAAAGGCAGAGGTCACGATCCTAGTTTCTGACTAAACAGACTTTAAACCAATAAATATCAAAAGACAAAGAAGAGCATTACATAATGGTGAAGGGTTCAATGCAACAAGAAGAGCTGACTATCCTAAATATATACACACTCAATACAGGAGTACTCAGATTCATAAAGCAAATTCTTAGAGATGTACAAAGAGACTTAAACTCCATGCAATAGTAATGGGAGACTTTAACACCCCACTGACAATATTAGATAGATCATTGAGAGAGAAAATTAACAAAGATATTCAGGACCCAAACTCAGCTCTGGATCTAAAGGATCTGATAGAGATCTACAAAACTCTCCACCCAAAAACAATAGAATATACATTCTTCTCAGTGCCACATGGCACTTTCTCTAAAATTGATTACACAATTGGAAGTAAAACTCTCCTCAGCAAATGCAAGAGAACTGAAGTTATAACAGTCTGTCACAACTACATGGAAATTGAACACCTGCTCCTGAATGACTCTCAGGTAAATAATAAAATTAGGCAGAAATCAATAAATTTTTTGAAACTAATGAGAACAAAGAGACAATGTACCAGAATCTCTGGCATGCAGCTAAAGGAGTGTTAAGAGGGAAATGTTTAGTGCTAAATGCCCACACCAAAAAGCTAGAAAGATCTCAAGCTAACAACCTAACATCTCAACTAAAAGAACTAGAGAACCAAGAGCAAAGAAACCCCAAAGTTAGGCCGGGCGCGGTGGCTCAAGCCTGTAATCCCAGCACTTTGGGAGGCCGAGATGGGCGGATCACGATGTCAGGAGATCGAGACCATCCTGGCTAACACGGTGAAACCCCGTCTCTACTAAAAAATACAAAAAACTAGCCGGGCGAGGTGGCGGGCACCTGTAGTCCCAGCTACTCAGGAGGCTGAGACAGGAGAATGGCGTGAACCCGGGAGGCGGAGCTTGCAGTGAGCTGAGATCCGGCCACTGCACTCCAGCCTGGGCGACAGAGCGAGACTCCGTCTCAAAAAAAAAAAAAAAAAAAAAAAAAAAAGAAACCCCAAAGTTAGCAGAAGACAAGAAATAACCAAGATCAGAGCTGAAGTGAAGGAGACAGAGACATAAAAAAACCTTCCAAAAAAATCAAATCCAGGAGCTGGGGTTTTGAAAAAATTAATAACACCACTAGCTAGATTAATAAAGAAGAAAAGAGAGAAGAATCAAATAAACACAATCAGAAATGATAAGGGGTATATCACCCCACAGAAATACAAACAACCATCAGAGAATACTATAAACACCTCTATGCACATAAACCAGGAAGTCTAGATGAAATGGATAAATTCCTGGACACATACACCCTCCCAAGACTGAACCAGGAAGAAATTGAATCCCTGAATAGACCAATAACAAGCTGTGAAATTAAGACAGTAATAAATAGCTTACCAACCCAAAAAAGCCTAGGACTGGCAGATTCACAGCTGCATTCTACCAGAGGAACAAAGAAGAGCTGGTACCATTTCTACTGAAACAATTCCAAAAAATTGAAAAGGAGGGACTCTTCCCTAACTCATTGTATGAGGCCAGAATCATCCTGATACCAAAACCTGCAAAGACACAGCAAAAAAGGAAACTTCAGGCCAATACCTTTGATGAACATCAATGCAAAAATCCTCAATAAAATACTGGCAAACTGGGCTGGGCATGGTGGCTCATGCCTGTAATCCCAGCACTTTGGGATGACAAGGCAGGCAGGTCACTTGAGGTCAGGAGTTCCAGACTAGCCTGGTCAACATGGCAAAACCCCATCTCTACTAAAAATGCAAAAAATTAGTCAGGCATGGTGGTGCACGCCTGTCATCCCAGCTACTCAGGAGGATGAGGCAGGAGAATCGCTTGAACCTGGGAGGTAGAGGTTGCAGTGAGCTGAGATTGTGTCACTGCACTCCAGCCTGGGTGACAGAGCAAGACTCTGTCTAAAAAAAAAAAAAAAAAAAACTTGCAAACTGAATTCAGCGGCACTTCAAATAGCTTATCCATGACGATCAAGTAGGCTTCATCCCTGGGATGCAAGGTTGGTCCAACATACAAAAATCAATAAATGTGATTCAACACATAAACAGAACTAAAGACAAAAACCACATGCAGAAGACCTTTGATTACATTCAACATTCCTTCATGTTAAAAAACTCTCAATAAACTAGGTATTGAAGAAACACCTCAAAATAATAAGAGCCGTATATGACAAACCCACGGCCAATACCCTACTGAATGGGCAAAAGCTGGAAGCATTCCCCTTCCAAAGCAGCACAAGACAAGTTGCCCTCTCTCACCACTCCTATTCAACATAGTTTTGGAAGTTTTGGCCAGGGCAATTACACAAGAGAAAGAAATAAGGGGTATTCAAATAGGAAGAGAGGAAATCAAATTATCTTTGTTTGCAGATGATATGATCCTATATCTAGAAAACCCCATTATCTCAGCCCCAAAGTTTCTTAAGCTGATAAGCAACTTCAGCAAAGTCTCAGGATACAAAATCAATGCGCAAAAATTGATAGCATTCCTATACACCAATAACAGGCAAGCTGAGAGCCAAATCATAAATGAACTCCCATTCACAATTGCTACAAAAAGAATAAAATACCTAGGAATACGGCTAACTAGGGAAGTGAAGGACCTCTTCAAGGAGAACTGCAAACTACTGCTCAAAGAAATCAGAGAGGATACAAACAAATGGAGAAACATTCCACGCTCATGGATAGGAAGAATCAATATTGTGAAAAAGGCCATACTGCCCAAAGTAATTTATATATTCAATGCTACTCCCGTTAAACTACCATTGACATTCTTCACAGAATTAGAAAAACTATTTAAAATTCACACGGAACCATAAAAGAGCCCAAATAGCCAAGACAAAAAGAAACAAAACTGGAGGCATCACATTACCTGACTTCAAACTGTACTACAAGGCTACAGTAACCAAAACAGCATGGTACTGGTACAAGAACAGACACACAGACCAATGGGCCACAATAAAGAACTCAGAAATAAGATCACACAACACTGTTGGTGGGAATGTAAATTAGTTCAATCATTGTGGAAGATAGTGTGGCAATTCCTCAAGGATCTAGAACCAGAAATACCATTTGACCCAGCAATCCCATTACTGGGTATGTACCCAAAGGAATATAAGTCATTCTACTATAAAGACACATGCACACGTATGTTTACTGCAGCATTATTTACAATAGCAAAGACATGGAACCAATCCAAATGCCTATCAATGATAGACCGGATAAAGAAAATGTGGTAACATACACATCATAGAATACTATACAACCATAAAAAAGAATGAGATGATATCCTTTGCAGGGACATGGATGAAGCTGGAAGTCATCATCCTCAGCAAACTAACACAGGAACAGAAAACCAAGCACCCTATGTTCTCACTCATAAGTGGGAGTTGAATATTGAGAACACATGGGCACAGGGAGGGGAACAACACATACTGAGTTATGTTGAGGGGTGGGGGGCAAGGGGAGGGAGAGCATTAGGACAAATACCTAATGCATGCAGGACTTAAAACCTAGACGATGGGTTGGTAGGTGCCGCAAACCACCATGGCACATGTATATGGATATAACAAACCTGCACGTTCTGCACATGTACCCCTGAACTTAAAAGTTGAAGAAAAAAAGAAAATGAAAGTGGATTGTTCTCCATTGCAAATCATGGCCACCAGAATTCCAGGGTAACAAATCTCTTAGTTGTCCTCTGGCTGAAATCTCCTCCTCCCCCATACCCTGCCCCATATCACAATAAGCCTTTTTTTTTTTTTTTTCCAGACACTGGGCTGAAGTGGCGAGATCATGGCTCATTGCAGCCTGCCGCCTCAGCCTCCTGCCTCAGCCTCCCAAGTTTTTCTCACTTTTTCCCTTGTTCCTTTTTCTGTGTTCCTTAAATCAGAAAATAGTCTCCTGTCACCTGTCTGGACTCCTCCCCGTGTGCCTGCTTTGCCAGGTTTAGGTGAGGTGGACACAGAAATAGCGGAGTTGTCCTCTGGGGTGTGTCCTAATCCAAAACAGGTTCATCCCGGGACCACAGGCAGGCGCCACTGCTACCTGTTTTTTGACGTTGGAATGTGCCTTATGTGGGCTCCCCTAATTACCTGTTTTCATATCTGCTCATCCACCGGAATGACTGGGGGATCCTCGAAGTGGAAGCTTTTTCTTATTCCCATGTGTCCCCAAGCACTGTGGCTGGCCCTAAATAGGTGTTCTGTAAACAACAGGCGAAGAAATTACTAGTTTTAAAAACGACAGAAAGACCCCCGCAAAAGCAGCAGCGCGTGCGGAACACCTTAGGCCTCACAGACCTTCTGTTTGAGGAATTGCTCCCCCAATCCCAGACCGCTCCTGGTGGGGCGGGCGGGAGCGTAGGACCGCGGAGCCTGCGGCGTTGCTCCGCCGCAGGGCAGGAGCCGGGCCCCGCCCCCGGCTTCCCGCGCTCCGCGTTCATTGGCTGGCTTCGGGGGTGGGCGGGCCCCGCCGCGCGGAGTCCTGCGCCTTGAGGCTCAAGCGGCGGCGTGCAAGGCGTGTGAGGCGCGTAGAGAGCAGCGCGCGCAGTCGGCGATGCCCCGGGACGGCGTTCCTGCCGGGAATACCACCCCGGCTGCAGCCCAGGCCGCCGCGCGGAGCCTGGTTTCCGCGACTGCCGGGGCACCGCAGGTTTTGGACCCGCTGAAGCGGTGAGCGCTGCCTTTGCCCTATATCCCCCGCCCTCGCCCGTGCTCTGGGGCAGTTGGCAGTGGGTGGGCAGGAAGGGGCGTACCGGCAGGGCGCCCCACATTGGCGTCCCCGCTTCGCGGTAACGAGGTCTGGATTTCCCCCGTGAATATGATTCCCCAGGCTGCCCGTCTTTAGCGCTAAGTTGCATGGGCGGGTGTGCCATTCGGTCAGCGAATAGCGGCAGAACGCCTGGCCGGGCCGGCGCTTTCGCGTACACTTGTCTCGGCCTCGCAGTGGCAGCGCCTCCTGCGAGTCTGCACCGGCTCAGTGGACGCGCCGCGCTGTGCACGCGGGTCTAGGGAGACGGCGGTTCTTGAATGATCCCTCACACTGCAGGATATCTGGGAGCGGTGGACTGAGGGGGGCGCAACGTGGCTTCTGTGTCGGTGAAATCACTTGGACCAGCTCCAGTTCTTTTTAAAGATTACTCTTGTAAAAAAAAAAAAAATACATTGTAGAATTGCATAATATGCTCTATCTCATCCAAAAATAGTTTTTGATGTCAGAGTAGTCATATGAACGCAGCATTGACCTCTTTACCCCCCTAAATAATAAGTCTTAAGCTTCTTATTGTATGGTAATAGATTTCTTCATGAGAGAAATTTCTCAGAGAGTTAATCCACTCTCTCTCCCCTACTGCAAGATCCCGCTGCAGTGGTCCTAAAAAAGAAAAAGAAAAAGAAATTTCTCATAGTACAAAAGAATAAAGTAGCCACGCTCTGTGTTTTGAATCATCAGTTTTGAGGGATTTTTTTTTTTTTCCACTTTGCTTAGGCGTTCTTTCACCCACAACTACACCCCAGGTTCCAGATTTTGGAAGGGAGTAAATAACGCCCCCCCCCCCCGGCCCCCATCCATTTAGTCGAAGGATAATCAGCCACTGGGCTGCGGGCTCCGGGCTGTCCCCAGCGTGGGAGAGGCTGTCCTGCTGGCCCGGCTGTTTATTGCAGCGATTTGGATGTTCCAAGAGTCACGAGGGACACTGCTCACGTCCCCATCTGGGGGGTCACTTCATAGCAGCATCAGCTCTTTCTTTTCATCTTTCTTGCCTGAGTCTGCCTCCGGTCCTCTGGATGGAGCAGGCTGCAACGGACGCTCGGAGTAATGAAGTGAATTGCTCTTTCTTGATACAAATGAATACTAGTGCTGTACTGCCTTCTCCCTATCTTTGTGGCGTTTGTGTGAGCTGCGGAGAGCGGAGAGTGGAGAGAATGATAGACATTTTGCAGAAGCAGAACGCTCTAGTGTTATGTCATCCTTCTTGGCTCTGGTTTCTAGGTCCAAGTTCTGGTGACATTGTTTCAGCTTGCTTTGCCCTTTCCCAGGCCCCTGGGTTGGTCTGAGTGGGAAAGGAGTGCCTATTTCTTACCCCATAAGGACTAGGAAAAGGGATTGCTGGCTTGAGAAAGAGGTGCTGTAACTTATCCTCTGCGGCCAGAATTCTGAGGATTGGAAGATTATGGATTTTTTAAAAAATGAAGGCAGATGGAGGGATTGTAGAATACTGTAATTATTCTTAGTAGGATGTTGGGAAATAGAAATGCTGCCCTATTTTATTCAGCAATTAGGGAAAGCTTAAGTACTTTAAATGCGCCCTTTTACAATTGCCAGTGTTATTGTGAATTGTCTTGTAAAACCAAAAAGCACCCCCACTGTAGCCTTTCTGTAAATCTTTTACATATGCTTAAAGGATTTAGGTCCGGATTCTTAGTGTCTTTGTAGTTAATTTTGTGTATTCGAGGAAGGGGAGCTACGAAATGTAGTACTTCCATACCTTTTGCCTCTGGGGATGTTTTTTGGTGGCAAGGAAAACTTACTTAGTGCTGATTTAAGAGAATAGAATGGTTTAAGGAATTTGTTGGGGATTGCTCGTTTAAAAAAATGCCTTATGATTTGGTAAATTGTATGGTATTGCTATATCTTATACAAAATAATTTTCCATTTCAGGGTAAACATTTGAATGTACATTTACACTTCTGTTTCCTAAATAATAAATTTTAAGCTTTCTTATTTTGTTTTCGGTCATCAATTTTGAAGGATTATTTTTTCCCGAATTTGCTTAGGTTTACTTTCATCCACAACCACATGCCTGGGTTCTAAATTTGGAATGGTGCTAATAGTATCAAATGTGCAATTCTGGGTGTATGTGGGTGGATGGGATGGCTTACAGGTTGTATTAAAATTTTATTTTTTTCTCCATTGAAATGTCAGCACCAGCAGAAACTATTAATATTATGACATTTTCTCCTTCAAGAAATGGATGTGGTGATAAAATGCTTTAGTAATTTTGAACATTATAACCACTAACATTAAATGCTGTGATTTTTTAAAATGGCGTTCAATTAAAAAGTTTTGATAACTTGAGTCTTTCTGTTCTCTCTCAGTGATGTGCCATTACTAAAAGGTTTTTTTCCCCCACCTCTCTCCAAGGCCTCAACATTTTCCTTACTGCATTCATGTAGGAGCTGTGGTTTTGGTATGAAGCTTCAGTCCCCTCACTTCTGACTTACATGTGCAAAAATCTACAGTTTGAGATCTATACCAAGGTTTACTTGGGTAGCAGAATTCACAGCTTGAATAAGTAAAGTATCTTGTTTCCCCAGCTTTTGGGCAGGTGGGATCTTTGGAGTATCATTTTATTTTCATTATTTCCCAAGTTTCTGAAAATAGTTTTGGAAAATATTTTAATTTTGAACCAAGATAAAAAATGACTTAAATTTTTTTAATAAAAATTATTTGGGTAGACTATAATTTCACAGGGTTAAAAATTAAAAAGTTTAAAAAGGTATACAATATAAAGTCTCCATCTTTCTCCTGTTTCTCGTCTTCTCAATTCTCATTCTGACAATTTGCACGCCCTGGGTAATCATTATTATTAGTTTATTACTTTACCTCCCAGGATATTTTATACATATAAAAGTGAAAACAGGTTTACAGTTCCCCTTCTTATATGTATTTGCAGTTTTCTTCCATTGCTTTTGCCACTTGAAAATGTATCTGAGCGATCTTTTCTTTTCTTTTATTTTTTATTTTATTTTATTTTATTTTTTTTTTTTGAGACGGAGTCTTGCTCTGTCGCCCAGGCTGGAGTGCAGTGGCGCGATCTCGGCTCACTGCAAGCTCCGCCTCCCGGGTTCACGCCATTCTCCTGCCTCAGCCTCCCGAGTAGCTGGGACTACAGGCGCCCACAACCGCGCCCGGCTAATTTTTTTTGTATTTTTAGTAGAGACGGGGTTTCACCGTGGTCTCGATCTCCTGACCTTGTGATCCGCCCGCCTCGGCCTCCCAAAGTGCTGGGATTACAGGCGTGAGCCACCGCGCCCGGCCCTGAGCGATCTTTTCTTATCAATACACAGAGAACATCCTCAATGAAAGGTTTTTTTTTTTTTTTTTTTTTTTTTTTTAATTATCAAAGAGAATAAAAGAAAAGAGGATGGCCTGTGCGGTGGTGGCTAATGCCTGTAATCTCAACACTTTGGGAGGCCTAGGTAGGCAGATCACCTGAGGTCAGGAGTTCAAGACCAGCCTGGCCAACATGGTGAAACCCCGTCTCTACTAAAAATACAAAAATTAGCCGGGCGTGGTAGTGCCTGCCTGTATTCCAGCTACTCAGCTACTCGGGAGGCTGAGGCAGGAGAATCGCTTGAACTGGAGAGGCAGAGGTTGCAGTGAGCTGAGATTGCGCCTGGTGCACGCCAGCCTGGGTGACAGAGTGAGTCTCTGTCTCAAAAAAGAAAAGAGAAAAGATGGACCTTGAAGAGATGAAGAGTTTTCTTTGTGGTTGGGGTATTGAGTACAACACTCTTGTGTGAAAAAGGAATCACTTAGAGTACTTAAGCATGAGGTAAGGTGTTGTAAAACCTTCTAGTCTAAATAATTAAATATTTTTAAAATTTTTACTTTAAAATCAAAATAATACATGTACATAATTGAACAAATAAAGCAGTTCTTGAAGATTTACCACAAAAATATGAGACACTTGTAAATTTCTTCTTACTCTGTTTCTCTCCTTGAAGGCAAACAGTTTCAAATCCTTTAACTTTTTCTTCTAGTATTTACCTGTCTTTCTGAAAAAGTATACTCTATAACCACTTCTTGACTTAAATAATTTAGGTATTACTTACTTTTTTATAAATTAAGAGTTGATAAAGTGAGGATTTAACTCTTTGTTCTCTATTCTATATCCTTCTTCCATCCTCCCAATTTAGATTCTGTTATAATTTTTTGTTAAATTAGTAGTTAGGTTTTATATTATTATGACCAGGTAAACATGACTAGCCTTTGAGTCAAATGATAAACTAATTTACCTAATTTTCTTTCATCCCATGGTTAATTTTTTCCAAATGCTGCAATGCCATCAAATGGGCCAACAAATGTAAGGATTTATCAGTGCCATTTTTTCCTTAAACTTCCTTCCTATAGTTTCCATTCTTCATACTCTAATCTGGTCTGGTTCTAAGTTTGTAACAAACCTAAAGATTAATATCTTTAAAGAGATAAGAAAAGAGATTGCACCTATGAAATAAGAACAGGTTGCTATGAAAAGAAACCATAAGAGAACAAGAAAGAGCTCTATGAAATTAAAAATGTGATAGTCAAAATGAACTCTGAATAGAAGACCTAGAAGAGAAAGTTGTATAGGTTTGCATAGCTATTAGTCCTGGGACTTTCCTTTACCTTTCTCCTGATTTGGACACTCTGTTATCTAGATCATGAATCTGGTTTCCTCATTTTGCTGAAACACTTAGTCCACTTTCTTTCTAAGAAAAGATAAATTTTGTAAGTCCTTGCATGTCTTAAAGATGTCTTTATTCTACCTTTGTGTTTGAATTACAGTTTGGCTGATTTTAAAGTCTAAGTTTTTCCTCAGAATTTTAAAGGTTTAATTCTAGTGTGTCTGCTGTTAGTGTTGCTGTAAAGAAATCTGATATAATTAAGTTTCCTGTTTCTTTTTATATGGGTTGTTTTCCCTTTCCAAAAGCTTTTTAGTATAGTCTCTCTGGTTTTCTGAAAGTTTATGATTTTGTATTCCTGGTGTGATTCGTTTTTCATTTCTTGTGCTCTGCACTTGGTGGGCCATTTTAACCTGAGGACCTCCCTCCCTTTTCCCCCTAGTTTGATGAAATTTGCTTTACTAATTTATTCCTTTGCATTTATTCTGTTCTCTTTTTCTTTAGTTGGATTTTAGACTACCTGAATTGATCCTTTAATTTTCTTATCATCTCTCTACTATTTTTCATTTCTCTCTTTTTGTTTTTTTTTTCACTTTCTCTAGGTGATTTTTTTCAGCTCTTCTAACCCTTCCATTCAGTATTTCATTTTGATCATATTTTTAATTTTGTAGAGCTGTTTCCTGTTCTCTGATTGCTTCTTTTCAAAGCGTCCTGCTTTTATGAGTCTCATATATTTTCATATCTTTTTAAAGATATTAATTCCAAGTTTTGTTTTTGGAGTTTTCTTTTGTTTCCTTCATTGTTTCTGCCTTTTGGAGTCTTTATTCCTCTTTGGCTTTTCAGTTTATTCAGGGAGAAGCTTCCAGCCCTGTGCAGCATAGGCTGTAATCCTGGGAGTAGGGCCAGGGAGGGGGAATGTGTTGAGCGTCCCCAAGGCCACCCTCAGGTTCAGTGATTCACTAGGAGGACATACAAGACTCAGCATATAATCATACTGACAGCTATGGCTCGTTACAGTGAAAGGTTACAAAACAAAATTGGCAAAGGGAAAAAGGTGCATGGAGTGAAGTCTGGAAGAAACCAGGCACAAGCTCCCCAGTCCTCTGTCATTCCACGGGATGTGCTGAATGGTTGTAACCATACATGTGAAATGTTGTCTGCCAGGGAAACTCCTTAGACTTAGTGCCCAAGGTTGTAACTGGGTGCAGGTTATATAGGCACCCTCTGCCTAGCGTTTACCAAAATTCCAGACTCCCAGAAGGAAATCAGGTGCTCAGCATAAACCACTATTCTTACATTTTTACACTATTTAGGTACAGTGAGCCACTCTTATCAGTTAGGGAATGGTGAGAACCTTCCTGAAATCAAAGTTCCTAGACACCAGCCATGGGCCAAGCTTGCAAGTAAGACTTTCAAAGCATAGTAGTCTCAGGAGTGCCCTGTGAACTCTCTGCACAGGAGGATAGGGCCCCACAGTTAATAAATAGACTTTCACTTACCCTTCTTCTGCCTCATGCCTTGTTCATGCCCTCTACTGGTAAACTTGGAGGCCAAAGACTCTCCTGCTGTGGAATGAGATGGTCACCTGGCTGCCACAGGATGGGAGCGAGGCACTGGGAAAGGGTGTATCCAAACATTTTGTATGGGTAAACCATGACTAGATGAGCTGTTTTCAAACTGTGGACTGGGGCTCCTGAGACCCATTTCATAATAATACTAATATGATATTTGGCTTTTTCTCATGGGTATACAGTGGAGTTTTCCAGAGGTAATAGGATATTGCAATAGACCAAAGGCAGACATGTAAAACAGTGCCACTTTTATCACTGTTTCTTAAAAAAATATAGTTATTTTTCATAAAAATGAGTTTTTTATTTTTAAATGGACTAGTAATTTTAAATTTCTGTTTTTCTTAAGATGATAAATATTGATAGTTATACCTATATAAACAAAAGTTCTTTGAAGTCTCAATACTTTTTAAATATGTAGGTCTTTGGACTAAAGAGCTTGAGAAGCCTACATCTCCCATTTTTTCTGAGTCTAGCAGGTTTCCCTTTCATAGTTACCTATTCCTTGTTATATGTATGTTGTAAAAGGATTTATCTAACTTATGTATTTTATTTTATTTAACTCATTAATTAAATGAAGGAACCAGTAAGATGTTACAACCAGTTCAAAGGGAGAATCTAAAAAACAGATACATTTATAGATGAGGAATATTGAAGTGACCCACAAATGAAGGCAGCAATGGCTTCTTACATAGTGGAGGAGGGACATCGGTTGAACCTCCGCCAGACAGAATTTACATGCCTAGAGACAGTGTTATTTTGCTTTGCTATCTCAGTAGAAACTAGAAAGGTAAAATCATTCAACAACAATGAAAGGCTAGAATCAGCTAAGCTGGAAGAGGGTGATATAAATAAAGTTTAAAAGTTTTCCATTGAAACACACATTTTCCCCTGCAATACTCATCTAGAAAAGTATAGATTTTAATTTGCTTTCCCATCTAAAATTATCTATGCAAAAATTCTGGTTGACAGGGAAATTATATATATCATTGAAATGAACAAATTTGTGTTCTGGGTTTGTTTCGTTTGCTAGGTTGCTTGCTTGTTTTAAGCAAATTGTTTAGGTTCACGTGGCAAATCATTGATGACTGAAATAGATGATCTGTTTTTACATTTTATTTTCAAAAATGTTTGTGGGTACAGAGTAGCCATATATATTTATGGGGTACATGAGGTGTTTTGATACAGGCACGCAAGAAGTGAAATGAGTACATCATGGAGAATAGCAGTGTCCATTCTCTCAAGCATTTATCCTTTGAGTTACAAACCAATTACATTCAAATTATTTAAAAATATACAATTAAGTTGTTATTGACTATAGTCACCCTATTGTGCTATCAAATAGTAGGTCTTATTCATTATTTTTTATTTTTGTTTTGTACCTATTAACTATTCCCACCTCCCCGCAAAATAGATAATAATTTAGAAAGCTTCTTACTTTGGTCCCAGACTGGGTTCCCTTCCAATAAACATTGACAGCGACTGGCAATAGTTTTGCAATTTACACTACACCAAGCTTGGAGAGCATGAAAGTCAGTAAGCCTCAGCCCTGTGTTCTCACTGGAGATGCAGTCATGTCCATAGTGAAGGATTATACAACATGGTAGGTACAGTACCAAAGGTGGAAATAGTGTGACGTAGAATCAGAAAAGAAGAAGCAGTGAATTCTGGCTGGGAAGTTAAAACATTTCATCAGGGGCTTGGAGGACAACCAGAATTTAACCAGAATGTTTTTCCGTTTATACAGATATGGGAACTTCTCATTATACTTTCAAATAAAAAGTCAGTCTCTTAGATTATGCCCAGATTTAACCTCCTGGTATTCGCACCATTGTGTAGTCTTCTCCCATGTTGTGTGGGGATTGGTCTGTACACTGATATATACAATGGTAGAAATGGCAATGTGTGCATTCCAAGGATTGGTCATAAGAGACACTGCTGATTTCATCATGGTCTCTTGGCTTACTTGCTCTGTCGTGTCATGGGAGCACTTAAGCAAACCTCTGAAGAGGCTTTTATGGGGGAGAAGCTGAATTTAATCTGGGCAAATGGACACCTAACTTGAGAATCTGTTTCTGGCTTCCTTGCAGCTAGGTTTATTTGTGTGACTTAAGTTCTTGGGAGCAGAAGTAATGTGTGCACCTTCTGGTACTTGCCTTTAAAACAGTTTCTTAATTGTTTTTTCATTATCACTCCCATAAGGAGCCTTTTTCGACTTTTATTCCCTAATAGCTCCCTTGAAATTTTAATGCCATAAATATACTATATACCTGCATATGCCCTTATGTATATATCTGTGCTTTATCCATAAAAAGACCAAAATGTTTTTACCTCTATACCCCCCAGGAACCATCTTTTTTCCCATCGGGGATGATGCTGACCTTGTTGAGAATGCATGCTTTAGATGGACTAGGAATGCTCTCCCTTCACATGGGGTGGAAGGCACACATGTGTAGTGTGCCGGCTTCAACCATGTAGACGGGGGATCAAGCAACAAGACAGAAAGAACTGGGAGGCATAGACAGCACCACAGAACAAAGTTGCTAGCCTATGTCTAGATAGTTAATTGAGAAAGAAGGAAACTTTGATCTTATTTAAGCCATCTTATTTTGGAACCTCCGTTGTAGCAGCTTGGCCTTTATCCTAACAAATATGCATCCCATTTTCTTTAAACAGGAAATTTAATCAAAATAAATTTAATGAGATAAAAATCTATACACTAAATAAAATACTGATGACAGAAATCGAAGTAGACACAAATAAATGGAAACATACTCCGTTAGGATAACTAATATTGTCAAAGTACCATATTATCCAAAGTTATCTGTAGATTCAATGTGATCTGTATCAATATTTCAGTGGCATTTTTCACAGTAATAGAAAACAATCATAGAATTTGAGTGTAACTTTAAGCAACTTCAGTAACCTAAGCAATCTTGAGAAACAAAGCTGTTGGCACTCTACTTCCCGACTTCAAACTTCATTTAAAGGTTATAGTAATCAAGAAAGCATGGTAAGTGTATGAAAACAGGCACAAAAACCAGTGGAACAGAACAGAGAGCCCAGAAATAAACCTATATGCGTCCCATTTCTTCAAAACTGCTTCGCTTTAAAAGATTTTCTCTTCTGTTAGTTTCATGGCACCAAATTCTGTTTACTCAGCAGTATAGAAATGTTATTTACCCTTTTGCCATCTGCAAATGCCTTATCATTACGAATACTGTGAATTGTATAAACATCAACATCATTGGATCCAAAATTTGGGTACCTCTAAGTAATATTTTATAATCACTTAACCAAAGTGTTACTATGCTTTATCTCACTGCATATATTGCTAGTTTGCAGTAGAGTAGTAGTCTTGTTGGTTTCTTTTTTTTTTTTTTTTTTTGAGACGGAGTCTCACGCTGTTGCCCAGGCTGGAATGCAGTGGCGCGATCTCGGCTCACTGCAAGCTCCGCCTCCTGGGTTCACGCCATTCTCCTGCCTCAGCCTCCTGAGTAGCTGGGATTACAGGCGCCCGCCACCGCGCCCGGCTAATTTTTTGTATTTTTAGTAGAGACGGGGTTTCACTGTGGTCTCGATCTCCTGACCTTGTGATCCGCCCGCCTCGGCCTCCCAAAGTGCTGGGATTACAGGCGTGAGCCACCGCGCCCGGCCATCTTGTTGGTTTCTTTAGCCGTTGAAGCAGTAGAGTGTCTTTTTTTTTTTTTTTTTTTTTTTAAAGAGAGAGAATATCACTCTGTTTCCCAGGCTGGAATGCCTTGGTGCAATCATGGCTTACTGCAGCCTCTAAGTCCTGGGCTCAAAGCAATCTTCCTACCACAGCCTCCCGAGTGGCTTGGACTACAGGTTCAGCTAATTTTACTTTATTTTATTATTTATTATTTTTATTTATTTTTGAGATGGAGTCTTGCTCTTTTACCCAGGCTGGAGTGCAATGGCGCAATCTTGGCTCAGTGCAACCTCTGCCTCCGGTGTTCAAGTGATTATTCTGCCTCAGCCTCCCAAGTAGCTGGGACTACAGATGTTCATCATCACGCCCAGCTAATTTTTGTATTTTTAGTAGAGACAGGGTTTCACCATGTTGGCCAGGCTGGTCTCAAACTCCTGACCCCAAGTGATCTGCCCGCCTCAGCCTCCCAAAGTGCTGAGATTACAGGCATGAGCCACCGTGCCCGGTCCTTATTTTATTTTTTTTTTAGAAGAGTTGGGGTCTTGCTTTGTTGCCCAAGCTACTCTCAAACTCCTGGGCTCAAGTGATCCTCCCACCTTGGCCTCCCAAAATGCTGGGATTACGGGTGATTTCTTTATTTTAAATGAGGTAGTTGCTTAAGCATTTTTGTTCTGTAAGTTTTTTACTTGTCCTAGGGAAGGGTGGCATTTCTAATTTCTTCTCAGACAGAATATGTGCTATGTATTTAAGAGTTATGACACAAACCAGCTACAGAAACAGAATAAGAATTTCTCATCCCAGAATTTTCTTGTTTATTATTATTATTATTTCCTTTACAAAGTTTAGAAAAGCTTAACTCTTGGTTATCTCTGTTTTATTGGAACAAGGACAGTTTGGATGACAAAAAGTTAGAAGGTAGAGGCTATTAAGAAAACAAAAACAAAACCAGAAAAACTAGGACTTTTTAGAAGTAACTGGGTGCTCTGGGCAGTTAACCAAGGTTGGTAGAGGCTGTTAAGACCCAGCTAGGCCACGTGCAGTGGCTCACACATGTAATCCCAGCACTCTGGGAAGCTGAGGCAGCCTACTGCGGATTGCTTGCGCTCCGGAGTTCGAGACCAGACTGGGTAACATGGCGAAACTCCCCTCTACAAAAACTACAAAACCTAGCTGGGCGTGGTGGCCCACACCTGTAGTCTTAGCTACCTGGGAGGCTGAGGTGGGAGGATCTCTTGAGCCTGGGATATCGAGGCTGCAGTGAGCCATGATTGCACCATTGTACTTCAGCCTGGGTGACAGAGCAAGACCCAGTCCCCTCACCCCTACAAAAAGACCCAGCTAAAGATGGGAGGTCTTTTGATAAGATTTTGCTGTTTGCTTTACTAGTTTTCCTAAGAATACAGATGGATGTTAATAGGACTTAAATCTCATGATGAGTGTTGAGGGGAGTGGGAGGGAAGATGTTTCGGACTGATGGACTGTGGATCATTTTTTTGGCTCTCATGGTATTTCATATGTGTTTGAATCAGCTGCCAACACTTTAAAATAAAGCAGGCACAGATACACACACACACACACACACACACACACACACCCCTACCTGCATTTACACACACACACACACACACACACATACATACACACACACACACACCCCTACCTGCATTTCCAGTGTTTAAAGGCTTGGAAGCTCTGGGAATGCTGAGACAACATTAGCACATGGCTGCAGTAGGCTGGAGCTAGGGAGTAGACAGGCATGTGCTCCCCACCATTTCCTCATGCCACCTGAGTGTGTGGACCAAGTGCTAGTAGACATCCTTTGTACTTGGGCTACTCTTTTTCCACTGTAGCTTTCAGAAAAAAAGATTTTTGGGTCCTTTTTTTTCTCCCAAAAGTAGGAAAATAAAAAGGTCTTTTCATTCTTAAGAGGTAAGGGGGCATTTTGTGTGTGTATATGCAAGTAATGAATATTCCTGTGTTTTAATATATAAACAAAGATGCCATTTTAAAACCAACAAATTAAGATGCCACCTAAAAATCAGCTATAAGTCAGGCACAGTGGCTCACTCCTGTAATCCCAGCACTTTGGGAGTCCAGGGTAGGTGGATCACTTAAGTCCAGGAGTTTGAGATAAGCCTGGGCAACATAGAGAGACCCCCCTGCCTCTACAAAAAAATGCAAAAAAATTACCTGGGCATGGTGGTGTGTGCCTGTAATCCCAGCTACTGGGGAAGCTGAGGTGGGAGGATGGCTTGATCCCAGGAGGTCGAGGCTACAGTGGGCTGTGATGGCACCACTGCACTCTAATCTAGGTAACAGAGGGAGACCCTCTCTCAAAATAAAAAAAAAAATAAGTCATAAAAATAAAAATCAGCAATACATAATAAATGCCGTAACTAGTATACAGAAAAGATAAAGTGGTTTGTTTTTTTAATGGGAATCGAATAAGGGATATCATTATGATATATAGCTTTTGGTTAAAAAAAAATGTCCTGGGTGTCAATACCTTATATAGATGATAAGTTCCTAGAGCAGTGCCTTTTTTTTAAAGAGAAGAAATTATGTTTGTCAAACAGAAAGAAACATATATAAATAATGTAAATATTATTGGAACACTGTTTCATAGCATATTGAATACATGGCTGAGAATTTAAAAGACAAGTTACATTACAAATTTAAATTATTTATGGAGGCTGGGTGCAGGTGCAGTGGTTCATGCATGTAATCTGAGCATTTTGCGGGGCCAGTGTAGGAGGATTCTGAGCCCAAGCGTTTGAGATCAGCCTGGGCAACAAAGTGAAACCCCATCTCTATAAAAAATAAAAAAAAATCATTTATGGTATTTTCAATTTAAGCTAAGGAAAACATATAGATAATACCACACAGCAATATGTGTGGTATCTGAAAATTTTAATCCGTTGAAAAACTTTTATATTTATTGCCCATGGAAGGGTCCATATCAAAGAACTCATTTGTATAAAAAAAGCCAAAATTTAATGAAAATGGGTAAAAATTTATCAGCTTGATTATGTATAGATAATGCTCCTGAAATAGTAAGTAGTAGGGATTAATATTGGAGATCTTAGTGACAGAGTACTGAAAGGAAATAGACATGAATTAATTAACTATTTTTTTTTGTTTCGAGATGAAGTCTTGCTCTGTTGCCTAGGCTAGAGTGCAGTGATCTTGGCTCATGCAACCTCTGCCTCCCGGGTTCATGTGAGTCTCATGCCTCAGCCTCCTGAGTAGCTAGGATTACAGGCGCCCACCACCATGCCAGGCTAACTTTTGTATTTTTAGTAGGGACAGGGTTTCACCATGTTGGCCAGGCTGGTCTTGAATTCCTGACCTCAGGTAATCTGCCCACCTCGGCCTCCCAAAGCTGGGATTACAGGTGTGAGCCACCACGCCCGGCTGGAAATAGACATGAATTTAGTCTGTTTAATATACATTGTACTAGGAGTAATTTTAAGCCGAAAGATTAAAAATACAACCAATATAGTTATTAGTAACTATCACAATGAAGTGGATACTGATACTTGAAATTCAGGTGGTTCAGGACTTTGCAGATTTAATGATATGTACAACATGCTAGTCTCCTATGTGTAGGTTAGAGCTGAAAATACTTTTTGAACTGTTAAATCAACCTGTACATATTATATAAGGGAAAAACATTGCCTCAGTTTACCTGTGAAGAATGGCTCCAAGATTTGGCATTTTTGGTTGACGTTACTACCCATCTAAATTCTGCAAATATTTATTTACAGGGGCATTCATAAAGAATGCCCCATTTATGTGATTCGGTTCTCTCATTTCTAGTAGATAAATGTGTTTTGGCAAAAATGACTTTTTATGTTAAGGAATAATCTGGGTCACTTTGATGTGCTGAAGTTGGTTTCCAGAAATGAAAATTAGCACCTTACTTCATTCTCAAAATGAATGAAATTTAAGACTGAATTCCAAGGTAACTTCTCTGATTTTACACTTTATGAAAATGAACTAGCATTTCTCAGTTAATAACAATGTGAATGGATAGCTGCAGGTGTATGGAAAACTAAATATGGTAACACTGGAGCAGCAGAATCCTACACACACCTTTGGAGTAATTACCCTAAATTCAATAATCACTTTGTAAAAAATTTCATCTTTGTTTGAAAAAGTGCCTGTGTTTGAGTTGTTTTTTTCTTCTCTTAGTTCAAGGATTCAGGGCTGAATTCTGTATTACATGTTACATGCAATTCTAGATAATCGGAGCTCACACTGATACTTTGGTATAGGGGAAAAGGTGTCAAGTTTTGGGTTTTAGGTCAGTGGTGTTATGACCTACAACAAAAATTTAGTAATTAATTGTTTCTGGGGTTTTTGTTTTGTTTTTGAGATAGGATCTCTCCTCTGTTGCCCAGGCTGGAATGTAGTGGGGTGACTTTGGCTCACTGCAACCTCTGCCTCCCGGCTCAAGCCATCCTCCTACCTCAGCCTCCCTAGTATCTGGGACTACAGGCATGCACCACCATGCCCAGCTAATTTTTTGTAGAAATGGGGTTTTGCCATGTTGTCCAGGCTGGTCTTTAACTTTTGGGCTCAAGCAATCTGCCCACCTTGACCTTCCAAAGTGCTAGGATTACAGGTGTGAACCACTGTGCCCAGCCTGTGCCTGTTATTTTTTGGTGGTGTTTGTTTTGTTTTTGTTCTTTGATACGGGGTTTCGCCATGTTGCCCAGGCTGGTCTCGAACTCCTGAGCTCAGGTGATCTGCCCCCCTCAGCCTCCCAAAGTACTGGGACTACAGGTGGGAACCACCATGTCCGGCCTGTGTTCCTGTGGTTTTAACTTATATATTTTTTTAATTTCAAATTTATAATCTCTGATATCATAACTGCTTGTGTTGTATTACATGATTAAAAATAGTGCTTAATTCTATTTCTGGCATTTGAATTTTTTAAAATCTCGATTGCTTCAATTATTTATGTCACTGGCTTGGCCCTTGTAGATATTTGAATTTGTGATTCTTGTCATAGGCAGAAGGTACAACCCAACTATATCCTTGGGCAATATGCCTAGGAAAATATGGTTATCATCTTGTTTAATTAATTTTACACTGCTACCTCTTTTCCTTTCTTAGACACTAAACATATTTTTATGATGATTTATTTTATGGTGGCAGTTTTAGGATATGAACATGGAAAATTTAGGCTTGCTTATTTCAACATTGTAAATACATGCTAGACAGCCCAGTATCAGGTAATAAGATTTTTTTTTCCCTTTGACATTCACCCACCCCCTGCAGAATATTCAATGAGAATTTCCTGTGAAAGCTTCAGGGCAAACTGTTTAAAAAAAATAATACCTATAAGCTTTGATAGGATCCAAGACTCCACCCAGACTCTGTTTTAGACATGTAATTCTGTTTAGACATGAAATGTTTAGGTGAGACATCACAGTTTGTGTTGTATTTTGTAATGATTCCTGCGTTTCTGTTGTTGTGTCACTGAAATTCTTTGGTTTTGAAGCAGATGTCTGTAGCCTATGAGAAGCTGCCTTGTGCTCCTTCTCCCTGGCAGTGCTACCCTCGCCCTGGCTCGGATGCAGCTATGGCTCTCCCTTCTCAATTGCTTGCTGTGTGTTGCTCTTTCATAGAACCATAGACCTTAAAGACTCTAGTAAGGCTTTTGGCCACAGAAAAAGTTTTTTCCTAAAGTTTCCAAACCAGCCCACGGAAAGAGAAAAAGACGACAATGGAAAATATTTTTCTGCATCTTAAATAATTTGTGGATACTGAATTATCATTGTTAATATATTCACATACATTTCTCCTTGCTCCCGTTTGATCCTCTTTGGGGTCAGATAGGTATGGGGGGATTGTTTCTGAGGACTCTGTGCAGTGGTTCGCTAAGTGTGGACCCTGGGCCAGCAGTTTCCAGCATGACCTGGGAACTTGTTGGAAGCGCAGAATCTTGGGCCCCATCCCAGACCTACATAAATTCCAGAAAGAGATACTCTTGAGGAATAGAGTTGGGCGGCACCCTGTATTTTAACAGCACTTCAGATGATTCTGATATATGCTGAAATTTGAGAACCACTGTTGTATATAACTTGAATTATACCTATATTGGATTTTTACATGGAAACTTATGAAAGTTCCCAAACTCCTTCAGCATCTTCCTGCTTTCCTGTTACTTTGGGGTCTGGGATAAAGTTTATACTCTGTGGTGAGCTGTGGACCTTTACTGAACCTGGCTGGGGTTTTGTGATAGTTGTACTCAGTTGACTGTCCTCAGTGACAACCAATTGTTGAGGTAATGGGTGAGACAGAGATGCCTTTGGCACTTCTAGGAAAGTCAGTTGGCTCTGGCCTCCTAGGAACTACTGATCTGAGGGGAACCTATGCGTTGAGACATGGCCAAAGCAATTATTCTCATCTTTATTACTTGATGCAAATAATCCACTGGAGAAAAAAAGTATGAGTATGTGCCATTCTGATTCAGTTTTTTTTACTGTAGTAAAATATATGTAACATAACATTTACTATTTTAACCATTTTAAAGTGTACAGTTCAGTGGCATTAAGTACATTGACATTGTTGTGCAACTGTCACCACTATCCATCTCCAGAATTTTTTCGTTATTTCAAACTGACACTCTGTATCCATTAAGTGGTAACTACCCATTCTACACACCCTCCAGCCTCTAGTAACTACAATTCTTTCTTTATGAATTTGGCTTTTCTAGGTACCTTATACAAGTGGAATCATACAATATTTGTTCTTTTGTGTCTGGCTTATTTCACTTAGCATAGTGTCTTCACAGTTCATCCATTTTTTAGCATATATGAGAATTTAATTTTTTAAGCCTTATTATTTCAGCATATATATATATATATATATATATATATATATATATATATATATATATATATGCGCCACATTTTGTTTGTCCATTCATTCATCAGTGGACCTTTTGGTTGTTTCTGTCTTTTGGCTGCTGTAAGCAATGCTGCATTGGTGCACAAATATCTGTTCAAGGGCCTGCTTTCAGTTTTTTGGGATATATATTCAAAAGTGGAATTGCTAGATCTTACGGTAATTCTGTTTAGTTTTTTAGGAACTGCCATACTGTTTTCTACGGTGGCTGCACCACTTTACATACCACCAGCAATGCATAAGTGTTCTAGTTTGTCTACATCCTTACCAACACTGTTATTTTCTGTTGCTGGAATTTTTTTTTTTTTTTTAAATAATAGCCATCCTAGTGGATGTGAAATGATATCTGATTGTGGTTTGGATTTGTATTGTCCTAATGATGAACGATGTTGAGCATCATGTCATGTGCTTATTGGTCATCTGTATTCTTCCTTGGAGAAATATCTGTTCAAGTTCTTTGCCCATTTTAAAAATTGGATCTTTTTTTTCTTCTTTCTTTTTTTTTTTAGATGGAATCTCGCTCTGTTGCCAGGCTGGAGTGCAGTGATGCTATCTTGGCTCACTGCAATCTCCGCCTCCCAGGTTCAAGCGATTCTCCTGCCTCAGCCTCTGAGTAGCTGGGACTACAGGCACGCGCCACCACACCCAGCTAATTTTTGTATTTTTGGTAGAGGTGGGGTTTCACCATGTTGGCCAGGATGGTCTCGATCTCCTGACCTTGTGATCTGCCTGCCTCGGCCTCCCAAAGTGCTGGGATTATAGGCATGAGCCACCATTTTTGAGCTTTTTACATATTCTGGATATTAATCTCTTATCGGGTATACTGTTTGCAGGTATTTTCTCCCACTCTGGGTTGCATTTTCACTCACTGATACTGTCTTTTGAATATTATCTTTTGATGCACAAAAGTTTTTCAATTTTGACAAAGTCTGACTTAGGTATTTTTTCTTTTGTTGCCTGTGCTTTTGGGGTCATATCCAAGAAATCATTGCCTAATCCATTATCATGAAGCTTTTGCCCTATATTTTCCTCCAAGAGTTTTGTAGTTTTCGCTCTTATGTTTAGGTCTTTGACCCATTTTGAATTAGTTTTTGTATATGATATAAGGTAAGGGTCCAACTTCATTCTTTTGCATGTGGATGTACACTTTTCCCAACACCAGTTGTTGAAAAGACTGTCTTTTCCCTAGCGAATGATTTTTGCACCTTTGTTGAAAATCATTTGATCATATATGTGAAGGTTTATCTCTGGGCTTTCTGTTCTATTCCACTGGTCTGCGTGTCTATCTTTATGCCAGTATCACACTGTTTTTGATTACTGTAGCTTTGTAATAAGTTTTGAAATGAAGACGTGTGAATCTTACAGCTTTGTTCTTTTTTTTCCAAGATTATTTTGGCTATTCAGGGTCCCTTGGGATTCCATATGAATTTTAGGATGGATTTTTCTACTTACATAAAAACATTATTGGGATTTTTGAAAGGGATTTCATTGAATCTGTAGATTGCTTTGGGTAGTATTGCCATTGTAATAATATTAACTTTTCCAATTCATGAACATGGGATATATTTCCTTTTATTTGTGTCTTCCTTTATTTCTTTAAGCAATTTGTAATTTTCATTGTACAAGTCTTTTACTTCCTTAAGTTTATTCCCATTAAGTATTTTATTCTTTTTGATGCAATTACAGATGGAATTGTTTTGAATTTCCTTCTCAGATTGTTCATTGCTATTGTATAGAAACCAACTGATATTTGTGTTTTTACCCTGCAACTTTACTGGATTTGTTTTTTCAGTTCTCATGGGGTTGTGTGTCTGTGTGCATGTGTGTATAATCTTTAGGGTTTTCTACGTATAAGATCATGTCATCTGTGAATAGAGGTAATTTTACTTCTTTCTTTCCAATTTGGATGTCTTTTATTTCTTTTCCTTGCCTAATTGCTCTGGCCAGAACTTCTAACACTATGTTAATACATAGAAGTGGCTAAAGTGAGGCCGGGCTTGGTGGCTCACGCTTGTAATCCCAGCACTTTGGGAGGCTGCAGCAGGCAGATTACATAAGGTTCTAAACCAACCTGGCCAACATGGCAAAACCCCGTCTCTACTAAAAATACAAAAATTAGCCAGGCATGATGGTGTGTGTCAGTAATCCTAGCTACTCTGGAGACTGAGGCATGAGAATCACTTGATCCCGGGAGGCAGAGGTTGCAGTGAGCCAAGATGGTGCTCCTGGACTCCAGCGTGAGCAATAGAGTGAGACTCCACTCAAAAAAAAAAAAAAAAAAAAAAAGTGTGAAGTGAGTATCATTGTTTTATTCCTGATCTTAGTAGAAAAGCTTTCTGTTTTTTTATCATTGGATATGATGTTAGCTGTGGGTTTTTTATATCTGGCTTTTATTGTTTTGAGGCAGTTTCCTTCTATTCCTAGTTTGTTGAGTATTTTTATCATGAAAGGATGATGAATTTTAAATACTTTTATTGCATCAATTGAGATAATGTGGTTTTGTCCTTCCAATTCATTGTATGGAAGCTAGGAATTACTTTTTTTTTTTTTTTTCTTTTCTGAGATGGAGTCTCACCCTGTTGCCCAGGCTGGAGTGCAATGACACGATCTCAGTTCACTGCAACCTCTGCCTTCTGGGTTCAAGTGATTCTCCTGCCTCAGCCTCCCAGGTAGCTGGGACTACAGGCGTACACCACCATGCCCGGCTAATTTTTGTATTTTTAGTAGAGACGGGGTTTCACCATGTTGGTTAGGTTGGTCTCCAATTCCTGACCTCAGGTGATCCACCTGCCTCAGCCTCCCGAAGTGCTAGGATTACAGGTGTGAGCCACCGCACCCGACCTTTTCTTCTAAAACTAGATAAAGAATACAAAAAAAAAAGTATAGACCAATATTCCTCATGAATGTAGATGCAAAAAATTACTAAATTATTGCCAGATTAAAGGCCAGTATACAAAAATCAATTATTTTCCAATATTGTAGGAATAAGCAAAATAAATTTTGAAAAGGGATACTATTTTCAAAAGCATCATAAACATTAAATAATGTAACATGATATATGCATAATATTAATGCAGAAAACCATACAATGTTATTGTGAGAAGGTAAAGAAGTTCTGAGTAATTAGAAGTATATACCATATTTTGTTGATTAGAAGTCTCATCATTGTAAAGATTTCACTTCTTACCAAATTGATTCACCGAGTCAATGCAGTCCCAACTCAAAATCCAGTAAGTTTTTTTCCTTTTTTTTTGAGAACTTGACTAGTTGATTCTAAAATGTATCTGGAAATGCAAAAGACCTAGAATATCCCAGACAATCTTGAACAATGGGAAAGCTAGCCATATTGGATATCAAGACTTAATATGGCTGGGGATGGTGGCTCGCACCTGTAATCACAGCACTTTAGTAGGCCAAGGTGGGAGGATTGCTTCTAGCCTTTTTATTTTATTTTATTTAAAAAAAAAAAAAAAAAAGACAACATGACACTGTAATTATTAAGAAAGTGTAATATTAATGGAAGAACAGAAAAACTGATCAAAAGACTAGAATAGAGAGTGCTGAAACAGTCACATGTATCTGGATACTTGATGTATGACAAAATTGACCCTAAAGAGAAGAAGGGAAATAATTAAATTTTTTTCAGTATATGGTATAGAGACAATCAGATATTATTATTTTTAAAAGGAAAGAAAAAAGATACAAAATAAAAATCAAACCAAAGCTTGATCCAACATCACACTATTAAAAAAAAAAAAAAAGAAAAGAAAAAAGGCCTGGCACGGTGGCTCATGCCTGTAATTCCAGAATTTTGGGAGTCTGAGGTGGGCGGATCACCTGAAGTTGGGAGTTTGAGACCATCCTGACCAACATGGAGAAACCTAGTCTCTACAAAAAATATGAAATTAGCTGGGCGTGGTGGTGCATACCTATAATCCAAGCTACCCAGGAGGCTAAGGCAGGATAATCCCTTGAACCCAGGAGGCGGAGGTTGCGGTGAGCCGAGATCGTGCCATTGCACTCCAGCCTGGACAACAGGAGCAAAACTCTATCTCAAAAAACAAAACAAACAAAGAAAAAAGTTCCAGGCGGGTTGTGGTTTTAAATGTGAGTGGCAAAACAATGAAGTTCCTAGAAGATAATATATGAGAATATCTTCATAACTTTGGTATAAGAAGACTTTTTAAATAGGATGCAAATAATACTAACTGTAAAGAGAAAGATAAATTGCAGTACATCAAAATTCTTTCCTCACTGCCTCATTCCCTCCCATCCTTTCTTCCTTCCATTAAGATTTTACCCCTGGCTGGGCATGGTGGCTCACACTTGTAATCCCAAAACTTTGGGAGGCTAAGGCAGGAGGATTGATTGAGCCCAGGAGTTAAAGGCTACCCTTGATAACATAGCGAGACTTTGTCTCTATTTTATACCTTTTTTTTTTTTTTTAAAAGATTTTACCCTGCTGGGGAATTATTAGAGATCAACAGTAAAAATAAGTCATTGCTTATCAATAATACTGTGGTGATGTTCTGTCACTGGGATCCTCACATAAACTGTTAGACCTTTAAGCCATTTCCTACCATATAGCCACATAATCTTTTCAAAATGTATATCATCACTTTACTCTTTGGCTTAAAATTCTTCCACTAAGACTGGTTAAGTAAATTCTAGGATATCTCCCTAAAATGAAATATGCTACAGGCATTAAAAACAATGAGGTAGATTTCTTTTCGTGAATGTAGAGCAGTCTCAAAGAATTATTAAATCAAAAAACAAGATACAGAACAATGTGTTTTAAAAAGTGTAGGGAACAGATACAGTAGAATCTCATATATTCATTTCAGTTACTCAAAATTAACCAACTCATGTAGGTAAAAGAAAGGAAATTATATATTATTAAATAGGACAGGGGACTGCATTGGCCTTTTTTCCACTTTGTCTAAGTATGTAGTCTATCCTATGAGTCTGTGAAATAGTGTATAATTTTATGGGTTTTACTGACCATTTATAAGGAAGAGTTATACATAATGCAGGAGGCCAGGCACTGGAACAGTAGTGGTTTTCCTAACTATTTTGCAGCACAGCTTGTCTTAAGACAGTGTCTTACACACTGAATGATTTTTGGTATGTCTGGCCCTCAGCCATTAAATGCCAGTAGCTTCTGAGGTATTGGGTCAACCAAAGAACTGCTCTGCAGATCTTCAAACATCAGTGGATGGGATGGGATGGGATGGAGCATACCGCCTTAGTGTTCTTATAGGCTAAGAACAACAGAGGGGGGAAAAAAATAGAAGAAATAGTATAGGGTCATAGAGAAAACTGAGTGGAGACTGAGAGGAATTGACAGCATGGGATTTGGGATTGGTTGGCCAAAACTGTATATGCTACACCTGAATAAGTAATGTAAGGGTTTTTCATGGATTATTTTGACCATAAGCAAAACAGGAAAATGGGCAACATAGTTGCATGTAAGTTCTACCTGGAGTTTAAGTTGGGCTCCCAGTTGCCAACTCCAGGGAGCTGCCAGGAAGTAGACAGGTGCTTGAAGGACTCAGTCCCACCTTTACCCTGAGGTGTTCTCCTGGAACCTGCACTTATTATCCCTGTGCCAGCCTGTCCCTCTTCCCTCCCTAAGGAGGGGAAGGGAAACACCCTTAAGAGGGAAAATCAGCTTTGAGGTGAGGAAATAGGATAGTTACTAATTTGAGAATACTGATTTGGCCGGGCACAGTAGCTCATGCCTGTAATCCCAGCACTTTGTGGGAGGATCAGTTGCGCCCAGGAGTTTGAGACCAGCTTGGGCAATGTAGTGAGACCCCTGTCTCTAAAAAAGAAAAAAAATCAGCCAGGCATGATGGCACCTGCCTGTGATCCCAGCTACTTGGGAGCCTGAGGTGGAAGAATCACTTGAGCCCAGGAAGTCCAGGCCACAGTGAGCCATGATTGCGCCATTGCACCCCAGCCTGTGCAAGAGAGTGAGACCCTGTCTGAAACAAACAAACAAACAAACAGTTTTCACTTAATGCACTACTGGACTACATAGGGAAACTCAAAATAAGTTCAGTACAAGGAATTGAGGAATTGTCTTGACTAGGTTATAACTGTGAAAAGTCACACAGACTTCCCCTTAGTAGGGGCTTGGTAGGATAGCTGCTGTCCTTAGAAGGGTTTTGGGCATGGCCAACCTTGGTCTGGTATTTCAATAATAGACTGGATTGTGCCTCATTTTGGTCACCACACCTAAAAAATAATGTAGATAAATACAGGAGTCCATCAAAGGTGACCAAAATTATTGAAAGCAGGCAAAATAGCACTAAGATTAACATTGGTGTTTTTACTGGACCCCAGCCCAAATTCTTTTGAAGTTTTTAGTAGCACTACTGCAAAAGACCACAAGGTGGTGACAAAATTCTAAGGTATCTTTTTTTTAAGCTAGATTTGGAAACAATCACACATTCCCTGATGAAAATGAGGAAAAGAAAGCTTAAGAATGTCTTGTATTTCAAGTTTTATGGAATGATGAGAATACTTTCTCTGGTAGGTTTTTTGCAATACTTGCCCATTGTTTAAACGAAAATATTTTATTCATATTAGAGAACAATATTGGTAAATGAGTTAGATATTTGTCTCTTAGGCTTTAGCAGACATCAGCATTGTTTCCATAGCTTTCTGCTCTCTTTTTCTCTTTTTTCTGTCCTCTGTACCTTTGTCCCCTTTCAAAAGACTCCATCATATGAGGAAGTCAATCTAATGTAATGGTTGAGGGTGTGGATTCCAGAGGCCTGCTGCTTATGTTCAGATACAGATTACCAGTTATTAACTGTGTGACATTCAGCAAATCACTTAGTTCTGTGTCTTGGTTCCTTTTTCTCTAAAATGGAGATGGCAGTAGTGCCCAGTTCATTGATTATTCTCAGGATTAAATGAATCTATAAGTGTAAGAACCCTTGGAGCAATGCCTGACACATAAAAATGTTAAAATCATATGGAATTAAAATTTACATGATTTTCTATTCATTTATGGAATTAACTTTAAAAAATTGATTAAGTAGATGAGTGAGCTGCATGAGGATTTTCTCTCTCTCACATACACAACTTCCAAATAAAATTTAGTTGCTTTTGGTTTAAGAGGCAGTTAATAGCTTTCCTTTTCCTCTGTCAGTCATGTTTCCCTATTTCCCACCTTTACATTAGTCACTGAAGAGAAAAGGAAAGGGATTTTGTTCATTTATATGAAAGATTTTTATGTTAAAGTGAGACAAGAAAAAAAAGTATTATTATTATTATTATTTTTTGAAACAGGGTCTCGCTCTGTTGCCCAGGCTATAGTACAGTGGCATGATCTCGGCTCACTGAAACCCACCTCTCCTGGGTTCAAGCGATTCTTGTGCCTCAGCCTCACAAGTAGTTGGGACAAGAGCTGCATGCAACCATGCCCAGCTAATTTTTGTGTGTCTTTTTAGTACAAATGGGGTTTCACCATGTTGCCCAGGCTGGTTTTGAATTCCTGAGTTCAAGTGATCTGCCCTCCTTGGCCTCCCAGAGTGCTGGGATTACAGGCGTGAGCCACCACACCCAGCCAAAAACATAGATTTTTGTCATATATTTTCTATCGGCACAGAAGAAAGACCTTTTCAATAATCAGGAAGATTTTTTAAAAGGATGTTATGCCTTACATGTTTAACTATTTTAGGATCACGTTAAAATGATCTGCTAATGAAATTAAAATCTGTACATTCACTTTATTCACTCTTTTTTTTTTTTTTCTTTGAGACATTCTCACTCTGTTGTCCAGGCTGGAGTGCAGTAGCACAATCACGGCTCACTGCAATATCTGCATACCGGGCTCAAGCAGTCCTCCTGCCTCAGCCTCCCAGGTAGCTGGACTACAGGTGCATGCCACCATGCTTTGCTAATTTTCGTGTGTTTTGTAGAAATGGGGTTTCACCGTGTTGCCCAGGCGGGTCTCAAACTCCTAGGCTCTGGTGATCCACCTGCCCAACACAATCCCGTAGTGTTGGGATTACAGGCATGAGCCACTGCACTGGGCTTATACATTCTTTCTTTAGAAAATAAAACTTTTTAAATAAAATACTTCAAATATCCAAAAGAAAATCTGAGATATTTGTAAGATAAAATCATAAAAATAAAATTAATGCCATTTCTTCATTTCTTCAACCACTCAGTTGAAGAAATAGAACATTAATATAATTTTTGAAGCCCTCTATACCCCTACTCATCCTGTGCCTCTCTGGACTTCCCCAATCTTTTTGATTTCTTATTCTCTCTCTCTCTTTTTTTTTTTTCTTTTTTTTTTAAGACAAGGTCTTGCTCTGTCACCCAGACTGGAGTACAATGGTGTGATCATGGCTCACTGCAGCCTCCTTGACCTTCTGGGCTCAAGTGACCCTCCTGCCTTAGCCTCCTGAGTAGCTTGGATTAGAGGTGTGTACCACCATCTCTGGCTAGTTTTTGTGTTTTTTGTAGAGATGGAATCTCACCATGTTGCCCACACTGGTTTCCAACTCCTGGGCTCAAGTGATCCAACTTCCTTGGCCTCCCAAAGTGCTGGAACTATAGGCGTGATGATTTCTTATTCTCTTACATGAAAAAATATCTTACCACTAAATGGGCAAAATCATAAATGCTGTATTGCTTAGATTTGCATGTTTGAAGACTTTACGTAAAATGATTCATATTCTTCTTCTTCTGTAACTTTCTTTTTTCTTTTACTCAGGAGTATATTCCAGATGTTCATCCATGTAGATGCTTAGCTAGAGCACATGTATTTTTACTACTCTATTGTATTCTATTATGTATATACCATTTATTTTTGTCACTCGTCTGTGAATTAAAAATGGTATTAAAATCCAGAATTTAATAATTTTGCTATTAAAAAACCTGTGCTGCTATGAGCATTTTGTACTGGCTTCCTGGTACACCTGTTCAAGAGTTTTTCTAAGCTACTTGCCTGCGAGGGTAATGCTTGAAAATGACAAATGGTTTTCCGGGGTGATCATGATCCATGTACCTTCCTGCTAGCCGTATATAAGAATTAATGTTTCTCCATATCCTTACCAATATTTGGTCTTTTGGTTTTTGCTTGGTGTGTGCAAAATGGTCTCTGCTTCAATCACTCTGGCCTGTTTAGTGCTCCTCACAACCTTTGCACTTGCTCGTTCCTCTGCCTGGAATGTTCTCTCCCTGATGTCTCTGTAGTTTGCTCCTTTACGTCTCTCAGGCCTTCACTTAATTGTCAGGTTCTCTGTGAGGCTTTTCCTGTCTATCCCCTTTAAAATTTGGCATGCTTCTCTCCCACTGCCTTATCTCTTCACTGCTTTATTTCTTTCTGTACCACTTACTGCCACTGCTTTTCCACACTGGAACTTAAGTTCCTTAAGGATAGGGAGTTTTTGATATCTTGTTCACTGTTGTGTCCCTGGAATTTAGAGCAGCACCTTCCCCATAGACGACTTTAATAAATATTGTTGACTGAATTAAATGAATCTCATTGAGGTTTTATATTTTCTTGATTATTAGTGAGGTAGAGCATTAATGAGGTGGCCACTTTTTATGAGCCATTTGTGTTTCCTCTTCTGTGAAATGGCTGCTCAAATATATTGCTTATTTTTCTATTGTGTTGTTTAATACTTTCTTATTCATTGATAGCAGTTCTTTATAAGTTCAGATTATAATTTTTTGTTAATTACCCATGTCATACATATCCTTATACTTTGTGACTTAACTTTAAGCTTTTTTTTAAAAAAAAGAATCTTGACCGGGCATGGTGGCTCATGCCTGTAATCCCAGCACTTTGGGAGGCCAAGGCGGGTGGATCATGAGGTCAGGAGATCAAGACCATCCTGGCCAACATGGTGAAACCCCGTCTCTACTAAAAATATAAAAAATTAGCCGGGCGTGGTGGTGGGCGCCTGTAGTCCCAGCTGCTCAGGAGGCTGAGGCAGGAGAATGGCGTGAACCCAAGAGGTGGAGATTGCAGTGAGCCGAGATTGCACCAGTGCACTCCAGCCTGGCGACAGAGCGAGACTCCATCTCAAAATATATATGTATATATAGTTATCTCTTGATAAACAGTTTTAATTCTTTAAACACTGTAAAAAAATTTTTTAAGAGAGTGTCTTACTCTGTCACCCAGGCTAGAATGCAGTGGTGCAGTCATGGCTCACAGCAGCCTTGAACTCCTGGGCTCAAGCGATCCTTCCACCTCAGCCTCCTGAGTAGCTGGGACCACAGGTGCACACCACCATGACTGGCTAATTTTTTTTTTTACTTTTTTGGAGACAGGGTCTCCAGTGTTGCCCAGGCTGGTGTCAAACTCCTGGGCCCAAACAGTCTCCTCCCACCTCAGCCTCCCAAAGTGCTGGGATTACAGGTGTGAACCGCTGCACCCAACTGATATGTACTTTTGGATATATGATTACACATATGTATGTTTTTTCTATTTAAAAATGGGATCATACTACATGTACTTTAAACTCTTTCAGTTAATCTTACAAATCTAAAAAATTTAATTGTCAAATAATATTGTATTATATGGATCTAAAACAATTGTGCAGTTTATCCTCATTTGTTTCTGTAAGCTCATCGTCTTCTTCATGGTCATTAGATATTGCCTATTCTCAACACTTGGCCATCTTCTCTCCTCACTTGGTATTACCTCCCTAGGTAATCTGACTGATGGCTCACAGCTTAAGTTATTAGATACATGCCAGTGACTTCCACACTTACGTCTCTAACTCATAAACCTCCTCAGAGCCCCAGCCTAGGTATCTAACTGGCTGTTTAGCATTCCCGCTTGCTTGTGTCAAAGGTACCTCAAACTCTACATATCTAAACAAGGCAGAACTAATGCATTTCCCCTCAAACCTAGCAGTCTGCCAGTGTTCCCTTGGCATGATCATCTGTCTCACTGAATAAGGCATAAACAGGAATCACCATTAATACATTATTTGCTCCTGAATCCTGATAATCTCTCCTGTGATATCTTCTTCTTTGATTTAGCTGGGCAGAAATTTAGGCTTTTGTAACCAAGCAAAGCTACGGATTGTCTGATTCACATCTGTTTAGAGTTTACTGTTTGTGGGCAAGAAATGTACCTCTTTGCAAGGCTCTATGGTCTTTTCTGTTTGCTTTCAGCTGGACCAACTGAACTGAACCTTGTTTTTTTTTTTTTTTGCAAGAATTAGATGTAGAAGTAGTCAATTTATATGAGTTAGGAAACTTTTTGACTGCAAGTTACAGAAAACCCTAATCCAAACAAATCATTTTATTGTCTTCTATAAAAGGAAGTCCAGAGGTAGAATGGGTTCAAGCTGATAAAGATCAACAGTGGTGGCCGGGTGCGGTGGCTCAAGCCTGTAATCCCAGCACTTTGGGAGGCCGAGACGGGTGGATCACGAGGTCAGGAGATCGAGACCATCCTGGCTAACACGGTGAAACCCCGTCTCTACTAAGAAATACAAAAAACTAGCCGGGCGAGGTGGCGGGCGCCTGTAGTCCCAGCTACCTGGGAGGCTGAGGCCGGAGAATGGCGTGAACCCGGGAGGCGGAGCTTGCAGTGAGCTGAGATCCGGCCACTGCACTCCAGCCTGGGCTACAGAGTGAGACTCCGTCTCAAAAAAAAAAAAAAAAAAGATCAACAGTGGCTCAGTTATATCATTATTGATCCAGGTCCATTCCTCTCTTCATTCTGCTGTTCTTAGCAAAGTCACTGTTCCAAGTTACAGCAGTTTAATCAGCACCTTTGTAACCATAGAATAAGGATGATCACTTCCCAGACTTTCCAGATAAGGATAGAGACATCCTCTTGGCTTTCCGTATGTATACATTTTTTCAGCTAAATATTCTAATTGGCTCTCTTTAAAAGTTTTATTTTTAATTGACGCATAATAATTGTACATTATGGTTGGGTGCAGTGGCTCACACCTGTAATCCCAGCATTTTGGGAGGCCGAGGTGGGTGGATCACTTGAGGCCAGGAGTTCTAGACCAGCTTGGCCAACATGGCGAAACCCTGTCTCTGCTAGAAATACAAACATTAGCCAGGTGTGATGATGCATGCCTCAAATCCTAGCTACTCAGGAGGCTGAGACATGAGAATCACTTGACCCTCGGAGATGGAGGTTGCGGTGAGCTGAGATTGGGCCACTGCATTCCAGCCTGGGCAACACAGTGAGACTTTGTTTCAAAAAAATTTGTACTATTTATGGGATACAATGTGATATTTTGATAGTGATCTGATCAGAGTAATTTGCAAATCCACACCTTAAAACATTTATCATTTCTTTGTGATGAGGTCGTTCAAAATCCTCTCTTCTAGCTATTTTGGAACATACATTATTGTTAACTATAGTCACCCCACAGTGTAATAGAACACCAGAATTTATTCCTCTTACCTAACTTTGTACTCATTGACCAACCTCTCCCCATTCTTCCCTTTCCCCACCTCTCCTGCTCCAGTTTCTGTTAATCACTATCCTACTCTCTACTTCTATGAGATCAACTTTTTTTAGATTGCACATATGAGTGAGAACATGCAGTATTTTCTGTGTCTGGCTTACTTCACTCAATATAATGTCCTCTAGGTTCATCCATGTTGTTGTAAATGACAGCATGTTATTATTTTTGGCTGGACGTGGTGGCTCACTCCTGTAACCCCAGCACTTTGGGAGGCTGAGGTGGGCGGATCACCTGAGGTCAGGAGTTGGAGACTAACCTGGCCAACACGGTGAAACCCCATCTGTACTAAAAATAAAGAAAATTAGCTGGGCGTGATGGCACGTGCCTGTGGTTCCAGCTACTTGGGAAGCTGAGGCAGGAGAATCACTTGAATCCGGGAAGCGGAGGTTGCAGTGAGCCGAGATTGCGCCACTGCACTCCAGCCTGGGCGACATAGTGAGACTCCGTCTCAAAAAAAAAAAAAAAAAAAAAAAGAATTGTATTATTTTTTATGGCTGAGTAGTATTTCATTGTGTACATATATGTACACATACAACATTTTCTTTATCCTTTCATCTGTGGATGGCTTCTTAGGTTGGTACCATATCTTGAGTATTGTGAGTAGTGCTGTAATAAACATGTGAGTGCAGATATCTCTTCAATATACTAATTTAATTTTCTTGGGTATATATACCCAGCAGTGGTATGAGTGGATTAAATATGTGGTAGTTATATTTATAATTTTTTGAGGAACCTCCATACTGTTCTCCATGAAGGTTATACTAAATTACATTCCCAACAATGTGCAAGGGTTCCCTTTCCTCCACATCCTCGACAATACTCATTATCTTTTGTCTTTGTGGTAATGGCCATTCTAACTGGAGTGAGGTGATATCTCATTGTAGTTTTGATTTGCATTTCCCTGATAATTAATGATGTTGAGCATTTTTAAATATACCTGCTGGTCATTTATATGTCTCTTCTTTTGAGAAATATCTATTAAGATCTTTTGCTCATTTTTAAAATTGGCTTGTGTTTTTTGCTTTCGCTGTTGAGTTGTTTGAGTTTCTTATATAGTCTGAATATTAACCCCTTGTCAGATGTATAGTTTGCAAATATTTTCTCCCATTCTGTAGGTTGTCTCTTCGCATTCCGTATTTAAGGTCTGTCATTGCTACCCCTCCCTGCTTATGTTATCAATTCATTTATTAGTCAGGACCCTGGCTTGTAAGTGACAAACACCAAACTCAAATTGGCCTAAGCAAAATGGTAATACTGTACATGAAACAGAAAAGGCTTTGGAATGTCTGACTTTGGGCACGACTGGATCTAAGGGCTCCAGTGATGTGATGTGATCCAGGTCTTCCTTTTCTCTCTCACAGGTTTTTTCCATTTTGTAGTCTTGAGGGCCACCAGAGGCCTAAGACTCACATCTTATCAGCATAACAACCTTGGTAGAAAGAGAGCATCTTCCTGATAACTCCGGCAGAAAAAAATCCCGGGGAGGATTCTAATTGGCAACACTCCTGTTCCTGATTCAATGACTGTGGCCATGGGAATGGAATATTCTAATTGTTCAGGCCTGGGTCATGTGTCTCCTGTGGTCTGAGAAAGCAATCCAGCCACACCTAAACTGCAGGGAAGTGGTTCCTGTCCAAAAGGGTTTGGTTATAAGAAGAGGGGATGAACACTGGGAAGGCAAAAATAACAGCTGCTCATTATAATGGTATTTTAGCAAGTCAAAGGAAGCCAAGTTGGCTAGAGCAGTAATTCTCATATTGTCATTTCCAGTTCTAGTTCTGAATCAGAAATGGGTAGTAAGGCCAGCAATCTGTGTTTTAATAAGCACTTCAGGTGATTCTGATGCAGGATAACTTTGAAAACCACTGATAAAGAGGTGAATATGGAAGTGTGATATGGCAAGCAATTAATTCTGGGTGTAGGAGAGATTACTTAGGGGAGGTGGAATACAATTTAGACCCTAAAGGAGGAGGTGGAACTCATCTTGTGAAGAAATGTTTTTTTCTTACTCTCGAGCTACCCGCTCTTCACTGTCACTGAAGCCCAGCTGATGCCAATTTACCATATTTATTCTGTCTCTTGAGCCACTGTGCCTCAGCTTTTCTTTGTCCCTAGAATTTTTTTTTTCCCTTCCTCATCACTGATTTAAACCCTAGCCATCCTTGGATGTTCAGGTCACAGCTTCCTCTATTACAGGAAACCTTGCTTGATATATTCCATTTTTACTAATGTATGTCTGCTCTGCATGCCTTCTTTCAACCATTTTGCACATATTTATTGATAGCTTATATACCAGATACTATAGTAAGTACTGGACTTGCACAAAGGAATTGTACTATCTAATTTAAAGGATATGTGCATATTCCTTAAGATGCCATCGGAATGCCTTGTAATAAGGCTTTACCAGTTTACATATATACCATGGCATATGAGGCTGCTTAGTTCTTCCACATCTTCACCACCACTAGATATTAACAGTCTTTCTCATTTTTGCCAACCTGAGGAGTGAATAATATCTTATTGCTGTTTGATAACAAATACATTTGAGGATCTTTTCTCTGTTGGCTATTTGCATTTCTTCTCAAACTTGCTTGTTGATATCCTAAGCCTGTTTTTTTTTTTCTTTTTTTTTTTTTTTTTGTGCAGCAAAATTGAATTTTTTCCCTTTTGGTGTATAGTGCTTTGTATTTTAACACATGTATAGATTTGTGTAACCACAACCATTGTCAGGATAAAAAAAAAATTCCATCACTTCAAAAAACTCCCTCGTGCTAACCCTTTATAATCCCACTCTCCCCTCAACTATAACTTGGCAACTACTGAGCCGTTCTCCATCACTATAGTTTTACATTTTTGAGAATATCTTATAAATGAAATCACATAGTATATCACTTCTTGGAACTGGATTCTTGGACTCAGGATAATGTCTTCAGATTCAGCCAAATTGTTGCATGAATAAATCGTTCATTCTTTTGATTAAGCTGAGTAGAGTTCCATTGTACTAAAGTTTGTTTATCCATTTGCTCATTGAAGGACATTTGGGTTGTTTCCAGTTTGGGTTTATTATTATTTATTATTTAAATAAATCAGCTGCAGACATTTGGTACAGGCTTTTGTGTGAGTGGAAGTTTTTATTTTTCTAGGGTACTCAAGAGTTGGATTGTTGGCTTATAAAGTAAATGCATGTTTAACTTTATAAGAAAGTGCCAAACTATTTTCTAGAGTGACTATACCTTTTTTTTGAGATAGAGTCTCGCTCTTTTGCCCAGGCTAGAGTGCAGTGGCATGATCTCGGCTCACTGCAACCTCCGCCTCCCAGGTTCAAGCGATTCTCCTGCCTCAGCCTCCTGAGTAGTTGGGATTACAGGTGCGTGCTACCATGCTCAGCTAATTTGTGTATTTTTAGTAGAGTTGGGGTTTCACCACGTTGGCCAGGCTGGTCTCAACTTCAGGCAATCCACCTACCTCAGCCTCCCAAAGTGCTGGGATTACAGATGTAAGCCATCACACCCAGCCAACTATACCATTTTATATTTCCACCAGCAACATGTCGGAGTACCCTATGCTCCATTTTCTTGGGAGTACTTGGTATTTTCATTTTAGCCATTCTAATAAGTATGTAGTAGTATATTACCTTGGCTTTAATTTGCACTCCCTAATGGCCAATAATGCTGTACATCTTTCCATGCTATTGTTTGTCATCTTTATATTCTCTTTAGCGAAGGGTCTGTTCAAGTCCACTGCCCGTATTTTAAGCAGATGGTTTCTCATTGTTGAGTTTTAAGAATTATTTTTATATTCTCAATACCAGTACTTTGTAAGATACACAATTTACAAATGTTTTCTCCTAGTCTGTTTTAGTGTCTTTTAAGAAACAAAAGCTTTTATTTTGATGAAGTCCAGTTAATCAATTTTCCTGTTACAGAATATGGTTTTGGTGTCATGTCTAAGAACTCTTCATCTTAGAGAAATCTTCAGGTCATAAAGATTTTCACTATGTTTTCTTTGTGAATATTTATAGTTCTATGCTTTACATTTAAATTTACAATAGATTTGAGGACCGTTCTTTCATCTTGTATTTTCCAGAAGAGATTGTATATAATTAGTGTTATTCTTTAATAATGGGTAGAATTAATTTGTGTAGCCATCGGGGCCTGGAGATTTCTTTCTTGGAAGGTTTTAACTATAAATTCAATTTATTTAGTAGTTATAAGACTATATATATAAATTTTTTATAAAACAGAAATCTCACCTGGAAGGACTATGTATATTATCTATTTCATTTTGTGTTATGTTTGGTGGTTTGCAGTTTTCAAAAGTTGGTCCATTTTCACAAAAATTGTTGAATTTATTGGCATAAAATTTTTTATAGTATTCCTTTATTTTTCCTTTCAGTATTTATGGGATATTTGTAGTAATGTCACATTTCATTTTGAATATTGATAATTTGTTTTCTTTTTTTTTTTCTGGTCAGTCTGGCTAGAAATTAATTGTATTGATCTCAAAAAACCACCTTTTGTTTTTCATTGATAAGTTCTATCATTTCTTTCTTTTCTTCTATTTATGTGTTGTATTTATGTATTTAATTGTGCATCTATGTATTTATATAAGTATTTATATATAAATATATATTAATGTGAAAGATTAGGTTATTGATTTGATAGCTTTCTTCTGATACAAGCACTTAAAACTAAAAATTTCCCTCTACATTTTTTTATGATACATTTTATTAGGTTCAAAATATTTTCTAGAAAATGTTACCTTACTGTCTTTGCCATAGTTAACTAAATTAGGGGTAAGTATCATAACTAAAAGCTACATTATATTAGCTAGGTAAGTGACTTATGAGTAGACTAGTGTGAGAAGTCTTCTAAAAATGGACAATGAGACCCAAACAAATTTGGATTTGAAATTTTCAAAAAGAAAAGAAGCAGAAACCAAGATTAGAGGTGAAGCAGAAACCTAGAAAGACTGAGTTACCTGTATGGTAGAGTCACCTCAATAGGGAATGACAGATGCCTATTTCAGAGGGAATGATAAGTTGGCTAAGTAAGACAGCAGGGTCATGAATGATGAAGAGTTCATTTTCTGTTGTTCTGTGAAAACTGTCCTTCCCTCAACTGATCTGGGCCCCTGTGCTTTTCTCTTTTCCATGTAACCTTAACATCCACTTTAATTAGTTATGAAAGGAAGCTTTAATATAAATGCTTTATTGAGATATAATTCACATATCATACAATTCATCTATTGAAAGTGCACCATTAGTGGTTCTGAGTACATTTTCGGATAAAAAAACTGCAGAGAGTTTGTCATTAGTAAACCTCCGTAAGAAATGCTACAAGAGGCCTGGTGCAGTGGCTCACTTTGGGAGGTGGAGGCGGGCTAATCTTGATTTCTTGAGGTCAGAAGTTCGAGACCAGCCTGGCCAACATGGCGAAACCCTATATCTACTGAAAATACAAAAATTAGCTGGACATGGAGGTACACACTTGTAGTCTCAGCTACTTCGGAGGCTGAGGCATGAGAATTGCTTGAACCCAGGAGGTGGAGGTTGCAGCGAGCCGAGATCGTGCCACTGCACTCCAGCCTAGGCAGCAGAGTGAGATTCTGTCTCCAAAAAAAAAAAAAAGAAATGCTAAAAGTAGTTTTTCAGGGTGATACAAAAGGATAGTAGACAACAATTCAAAACCATATGAAGAAATAACTAGAATTTACATAGGTAAATATAACAACCAATGTTGCATGTTTAGATTGTAACTCTTCTTTTTTCCATACAAATAATAAATGCATAAAGCACTAATTGTAAATCTATATTAATTTAATGGTCACACAATGTATAAAGATGTAGTTTGTGACAAACATAAAGGGGAGTGGCACTGTAAAGAAGCAAGAATTTTTGTATATTATTGACACTAAAGTCTTTTTTGTCTGATATTCATATAGCCTCTCCAGCTTTCTGTTTTTGCTATTTGTGTGATGTTTTCCATCCTTTTACTTTCAGCTTGTTTGTATCTTTGAGTCTAAAGTGTGTGTTCTAAGGCTGGGCGTGGTAGCTCGTGTTTGTAATGCTAGCACTTTGGGAAGTGCAGGTGGGTGGGTTGCTTGAGCTCAGGAGTTTGAGACCAGCCTGGGCAACGTGGCAAAACCCTGTCTCTACAAAAAATACAAAAATTAGCTGGGCATGGTGGCATACACACCTGTAGTCCCAGCTACTTGGGAGGCTAAGGTGGGAGAATCACTTGAACCTGAGAGGTGGAGGCTACAGTGAACTGAAGATCATGCCACTGCACTCCAGCTTGGGAGACCCTGTCTCAGAATAAAAAGGTGTGCATTCTGAAGACAACATGTATTGGTCATGTGTTTTTATTGGATGGGACAATCACTGTCTTTTGATTGAATTCATTAATTCATATTTAATGTTATTAATATAGTTCAGTTTATGTTTGCCATTTCAATTTTCATTTTTTATTATTCATGACGTTTTCCCTGTATTCCTCCCTTACTGCTTTTTTTTGCATTGTACGAATATTTTGGTAGTATATCTTAATTCTTTTTATGATTTTTTAATTATATAGATTTTTAAAAATTATTTTCTTAGTTGTTGCTCTAGGGCTTACTTACCATAATAGGCAGTTGACCCTTGAACAACATAGGGGTTAGGGGTACTGACACCCTACACAGTTGAAAATTTATGTATAACTTTTGATTTCCCCAAAACTTAACTACAAATAGCCTATTGTTGATCAGATGCCTTACTGATAACATAAACAGTTGGTTAATACATATTTTATATGTTGTATGTATTATATTCTGTATTCTTACAGTAAAGCAAACTACAGAAAAGAAAATGTTATTAAGAAAATTATAAGGAAAGCATATTTACTGTGCATTAAGTGAAAATTGAATAGGCTGAAGAGGAGGAGGAAGAAGAAAGGTTGGCCTTGCTGTCTTAGGGATGGTGGAGGAGGCAGAACAGGAGTCAGGAGAGGCAGACCAGATGCACTTGGTGTAACTTCGCAGAAATACATCATAATTTCTGTCTGACGTTTTTGGTTTTTCTTTTTTTTTTTTTTTTTTGAGACGGAGTCTCGCTCTGTCGCCCAGGCTGGAGTGCAGTGGCGCGATCTCGGCTCACTGCAAGCTCCGCCTCCCGGGTTCCCGCCATTCTCCTGCCTCAGCCTCCCGAGTAGCTGGGACTACAGGCGCCCACAACCGCGCCCGGCTAATTTTTTGTATTTTTAGTAGAGACGGGGTTTCACCGTGGTCTCGATCTCCTGACCTTGTGATCCGCCCGCCTCGGCCTCCCAAAGTGCTGGGATTACAGGCGTGAGCCACCGCGCCCGGCTGGTTTTTCATCTCTCTAGGAATTTTTCTATATGTACCAATCCTCCTTCCACCGTTTGCTTTAGTTTCACTGCCCACATTATAAAAGGGTCCATGTAAAAGAAGTCAAAAGCAGTCTTGAATAATCAGAACTCTTCTGCCAAATTGTCTAATGTCGATTTGTTTTCTGGCACTGCTTCTTCTTCATCTTTGTCCTTATCATCTGACACTGATTTGGAAGCGCTCATCTCCATCAAATCATCTTCTTTTAATTCCTCTGGTATGGTATCTATCTTGAAAAGATTGTGAATTTCTCCAGTATCCATGTCTTGAAACCCTTTACCCCCCATCTTTTTTGCCATGTCCACAGTATCTTTCATGATTTTGTTGATTGGCTCTGTTGTAAATCCTGTGAGTCATGTACAACATCTGGACATAGTTTTCTCCAGTAGGAATGTATTGTTTTGGGCTTGATGGCTTTCATGGCCCTTTTTCTCTTTCCTTTCCTTTTTCCTTTTACCTTTCCCCTTTCCTTTTTCCATCCCGTCCTGTCCATCCCTGGCCCCGGCCTTGCCCAGGCTGGAGTGCAATGGCGCGATCTTTGGCTCACTGCAAGCTCCGCCTCCCGGGTTTAAGCAATTCTCCTGCCTCAGCCTCCCAAGTAGCTGGGAGGCTCCCGTTCCCTTTCCTCTTTGTCTTTCTGTCGTTCTCTCTTTCTTTCTCTCCCTCTCTTTCTTTTTTCTCTGTCTCTTTCTCTCTCTCTTTCTTTCTTTTGCCTTCCCTCCCTCTCCCCCCTTCTCTCCCTTTCTCTTTCTTTTCCTCCCTTCCCGTCCCCTCAAATGTGATAGCATTTTGTGACTTATTCCATAACAACCATGAGCTAAACACGGTGGCTTGCACCTGTAATTCCAGCACTTTGAGAGGCCAGGTGTTCAAGACCATCATGGGAAACAGAGCAAGACACTGTCTCTATAAAAAAAAAAAAAAAAAAAAAAAAAAATTCTCACAACGATGGTACTTTCAATAATATTATCCTCCCAGACTTTTATGGTGTCTTCCCTGTTGAAGTTCTCTTCCATAGCTTGGATCTAGAGACTGAATTAATGTTGTGTTTAGGGGCTAGTAAACCATGTCATTGCCTTCAGTGTTGAACTCAGAGGGTTCTGGATGGCCAGGGGCATTGTCCAATATCGAATTAACTGTAAAAGGCAATTCCTTATTGACAGAGTACTTCCTCACTTCAGGGAGAAAGCATCAGTGGAATCAGTTCAGAAAAAGAGTCCTCCTTGTCCAAGCTTTCTTGTTGTACAACCAAAAGACACTTCACTGGTGTTTATCTTTTTCCTTCATGGATCTGGGTTAGCAGCTTTATTAATAAGGGCAGCCCTGATCATAAACCTGACTGCATTTGCACAAAACAGTAAGGTTAGCCTGTCCCTTCCTGCCTTAAATCCTGGTGCTTGCTTCTCTTCCTTACTAATAAATGTGTTTTGTGGCAATTCTTTTTTCCAGAATAGGGGACTTTCATCTGCGTTAAATACCTATTCAGGTGGATATTCTTTCTTTTCAAGGATTTTCTTAATGATGTTGGGAAACTCAGCTGCTGCCTCTTGGTCAGCAGAAGCTATTGCTCCTGTTATCTTGACATTTTTATAGCTAAATTTCGTTCTAAATTTGTCAAACCATCTTTTGCTGACATTAAATTCTCCAACTCCCTTACTTTCTTTTGCTTTAAGTTGTCATATGACTTTGGTTTTTCTTGAATGATGTTAGAGGCTATAGATATACCTTTCTTATAGCAGCCCTGAACACTTACAGAATCTGCATGTCTAATATTACATTGAAAAGTATTTCACACACAAAAAAGCAGGGTTTTTGTGCCTGCTAGCATAGCTGCAGTGATGACTTCATGAATTTTCTTTTATTTTTTACAGTGGTCCTTACACTGGATTCATTTATCTGGAAATGGTGGGCAACCTTCAGCTGCAGACCTCAATCTATGGTACAGGTCAAGCAATTTGACTTTTTCATGTAATATCATGACTTCCAGCACCACTGATGGCTCTTTGTATGGGTCCCATGGTGTTACTCAGGGTTTACAATATTACACTAAACAAAATGAAAAATACACAAGAAATATGAAAGATCAATTTTTATTGCAATTTGCAATTTATTAGAGAGACAACTGGTGTCACATGGCATTTTAAGTTGATACTTGCAATACTTGAGCTCACTGCAATAGTAGTAAGAGGTGGCTACAAAATTATTATAGTCATATAATACGTACTACAGTTAATTTTATGCAGTTATGAATTAATACTTCCTCTTTACATTTGTTTACATTTCTCTCAACTGCAAATGGATTCATATATGGTCTGTAAGTGTTTATATGTGTAAGTTTTAACGTTATAATAGAGTTTTGTATATTTTATCGTAGTAAATGATTAAATAGACTTATCTACATACACTATATGCATTCATGACAGAACTTTTTCTTTTTTTTTATATTTCTAGGTGATGGATTTCATCTGTGAGTTTTTTCAAATTGTCGCAAACCTCCAAAAAATTTTCGATTATAGTTATTGAAAAAGATTTGTGCATAAATGGGTTCATGCAGTTCAGACCCATGTTGTTCAAGGGTCAACTGTACATCTTAACTTTTTAGAATCTACTTCAAATGTATACTAACTTAGTTCTAGTGAGATAGATGATATATATGTCATATATATATACACATCACAGCGTGTGTGTGTGTGTGTGTGTGTGTGTATATATATATATATATATGGAGAAAGAGTCTCACTCTGTCACTCAGGCTGGAGTGCAGTGGTGCCATCTCAGCTCACTGCAGCCTCGATATCCAGGCTCAAGGGATCCTTTTCTGCCACAGCCTCCTGAGTAGCTGGGACCACAGGTTTGTACCCCACACCCGGCTTTTTTACTATTATTATTTTTTGTAGAGACGAGGTCTCCCTATGTTGCCTATCCAGTGATATTTTAAAATGTGACTCTTGTATAGCTCTATTGATTCTGCCCCTTTTTTGTGCTATTATTTGTTACACATTGTGGAGGTAAAAAGTACAATAACTTAGGTGAAAATTCACTAGAGGGATTCAACAATAGATTTAAACTAGCAGAGGAATGAATCAGCAGCCTTGAAGTGGAATCTCTGCACTACAAACATGTTGGGAGGAAGCCAGTTGGGGGCCCGGTATTTTTGGCCTGCTCCATCTGGTGTAGAGCCTCCACCTTATGAATGTGGTTTGGGCATAACAAGGGAGCTCCAGACCTCTCTGCTGCCCAAACCTGAAACTTAGCTCCCATAACATGGAGCTGGGTGGGGGGGGGGGGGGGGGTGGGAAGATGTGCTGGTCACATGTTTTTCTGGAGAGATGCCATATCCCTTTGGAGCTGTAGGAAGAAGGAGTCCCTTCTTCTTCTGTATACCAACTGGAGTAGAGTTTCTGTCACACTGAGTTTGGTGGAGATGGTGAATGAGCAGTTCACTCAACTGTCCCAGACTTTCTTACCAAGATTTAGTAGATTTTCTTCAATAATGTTTCTTCATTTGATGGCCTTAGAAGAATTATAGAGGCTTGGCCGGGCGCAGTGGCTCAAGCCTGTAATCCCAGCACTTTGGGAGGCCGAGGCGGGCGGATCACAAGGTCAGGAGATCGAGACCACAGTGAAACCCCGTCTCTACTAAAAATACAAAAAATTAGCCGGGCGCGGTGGCGGGCGCCTGTAGTCCCAGCTACTCAGGAGGCTGAGGCAGGAGAATGGCGGGAACCCGGGAGGCGGAGCTTGCAGTGAGCCGAGATCGCGCCACTGCACTCCAGCCTGGGCAACAGCGTGAGACTCCGTCTCAAAAAAAAAAAAAAAAAAAGAAGAATTATAGAGGCTTTACATGGTGGTTTTTAAAAAATAATTTTCATTAGTTGTAGTTGATACACGGGAAAGCATGTCTATTGAACTCTACATGCTTCCATTCTCAATGTTGATCTCTTTCTTGAATTGCTTTTCTTTTTTCTTATTTGTTTATTTAATTTATATAGGTTATTGGAGAACAGGTGGTACTTGGTTACATGAGTAAGTTCTTTAGTGGTAATTTGTGAGATTTTGGTGCAACCATCATCCAAGCAGTATACACTGCACCCAGTTTGTACTCTTTTATCCCTTACCCCCTTCCCTCCCTTTCCCCTTGAATCCCCAAAGTCCACTGTGTCATTATGTCTTTGCATCCTCATAGCATAGCTCCCACTTATGAGTTACAATATACGTTTGGTTTTCCATTCCTGAGTTACTTCACTTAGAATAATAGTCTCCAGTCTCATCCAGGTTGCTGCGAGTACCATAAATTCATTCCTTTTCATGGCTGAGTAGTATTTCATCATATATATATATATTACAGTTTATCCACTCATTGATTGATGGGCATTTGGGTTGGTTCCACATTTTTGCAATTGTAAGTTGTGCTGTTAAACACATGTGTGTGCAAGCATCTTTTTTGTATAACGACTTTTCCTCTGGGTAGATCCCCAGTAGTGGGATTTCTGGATCAAATGGTAGTTCTACTTTCAGTTGTTTAAGGAATCTCCACACAGTTTTCCATTGTAGTTGTACTAGTTTATGTTCCCACCAGCAGTGTAGAAGTGTTCCCTGTTCACTGCATCCATGCCAACATCTATTATTTTTTGATTTTTTGATTATGACCATTCTTGCAGGAGTAAGGTGGTATTGCATTGTGGTTTTGATTTGCAGTTCTCTGATCATTAGTGATGTTGAGCATTTTTTCATGTTTGTTGGCCATTTGTATATCTTTTGAGAATTGTCTATTCATTTCCGAAGCCCGCTTTTTGATGGGATTGTTTGTTTTTTTCTCACTAATTTGTTTGAGTTTGTTGTAGATTCTGGATATTAGTCCTTCGTCAGATGTATAGATTGTGAAGATTTTTTCCCATTCTGTGTGTTGTCTGTTTACTCTGCTGACTGTTCCTTTTGCTGTGCAAAAGCTCTTTACTTTAATTAAGTCCCAGCTATTTATTTTTGTTTTTATTGCATTTGCTTTTGGGTTCTTGGTCATGAAATTTTTGCCTAAGTCAATGTGTAGAAAGGTTTTTCTGATGCTCTCTTCTATAATTTTTATAGTATCAGGTGTTAGATTTAAGTCTTTGATCCATCTTGAGTTGATTTTTGTATAAGGTGAGAGATGAGGATCCAATTTCATTCTCCTATATGTGGCTTGCCAATTATTGCAGAACCATTTGTTGAATAGGGTGTCTTTTCCTGACTTTATGTTTTTGTTTGCATTGTCGAACATCAGTTGGCTGTAAGTATTTGGGTTTATTTCTGGATTCTCTATTCTGTTCCATTGGTCTACGTCTCTATTTTTATACCAGTACCATGCTGTTTTGATGACTATGGCTTATAGTATAGTTTGAAATCAGGTAATGTGATGCCTACAGAGTTGTTCTTTTTGCTTAGTCTTGCTTTGGCTATGCAGGCTCTTTTTTGGTTCCATATGAATTTTAGGATTGTTTTCCCTAATTCTGTGAAGAATGATAGTGGTTTTTTAATGGGAATTGCATTTAATTTGTAGATTGCTTTTGGCAGTATGGTCATTTTCACAATATTGATTTTACCCATTCATGAGGATGGGCTGTGTTTCCATTTGTTTGTGTCATCTATGATTTCTTTCAGCAGTGTTTTGTAGTTTTCCTTGTAGAGGTCTTTCAACTCCTTGGTTAGGTATATTCCCTAGTTTATTTTTTATTTTATTTTTTTGCAGCTATTGTAAAAGAGGTTGAATTCTTGATTTGATTCTCAGCTCTGTTGCTGTTGGTGTATAGAAGAGCTACTGATTTGTGTACATTAATTTTGTATTGGGAAACTTTGCTGAAAAACTTTCTTTTATCAGTTCTAGGAGCTTTTTGGAGGAGTCTTTAGGGTTTAGGTGAACAATCATATCATCAGCAAACAGCGACAGTTTGACTTCCTCTTTCCTGATTTGGGTGCTCTTTATTTCTTTCTCCTGTCTTGATAGCTCTGGCTAGGACTTCCAGCACTATATTGGAGAGGAGTGGTAAGAGTGGGCATCCTTGTTTTGTTCCAGTTCTTTTAGGGAGTGCTTTCAACTTTTCCCCATTCCATATTATGTTGGCTGTGGGTTTGTCATAGATGGCTTTTATTACATTGAGATATGTCCCTTGTATGCTGATTTTGCTGAGAGTTTTAATCATGAAAGGATGCTGGATTTTGTGGAGTGCTTTTTCTGCATCTATTGAGATGATCATGTGATTTCTGTTTTTGATTCTGTTTATGTGGTGTATCATATTAATTGACTTGCATATGTTAAACCATCCCTGCATTCCTGATATGAAAACCACTTGATCATGGTAGATTATCTTTTTGATATGTTGCTGGATTCAGTTAGCTAGTATTTTGTTAAGAATTTTAGCACCTATATTCATCAGGGATATTGGTCTGTGGTTTTCTTTTTTGGTTGTGTCCTTTCCTGGTTTTGATATTAGAGTGATACTGGCTTCATAGAATGATTTAGGGAGGGTTCTGTCTTGTGGAATAGTGTCAATAGCATTGGTACCAATTCTTCTTTGAATGTCTGGTAGAATTCTGCTGTGAATCCTTCTGGTCCTGGACTTTTTGTTGTTGGTAATTTTTTTTATTACCATTTCAGTCTCGCTGCTTGTTACTGGCCTGTTCAGAGTATCTAATTCTCCCTGATTTAGGCTAGGAACATTGTATCTTTCCATGAATTTATTCATCTCCTCTAGGTTTCAAGTTTATGCATATAAAGGTGTTTATAGTAGCCTTGAATGATCTTTTGTATTTCTGTGGTGTCAGTTGTGATATCTCCCGTTTTCATTTCTAACTGAGCTTATTTGGATTTTATCTCTTTTTTTTCTTGGTTAATCATGCTAATGGTCTATCAGTTTTGTTTATCTTTTCAAAGAACCAGCTTTTTGCTTCATTTATCTTTTGCATTTTTTTTTTTTTTGTTTCAATTAGATTTAGTTCTGCTCTGATCTTGGTTATTTCCTTTCTTCTGCTGGGTTTGGGTTTGATTTGTTCTTGTTTCTCTAGTTCCTTGAGATGTGACCTTATATTGTCCGTTGGTGCTCTTTCAGACTTTTTGATGTAGGCATTTAGGGCTATGAACTTTTTTCTTAGCACCATCTTTGCTGTATCCCAGAGGTTTTGATAGGTTATTTCAGTGTTGTTGTTCAGTTCAAAGAATTTTTAAATTTCCATCTTGATTTCATTTTTGACCCAGTGATCATTCAGGAGCAGGTTATTTAATTTCCATGTATTTGCATGATTTTGAAGGTTCCTTTTGGAGTTGATTTCCAGTTTTATTCCACTGTGGTCTGAGAGAGTGCTTGATATAATTTCAATTTTCTTGAGTTTATTGAGGCCCATTTTGTGGCTTATCATACGGTCTGTCTTGGAGAATGTTCCATGTGCTGTTTAATAGAATGTGTATTCTGCAGTTGTTGGGTACAATGTTCTATAAATATCTGTTAAGTTCATTTGTTCCAGGGTATAGTTTAAATTGTTTCTTTGTTGACTTTATCATGATGACGTGTGTAATGCTGTCAGTGGAGTATTGAAGTCCCCCACTATTATTGTGTTGCTGTCTAGCTCATTGCTTAGATCTATTAGTAATTGTTTTATAAATTTGGGAGTTCCAGTGTTAGGTGCATATGTTTAGGATTGTGATATTTTCCTGTTAGACAAGGCCTTTTGTCATTATATAATGCTCCTCTATGTCTTTTTAAACTGCTGTTACTTTAAAGTTTGTTTTATCTGATATAAGAATAGCTACTCCTGGTACCAAAACAGAGATATAGACCAATGGAACAGAATAGAGTCCTCAGAAATAATACCACACATCTACAGCCATCTGATCTTTGACAAACCTGACAAAAACAAGAAATGGGGAAAGGATTCCCTATTTAATAAATGGTGCTGGGAAAATTGGCTAGCCATAAGTAGAAAGCTGAAACTGGATCCTTTCCTTACTCCTTATACGAAAATTAATTCAAGATGGATTAGAGACTTAAATGTTAGACCTAATACCATAAAAATCCTAGAGGAAAACCTAGGTAGTACCATTCAGGACATAGGCATGGGCAAAGACTTCATGTCTAAAACACCAAAAGCAACGGCAGCAAAAGCCAAAATTGACAAATGGGATCTCATTAAACTAAAGAGCTTCTGCACAGCAAAAGAAACTACCATCAGAGTGAACAGGCAACCTACAGAATGGGAGAAAATTTTTGCAATCTACTCATCTGACAAAGGGCTAATATCCAGAACCTACAAAGAACTCAAACAAATTTACAAGAAAAAAACAAACAACCCCATCAAAAAGTGGGCAAAGGATATGAACAGACATTTCTCAAAAGAAGACATTCATACAGCCAACAGACACATGAAAAAATGCTCATCATCACTGGCCATCAGAGAAATGCAAATCAAAACCACAATGAGATACCATCTCACACCAGTTAGAATGGCGATCATTAAAAAGTCAGGAAACAACAGGTGCTGGAGAGGATGTGGAGAAATAGGAACACTTTTACACTGTTGGTGGGATTGTAAACTAGTTCAACCATTATGGAAAACAGTATGGCGATTCCTCAAGGATCTAGAACTAGATGTACCATACGACCCAGCCATCCCATTACTGGGTATATACCCAAAGGATTATAAATTATGCTGCTATAAAGACACATGCACACGTATGTTTATTGCAGCACTATTCACAATAGCAAAGACTTGGAATCAACCCAAATGTCCATCAGTGACAGATTGGATTAAGAAAATGTGGCACATATACACCATGGAATACTATGCAGCCATCAAAAAGGATGAGTTTGTGTCCTTTGTAGGGACATGGATGCAGCTGGAAACCATCATTCTTAGCAAACTATCACAAGAACAGAAAACCAAACACCGCATGTTCTCACTCATAGGTGGGAACTGAACAATGAGATCACTTGGACTCAGGAAGGGGAACATCACACACAGGGGCCTATCATGGGGAGGGGGGAGGGAGGAGGGATTGCACTGGGAGTTATACCTGATGTAAATGAGGAGTTGATGGGTGCAGCACAGCAACATGGCACAAGTATACATATGTAACAAACCTGCACGTTATGCACATGTACCCTACAACTTAAAGTATAATAATAATAAATAAATTAAAAAAAAAAAAAAAGAATAGCTACTCCTGCTTGCTTTTGGTGTCCATTTGCATGGATTATCTTTTACCATCCCTTTACCTTAAGTTTATATGAGTCCTTATATGCTACGTGTGTCTCTTGAAGGCAGCAGATAGTTGGTTGGTGAATTCTGGTCCATTCTGCAATTCTGTATCTTTTAAGTGGAGCATTTAGGCCATTTACATGCAACATGATTACTGAGATGTGAGGTACCATTCTGTTCATTAATTGTTTCATATGTTGTCAGTAGACCTTGGGTTGGTTTGTTTTTGTTTGTTTTATAGGTCCTGTAAGATTTATGGTTTAAGGAGGTTCTGTTTCGATGTGTTTCCAGGTTTTGTTTCAAGATTTAGAGCTCCTTTTAGCAGTTCTTGTAGTGCTGGTTTGGTTGTTGGGAATTCTCTCAGCATTTGTTTGTGTGAAAAAGACTATTTTTCCTTCATTTATTAAGCTTAGTTTTGCTGGGTACAAAATTCTTGGCTGATAATTGCTTTTTTGTTTTTTTGTTTTTGTTTTTGTTTTTTTGAGATGGAGTCTCACTCTGCCGCTCAGTCTGGAGTGCAATGCTGTGATGTCAGCTCACTGCAACCTCTGTCTCCCGGTTTCAAGCAATTTTCCTGCCTCAGCCTCCTGAGTAGCTGGGATCACAGATGTGTGTCACCACTACCAGCTAATTTTTGTATTTTTAGTAGAGACAGGGTTTCACCATGTTGGCCAGGCTGGTCTCAAACTCCTAACTTTGTGATCTGCCCACCTCGGCCTCCCAAAGTGCTGGGATTACAGGTGTGAGCCACCACGCCTGGCCTATTGGCTGATAATTGTTTTGAGGAGACTGAAGATAGGGCCCCAATCACTTCTAGGTTGTAGGGTTTCTGCTGAGAAATGTGCTGTTAATCTGATAGGTTTCCCTTACCTGGTGTTTTTGCCTCACAACTCATAAGATTCTTTCCTTTGTCTTAACTTTATATAACCTGATGACAAGATGCCTGGGTGATGATCTTTTTGCGATGAATTTCCCAGGTGTTCTTTGAGTTTGTGGTATTTGGGTGTCTAGTTCTCTAGTAAGACCAGGGAAGTTTTCCTCAATTATTCCCCCAAATATGTTTTCCAAACTTTTAGATTTCTCTTCTTTTTCAGGAATGCTGATTATTCTTAGGTTTGGTCATTTAACATAATCTCAGACTTCTTGGAGGCTTGCTTTGCTCATATTTTCTTACTCTTTTTTCTTTTTGTTGGATTGGGTCAATTCAAAAACCTTGTCTTCGAGCTCTGAAGTTCTTTCTTCTGCTTGTTTGATTGTGTTGCTGAGACTTTCCAGAGCATTTTGCATTTCTGTAAGTGCGTCCATTGTTTCCTGAAGTTTTTACTGTTTTTTATTTATGCTACCTATTTCATTGAATATTTTGCCCTTCACTTCTTGTATCATTTTAAAAAATTTCCTTACATTGGCCTTTGCCTTTCTCTGGTGCCTCTCTGATTAGCTTAATAACTAACCTTCTGAATGCTTTTCAGGTAGCTCATGGATTTCTTCTTGGTTTGATTCCATTGCTGGTGAGCTAGTGTTATTTTGGGGAGGTATTGAAGAACCTTGTTTTATCATATTACCAGAGCTGGTTTTCTGGTTCCTTCTCATTTGGGTAGGCTCTTGTCAGGGAAGGTCTAGGGCTTAAGGCTGTTGTTCAGATTCTTTTGTCCCGTGGGTGTTTCCTTGATGTAGTACTCTCCCCCTTTTCCTAGGGATGTGGCTTCCTGAGAGCTGAGCTGTAGTGATTGTTATCTCTTTTCTGGATCTAGTTACCCAGCAAGTCTGCCAGGCTCCCTGGTGGTATTGGGGGTTGTCTGCACAGAGTCCTGTGATGTGAACTGTCTGTGGGTCTCTCAGCAATGGATACTGGCACCTGCTCTGGTGGAAGTAGCAGCGTTGAAATGGACTCTGTGAGGGTCCTTAGCTTTGGTTGATTAGTATACTATTTTTGTAATGGTTGGCCTCCTGCTGGGAGGTGGTGCTTTCAAGAGAGCATCAGCTGTGGTAGTATGGGGAGGAACAGGTGGTGGGAGGGGCCCTAAAACTCACAAATACGAAGAGTATGTGCCCTTTGTCTTTAGTTACCAGGGTAGGTAGGGAAGGACAATTAGGTGGGGAAAGGGCTAGGTGCGTCTGACCTCAGACTCTACTTGGGCAAGTCTTGCTGCACCTGCTGTGGGGGATGGGGGTGCGGTTCCCAGGTCAATGGAGTTATGTTCCTAGGAGGATTAGGGCTGCCTCTCCTGTGTCATGCAGGTTGTCAGGGAAGTTGGGGGAAAGGCAGCAGTCAAGGCCTCACCCAGCTCCCACGCAACCCAAAGGGCCAGTCTAACTCCCACTGTGCTCCCCACAACAGCACTGAGTCTGTTCCCAGGCAGTGGGCGAGCAGGCCTGAGAACTTGCCCCAGGCTACCTGCCTCCCAGCTATGGAAGTAAGTAGGGCTTTCCTTCTTCCCCTGCCTGTGGAGTCTGCACACTAGATTCATGTCCTAGCCTGTGTTCTGGCCAGAAGACTTCTTGATTGGTTCAATTTGTTACAAAGTTCAGCTGGAGGTTTCCTTTTCCCTGTGACTTTTTCCCAGTGCCTCTGGCAGCCCTCCTCAAGGACCCCTGTGAGGCGAGGCAGAAATGGCTTGCTGGAAGACCCAGTGAGCCTACAGGGCTTTTCCTGCTGCTTCCTGTACCCCTGTATTTCATTTGGCTCTCTAAATAGACTCAGCTCCAGGTAAGGTCAGAATCTTCTAGACCTTCAGGTTCCCCAGTGGGGGTGTGTGTTTGGGGGCAGATGATCTCCCTTTCCCACTTCCACAGTTTGGGCACTCACAGTATTTGGGGGGTGTCTCCTGGGTCCTGCAGGAGCAATCCACTTCCTTCAGAGGGTCTGTGAGTTCTCTTGGCTTTCCTAATGTATTCTTGCAGTCACTCTGGAGCAAAAGTTCACGATGTGAGCCTCCAAACGCTGCTCTGTCCGTCCAAGTAGGAGCTGCAGTCTCATCCTGCCTCCTCTCCGCCATGATTTTCCGTATCTCAAATTGTTTTTGTAGCTAGCGTGTAGACTGTGTACACAGGGCTATCAGGGTAAGAGGTTCATAGGATGATGATCCTGCAGGTAAGGGATCATTATTTTATGCTTGAGGAAGCTAATTATTAATACTGCTTTAGTTGGACTCAAGTCAAAATATGTATTGTTTCTAAATCCCAGCTCATTTTCCACTGATTGATGTATAATGATTTTGAGTCATGGTTTTAATGAATTGATTTCATAGTCTTCATATATTAGTTATGTACTGCTGTATTAAAGATTACCCAAAACCTTAATGGCTTAAAACAATATGTTTTTTTTTTGTTGTTGTTGTTGAGACAGAGTCTCGCTTTGTCACCCAGACTGGAGTGCAGTGGCCGGATCTCAGTTCACTGCAAGCTCCGCCTCCCGGGTTCACGCCATTCTCCTGCCTCAGCCTCCCAAAACAATATGTTTTTTATCCTCATCTATGAGTCAGGAATTCAGAGGTAACTTAGCTAGGCAGTTGTTGCTCAGTGTCTCTCAAGAAATTGCTTGGAGGATATCGACCTAAGCTATAGTCAACTGAAAGCTTAATTGAGGCTGGAGGTTCTGTATCCAAAGTGGCTCACTGAAATGGCTGGCAATTTTCTTTCTTTTTCCTCTCCTTTTTTTTGAGGGGGGTGCTGGGGAGCAGGGCCTTGCTCTTTCACCCAGACTGGAGTGAATGCTGTGATCATAGCTCACTGCAGCCTGGAACTCCTGGGTTCAAGTGATCCTTCTTCCTCAGCCTCCCAAGTAACTGGGACTACAGATAAGCCACCATGCCTGGCTAATTTTTAAGATAATTTTTTGTAAAGATGGGGTCTTGCTATGTTGCCTAGACTGGTCTTGAACTCAGGCCTACCAAAGTACTGGGATTATAATCATGAGCCACTGCACCTGGCCCACCTTATGGGCTTCTGTTTAACGGCTATTTGGATGTTCTCACAACATGGCAGCTGGCTTTCTTGAGGGTAAGTAATCCAGGAGCTAGGAACCGTCAGGCAGAAGCTCTGCTTTTTATGATGTAGCCTTGGAAGTCACATAGCATCACTTCCACCACATTACCTTCGTTAAAAACAATTTACTAAGTCTGACTCACATTCAAGGGAAAGGGAGTTAGGCTCCACCTCTTGAACTGAAGTGTATTAAAGAAATTTATGAACATATTTTAAAACTACCTTAACAAGAAGAGACAAACTGATTTCTGTTTGCCATTGCATTATCTTTGATTAAAACTCAGAAAAATAACTGCTTGTTTTCTTGAGTTTCTGAACGTCTCCATGTATTATGTCTGGTTGCACCTTATAGTCTCCAAAATTTAAGGATCAGTTAGAATCAAGTTTTCTTGATAGTTTTGTCCTTTTTCTGGACAGGAAATGACTCTGGGATTTCTCACACTTTTCATCATGGCCCTTTGTCTATTCCAATACTTAGATTTAGTTTCTAAAAACAAAAAGGCCATAGTTGCCCCCAGATCCTATTTATTAGGATACTTGCACTTGAGCTGAAATGGTGATGAGATTCTCTGTGTCATTGAGACAAAGCCCCATTTATGTTAACAAAGTTTGTGATGACTGTTCTGTTTTCTAATCAGGTGTTGAGCTGTGACTGTGCTGAGCAGGCAGAAGCTGAGCTCTGGATAGAGCTGCTCAATGCTTGTTGTCTGGCCAATCAGAAAACAGAGTGGGTGAGGGAAGAAAGTGGGGAATTGTGGAAGAAGATGATGTGCAGTAGGATAGATTTGTTTTCCTTGTCAAGAATATTGACATTTTTAAATAGGAATGAGGATTTATTGAAATAATCCACATGACTACAAGGCATAAAAACTTGGATATAGTAGACTCTAAGATAAAAAATATTTTTCTGGCCAGTTGCGGTGGCTTACACCTGTAATTCCAGCACTTTGGGAGGCCGAAGTGGGCAGATCACCTGAGGTCGGGAATTTGAGACCAACCTGGCCAACATGGCAAAACCCTGTCTCTACTAAAAAATACAAAAATTAGCTAGGCATGGTGGCTCATGCCTGTAATTCCAGCCACTTAGGAGGCTGAGGTACAAGAATTGCTTGAACCTGGGAGGCAGAGGTTGCAGTGAGCTGAGATCGTGCCACTGTACTCCAGCCTGGGTGACAGAGTAAGACTCTGTCTCCAAAAACAAAAAAGAAATTTTCTTAGGAATGCCATAAACTGGTGAGCATTTTTCAGTTTGTGGATTTCCAGACTCACATCTTATGGTAAAGCTAATTTAGTCCCCTTTCTTCCCACATTTTACATGGAAGAAATCTGAAATCCAGTGAAGTTAGTATCAGTGAAGGAGCTAGAGGGATAACTCTTGGGATCTCTAATCCAGTTTTTTATTCAGTGTTATGCATTGTCTTAAATGGCCTCTAAGGCTTTGTGTGGTCTGCTCCCTTGATAGTTCTTCATCCTCATCTCATCCTTCCTCTTCATTCTTCCTCATCTGAGCTGGCCTTCTTGTTAGTCCTGAAATACATTTTGCCTCAGGGCTTTGGCACTTGATGTTTCTTCTGGTTTGAAAACTCTTCTTCCAGATATCTACGTGTCTTTTCCCTGTCTTCCTTTATATCTCTGCTCAGATATCACCTTATCTGAGATTTCCCTGACTACTCTATCTAAAGCATTCCCCAGTCCCTGCCTCATCATTTCCCCCTAACATAACCCCCTAACATTTCCTGTAATGTAGTATTTTTAAAAATTTTACATTACCACATTATATATTTATTATTTATTTCACTAAAATGTAAATTCTATGAAGGCAGGTATTTGATAACTGTTGTATCTTCCAGTTCTTAGAACAGTGACAGAGAGTAAATATTCAATGTAATGTAAGTCAAATTATGTTACTCCTTTGCTCAAAACCTTCTTGTTTTATTCACAGTAAAAAACCAAAGCCTTCAAAATGGCCTATGTTATGGACAGAATTTTGTCCTCCCCAAATTTATATACTGAAGCCCTAACTCCCCATACACCTCAGAATGTGGCTATATTTGGAGATTGGACTTTTAAAGAGGTGATTATGATTAAATGAGGTCATAATGGTGGGGCCCTAATCCAATATGATTAGTGTTCTTATAAGAAGAGGAAGATGCATGTGCATAGAGAAAAGACCATGTGAGGACACAGTGGGAAGGCAGCCAACTGCAAGCCAAGGAGAGAATTGTCAAGAGAAACCAAACCTGTTAATACCGTGACTGTGGACTTGCAGCCTCCAGAATGGAGAGAAATAATTTCTGTTGTCTAAGCCACCGAACTTGTGATTTGTTACAGCAGCCCTAGCACACTAATACAGCAAGTGTTTCCAGCTCCCCTCCACCTCATCTCCCATGTCCTCTCTTAATAATGCTGTTGTGGCCTCTTTGGCCTTTCGGCTTTCTCAAGTACAGCAAGCTGGCATTCACCTCAGAGCTTTTACATTTTACTTTCACTCTTCCTGGAATACTCTTCCTCCTAGATTCTGTACTGCTTATTCACACACTTGTCAGATTTCTGCTCCAATGTTGCCTTCTTAGTGATGCCTTTCTTGACCATCTCATTTCAAATTGCAGCCTCTGTTATGTGTCCTGGTCTTGCTTTGTTTTCCTCCATAGCATTTGTCGCCATTTGACATACTATAAATGTACTTGTTAATTGTCTGTCTCCCTGATCAAGGCTGTATGTGCCATGAGGGCAGGAATGAGTGTTGCCTTTTGGTTTGCTACTCCTTGGTGGCTAGAATAGTTCCAGGCACAGAGTGCACCCTCAAGTAATATTTTGTTCTGCGGTATTTTATGTGAGGGTCAGTCAGGTGTGGCCACAAGAGGAGTTCCAGGAGAAGCTCAGGGAAACAAAGTTTACTATGCTCATAGGTCCTAAAAGCAGGAAGCATGCTCTGCCATACAGGGCCACATGAGGAAACACCCAAGTCCATCAGGAGGCAGAAGGGGCAGGAACGAGTGGCAAGAGGAGGAGCCCAGGCCAAGGCCTTTATTGGAGTTTCTCAGGGAAAGGCAAGACAGAGCAGGGTAAACAGCTCAGGACTGGCTAGTTTGAATCATTTCTGCAGGCTCTTAGCTATAGAAGTGGTCTGTAGTTGCCTGGTAACCTGCCCCTGGGACGACTAAGGCAGAGGAATATTGCCTCCTGGGGTATACCGGCCTGATAGAGGAGGATGGCTCTGAATTGGTAGTTTGCATATCAAAGTCAAGCTCCGGCTGAACTTTGCCTTCTCTAAGAATTGGCTAGCCCCAGGAGTGGCAATTTCTCCCCAGCCAGAAAGGTTAATAAGATGTCAAACATCATAATATACAGAAAATAAAAACATAAACAATACATATTTACTGGCTCAGTTAATGAAATGGCCCTGACTCACAGGTAGACAAATAGATCGTTAAACCAGACTGGAAGGGCTGTAAATCCATTTTTATACATGGAAACGCAATAGTTTTTGTTGTTTGCTTTTTAAGGGGAAGATATATTTTAATTATGTGAAAAAGAATGGTTTACTTAACATCTGGAACCTTCATGATTGCCTTTATTCATTTGGAAGAAAATGAAGCTAGATCTACCTCATACCATAAAAATTATGTTAGATTGATTAAACATCTAAATGTAAGAAATAAAATTGTGAAGTTGTAAACAAAAGTGAACAATTGTGAACAACTGTGAAGTTTAGATAACTTAGGAGAATTTTGTGTAATTTCTGGGTGTGTATGCTTCAAGGGAGTGGGATGAAAAGAAAACTCAGAAGTCATAAATGAAAAGATTGATTTGATTTAATGAACATTTAGTTTATAATAGCAAAAGGTAGAAACAAAATTTCAGTGAGGAGAAACTAATTGCCACATATTTGACAAATACATATATAGTGAGAGCTACCTCTGATAAGACAATCACTTCACTAGAAATATGCACAAAGAATATGAAAAGGAGTTATTTTAAATGAAGAAATACACATGACTCCTGCCAAAGCCTGGACATGGGAGCCTGGCTGGGAGCTCACCCTCGGTCCCTCCTTGTGTTGCCAATTTATTAGCAGCAGATAAACCAGTTAGGAGACTTAAAAAAAAAAAAAAGAAAAAAGAAGTACACCTGTCTAGTAGATATGAAAAGATGCTCGACAGTGACACACACACACACACACACACACACACACACACACACACACACTCATCAGAGTCATTCATTCTTGCAAGAAATATTTGCTGATTTTCTACTATGTATCAAGTATTATTCTCTGTATTGGAAATAAAGCAGTGAAGAAAACAGACAAATATCCCTGACCTCAGGGAGCTTACATTTCTAGTGGAGGAAGATGGAGAAGAAACAAATAAATAAAAAATTGGTATATTGGAAGGTGATAAGTGCTGTGCAAATAAAGTCATATAAGGGGCCCACGTAAAGGAAATGAAAGAAATTTCGTAAGTTACTTTGCCTAACTCTAGGGAAATGTTTGAAAATCTAGATGAAATGAATGCTTTTCAAGCAAAATATAAATTACCAAATTCATCGTGGAAGAGAGAGAAATTCTTACCCAACTAAATATCATAAAGTATCAAGAGAAAATTAGAGAAGAACAACTCTCAGAAAAAGCACCAAACAAGATATTTCAAAGGTGAATTATTTCAAACTTTAAAGAACAGATAGAAGTCCAATGATATTTAAAGTATTTCAGGTTTGAGAAAGAAGTGAGTTTGTAGGGAAATGGTTCTTTTCTTTTTTTTTTTTTTTTTGAGACAAAGTCTGACTCTGTTGCCCAGGCTGGAGTGCAGTGGCACGATCTCACCTCACTGCAACCTCTGCCTCCTGGGTTCATGTGATTCTCCTGCCTCAGCCTCCCAAGTAGCTGGGATTACAGGCACACACCACCAAAGCCAGCTAAGTTTTGTATTTTTAGTAGAGATCGTGTTTCACTATGTTGGTCAGGCTGGTCTCGAACTCCTGACCTCGTGATTCACCCACCTCGGCCTCCCAAAGTGCTGGGATTACAGGCATGAGCCACCCTGCCTGACCTATTTTCTTACATATTTAGTGGAAGCGACACTTTGTAGAAACTTTTTGGGAAGTTTTCCTACAACACCTATTAAAATTAAATGTATGTACACACATACACATTTAATCTAGCAGTCCCACTGTGATGATTCTAGCCTTTAGAAATTAAAGCATCATTTGGTAAGTCTTTGTATACAGCAATGTTTGTAGTAGCAGAAAGACTGGAAACAACTTCAGTGTTCAACAACAGGTTGAATAATTGCTGAGGCAGCTATACTATGAATATTATATAATTATTTTAAAAAGGATTATATGGTTTACTTGGAGAAATGTCAGTAATCAGAAAAGTAAATAGCTGATGTGCGAAAAAAGAAGACATTTCCTGTTACATGCAAATAATGTGTTTGTATGACTATGAAGAAATGTGTAGAAGGAAACTTATTAAATGTTAACATGGGTTATTTGGTGTTTAGGGGGCACTTGTTGGCTTTTTCTTTGTTTTTAGTTTGTTGTCCCTAGCAGGATTTTTAGTTTGAAATGAAAATCCGATTAAGATATCTTTTTAAAACGACTTTTCTTTTGAGTCTTTCAAATGCTTGTTTTAATGTGAATAAAAGAAATGCATCTGCTTGAGTGCTAGGTAAAACCGATGTGTGAGACTCAGGGTGGGTGGTGTGATTTGTGTGGTATGCATAAGGCAGGGCTTGTAGCTTTACCAGATTTTGTCCAATGACTGGGTTTTCATATTGGTGTAGTATAGTCACCTTGAGAAGATAAAACATTACATAACACAGTTCTTTAACTTCTGTCATCCCAAGGTTTTTCATGGGTAAAATGAGGATTACGAATACCTACCATACAGATAGGGCTTTTTATTGTGAAATGACAACAGGATTTTCAGAGTGTTAAAGTTTTAGCTGAATAAGCTTTAGTTGAATTCTAATTTACAGTTTTGAGTAGCAATGACACACATCATTGCCATAGGGATCAAAAGGTGCAAGGTGACAGGATAAAAGGCAAAATCTTGACCATACAAAGCATTATATTATGTGCTACGCCTGAGTATAACCTGTTATAATATAATGTTATTGTTATTATTATTATTATTTGAGATGGAGTCTCACTCTGTTGCCCAGGCTGGAGTGCAGTGGTGCGATCTCCGCTGACTGCAACCTCGGCCTCCCTGGTTCAAGCAATTCTCCTACCTCAGCACCCCCAGTAGCTAGGATTACAGGCGCGCGCCACCACGCCCGGCTATTTTTTGTGTTTTTAGTAGAGACAGGGTTTCACATTGTTGGCCAGGCTGGTCTTGAACTCCAGACCTCAGATGATCCATCCACCTCGGTCTCCCAAAGTGCTGGGATTACAGGCGTCAGCCACCGCGCCTGGCCATATAATGTTATTATTGAATGCACAAAATGATCAGGGAAGACTTCATGAAGGAGGTGAAACAATATAGATCTTAAAAGGATGAGCGGTTTGGAGAGGACAGGCACAGAACCAGCAAAGGGGTGGAGACGGCGCTGGAGGTTTTTTTGTGTTTTTTTTTGTGTTTTTTTTTTTTTTGCCGCAGGCGCCTTGGCCGCCGCCACGCGGGAGCGCCCCCTTCCGGGAGCCAGCTCCCCCGGGCTCTTCTTGGGCTTCGGGCGAGCGCAGTGCCAGCGGTACGCAGGCGCTGGGAGCCTACGAGGGCTCGCAGGGGCTGGAGAGCCGCGCATGCGTGCACCTCATTGGAGGCGGTAGCTTTTTCGGCGTCGAGACTGGAGGCAGAGTGCTAAACTGTGGGGCGCGAATGGGATCCGGCTGTTAGTCGGGTAGGCATAGGTAGGACCGCTGCCCTGTGGGGAGTACGGGGTTGGAAGGCGGAGGCCCGTATCGTGGGGGTCCCGAGCCCTTCCTGCGAGATCCGGGCCGACTATTGTATCTGTGTCGCAGCGGCTCCGCACAAAATGGCGGCGGGCAGACGGCGGGGGCGGGAGGAGGTTGGGGGACCCCCGGGATGGGAAGGGAAGCTGTGCTGTGCTGCCCTGCTCCGTCGTTTGTTCACCTCGCTACCCGGGAGCGCCCGTCCGGGCACCCGTGTAGGACCCTGCCTCGAGAAGAGCTGCCTGACGCCGTTGCACTGGGCCGAGGATCTTGAAGAGTCTTTTGGCGAGGCCGAGGCGGCCCCTTCCCCAGCCGCGCAGGGCCTGCCGAGGCTGCGCCGGGCCTGACAGCCGAGGAAGCGGTGGTGAGGGAGCGCCGAGCAGGGAGGAAGCGTTCCCGTCGGGCCCGAAGAGGCGGTGGAGTTTGAGCCGAGCCCCCTCTGGCCAGCGACATTGTGCAAGAAGCGTGGAGAGAAGAGCGTGTTTGTGTTTGGAGCTGGGGAGGGGGAGTCGGGATGAGGGAGGGAATGTTAGGATCCAGCGGCTTTTGCGGGCCGGCGTTCTGTGCTGCGTAGTGCAGGTATGAAAGCAAAGAAAATGTCACCTCTGTGTGGGAGACTGAGGACTCATAAATGGTTGTGATACCTAACAGCATTTCCAGATTTCTCAGAGGAATTGTGAAAACAACGTCAGTGAATTGTTTTCGTGTGATTCTTTGCTTGGGCCCCGTTCTCTTAAAGGGAGGGGGAATGTGTATATCACAGACTGGAATCCTTGAGAACCTTTGAAATAGATCTTTTGTTGTTTGAGGTAATTGGTAATGAGGGATACTTCAGTATTACAAAATCATTAATTGAGCTAGACAGTGAAGGCTACCTGAAGCTAATTTTTCTTAATCTTAAAATTTGCCCTTAGGCGAAGTTTGGGGCGAGGACCAGGAATTGTAGTAGTCTAAAGGAGTCCCGATGAAAAACTTGTCACCAGGATCCATCGACTTATGTTAAACTACTTTTTCCAACGAGCTTTGGAATTGTGCACACAAAATTTTCTGCGTTTTTCCCTCATTTGTTATAAAGGATTATTTTTTCAGGGATGTTGTGCTTGCTGGTTCAGATTTACAATTAAAAATTGATAACCTGGAAAAAAGGATTGACCAAAAAAAGGTGAAGTTAAGGAAGTTTTCGCAGAAAAACATGTTGATGACATTACTTCAGATAACTAAATTTTGTTAATGATTAGACATTCGAGACTTAGTGGACTTACAGTTGCTATCTTTTAAAAAAATTTATTTGACAGCATTTTGTGTTTTATTTTGTACTCCATATTCTGTAATATGTATTTTTAAATAATTAGAGGGCATTCCAGCATGTTAATACACTGAAATATGCTGGGCCATTCCTTCCTTGGGAGTTTATTTGTCTTGGAAGCAAGAAAGGGTAAATATAACAGCTGGAAGAAATCACAAAATCTAATTCGTTTTTATTAACAAGTTTTCATAATATGTTTATGGTCACATACTTATTGTATATTGGTTGTATTTGTTTTGTAATTTTTTTTTGCATTTTGTTTCGGAGGGTGTGTACGGCAGTTACTCTAGTTTAAAAAGGTTTAGGTACTCTAAAGTCGTCACTGTACTTGAAGACTATCTTACGGTTTTTCTTGGGTGCTCTTAAGTAGGTGATCTCTGGAAATTTTTTTCTTAGGTAGTGAAAGAAAATGAGACAAGTTGTTTAGTGGAAAGAGAATAGGCTTTGCAATCAGAAGATCTGGAATCAGATCTCTTCCTCAGTATGTGTGAGACTTTGGTAAATTATTTTAGTCTTTCTGAGCTTTTGTTTCCTTATCTCTAAAATGGTGACATTATTACTTCCTGCTTGGGATTTTTGTGAGTGACTGTTAAGTGAGACAGTGTATAGAAAACTCCTATTCCTTGGCAGATACTAGGTACTTAATGTTAGCTGTTACTTTTATTTCAAAATTTAAGTGCTTAGGCAGCATCATTTGATAGAAAATTATTATCTGTGGGTATTCTAATTAAACGGCTTAAAAGGATTTAGAGTAATACAATTTTGGAGTTGAAAGGCAATCTAATCTAACTTTTATTAAAATGTTTTGTGCTTCTATAAACTTTTTACATGTCTCTCTTGTAGAACTTACCAATATATATTGTAACTATTTATATGATTGTAACGTTAGTCTTTGTATCTTTCCCAGTGCCTGGTATGTATTAGATGCTAAGATGTTGAGTGAGTGAACTCAGCTGATAGTCACTAGAGCCTGGGCTCTGAATCATGCTCTTTCCATTGTGCCTTAATGTATACTGTTTAAGGTTTGGACTAAATTTGTCCAAATCCTTAATAAAATGCCTTATATACTTAGAAACAGTACTTCCAGTATTGGTACCCAGTAACACAGTTTGGGCTGTTTAGCAAGGAAACAGGCGCTGATGAATCAAGTTGCAATGTAGTGGTTTTAGAGACTCTCCACATTGAAAGTAATTATGTTTGTGGCTAAAACTAATAAGCCCTCATGTGTATCCAGTTTATCTACTCTTCACTGCTTTAACTTTATTTAGTCTTTTGAAATTTGTGATGGAAAATTAAAAGGGAAGGAAAATAAGTATATAGAAGATGAGAATAATGGAAAGGAAGAAGAGTGAGGAAAAGGTGAGATGTAGAAATAAAACACACAACTATAATAATGGGGGTGAGGGCTGGGTGCGGTGGCTCATGCCTGTAATCCCAGCACTTTGGGAGGCAAGGTGAGCGGATCACGAGGTCAGAAGATCTAGACCGTCCTGGCTAACATGGTGAAATCTCATATCTACTAAAAATAGAAAAAAAAAGCTGGGCATGGTGGCGGGTGCCTGTAGTCCCAGCATCTGGGGAGGCTGAGGGCATGAACCCAGGAGGCAGAGGTTGCAGTGAGCCGAGATTGTGCCCCTGCACTCCAGCCTGGGTGACATAGCCAGACTTTGTCCAAAAACAAAACAAAACAAAAAAACTCCGGTGAGGGTCAATAATAATAAGGGTTTTAAATTGAAAAGAAAGTCCAGGAAACAGAAGTAGGTTTAATGTACATATGTTTTCTTGCTTTGTTTTGTTTTTGAGACAGGATCTCACTCTATCTCGAAGGCCACCATGACTCACTGCAGCCTCTACCTCCTGGGTGCAAGCGATGTTCCTGCCTCAGTCTCCTGAGTAGTTGGGACAACAGGCATACGTCACCACGCTTGGCTAATCTTTTAAAAAAAAAATTGTAGAGACAAGGTCTTGCTGTATTGCCCAGGCTGGTCTTGAACTCCTGGACTCAAACCATCCTCCCACCTTGGCTTCCTAAATTGCTGGGATTACAGGTGTGAGCCATTGCGCCTAGCCTGTTTCCTTAATGGTTACCCTGAGAAACATATATTTTGGATTTTTTTTTACTCTTTTGAACCAAAATATGTTTATCGTTCATATCAAGTTTTAAAAAAATTTCCTATCTTATTTCCACAGTCTTTATTTATTAAGCTTTTAGCTAATTTGCCGGTTGTCTCTGCTGAGTATGAGTTGCCAACTTTTAAATATTTTTACCAAAAAAACCCCAAAAACTATTTTACTATGGAAAATTTTAAACATATGCAAAAGTAAAGAGAATGATACTAATTCATTCATGTGCCTATCCAGTTTCAGTTATCTAGCTAATGGTCAGTCTTGTTTCATCTCTACTTGCTTATTTTTAAACAAATCCTTCTATCAGTTCAGTATATAGTTCAGAATTTTCTCTAGAGTGTTTAGGAAAAAACATGCGTGTTACACCTAAAACAATAACAGTTACTATGAGTAATTAATTTTGATATCAGATATTCAGACAGATACCAGATTTCCCCAGTTATCTCACTACCTCCCACCCCCATGCATATGTGGTAAAGGTTGTTGGAGTAAGGATCCAGCTAATGTTCATAATTGGTTACGATTGATAACTCTCAAGTCTATAAACTCCTCACCTACCTTTTCTTACAGTTTACTTGTTGAAGAAAAACTTTGCTTTTTATACATTATTAGATAATCCTTTGCTTCATCAGCATCTGAATTCATGAATTTTGATGTGGCTTTAAAAATTTACTTGATAAGGCTGGGCATGGTGGCTCATGCCTGTAATTCCAGCACTTCGGGAGGCCGAGGCAGGCGGATCACCTGAGGTCAGGAGTTTAAGACCAGCCTGACCAACATGGAGAAACCCCATCTCTACTAAAAATACAAAATTAGCTGTGGTGGTGGCGCATGCCTGTAATCCCAGCTACCCTGGAGGCTAAGGTAGGAGAATCGCTTGAACACAGGAGACGGAGGTTGCAGTGAGCCGAGATTGCTCCATTGTACTCCAGCCTGGGCAACAAGAGCGAAATTCCGTCACAAAAAAAGAAGTACTTGATAAACAAATTTCTAGATCTCAGTATAGGAAATACTGAAAGAAAGGTGAACATAAGCAATTAACTCCTGTTTCTAATATTATTTTCAAAAATTACTCGTCTTACTAAAGGGAAGAAACACCTATTTTCTTAAGTAAAGCATTTTGTTTACTGTTTAGCATTTTTTGAGCACCTCGTTGCATGTCAGGATTTACAATTTTAATTAATCTTCACAGCAGCATTCCGAATGGGTACTGTTTCATTTTCACAGGATGAAACAGGCTTGGATTAACCAGCTTGCTCTGGGTAACATTGTTAGCAAGCAGCAGGACCAGAGTTATTTCACAGGATGAAGCAGGCTTGGATTAACCAACTTGCTCAGGGTAACGTTAGCAAGCAGCAGGACCAGAGTTAAAACACTGAATGTAGGGTCTAAGTTCTTAAACACTATGCTGTACTACCTCTCTAAAGCTGAATTAATAGTGTTAAATTTTACTTATGGGAGTTAACTAATTTTGCATGAAGTCATTCACTGGCACCCCTCCTAGCAGGGTGGGTATCTTCAGATCAGTGGACATTTCCCCAAAGATTAGATTATTATGGATTGCATAATAGGCTGACTAACAGTCAATAGTTAGGAAGTGAACATGATGTAGACAAGAAGGGCCAAATCCAAAAATGTGTTTAAGGCTGATGCTCTTTATTATACTGCAAGTTTTCTGCCTCTTGCCATATTGCTTATAGTTTTTTCTTTTTTTTGCTTTGTATACAATAAGATAACATAGTCCAATGTTAGACATGAAATATTGGGTCATTCACTATATTTGAATGAATTTAAGTGCCAGGTGACAGGGGAGTTCCCTGTCTCCTCCATATATGTTTTTTTCCTGAAAAGTTTGACATTAAGTTGCATATATTGTGGTCCTTTATCCCTAAATACTTTAGCGTGTATTTCCTAAAAATATTTTCTTTCATAGTCATCATAGTTACTAACTTCAGTAAATTTCACATTTATAAAATCTTTTTTTAAAAATTTTTTTGAGTCAGTGTCTGGCTCTGTCACCCAGGCTGGAGTCCAGTGGGTGATCTCGGCTCACTGCGGTCTCTGCCTTCTGGGCTCAAGCGATCCTCCCAAGTGGCTGGGAGTACTGGCTCAGGCGCGCACCGTCATGCCTACTTTTTATTTTTTTGTAGAGATGGGGTTTCGCCATGTTGCTCAGACTGGTCTCGAACTCCTGAGCTTAAGCCTTCCACCTGTCTGGGCCTCCCAAAGTAGTAAGATCACATGCGTGAGTCACGGCATAGCCTATAAAATTAATCAATCTACTGTTTGTATTCTGGTTTTTGTCAATTGACCCAATAATGTTTTTTATAGCAGTTTTTCTTCCCCTTCCAGTACAGGACTAAACTAAGATCAGATGTTGCATTTAGTTATGTCTTTTTAATCTTCTTTAATCTGGAACATTTCCGTAATGTGCCTTTATCTTTTGTGAAGTTGACATTTTTGAAGAATACAATCTGCTTTGCTTTTCTCTTTAATAGAGCATTTCTCATTTTGGATTTATCTGATGTTTCCTCTTGATTAGATGTAGATTATATGTCCCTGGGCAGAAAAATCACATAACTAATGCTATGTCCCCAGGATATCAGATCTGGAGATTCACCGTTTCTATTTGCCCTTCATGCATGATACTGTGTGTGAGCATATGTTTTGGTTAAAGTGCTTGTTTCCCCCCACTCTCCCTGGAATCAATCTGTGGAGAGACATTTTAAGACCATGCAAATATCCTACTCATCAGAATTTACCTCTGTAATACCCACTCATGATTCTTACCCGAACCATTCTTTACTATGGTGATTGCAAAATGATTTTCTACTTCCATTGTTATTCTACATTTACTAGTAGGTACTCAGCACTCTATAAGAGCTTCCCTTCTTCCCATTGATTAATTTATTGCTATGTGTTTATGGACTCCTGTTTTTTCCAGTGTTCGATAATTTATTGCGGTTGAGTTCTTTCTTGCTTTCTCCCATTTCCTATTTGTATTTCTTGTCTTCCACAATGAAAGCCCTAAGTTCCTAGCACCATCAAAACATTTACTTACTTGCTCAAATCTATGATGTGTCTAAAGTAGTTTCAGAATTGCTTCATCCAGGCCGGGCGCGGTGGCTCACGCCTGTAATCCCAGCACTTTGGGAGGCCGAGGCGGGCGGATCACAAGGTCAGGAGATGGAGACCACGGTGAAACCCCGTCTCTACTAAAAATACAAAAAATTGGCCGGGCGCGGTGGCTCAAGCCTGTAATCCCAGCACTTTGGGAGGCCGAGGCGGGTGGATCACGAGGTCAGGAGATCGAGACTATCCTGGCTAACATGGTGAAACCCCGTCTCTACTAAAAATACAAAAAAAACTAGCCGGGCGTGGTGGCGGGCGCCTGTAGTCTCAGTTACTTGGGAGGCTGAGGCGGGAGAATGGCGTGAACCCGGGAGGCGGAGCTTGCAGTGAGCCGAGATCACGCCACTGCACTCCAGCCTGGGAGACACAGCAAGACTCCGTCTCAAAAAAAAAAAAAAAAAAAAAAAAAAAAAAAAAATTAGCCGGGCGCGCGGTTGTGGGCGCCTGTAGTCCCAGCTACTCGGGAGGCTGAGGCAGGAAAATGGCGTGAACCCGGGAGGCGGAGCTTGCAGTGAGCCGAGATCGCGCCACTGCACTCCAGCCTGGGCGACAGAGCGAGACTCCGTCTCAAAAAAAAAAAAAAAAAAAAAAAAAAATTGCTTCATCCATGCCACTACAAAAAATAAAATTACTAAAAAGAGTGAAAATTTTTTCTTCTTCTCTTTCTCTTAGCTCCATCAAAACTGAGGTACATAAATCATTTCTTTTATTTATTTATTTTCCTGGGGGGCTGTAACACTCAGGGGGTGTGGCCTCCTGTGAGGTACATAAATTGAATAGCGGTTTTTAAGTTTTTGGATTATTTTCTTTTTCCCCTAGAATGTATTGTGGTATGCATTTGAAATATGATTGGATTGGTTTGCTTTCAGTGTTATTTTTCTCCATCCTTACTGATTTTTAAAATATATGTAAATTGTTAACATGTTTCCAAAGGTTAAAACTGTACAGTAAAATGCTCCGTGAAATAACATTACCATATCCCTTCAATCCTTTCTATCCATTACCCCTTATAGATTACCAACTTCACCGTTTTCTGTATTATCTTTCGTTTCTTTATGCTAACCATAAACAGGTATATGTATGTTTTCCTATTTTCCTTTTTTGTTTAACACAAAAGGTGGCATACTGTATGCTCATTTGTACTTGTAAAGACTTTAAGGCTTATGATTTTTAATGCATTTAGTCAGTTTAGGTTTTCTTTTTTTTTTTTTTTTGAGATGGAGTCTCATGTTCACCCAGGCTGGAGTGCAGTGGTGCGACCTCAGCTCACTGCAACCTCCTCCTCCCAGGTGCAAGTGGATTCTCCTGCCTCAGCCTCCTGAGTGGCTGGGATTACAGGTGCCTGCCACCACACCCAGCTAATTTTTATATTTTTAGTAGAGACAAGGTTTCTCCATGTTGGTCAGGCTGGTCTTGAACTCCTGACCTGGTGATCCGCCCGCCTCAGCCTCCCAAAGTGCTGGGATTACAGGCATGAGCCACCGCGCCCGGCCAGTTAAGGTATATTTAATTGAAGATTTTAGAACCCATTTTAGGTAAATGGAAACATTTTTTGGCCCATGTGACTCCATGAAGAAAAGCAAATAACCAAATGGCAGAGAGGGCAAGGATGCAGTTAGGCTTCAGAAACAATTGGGGACTGGATATTGAATACCTTCGTTATTGTCTTTGCTTCTTGGTCTTGCTGACCTCTGTTCCAGTGGCTTTTTTTGTTGTTGTTTTATGGTGCGGTTTCTCGGTAAAGCAGTAAATAGGGCTGTTAACAGCATTTGAATTTTAGAAACATCTACCACTTTTCTCATTTCTAGTTTAACAAAAAATCCTAGGGAAGATTTGTTTGTTCCAGCTTGGATAAGGTGGTTTCTCTTGGGCTAACGTGTTAGACCTTACTAGGAGTGTTTAGAGCAAGGCCACCAGTGCACATGTCCAGGGGAGCATCATTTACAATAAATACAATGTTGTGCTCTAGAGGCCCGTTTATGTATGCAGTGCACATGCTTTTAGGAAATAAAAAGGTATATCTTACAATAGCCCATTTATCAAAAAATTGTTTTCCTGAAATTGATAACAATATTAAATCGTTGCTATATGGGGTTAATGCCTGGTTCTCATGGAGATCTCTTCTTAACATTGTGCATTAGCAATTTTCCATTTTTTTCCGAATCTGAAATCATGGTGTTTATCAATCCTTGCAGTTAGTAATGAAATTTGGTGTTGCCCTTCATGATGCCAAATAACGTTTCTAATTTTCTGCTTATTTTTGCTTCCTATTTCGTTGACTGTTTCTTTGAAGGCACCACATTTTGGCATTTTAACATTAAACATGGTACTCTCTGTCAACACTTGGACACCCTCAGAATTGTTACTTGCATATGTTTTGTGAGACAAGAGAGGACAAAAACTAATAGTAAAGAAGTTGGCTGAATGGCTTTATCTGCGTGGTAGGAGAGATTGGCAGATTGAGTACCAGGAAAGCACAGAGTGACATGTTAGTTTTTATAGCTGAATAAACAATCAGCCTCTTGTATTAACTAGCCATTGTAATAACTGCATTCTTAAGTACCAAAGTGAATTTATATACTCTGAGACAAATAGTGCTCAAACAAAGCAGTACCAAATGAGGTATATGTTTGTATGTCTAGAAAAATAATGTTAGTGGTAGTTTTCCTTTTGTCGGAAGATTATAGAATACTTTTTATTCTTTCCTGCATGTTACAGGGTAGTTTTTCTTTTTTGGGGGCGGATTATGAACCTGTTTTGTTTTTTTATGATTAGAAAGAAAGTTATAAAGTAAATTTATACTTAATGTATCTGGTATATGGAAAGAACACCAATGGGAGATGTTGTAATCTTATTACTTCCTAGCTATGTTTTACTTAATGTGTAAACTGGAATTCCTTTGCTCTTAAGGTCATTGTGAAGCTCAGACGAGATAATATTTAAAGTGCTTTGTAAACTATAAAGTAGTGTAAGTCCAAGTATAGGGTTTGATATAAATCTTTTCCTTGTAAGTCTAATGGGGCCATTATCTGATGGATTGATTTTTGATGATGGCTTTGGATAAAGTACCCATATCTGTAAAGAAAATTAAGGGCTCCCTTCCTTCTGAAAGACTGCATCAAAATAATAGGCAGTTCTTAATTGTCCATGGTATTGGAGATTTCAGAAATACCTCACAGGATCTAATAGCGCTGTCTTTTTAATTCGTCAAGCCGTTCTGTCATGGCTTCCTTAGGAACCCAGTTTCTACTATGTGTTTCTGAAAGAATTTTTATGGTTGACATTATATTGAATATTTCTTGTTTTACAGTGGCATGTTTTTGTTCTTAAAAGGACACAAATGAGAGTTATTAGTTATTTGTTAAAACAGTTCAAAGGTTGAGAATATTTTGTCACTATTCAGTTTTTGAAAAATATTAAATTTAGAAAAATAAAATGTCATTTGAAAAGAGCAAATAGCATAGTTCTAATTTTGTACAATGTTGGATATACCACACCTGCCCATCATGCATGCATGAACGTACACTAAAGTAGATGAAACTATACCAGAGTATTAATTTACTCTGGGTGATGGTTTTATTGGTAAGGATTTTGTTTGCAGGTTGTTACTGTTTTCTGTTACAAGCACACGTTACTTACTTAACTAGGAATAAAACATTTATTTTAAAGAGTTAATACTATTTAATTGCAGTTTTTTCCCCAACGAGTTAATAGTTAAGAACCCTGATCTCAACTCTCGTTTTTGCAGGTTATTTATTTCATAAGAAAACTATCCATAAATCTTCCGATGAACAAACCTCTTTATGACCAGAGCTCCTGGGGTTAAAGGAGAAAGGTTTTATAATGACTGTCTTAATTTGTTTGGTGGTTTTCCAGGTATTAATGCCAAATTTGCCTTTGGTTTCTGTTTCTTACCACATTGTTTTCAGGTTACATCATTATCTTAAAAAGGCAGAGGGTTTATTTTCTTCGTTGTGATATAACCTAATTCTTAGAGGTTTCTTACCAAGATCACTTTGCTTGTTTTGCTTTATTTTACTTTCTAAATTTTACAAATTAATTTTTTCCACCAAAAGGTAGAATGAAACAAAGATAGCAAAATATCAAACTGTTTAGTAATAGCTAAAAAGTCAAGTGGGAAGGAAGGGTGAAGGGTATAGGGTATAATTTAAATGATTTTAGACTTAAATCTGAATTTATTATTTATACATTGCTTGTTAATCAGCTTTTTAGCTGATTTGGCTTTGTCAGACCTTGATGTGATAATGTTAGATTGAGAAGAATGATGTCATCTTCACTAACTCATGTTTGTTGTTTTTTACTCGTCCCATTTTTTTCGTTTTGTTAAAAATGTCATACTGGCCGGGCATGGTGGCTCACGTCTGAAATCCCAGCACTTTAGGAGGCCTAGGTGGGTGAATCACATGAGGTCAGGAGTTCAAGACCAGCCTGGCCAACGTGGTGAAACCCTGTCTCTACTAAAAATACAAAAAGCCGGGCATGGTGTCGGACGCCTGTAATCTCAGCAATTCGGGAGGCTGAAGCAGGAGAATCGCTTGAACCCAGGAGGTGGAGGTTGCAGTGAGCTGAGGTTGTGTCATTGCACTCCAGCCTGGGTAACAGTGAGGCTCCGTATCAAAAAAAAGAAAAAAAAAGTCATACCTAATATTTAGGACTTAAACTTTTTATTTTGGAAATCTTCAGAAATGTGAAAAAAGCGCAGATAAATTCTTAGGGACTCATTACTCAGCTTCCACAGCCAGTATTTTTACGTGTCTTACTTCATCAAACTCCCTTCATCTACCACCACGACCGCCCCCTGCCCCACTACACATGTTCGCTCTTTCCCTCACCCCTGCCCAGATTATTTTAAAGAAAATCTCAGACACATTATTTTACTCATTAAGCACTTGACCTGTAACTTCTGCCCCTTTTTGCCAGTGCCTCTGTGAATCTGCATAGATAACTGTAGATTTAAAGTTTGTAATAGCCAAAAAAAAGGCATTAGGATGATGATGGTGGTGAGAGGAAAAAGAAAAGTACATATGAGAAGTATTGACAGGAATACATTGAATTTTATGTTTAGAAATGGAGTTATTTTATTTTTTTTTAATATCTTGGTAATTTGGTAAGAGAATTGGTATAGAGAGAGCAGAGGATTGAAAAAGCCACTAAAAACAGTAGCTGACATATGGCATAAGGGATGTTGGTTCCTAACACTTTTTTTCTGTCTTCATAGCTGACTTTTATCAAATAGTCCTGAGGGTGCAAAGATTCTAATGTTTTATCTGAAGCTATTTTTTTCTTGTCTTGAATGTTATGCCTTTGTCAGAAAAACGTATTAATAAGTTATAATTTACTTATTATCATTTCCAGTACAACTGTCTTATAGTATTTTATCCAGAGACTTTAGGATACTCCAAATTTTTGAAAATTTGGTAAACACATGTTTAGTGTAAGACATTATTTGAAATCTCATTTCTACTAGTTTCCTCAAATGTAGAAGATGCCATGCTACAAAACTCAATTCAAGCATTTCTGTCTTCCAGAAATCCTTTTCTGATACTTCAGCCTTATTATAATACTGACAAACCTTACTGCAATTTGTTTTTTTCTGTTAGATTGTTAGCAGTTTGGTTGTAGGAATGTAACTGTATTTTATTTGGCTTTAAAACTAGGAAGTAGCCTGGTTACTGTCATGTTAGGCTCTCAGAAGATATTTAATACATTGAGTGAATGATTCTGAACTTACTCCTTTCCACTAAAATCAAAAAGGGGAAAAAGAAGGGTCTATTAGGATGTATCTCCTCACCCCATCCCACAGTGGCATGCAGGATTTAGATGGACACTTGTAAGAAGGAAATGTGTGACCCACTGTCATTCCCTATTAAATGTTCTTGCCTGCCAGTAAGTAAAACAGAAACAACAAAAAATCAGTGTTTAGCAAAGTTGAGATGTACGGAAGTGATGATCCAGTAGAAAGTATTAGGCATGTAGCGGTGTAGGAAAGCCAGTAGCTGAAAATTAAATGGAATAGAAGAGAGATTAGATTGTCTCCTAACCATGTAAATTGAGGCCTTAAAAATGTAGATTCTGACACCCCTAAATAGAATTTCTTAACCTTTTGGGAGTCATAGACCTTTTTGACAAATGGATGACAGACTCTTATAGTTTGAGTTTGAATTTACTGCTTTATGCTCCCCTCTGCCCACCAAAAAAATCTCAGATATTTTCCTGTTGCATCACACCATCTCCTGTTAAAATTAATAGCTTGCCCTCTATTTCTAGTGTCCAAATTCTGAAATTCTCTCCAACCTAGAAGAATTTTCCTGTCTTGTCTGTATGGATTCTGATTCTGGTCATTAAAAGCCTTTACTTAGTAGTGTCCCCTTTTCTGAGGGAGATACATTCTAAAACCTCCCAGTGGATGCTGAAAATACGGATGTACTATAGTTTATTTGACCAGTTTCCAATCTCTCTACAAGCTTTTATAATTGCAGAAGCATGAAAAGGGAAGTTTTCAAGAGATTTTTAACTATATATTTTATCATTTTGTTTACTCTAATTTTATGAGATACTAGCTCCATCTTAAAAAGTAGAATGTTAGCTATATGAAGGAGAGATCTGTTCTGGCTTTAATATCTTTGGTCCTTCCTTACCTAGAACAATGATGTCAATAATTATTTTGTATGAATAAAAGCTGAATTTGAACTTACTCTCTAGATTTATTGCTAAGGAAAACTTTCTCAAAATTTCTTGGGAGTACTTAGTATTTAAAAAAATATCCTGAATGGCCTGATACTTAATCTTGGAATTTTATTCCCTTGAATTGATTGAGAAAGACATAAAAGTTAAGTGACAAAGTAAAGAAAAGTGCTGTTGGTGGAGCACCTAAGTTAAATTTGAAAAAATAAGACTTCAGAATTATGTAATTGCAAAAGGAAACTTTATAATACTTTATAAATAGAAAGCTTGCAGTATAACAAGCATCCTTTTAGTTAAAACATTTTATTTGGAGTGGATATGAAAGATAGAAGACAAACTTTGCTAAATGATTAAAAATGTACTTAACACTTTTAATTAAAAGTGAAAATTGTGCAAGTGAAATATGAGTATACACCACGGCTTTACTTTCTGAAGTTAGTTACCCGTAGTCAACCACCATCCAAAAATAGGTGAGTATAGTATGAGAATGGTGTTTTGAGAACAACCACATTCATATAACTTTTATTATGGTATATTTTAATTGTTTTTTATTGTTAATCTCTTACTGTAGCTGATTTATAAACATTATCACAGGTATGTATGTACAGGAAAAAACGCAGTATACATAGGATTTAGTACCATCTATGGTTTCAGGCATCCATTGGGGATTTTGGAATGCTTTCACCTCAGAGAAGGGTGACCATTACACTCCTTAAATTTCATTCACAAAGAAGAGGCAACATAATACTTACTTTTTTAACCATTGGAGATATGTTATTTGGCATGTAGGTCATAGGCAGATTTTTTATTTATATAAATTTTTTGAGACAGGGTCTTGCTTGGCCACCTAGGCTGGAGTACAGTGGTGGAAACAGCTCACTGCAGCCTTGACATCCTGGGCTCAAGCAGTCCTCCCGCCTCAGCCTCCTGAGTAGCTAGTTTTAAAAAGCCAACATGCTTGGTTTTTTCATTTTTGTAGAGATAAGGTCTCACCATGTTGCCCAAGCTGGCCTAGAACTCCTGGGCTCAAAGCAGTCCACCTGCCTTGGCCTTCCAAAGTGTTGGAATTACAGATGTGAACCGCCTGTATTTTTAAAAATGTCTTTATTACTTCTTACCGATGCCCAACATTGTGTGTCATGCTTTAATTTAAGAATCAATGTGATTTTAGTAGGAATTCTAATAAAGTTGGACAAATGTATGGTAAAGTAATTGATCATAATTCTTCTTTTTTTTTTTTCTTTTTTGAGACAGGGTCTTGCGCTGTCACCCAGCGGTGGTACAATCATGGCTCACTGCAGCCTCAACCACCCGGGCTCAGGTGATCTCCTGCCTCAGCCTCCTGAGTAGCTGGAACCATAGGGATGCCCCACCACTTTACTAATTTTTGTTAATTTTTTTATAGAGGTGAAGTCTCTATGTTGCCTAGGCTGGTCTCGCACTCCTGGGGTCAAGCCATCTACCCGCCTCAGCCCCCAAACTGTTATAGGCATGAGCCACTGTACCTGGCCCATAATTCTTCTTTTAATGATGTTTTGACAAAGTATTTCATCAGAAACTTCTCTACCAGGATTAGAAATGATGTGGTAGCATAAGAAGATGATGATTTTATATCAACTGGGTTATTGTGTGAAAATGTAACTATAAATACAAACTACAATGATATATACTACACATAAAAGTATGAAATTTGTGTGGCGTCTTGAGGTAAGTTAGAAGCATTGGCTGAAAGGATTAAAGAAAGTTGTTCTCAGAAAGGAAGTTGGCAGAAGTGACCTATTGGAAGATTGACACGTGCTTCCTTTAGTAGGTTTCCCAGGATATGAATGTTAGAAGAGAAACTTTCCTACCTCTAGCTAGCAGGTCCTGGGACCAGAATGCTCAGTAAATAACTGTAGCTGAACAGAACTCTGACTTTTCTTCCCAGTAGAGAAGGGAGAGAGATCTTCTAGGGAGAGCCAGGGCTACCAACTTATTACTCTATCTTCATTATATTAGATTTTAGGATGGGACTAACCATATGGGAGGTCAGGTGTGGTTTTTAAAGACTCCTAAAAAATGCAAACAGGCCATACCTCTGCATATTGATAGTTGAAATTCCTTAACTGCGAAAATGCCTTTTAATTCTTCTCTTCATGTGAATTCCAGATTGTTCTATGAAAGACTGATGTCTTTGCAGGACTAATAGTGACTACACACTGACGCTGCTGTGTTAAATACAGAAATAATTCTTCCATGATTAGCATGATTAGTAAGTAGTGGCTACTCCAAGGGTGGACCCCCACATCCTTTTCTCTTCTAGTTCCTTCCCTAGGGATGCCCCACCACTACCTTCTCGTGCTACAGCAACTTAAACCCTTAACAGTTTAAGGGTGGTAGACAAAGGAGGGGCTTAGGAGTCTACTTCCACACTGTAAAGCACCCATGTTTTGATTGTTCATTGCGTGTGCTTTACCAGTTACTAAATATTTCAGACATGACCCCTGGGTATATAGGTAGGAAAGTTTCTCTTTTAACATTTATATTCTGGGAAACCTACCATAGGAAGCAAATGTCTGTTTTACGAATAGAAACCCAGGTTTGGGAAGTGGAAAATGTAAAAAGGATTTTGATAAACTACAGCAGGGCTTCTCATAGCTTTTTTTCTTTTTTCTTTTTTTTTTTTTTAAAGACAGGGTCTCACTCTGTTGCCCAGGCTGCAGTACAGTGGTGCAACCTCGGCTCACTGCAACCTCTGCTTTCCAGGCTCAAGCGATTCTTCAGCCTTGGCCTCCCGAGTAGCCAGGGACTATAGGCACGAGCCAACATGCCTGGCTAATTCTTGTGTTTTGTTTGTTTGTTTGTTTGTTTGTTTTTGTAGAGACAGGATTTCGTCATGTTGCCCAGGCTGGTCTTGAACTCCTGGGCTCAGAGTAATCGGCCTGCCTTGGCCTCCCAAAGTGCTAGGATTGCAGGTGTGAGTGAACTACCTCACCTAGCCTCTCATAGACTTTAATATGCTAATAGACATTATGCCCCTCTTAAAAAGCAAGTATGGTGCCCTTCGAACTTTCTTGGCCAGGGAACATCTTTGTAGAAGACCGCTCAGAGTACTCTAGTATTCTGGAGAATACAGTTTGTCAAGGGCAGTTCTCTTAACCTCTATAAATGTGTACTTGAATCAGTGTAATGCAATGTTGGGCACATTAGGAAATACACAGTAGATTTTTGCCTTTAAGGAATTCAAAATGGAGATGATTCCAAATGATACTTCTTCACAATTACATTTAGTAATTAGATCACTCTGATTGAAATTTGCTGTTTTATTTTGGGGGAGAAACATTATTTGGAAGAGCTTGTGCTATGAATTTATAAGAGGAGTCTTCACCAAATGGAATAAGTGGTTCAGAAAACATTGTAATAACTAGATGATAAACTGCTTACATAAGCAATGCGTATCTTTTAGGATTGGGTGAAGACAGTTTTTGGAAGAGATTTTATTATGTAGAAGGTAGGCACAATTTCATATAATTTATGATTGTTTAAAAAGACCATGAGTTTGTTATAAATGAACTTTTTAACAGAATTTGGGTATCATTGTTTGGTAAGCTTGTGTCTGCAGCCTGTATCTGGTGAATCAAAAACGTATGTATTTGATGTATTTTTGTGTTTCATTCTAATTTGAAAATTAACCTGTGCATGTTAATAATGAATACTTTGGATGTGATCATTTAGGTAGTTTAACAAATATTTGAGGATCTTTTGAGTAGGAGTAGGGTTTATATGCTTGGGGGATAAGACTTAGCCATGAATATAAACCTTCAGTTGGCATTAGGTTGTTGAAAAAGATCATGTGTGTATGAGCGCAAAAATGTAAGATATTAAGAATCCAAAAATGGTACAAGCGATAAATAAAGGTTATTGGATGCTGGGCGATGTGGCTCACACCCCAGCACTTTGGGAGGCCGAGGCGAGTGGATCACTTGAGGTCAGGAGTTTGAGACCAGCCTGGCCTACGTGACGAAACCCCATCTCTACTAAAAATACAAAAATTAGCCAGGTAGCATGGTGGCGCATGCCTGTAATCCCAGCTACTTGGTAGGCTGAGGCAGGAGAATGGCTTGAACCCGAGAGGCAGAGGTTGCAGTGAGTCGAGATTGTGCCATTGGATTCCAGCTTGGGTAACAGCACATCCCTGTCTTTTAAAAAAAAAAAAAACAACCGGGTTATTGGAAGACTCACTCTCGGCATTGGTAGTCAGGGGAGGTTGAATGGGGGTGACCTTGAAGGATGAATAAAGTCAGGTCAGCATCCGGGGCAGGGTTTGTTTTTGATTGGAAGAGATGAAGAGAATTGGGAAGAATAAGAACAAAGACATAACAAAAATACCTGTCTGATAAAATTAGAGAGATTGGTTAGATTGGTTGGACCTTAAACAATAAAGCTAAGAAATAAAGAGAATGAGAAATTTGTGGATTTTTGAACAGAGGAGTTGTGTGGTAAAAATGTTCTTTTGCAAAGGTTAAATGTGATGGCAGCATGCAAAATGATTGGAAGGGAGGGTGTTAACCAGATAAAGACCATTTTCCCAGCCAAATTAACAATTAATAACATTATATATAAATAAAGAGAAAAGTATATAGTAAAGTAATGGATGGAATTGTAGCTTGAACCAGACAGTGATGGTTAGCAAATAGGATCCATGATGTTGATTTTTATAATGATTGTAGATGCCTCAAGACCTCACATTTTCCACCATGCATTTCAGTCATGCATAAAAGTGAGGTCCTGATAGAAAGCACCAACATAGTCTATATACTCATAAATTTTTTAATTGCAGGAGGAAACCCAAGTTATGTGGCTGCTGACCTTGGTCCTGAATGATAGCTAAAGTACTGTTTTCTGAGAAGAGTGTTGAAGTGGGTAGTACAGTCTTATGGGCTGGTCAGCAACCAGTTTTAACTAATAAAATGCCTGGAAACTGTAAGATACTTTGCTCACATCTGTTAATGGTTAAGAGCACAGATTACTGTACCAGATAACCTTGAATACAAATCTCAGCAGTCACTTGTCTTTGCAAGTTACTTTACCTGTGTGTGCCTTTGTGTCTTCCTCTGTAAAACTGTACATACCTCAGGATTGTTGTGAGCATCATTTAAAGTTCATAGAACACTGACTGACATATGGACAGTGCTGTATAAAGTTAATCATTATTATTATCCGTATATATTCGTCTAAACTGATTATGGAGGGAATCCAAAGGAAGGGTTACTGGTTTTGTTACGTATTATGTTCTGTGTTATAACAAATTCCATGCCATTGCTTACTATTTTCTTAGAGTCTGTAGTCAAGTTATTGACAGCACATTTTTATCTAACAAGAAACAACTATTTAATAATATGAACATAAGTGTAGTTTAATTGCCCTGTGGGATTGATTAGATGTGAAGGCTGATTCCAAGGAAGATTTGTGTTTTACAAAAATGGGTCTTTTAGGCTTACAGTTCTTTTATTATTTGTTTATCTGATAACATGCATATTAAATATGTGTGCATTTAAAAGTATTTTAATGCCTTCATCTTTTTTTCTCCCAGTATTACAGCGTGAAATAAATTCCCAGTATTTTTCAAGATTATGTAAAAGGAGTTGTAATTACTGCTCAGCACCTAGGACAGCACCCAGAACAACACAATGTACATGAACTCTGACTTGAGGTTTGGGGCTTGTGTTCTGCATTCAGGAAAGAAAAGAAGAGAAAGTTTTTGGGAAATTTAAATCCTCGTAAGCCCTTACTCTAAAAGTATATGAAATGCAGAATGGTTTCATGGCTTTATTTCAAAATGTTTTACACTGGCTGTAGAACCCACTTCATGAAGTAGTTTGAATTAAAATGATCTAATATTTGTGTTTTAACTTTCAGCTTTGTGTTATTCTTGGAAAATTTCGCACCACTTGTGAATTCCTTGAACCTGGGCATTGCAAACCCACTTCTGTTGGGCCCATCTCCTTTGCACTTTGCTCAGATTAAGACTCAGTTGGCGCTTCAGCAGCTGAATGCCGTTGCCTCACATGGTTCAACACCACCTTATACTTTATTAAATCAGGCTTTCTTGAAAATAGCCATGTCGAGACCCAGGTTTAATCCTCGAGGAGACTTTCCACTTCAAAGGCCACGAGCACCTAACCCTTCTGGGATGAGGCCTCCAGGACCATTTATGAGGCCTGGATCTATGGGTCTCCCAAGATTTTACCCAGCAGGGAGAGCACGTGGAATTCCACACAGATTTGCTGGCCATGAATCTTATCAGAACATGGGACCACAGAGAATGAATGTTCAGGTAACTCAACACAGAACTGATCCAAGATTGACCAAAGAAAAACTGGATTTTCATGAAGCACAACAGAAGAAGGGGAAGCCTCATGGTAGCCGATGGGATGATGAGCCTCATATATCTGCATCAGTGGCAGTGAAACAGAGTTCTGTAACACAGGTTACAGAGCAGAGTCCCAAAGTACAGAGCCGCTATACAAAAGAGAGTGCCTCAAGTATCTTAGCAAGTTTTGGATTATCTAATGAAGACCTAGAAGAACTTAGTCGCTATCCTGATGAACAACTGACTCCTGAAAATATGCCATTAATTTTGAGGGATATAAGAATGCGAAAAATGGGGCGCCGATTACCTAATTTACCTTCTCAGAGCAGAAATAAAGAAACCCTTGGTAGTGAAGCAGTTTCAAGTAATGTGATAGATTATGGGCATGCAAGCAAATATGGCTACACAGAAGATCCACTTGAAGTACGTATTTATGATCCTGAAATTCCAACTGATGAGGTCGAGAATGAATTTCAGTCACAGCAGAACATCTCTGCATCTGTTCCCAATCCAAATGTGATATGTAATTCTATGTTTCCTGTTGAAGACGTATTTCGCCAAATGGACTTCCCCGGTGAGTCCTCCAATAATCGGTCCTTTTTCCCAGTTGAGAGTGGAGCCAAGATGTCAGGCTTACACATTTCGGGAGGACAGTCAGTCCTTGAACCCATAAAATCCGTCAACCAATCCATTAACCAAACAGTTAGCCAGACGATGAGTCAATCTCTAATTCCTCCATCTATGAACCAGCAACCTTTTTCATCGGAATTAATTTCAGCTGTAAGCCAGCAAGAGCGGATCCCACATGAACCTGTGATTAATTCATCTAACGTACATGTTGGATCAAGAGGAAGTAAAAAGAATTACCAGTCACAGGCTGACGTTCCCATTCGATCTCCCTTTGGTATTGTGAAAGCATCTTGGCTACCAAAGTTTTCACATGCTGATGCCCAGAAGATGAAGAGACTTCCTACTCCTTCTATGATGAATGATTATTATGCAGCATCTCCAAGAATATTTCCACATTTGTGTTCTCTATGTAACGTAGAATGTAGTCATTTGAAGGTGAGTGTTTTTAAAAAAAGATCACTGTATAATGATGCTCAGCGCCAAAGTTTTCTCTAAATTCTGATATGTATACTGCTGTTAACTAGGCGTTAAGGAAGTAGCAGAAGGTAATTTTAATTGCAGCCTCAATACATAGTTGTAATCTTAAGTAGCTCTGGCCTTAGTACTGAGTTTAGTATTAGGCTTACTGTATTCCTATGACCGGGCACACCATATTTTAATAGTTTGTCCATTTATTTTGAACTTTTAGTTATCCCACTTACGCAACATAAAATTTATGTAACATAAGCTGCGTACTTACAAGACAATGTCACATGGAATCACCTTTCTTTAAAAGGATCTGTTAGTATAAAAATACAAAGAGACGGTATAACCCATTTGTACTGAAGAGATGGTATATAACCCATTTGTAATGTACACATTTAAGAGACAGTATATTATAGACTTGCACATATATACCTGTCTTGGTTATCACAATTAATGTTGATTTAAATATTTCCTGACTTTATGTAGACTAGTGATTTCTAGTATTTTTTTAGAAGAAGCTCTCTAAAATAACTTCATAGCAAAAATAAGTCAAGGTGCAGTAAATTATTCTGGGACCAGCTGTGGACTCAAAAAATAATGTGAAATGATAGAAATTTGTAGAGAAAAATCTTTAAAAAAATAAAGAAGATTTAGGTACTTTGATAGTGTAGTTGGAAGTATTTTGCAGAGGCAGTAAAGTGTACTATAATGTAGAACATACTATTCAGTTGTAATCATTGGTAGATTTGAGCAGGAATTTCCAAGTAAATTTTATATACTTACGTATGGTTGGCAATCACTGTTTCTTCTATTTGCTAATGTGATTTATAGATTTAGATTGTAAAGGGTCAGAAGGGAATATACTAACATGGGAAAAAGCTTTGATTCAAGGCCATGGCCTGGAATTGGTTGTATACTTAGGCTTAGAAATCTATGTGTTATGCTCTTGTTCTTTTCTTCCAATGTTGCCTTTTGATTTTCTTTTCATTATTCACTCACTAGGTTTTCATCAACATGAATCTGATTAGATCTGTTGCTATTTTCTTAAGGTTAACTCCAGCAAAAGAAAGCAGTGTTCTACCCCATTTTAGCCAGATGTGCCAAATTCTATTAAAATAATAGTTGCCTTATTCCATCAGAAGGGATAGCAAAGTCCTTAAAAGGGAAAGTCTTAGAATAATTCATATCACCTAATTGTAATCTGTAAGTAGCCCTGGCCTAAGTAGTGAATTGAGTGTTAGTCTCTCTGTGTTCTTGTGACTGGGGATACCACATAATTTTTTTTAAAATTTATTTTGAACTTTTAATTAGTCATAATGAATCCAAGAAAATATATCTTTAAATAAAGAACTTGAAGTTTTGTATTCTATAGAGTAGAAAAGATGTACATTTAATTTAGTATGTACTTATGGATACCAATTTTGTGCTTGACTCCAATTAGGTACTGGGGCAGAAATGAGGAACTGTGTAAAATTTTAGATGTTATTAAGCAGTTTATTCAATCTTATTGAGGAGAAAAATTATACTCCCAAGACATTTAAAACACTTAGAAGGCAACAAGTAGTTTTGTGATTTATTTAACTTGTTTGGATATGCTGTAGGGAACAGAGATTTCGATCTTGATTTCAGGCGTGTATCACTCAGGCCAGCATCATCAGTTTACCAATTTAATCATTACCATTTTACCAATTTAATTATTTTAACTATTGTATTTGTAGCAGTGTGTGTTTAAAAAGAAGTATAAATACGCATCCTGACATCAAAAGACTTTTATAGCCTAGTTAGACTAATGGAATGACAGTTACTGAATGCACTGAGTCTGTCTTAACTAGAATGATGTGGGAGAGAAGACTTGATGGAGTAGGTTGGAGATGGGTCTTGAATGATAAAGAGGCTTTAGATATGCCTGTATAAAGAGGAGGAGAGGGCCGGGCGCGGTGGCTCACAGCCTGTAATCCCAGCATTTTGGGAGGCCAAGACGGGTGGATCACCTGAGGTCAGGAGTTCAAGACCACCCTTACCTACGTGGTGAGATCCCGTTCTCTACTAAAAATACAAAAATTAGCCGGGTGTGGCCATGCACACCTGTAATCCTAGCTACTCAGGAGGCTGAGGCGGAGAATTGCTTGAACCCAGGAGGCGGAAGGTTGCAGTGAGCCGAGATCGCGCCACTGCGCTCCAGCCTGGGTGACAGAGCGAGACTCCATCCCAAAAAAAAAAAAAAAAGAAAAAGAAGAGGAGGGATGGCAACAACATACAGAGAGGCAAAGGTCTAGAGAGAAGATTACATTTCATAGTGGTAAGAGGCAGTTGGGAAAGATGAGCATATTATAAGTAAGTATGAAAGGCCTTTAAGAGCTAGCCTAGGAGTTTAGACTTGAGGTGAGAGGCATTAGAAAGCTAAATAAGTCTGTTGATAAGTGAAGTGACATGTTGGAAGTATATTTTAGGGCAACCTGACTGAAGTATGCAGGGTAAATAGAGATGAGATGATGTGGAGTAGGACTTCCACTTGGAAGCTTCTCTAATTGTTCAAGTATAAGATGGTAAAAACCTGGGTTAATGAGATAAAAGTAAAAATTTGAGAGGAGAGGAAATTATTTAGTCATCAGAGCTCACCTAGATTGCCGTTAAAAACACACACACACCTTTTAACAGCGCAGCAGAATGGGGCTCATCTAAGTAATGAATTTTTCACTACTAAGTGGCCAAATGATGGGGATTTGTGAAGATGGATTTTGATAGTACACACTGCCTCTCATTTCTGTGATATATTTTGCAGCCTCGTAAGTGTTTGTGTGTGTGTATATATGACATAAATATGAAGCCAATAAATGTAAATTACCGATTGTAAACTTTCCTACTGAGTAAATCTGACAATATGTATATTCCCCACCTTCGAGTCTTTGAAACTGTAGCTGTGAAGATGTACTTTGAGAATGTGAAATGTATTTGCTTGTTAAATTGGGGTTCAGATTTTAAAGGAGAAACTTTCCTTGGTTTAGGAACTGTGTCATAATGACTGAAGTAATTCAGTTTGAGAAAGTACTGACAATAAAAAACTGTTGAGAATAGTAAGTGAGCCCTGATACGAGTAGATATTTTCAGTTTCATTCTGAGCCTGCCTAATTCTGTATAGTCCTTGCAGCATCTCCTGCTAGTAGGTATTTATCACTTTTTCTCTGGGGAGACAGTGCTGCTTTTGGACTATTATCTAATGTGGAAACTGTTACTAGAGAGTCTAGAAGTTGGGGTGGGGTGGGTGTATTTACTGAGCTTAAAGCAAGTAATGTCAATTTGTGAAGCAAGCCTAAGAGAACATGTGTATGTGTGTTTTGAACTGAGAAGAGTATGTCTTAAATAGGGCAGCCATCGTGTTTTGAACTGAGAAGAGTGTGTCTTAAATAGGGCAGCCATCATCTTCAGGTGATAGTTGCTATAAGAATGGTATCCTGTATTACTGTATCTTCCTATTTTTTCAAGAAAAGCTGGAAATCTGGACTTGGGGGTAAAATCTCTGGATTATTGAATGTTGGCAACGTATTCAGATAATACACTTTATGGTTCAAATAAATCATGCCCAACCCACTGCCTGCACCAGTGTGTCTGTTTGATGTAAACAATGTCCAATTAATATTAAAAATACGGGTTTTAGTACTACTAGAGGCTCTTAACTGCCAATCTCTTCTAGCTTTCTATTTGTATTACTAAACAGGATGTACAAACATTTCTTTTTTGTAGTCCACAATCAGTTCCATGGCTTAATGAAATAGTTTAGGATTTGTCATACCTTGTTGCTGAGTTTAAATTGATGTTGAGCCTTGCAAATCAGTGTACCTTCTTTCAGATAGTTCTTGCCAAGGCAGAATCCAAAATTATTGTCAACCGTGATTTTAACTGTGGAAATTTCTAATGACCTAAAATGTGTTTCAAATGGAAACTAATAACATTTTCCTTAAGCAAAGTGTTGAAATACAGAGTTATCTAGTAAGTTTTCTGCCTTTCTAAATGCTGGAGGAACAGTAAAACATTGAGTAACATACATATTGCTTTTAACTAATTGTTTCACCTTGGAAACTGTATCTTTGTAAACTGTATTGGCCTTTTTTTTTTTTTTTTAAACCAGATGTATCTTCCAGAGTTATTTATGGGTACAGATTGTAATTTTAGGACAGATTTATTTGTAAATGAAGTAATGTATAAGAAAGCATTTTGGGCCGGGCATGGTGGTTCACGCCTGTAATCCCAGCACTTTTGGGAGGCCGAGGCAGGTGGATCACCTGAGGTCAAGAGTTCGAGACCAGCCTGACAAACATGGTGAAACCCCATCTCTATTAAAAATACAAAAATTAGCCAGGCTTGGTGGTGCATGCCTGTTAATTCCAGCTACTAAGGAGGCCGAGGCAGGAGAATCGCTTGAACCTAGGAGGTGGAGAGTGTAGTGAGCTGAGATCGCATCATTGCACTCCAGCCTGGGCAACAAGAGCGAAAACTCTGTCAAAAAAAAAAAAAAAAAAAAAAGCATTGTGTTAATTGTAAAGCTCTGTATATAAGGGATATTGTATCTTTGAAATGTTGTTACTTTTAAATTTTGAAAATAGATTTGATCAGTAGCATTTTCCCCTATGTTTTTCCTAATCTTATTTGCCAGTGTAGGGAGTACCTTGTATGGAATGGTACTGGTTTATGAGGTGGCATTTTTTGATTGTTGATGTTGTTAGCTTGAATTTTAGAGGTATTTTGTCATTGAAATACTGTATTTTGAAGATGCTGTTTCACAGATACCATATTACTCGTAGATTTTTTGGTGTTTTCTGGTGTGTTGTTTTTATATTGGCAGTAAGTTTTTTCTGATCCATGCTTTTATTTTCTCCAAGTTTATATATTGATTTCAAAATGAGCAGCCATGGTTTTGATTTTTAAAATGTTTTCTGTAATAAAATATTTTCAAATGGGATCAGTGAGGTATGGTATTAAGTGCATTTGTTTCGAGGCCTTTAACTTTTGTTTGTGAAAATTTTATTGAGCAGCCAAGTGCTATTTATGAGTATGTTTAATTTTTGAAAAAAAAATATTCTTTGTCTTTTTTAAAAGCCTAATTCATTAGTCAACATTAGGAATATTCTAATTTCAACACTTTTCTCCTTTTACAATAGGATTGGATTCAGCATCAAAATACATCTACTCATATTGAGAGCTGTCGACAGTTACGTCAACAGTAAGAACTTTTTTTTCTTTATTATAGATAGCATATTTACAACATAGTTAATGTTCAGATGTGACTGTTAAATACCTTTAGTATAATACTTTGGAGAAAAATATTTTTGGAAAGCTATTGTTTTTTAAAAAATAGTAGTTTTGTGGAAGTATATTTAATATTTTTCCAAAATGGTAGAATTCAATATATCCTTTGCTCTTACAATTTTCTAGCTTAATTCCCAGTAGGTAAACTTTTTATGTCATTAGTTCATTATTTGCTGGCTTACCTTCCCCAGGATCTTTTATCTATATCAGAGCAGGTATCCTTTCTTCTCCTATCTCCACCTCTTCCCATAGGACAAGTAACTGAAAATCAGTGCAAACCAAACACCAGTATTTAATTTTGGAACTAAAGCTCTTCTCTGACTTAGAACCAGTTTTCAGAATATACCTTGAGTAAGGGATGGACAAGCTAGATGTCTTGCTTCCTTAACATTGGCTTTTCAGTTCTTCCACCTTTTTCTTATAAAGACAGGGCGCCTGTGAAGGTTTCCCTACTGGCCATAGAGGTGAAAAGTGTGATTTTAACACTATGTTCCTGTATCTCTTGAAGTAGCGTAAGATTAAACTCTGTCTTCCCTAATACCATTAAACTGTTCCTAGCCACCAGACTGACAGTAACGTGTTATTGGGCGAATGGATTCGAGATTATTATTGAGGATCCTTCTGGTCATAAGTGATTAAAGTTGCAGATTAGTTGCAGTGGCTTATGACTGTAATCTCAGCACTTTGGGAGGCTGAGGCAGGTAGGCTTGCTTATGCTCAGGAGTTCAGGCCAACACAGCAATATCTCGTCTCTACCAAAATAAAAATAAAAAATCAGCCGGGCATGGTGGTACACATCTGTAGTTATAGTATTTGGGAGGCCGAGGTGGTAGCATCACTTGAGCATGGGAGATAGAAGCTTCAGTGAGCCATGATTGTGCCACTGCACTCTAGCCTGGGCGACAGCCTATTTAAAAAAAAAAAATTTTTTTTTTGAAGTAAGAGAATTTGTCAGCTTATTTAACTGGGAAGCTTAAATCAGGTTGGTGGTTTTATTAATAGTTTCAGGAGCAGCTATATTGGATGCTCAAATAAAAATTAGTGTCAGAAATACTTCTTTCTTAGCTGTTGTCTTTTGCATTGGCCTTCTGAAATCTTGGACACACTTGTTTCACATAGCAAAATGGACCCCACGGTTCTGGATGTAAGTGATGTGTATAGCTGGCATTTCTAGGAGTTTTTTGTTTTGTTTTGTTTTTGTTTTCCTTACCCCACTCCTCACCCTGTGACACAGCCTTGGGAGGTTCTGAGAATATATGTCTCTCCCATCTGACCTTTTTTCTTTAAAGCACTTCTTTCTCCATAACTCTGGCAGAAGTCCTTGTTTTGACTCTGGTTCACTTTGGGTTAGTTGTCCATCCCGAAACCCATTATAGTGGCTGTGGGAATAGGGTAGTCCACCTCAGTTTGTGTCATGTCTGGTCCTGGTGTTGAGAGTGAGATAAGCGTCACCGGGATCTTTTGCATTAAGACTAGAAATCAGGGTTAGTATTCTATATAGATGCTGTACAGACAAATACAGGTTATCATGGGGAGATAATTTGTTACCTGAATTGGATATGCCTTACTGCCACTGTAAGGAATACAGTTGAAAATTGAAAAATCTCTCCAAAGCAGCATTTTCCCACAGGTACCTAGTGGGACATCTTAATTCTTATGAAGGTGAATTTTTATTTGGGTGGGAGTGAGTTATTTATTTTAGAGAGTCATTCATGCTAGTAAGAGGATTATAGCTACGTTAATTTACTTGAGCAAACAGTATGTATATACCTATTAAAGCCTTTTGTGTAGGTAAGCCTATTATTTTTTCATACACTTAGGACCCTGATTTTTAAAGCATTTGCTTTCCATGCCTGCTACTTTAATGTTCTACTGTATTTATTTTTTAACCATATCAAGTGTATTTTGGTTGTCCACAGAGATCAATAGGGGAGACATATATAAATATAAGCGTACCTCATTTTATTGTACTTTGATTTATTGTACTTCCCATAATTTGCCTTTTTTACAAATTGAAAGATTATGGAAACTATGTGTCAAGCAAGTCTATTGGTGCCATTTTTCTTTTTTTTTTTCTTTCTTTTTGACTTAAATTAGGAGAGAATAAATTTCTATTTAGAGTCCGGAAGTCTGAAATCATGGTGTTAGCCGGGCCACCATTCCCTTCCGAGGCTCTGGGGGAAAATCTGTTCCATGCTTCTCTCCTAACTTCTAATGACGGGGGACAATCGTTGACATTTCTTGGCTTGTAGCCCATCAATCCTATCTCTGCTACTGTCTTCACACCACCTTCTCTTAAACCTCCCTTTGCCCTGCTATTAGAAGGACACTGGCTATTGGATCTAGGGCCCGTTGGATAATTCAGGATGATTTCATCTCAAGAGTTTTAGTTTAATTACATCTGCAAAGATCCTTTTCCAAATCAGGTAACATTCACAAGTTCCAGGGATTGGAACATATATATGTATGTATCTTTTGGGGAGCACCATTCAAGAATCCATCTTAATCATTCTCCTAATACCAAATTGCTCTCTCGTTTGGGCCTTGAGCAGTGCTTTTGCTGCCAAAAGCAATCAAGAGCTGAAGCTGAAAATGAACAGTGTGTATATTAGCACCTGTGTGCTGGTAAGAACTGCAACTGGATATATCCTTCGATCTGGCATCCTCTGGGTCAGTTTCCACGTTTTCCTATTGTGGAGCTTAAGAGTTCTTTCGTTACACAGGTAACTGTGGTTTGAAATTTAAAACAACAGTATATCTTTCATAATTCTCCAGGCTGTGTCTCCTAACCAGGCCTCATGATGCCTTCACAGTTTCTTACCTTCTGCACATTTTTCTTCACCTGGCCTCACTCTGATCACAGTGGCAGATCCAAGGCCTCCCTCTTCCCTTGTCTCTACTGGGCCGGTCAGGACTCTTTCCTATTGGTGCCATTTTTCTAACAGCATGTGCTCACTTTATGTGCCTGAGTCACATTCACAGTATTTCAATTTTTTTTCTTTATTGTTATACCTTTTATGGCAATCTGTGATCAGTGATCTTTGATTTCAACTTGCTGAAGGCTCATGATCATCAGTATTTTTTAGCAATAAAGTGCTTTTAAATTGATGTATGTACATTTTAAAAAACATGCTATTGTACAGTGAATAGACTGGCATAGTCTAAATTTAACTTTTTATTTGCACTGGGAAGCCAAAAAACTTACGCGACTCACTTAGTGTGTGATGTTTTAGAACTGAATCTACAATATCTCTGAGGTATGCCTATGTATTGATACACGAGAGAGGATTTACTAGGGGAACTGGCTTACACAATTATGGAGGCTGAGAAGTCCCACAGTATGCTGTCTGCATGTTGAAGACTCTGGGCTTCTGGTAGTGTGGCTCAGTCCAAATTCAAAAGCTTCCAAACCAAGGAAGCTGATAACGTAATTCTCAGTCTGAGGCAGAAGGCCCTAGAGCCCCAGGAGTCTGCTGATGCAAGTCACATAGACCAAAGGCCAAAGAACTTGGAGTTCTGATGTCCAAGAACAAGGAGGAGAAGGGCATCCCGCTCTGAGGGAAGGAGGGGTGGAGAGAGGGAATTCCACCTTTGTCCATCTATTTGTACCATCTGGGCTCCCAGCCTATGGCGTGATGCCCGCCCACATTGAGGGCAGATCTTCCTTACTCAGCCCACTGACTCACAGACTAATCTTCACTGGAAACACTCTCACAGACACGCCAACAGAGAGTGCCTCACCAACCATCTAAGCATCCCTCAATCTAGTCAGGTTGACACCCAAAATTAACCATCACATTGAGGTTGTATGCACTTGAATAATTGCTTCATGACTTTCTCTCCACTGCAAAATAATTTAATAAATAAATTAGATTTGGTTAGGTGCTTGGGATCTGCATTCTTTATTCTTTTAAGCTGCATTATGGGGATATACCTTCTTTCTACTCATTCCTCCCTTGATGTATATTTAGATTTTTCTTTTCTTATGGCTTACTCTCTCTGGCTTTATTGGATCTTTCTGGATTATGACACAAGAATAGTTGAAAGATACAGTGCATCAGAATTTTAGTATTAAAAATAGGTAATTATACTATGTTTATTGTGTGCTGGGCATTCTAAGTGCTTTACATAATTGATTTAGTTTTCAAAACCATCTATGGGGTGTTAAGTATAAGGATTCTTCCTGATTTTATCAGTGAGAGAACTGAGGCACAGAGACAGTTTCCCTGCCATCATGCAGCAGATAGTTAAACGGAACTAGTTTAGCTCATAGGCCTTTATGTATCATCCCTTCTACTTTTTTATGGCTTAAAAAATTTTCAGAATAAAATATTGAAGGGAAAAAGGAAGGAAAACATATATTATTCATTTATAGTCACCATTTGTTAATATTCGCTTTATTATATCTTCATACTTTTTTCTGAACTATTTGAAAGTAAATTGCAGACATTATGAGACGTCATTTCTAAATTCAGCATCTATCTCCTAAGTATAAGGACATTGTTCTGCATAACCACAATATAATACGTTTAAGGAGATTAGCAGTAATTCCACAATTCCTTCTAATATATAAGCCAAATTCATATTTTCCCATTTCTTTCCAGAATGCCTTTTATAATTCTTCCTGTCTGCCCCATCCATACCCCCAATCCAGTATTCAGTTAAGATTTATGTATTGCAGTCTCTTTTAATCTAGAATAGCCTACTCTTTGTTTTGTTTTGTCATCTTTTTTTTTGTTTGAGGAGGATGTTTTTACAGTGTTGACTTTTTCCTTGAAATGTCCAGGAAACTTGTCTTGTTGAATGTCCCACTTTATATAGTTTTCTATTTGTTTCCTTAGCATTAAATTCACTGAGAACATTTTTGCTGCAAATACTTCATTGGTGATGTGTATATTTATTGCATCACATTGGGACAAAGGTAATATCAGTTAACTAGGTCCTTACTCTTAATAGTTATGTTATACCACCTATGTTAGGAGCGTTACTGCTTCTGAAGCACATTTTTGACTAGTTGGGCAGGATAGAGGTGTTTCCAAATTCTGCTTGCAGAATGTATACATGCTTTATCTTTCTGCCCTGGGCAGCAGGGATGAGAACATGTGTTACCTAGTGAACAGGTCTAAACTTGGTGAACCTGAGCCTAGTGAAGATCAACAATATTATTTATTACTAGCTCTCTCAGCTCACTGAAACCTCCACCTCCTGGGTTCAAGTGATCCTCCCACCTCAGCCTCCTGAGTGGCTAGGACCACTGGCAAGTGCCACTACGCTCAGCTAATTTTTTGTATTTTTGGTAGAGACGGGATTGCCGAAGCTGGTCTCAAACTCCTGAGCTCAAGCAATCTGCCTACCTCAACATCCCAAAGTGTTGGGATTATAGGCATGAGCCACCATGCCTGACCATTATTACCAACTCTTGAATGATAGTCTTCAAGCTCTTGTGAACCACAAACTAGAGAGCTCTGGAAATTTAATAACTTTGATGTGTTGTTAATCACCTTCATTTCCAGCATGTACATGTGAGAAAGCTAAGGCTTACACATACTAAGTAACTGGCTTTAAGTTTCATAGCCATTAAATGACAGCATCTACAGTGAAACCCACTTTTTGATGGATTTGATGATAAAAGATTTACTTTGAATCACTGTAAGACTGGGAATTTATCCTCCTGGATAGTACAGAGCAATGAAAGTTTTTAAAAGCGTGGAAATAGATGGAACAGAATTATCCATATATTGGGAATTGTTGACACTAGATGATGGGTATGTTGGATTAAAGTTAACTGTTTTGTCTTCATAGCTTGTCCCCTCATAATTAAAAGATGTTCCAGACAATATATCTATTCTCAAAGTAGGAAGAATGAGGCAGAAGCTTTCTCAGATATCTGTCAGGGGTTTTGTACCTATGTCTCATTGGTTAGAACCTATCACTGGCTATCTTCTAGAGATAGGGGGAAAGCAAATATTTAGCTTTTTTAGCCATTGTAGTAAAGGCAAACAAGGGAAAAGGGAATTGAGAATTGCCGTGGGGTTAGCTTATTAACACTGTCTGAGGCAAATAGCAACCAAGACAAACCACTTTACTAAGATTTGACCTAACTTAATTTTCCTGCTTGGTGATTTGTCAGAAGTTTTCTGCCTCCATTTCCTTACCTGGCTTTCATCTTGCTGCTGAAATTGTATTCTTAAATGTAGTGATTTATTTAATATAATCAGCTTGTCTACATGCCTCTTAGAGTTCAGATTTTCTAGAAGTTGAGAGTGAAGATATAGCCTTTTTCTTAGGCTTCTGTGGTATTATTATTATTATTATTATTTTTCTTTTTCTTTGCTTTACTCTGAAGTTGTCAATGTGCCTAAGATTCTGTCCTTGGCTCTTTTTTTCTATAAACTCCATCTTGTGTTAATCTCACTCTTAGGGCTATAATTGTGGCTTCTACATGCCCGATTTCTAAATAGCTCTCATCTTTCCCCCTAATTCCAGATATTTCTTTACACTTGTTCTGAAAACATTCCTGTTGTCTTCTCTTACAAATGCTTGTTAAGTCCCCATTGTTTTTTCCTGTGTGTAACCTCATTACCTGATTTTAAGGCTCTTCATAATTTGTCTCTACTTGAAACAACAGCCTGTCCAAGTTTCCCCCTTTGTAATTCCTTTTCATCATTTCTATGCTGCAGCTAGACTAGTTCCTGAAACAAAACACCAATGTTTTGCCTCCAGTCTTAGTTTATGTATTGCCACTGCATGAAATCTAACCTAATCCATTCCTATTAATAGGTCTTTGTAAGGGCTACTTGAAAAGCAGCCCTTTCTGTGAATTCTCTCCTGATTCCTCTCACTGCATATATCTTCATGAGGACTACTTGGTGCAAGTTAAGGGGCGCCATTCGTGTTGTATTCTGTGAGTTGCCACATGGAATGTGATAGGAGTGGTGTTCCCTAGAGTTCTGTATAGTAGATGAACTGTCTTCTCTCTTTTAACCCTTAACCTAAGCTTGTATCTTGTACCTCTTAACACTTTTGTGCATATACTGGCTGTTTTACTTAAATAAAAGTTTAGTCCTTTAAAGTATGGGGAATGTGTTTCCCTGATACACCTATTAGCATAATACTTTGATTATTTATTGAACACTCAAAATATTTTATTTCCAGTAAAGGTTGTGAAAAGTCCTTCTGATATATTACAGGTAAAGATTAATTGAGCCTTACAGTCTTATTTTAGCTGTTAGTTAATGTTGTTTATTTTCAAAATAGATACCCTGATTGGAATCCTGAGATCCTCCCATCAAGAAGGTAATTTTTAAAAATAGTAATATTATTAAAACTTGATTGTATTTTAAAAGTAAGCAGTTAATTTTAAGAATGATTCTTTTGAGTTCTACTTTTGCCATTTAAACAATAGGCAAATGCAAAAACCTCTATGAATCTGTAACTTATTCCAATGCTTAAATGTGACACAGCCCCGCCCCGATCTACTTTCTTTAGCCTTTTCTGAAAATATTTTATTCTGACTTTATTATTTTATGTTTATGATATCTTCTGTTATAAATGACTTGACTGCTAGGAGTGGTATTATTACGTTCTGTATACCCTAGGGGATTCTACTCAGGTTCGGTATGTACACACACGTACGCACACATAGAGAAATCAGAGTCATATTTATAGATGGCATAATCTTTCAGGAAAAAATTATTTAAAACATCTGTTTATGTAAATAATTTCCTAAATTCTTACATAATTTAATACTTTAAAAACATAATTAGATATAATGTTGGTACAGGAAGAACCAGAGAAATTCATTATCGTATTCTTCTGTAAACTAGAAAACAGACATCCAAGCAGTTGGAGGGCTGATAAACTGTTCTGATTGTTTCTTATTTACCTATAAGGCTGAATTACATCGTAACAAACAGATTTTTGTTTTAAGGACATATCTTTTTATCAGAGTTTGGTATTGTTAACAGTCTGTTTTTAACAAGGTGCTTCTGTCATTTAGTATCATTTAAATTTACATTAAATTGCTGATCACTTTCTTTCTCCCCCCCACTTGTAGAAATGAGGGCAATAGAAAAGAAAATGAAACTCCACGAAGACGTTCTCATTCCCCCAGTCCTAGGCGTTCTAGAAGATCAAGCTCAAGTCACAGATTCCATCGGTCTCGAAGCCCAATGCATTACATGTATAGACCAAGAAGTCGAAGTCCAAGAATTTGCCATCGTTTCATTTCTAGATACAGATCCAGATCCAGATCCCGTTCACCATATCGAATTAGAAATCCATTTAGAGGTAGTCCAAAATGCTTTCGATCAGTTAGCCCTGAAAGGATATCAAGGAGATCAGTGAGATCATCAGGTACACTGATGGCCATGAAATAATGAATGTACTTATTTTGACTAAATTTTTAAATGTCTTTCTTTTTGGATTTTGAGAAATGTTCTATTTTTTTTTAAATTTTAGAATTGCTAAATGAGATCTGACCCACATCCCACAGAGTTAATTATTCCCTCTGGTAACTTGGCAAAGAAATGTGTGTGAATGTATGTGTCCACCAACATATTTAAAAACCAAGGATGGTAAAAATGTCTTAGTTTGCTTTAATAATTGATTATTGAATTTCATGGATTAATTTAAAATGTTTTTGAAAAGATTATTATTTTTAACCTGTGACTTAATGTTGATTTTATGGCCCTCTCAGAAATAACTCACACAGGCATGCACACACATACAAACACACTCCTTCTACAATGAAAGAAACTATAGTTAATATCTGAGAAGTACTTCGACACTCCCACTGCTTCACTTGACTAGCCTGAAGAATTCAAAAATAGTACTTTGCACAGGTCTTATTGTATCTAGTATAGTCTAAAATGCTGATTTCAAGTGGAGATACCTTTAGTTATATAAGGCATTCCTTCTTAAAGTATGTTCCGAGGATCGATTGGGGTCCTCAAGATCTTCCAAGTTCTGTGAGGCCTTCTCTTTTCCAATTACATGCCTCTATGAGTCTGGATTTTCTTTATCCAGAAGCAGATAAAAGAATTTAGGTTCTTCTTTTAAGCCTAACATTAAAATGTTTGGAAGAAGATATAGTAGTCTTACTCATTTCACTAATTTTGTTTTGGGAATTACAGTTGGTTTTTATAAAAATACTTACGTTAATATGGGAATTTACTTTTTTTGTCATTACTTTCAGTGGCAAAGACTACAGTTACTTTTGCACCAACCTAACATATGAATTAATAAATTTTTTAAGATTTTAATTTCTAATATGGTAAATATCAATAAGTGTAACACAAATCTTTGTAGTCTTTAAAACGTGTAAAGCAATCTCAAAACCAAAACTTTGAGGATCACTGGTATAAGGGAATAAAGGAACTTCATGTAAGCCTTCTGAGTGAATAAAGTATAGGTTTTTTTATTGTCTGTGTGCTCCCTGTTTAGCTTGAGAATAGCACTATGTGATTATGTCAGGAGATGGCTCCTACCTTAATTTTTTTCCAATTGAAATTGTGTTTTATATATTTTTACTAGATAGAAAAAAAGCATTAGAAGATGTGGTACAACGATCTGGGCATGGGACAGAATTTAATAAACAGAAGCATCTTGAAGTTGCTGATAAGGGACATTCACCAGCACAAAAGCCTAAAACTAGCAGTGGAACAAAACCATCAGTTAAACCTACAAGCGCTACAAAGAGTGATTCAAATCTAGGAGGACATTCTATTCGTTGTAAATCAAAGAATCTTGAAGATGACACTTTGTCAGAATGTAAACAGGTGGCTGATAAAGCTGTTTCTCTCCAGCGAAAGGTAATTCTTTAAATTAATTATTTTTGGAGATAAGGTTTCACTCTGTGGTCCTGGCTGGAGTGCAGTGGTGCAAACATTACTCACTGCAGCCTCAATCTCCTGGGCTCAAGTGATCCTCCTGCCTCAGCTTCCCAAGTAGCTGGCACCACAGGCGTGTGCCACCATGCCTGGCCAATTTTTTAATTTTTGTAGAGATGGGGTCTTGCCATGTTGCTCAGGCTGGTCTCAAAGTACTAGGCTCAGGCAGTCCTTCCACGTCAGCCTCCTTAAGTGCATGAGCCACTATGCCTGGCCTCGTAATTCTTTGTTAGTGCAAGTATGCATACATTTGCTATGACAAACAGAAAACAAAATTGTTGCCGGGCATGGTGGCTTATGCCTGAATCCCAGCACTTTGGGAGGCCAAGCAGTGTGGATCACTTGAACTTAAGAGTTTGAGGCCAGCCAGAGCAACATGGTGAAACTCCCTCTCTACAAAAAATATAAAAATGAGCTGGGCTTGGTGGCAGATGCCTGTAGTCCCAGCTACTTGGGAGGCTCAGGTGGAAGGATCACTTGAGCCCAGGAGGCAGAGGTTGCAGCCTGGATTACAGAAGGAAGACCCTGTCTCAAGAAAAAAAGAAAAAATGAAGTTGTCTTAACTTTTTTATTCCATATTTCCAATAACTTTGAAATTATGAGTCGTTAAATGATTTTAGTATGGAATATTTTACTGGTTTTCTTATGAATATAATAGAAGTCCAAGGTTCAAAATCTTGTAGCTTAGGAATTCCAGTGGTTTGATGTTTGATGCGTCAAAAGACAACATTTTGATGGTTTGGCATTTTTGGCTAGCTTCCCAAGCAGATCATTGTGATGAGTTTTGCTCTCTAATTGAGAAAGTGAATAATCACCAGTAGCATTATTGAGCTTTTGTAATCTTTTTTTAGTAAGGTATAAGGGTGAGCCTCTCCTGAGAAATGATCTTTATACATCTGTTCTATACTTTTTGTGGTACAATTCAGAAGTCAAAAACTCTGTTGTACAGTGTAAAATGTATATTTTGATACTGATTTTTAGTGTATTTTGACTGTAACCTACTGGTTACAATACTAAGGTATTGTTTTATTGTGTGTGTTTATTGAATCACTATGAAATAATATATTAAAACATCAAGAGACTATCTTCAGAGAAAATCCTAATAGGCCAAATATCGAATATTTTGTATATTTTAATATTAATAAGTTTTCAAGCATTTAGGTATGGTATGCATTGCTCTCAACAGTATCTAAATACATTAAAGACTTTCAGTATGTGCTGTTCCGTGCCCCAAAGAACTTAACGTTTAGAAGGATAAACTTGTAGTAATCAACCAGTAATTAACAGAATTTTGAAGAGCATTGGGAAGAAATTTTTGAGTATAAGGAAAATTTTGAAGAGGCTGAGTTAGTCTCATAAGATTATTAATATATGAAGTTCTTTTCATTTTGGTTCAAGACTTCTAGGTGGTGGCAGTGGAACTTTTTTAAAAAAAGTTTTCTTATTTAGTAAAAAATAGGAGAGATGGGGATCTCACTCTGTCATCCAGGCTGAAGTGCAGTGGCACAGTTATAAGTCACTGCAGCCTCAAATTCCTGAGATCAAGTATCCTCCTGCCTCAGGCTCCTGGGTAGCTAAGACTACAGGTATGCACCACCACACTCAGCTGGGTGTTTTCATTTTTTTTTTTTTTTGAAACGTAGTCTCGCTCTGTCTCCCAGGCTGGAGTGCAGTGGCGTGATCTCGGCTCACTGCAACCTCCGCCTCCCAGGTTCAAGTGATTCTCCTGCCTCCTGCCTCAGCCTCCTGAGCAGCTGAAATTACAGGCGCATGCCACCACGCCTGGCTAATTTTTTTTATTTTTAGCAGAGATGGGGTTTCACCATGTTGATCAGGCTGGTCTCGAACACCTGACCTTGTGATCCACCCACCTCGGTTCCCAAAGTGCTGGGATTACAGGCGTGAGCCACCGGGCCCGACCTTTTTTTTCTTTCTCTTTTTAAAGTAGAGAGTCTTAGTATGTTGCCCATCCTGGTCTTAAACTCCTGGCCTCAAACTCCTGGCCTCAAGCAGTCTTTCTGCCTTGGCCTCCCAAAGCACTGGGATACAGGCATGAGCCACCATACCTGACCCTAATTTTTAACATGAGTGGTAAAGGTGATACTACACTGTATTCAAATGGTATGCATTATATATGAATTTTTAAAAATATACCTGTCTAGATATCATTTCCAATTATTAGAACGGGGGGGTGAGCAAAGCTGTAATTTCAGCTTTCCTTGTCGGTGGGCCATGTAGTTTCATAGAAAAATTCTCTCTAATGGCCTTGGACCATTCCATAGATCTTATTTGCTATAAGATGCTATAAACAGAAAAGAGCACCTATAAACCATTTCTGGGTTAAAAAATTTAAATAACATTTCTTATCACTTTTGCATTTAAAATCTTATTAAAGTGTTAAAATTGTGATTTTAAAAAATTACGTAAAGGGGGTGGTGAAGGAAAAAGGAAAATGGGTAAAATATTTGGAAAAGACCCTTTAATATACTAATATTAGTGGTAGAAGAAATTATATAGGAAATTATTACTGTACATTGTAGCTTAATTTGGTTTATTTTTAATTTTCTTTCACTCCAAAAATAGCTTCGGAAAGAACAATCATTGCATTACGGTTCGGTTCTTCTTATATCGGAATTACCAGAGGATGGTTGTACTGAAGAAGATGTTAGAAAATTATTTCAACCATTTGGGAAAGTGAATGATGTCCTGATTGTTCCATATAGAAAGGAGGTGAGTCATTTAATCTGGTAAAAATTCATACAAAGTCATTGCTTTGATGATTCTATAAATTGCTGTTGTGTTCCTTAGCTGTTTGTACTGCATATATAATTGTTCTTTGAGAGTTATATAAATGTTTGGATGTGAGTGAGCAAGTGCCCAATACAGTGTTTTATATCCTTTAAAATAAGTGTTTGCCCACTTTTTCTGTAAAGGGCCAGATAAATATTTTCAGTTTTATGAGCCAGTTATAGGATCTCAACTACTGTGCTCTGGCATTCTAGTACAAAAACAGCTATAAGTAATATGTAAATAAGCAAGCATGGCTGTGTTGCAAAAAACTATTTACAAAATAGGTAGTATGCCATAGCTTGCTTTAGAACACCAGTTTGAACATTGCTTTAGAACACCAGTTTGATCATACTAAAACAAATTACTTCCTTTGTATGGTAAGTATTGTCTGTGGGTTATATTCCTATAACTCACATGATAAAGTTAAGAACTATGAACAGTCTTTAAGCACAACATAAAATAGTGAGTTAAGGCTGGGCATGTTGGCTTTTGCCTGTAATCGCAGCACTTTGGGAGGCCGAGGCAGGTGGATCACCTGAGGTCAGGAGTTTGAGACCAGCCTGACCAACATAGCAAAACCCTGTCTCTACTAAGAATACAAAAATTAGCCAGGCATCTCTAATCCCAGCTACATGGGAGATTGAGGCAGGAAAATCCCTTGAACCCAGGAGGTGGAGGTTGCAGTGAGTAGAGATCGCGCTGCTGCACTTCAGCCTAGACAACAGAGTAGGACTCTGTCTCAGAAAAATTTGTGAGTTAAGGCTGGGTGTGGTGGCTCAAGTCTGTAATCCCAGTACTTTGGGAGGCCAAGGCTGGAGGATCACTTGAGGCCAGGAATTCAAGACCAACCTGGGCAACATAGCGAGACCTCTGTCTTAACTTTTTTAAAAAGTTTGTCTTAACTTTTTTAAAAAGTTAGGACGGGGAACATGGTGATAGTGTTGTCTTTGTTGCGAGAAACCTTTAAAATGTCAGACCTACCACAAGCTGGACCGTATCTTCCCTTCCCTCCTGTTGTTCAGTGAGCCCTGCCTTCTCATTTCTTCTTGTTGCATGAGCCTGCCTGGATTTTTTTTATCTTGGTAGTGGTATAGAAATTCTGTAAGGTTAAATGGCCATTTCATGTGTGAAACATCCTTAATCAAATTACACATGACCAAAATAAAAACAGGCAAAAGCAACCATGACTTGAGGTAATTTCATAGTTTGATGTTACAAAAGAAAGGATTAAGTCAATTTTAAAATGCAGGAACTTTTAAAGGTAAATTTGTGACTAAAGATGGAATAAATTTCATTTTAGGCTTACTTAGAAATGGAATTTAAAGAGGCGATTACCGCAATTATGAAGTACATTGAAACAACACCGCTTATGATAAAAGGCAAAAGTGTGAAAATATGTGTTCCAGGAAAGAAAAAAGCACAGGTAAACTGGATTTAGGTCACTGTTGTTTAGTTTAACTTTTTTGTTTAAGTATGGCACACATACAGAAATATGCATAGAAACATAAATGTTAGCTCAACAGATTATATGCATTAATTCAAATATATTGAAATCAAAACTTCTTCATAAATGTATAGTGCTGTATGCAGTATTAAATAACAATAATTAGGAGAAAATACTTGGCCATATATAACACAAAAATAGCAAATATCTGTGAATCCGGTACCTAGGTCACAAAAGAGAACATTGACAGTACCTGGAAGTCCCTTGCTTACTTCTTCCGAATTCTTACACTCTCCCTTTTTCTCACAAGTAATCACTAATTTGTTTTCTAATGCCATAGTTGAGTTTTGCCTGTTTTCAACTTTACATAAACAAAATCATAGAGTGTATATTCTTTGGGCTTTTACTTCCTTAGGAGTATCAATTTTTGTAACTTTATTCTTTCTAGATAATTTCTATGCTTCAGTTTATATGTCTATAGATAGTATCTATAGAATTAAATTACCCTTTAAGGATGACCTTTCTGTTAGATACAAAAGCTATATCTCACCTGTAAGGTTTTCTTTGTGTATGTGTGTTTTTAAAAATAGGGTGTTGAGAAAATATTTTTATTACTTAAAAAAAAATTCTTTTATTTTTAATTTTTGTGGGTACATGGTAGATATATTTATGAGGTACATGAGATATTTAGATACAGGCATGCGGTGTGTAATAATCACTTTATGGAAAATGGGATATCTGTCCCCTCCAGCATTTATTCTTTGTGTATCAAACAGTCCAGTTATACTCTTATAATTGTTTAAAAATGTACCATTAAATTATTTTTTACTATAGTCACTCTGTTGCGCTAGCTAATACTAGGTCTTATTCATTTTTTTTTTTTTTTTTGGTACCCGTTAATTATCCCCTCCTACCTCCTATTACCTTTCCCAGTCTCATAACCATCCTTCTACTTTCTGTCTCCATGAGTTCAGTTGTTTTAGATCCCACAAATTGTGGGATTTTTTAGATACTACAAATAAGTGGGAACATGTGATCTTTGTCTTTCTGTGCCTGGCTTATTTCACTTAATATAATGACTTCCAGTTCCATCCATGTTATTTTAAATAACTGAATCTCATTCATTTTTATGGCTGAATAGTACTCCATTGTGTATATGTGCCACATTTTCTTTGTTCATCTGTTGATGGACACTTAGTTTGCTTTCAAATCTTAGCTAATGTGAACAGTGCTGCTAGAAACGTGGGAGTGCAGATATCTCTTTGATATACTGATTTCTTTTCTTTTGGGTATATATACCCAGCAGTGGGATTGCTGGATTGTGTGGTAGATCCTGTTTTTAGTTTCTTAGGACCCTTCACACTGTTCTCCATAGTGATCATACTAATTTACGTTCCCACCAACAATATACTGAGGGTTCCCTTTTCTCCACATCCTGGCCAGCATTTGTTTTTGCCTGTCTCTTGGATAAAAGCCATTTTAACCAGGGTAAGATGATATCTCATAGTAGTTTTGATTTGCATTTCTCTGATGATCAGTAATGTCGAGTACCTTTTCATGTGCCTTTTTGCTGTGTGTGTCATCTTTTGAGAAATGTTTCTTCAGACCTTTTGTCCATTTTTTTAAATCAGAATATTAGAGTTTTTTTTCCTGTAGAGTGGCTTGAGTTCCTTCTTTATTCTGCTTATTAATCCCTTGTCAGATGGACAGTTTGCAAATATTTTCTCTCATTTTGTGGGTTGTCTCTTTGTTGTTTCCTTTGCTCTGCAGAAGCTTTTTAACTTCAAGTGGTTCCATTTGTTCATTTTTGTATAGCATTTGCCTATGCTTGTGGAGTATTACTGAAGAAATCTTTGCCCAGACCGATGTCCTGGAGAGAGAGTTCCTCCAGTGTTTTCTTGTAGTAGTTTCATAGTTTGAGATCTTAGATAAAAGTCTTTAATATATTTTTACTTGATTTTTGTATATCTTGAGAGATAGTGTTCAGGTTCATTAATGCATATGGGTATCCAGTTTTCCCAGCTGGTACCTCCCTAGGTTATATGCCACCCTAGTCCACTAGCTCTAATCCCAGCCCCAGTCCTAAGAGTTGCCTAGGAGTTGCAGTCCTTGTGTCCTAGACTGCCTTTCAGGTTTACCTAGGACCCTGTGAAGGGGTGGCCTGCCCCTCCACACCTGTGGGTGTTTCTCGTTAGGTGGAATGAGAGACTTGAGAAAAGAAATAAGACACAGAGACAAAGTATAGAGAAAGAAAAGCGGGGGCCCAGGGGACCGGCGCTCAGCTTACAGAGGACCCACGCCGGCACCGGTCTCTGAGTTCCCTTAGTATTTATAGATAATTATCTTTACCATCTTAAAGATCAGGGAGTGGCAGGACAATAGGATCGTTTTTAGGGAGGAAATCAGCAGTAAGACATAAGAACAAGGATCTCTGTGACATGAATAAGTTCAAAGGAAAATCCTGTGCCTAGAGATAAACCTTTTAGCAGCATTGTTTCATTCTATCACATGGGGATAAACCTTGGACAATACCTAGCTTTTCTAGGAACAAAGACACACCCTGCACGCCCAAAATCCATTAAACCTTGAGTTACCACAGCACATGTCTCTTGCAAGAACAAGGTTGGGGGTAGGGCCGCAGATTAACAGCATCTCAAATACAGAACAAAATGGAGTCTCTTATGTCTACTTCTTTCTATATAGACACAGTAACAGGCTGATCTCTTTCTTTTCCCCACACCCTGAAGCACTTGAGCCCATGGTAGTGAGGCTTGCCAAGAAAGTCAGGTTCTTATTGCTGGGATGGATGATTCCTCTTTGGCTAGATCTGGTCCAAAGGCTCCGTCAGTGCATGGGCACTAGCTGAGCCCAGCATGGCTTTCCTGTCCCTCCCTTAAGTGCACAGACTCTGTCCATGTTGTGGGGCCAGATGGGGGAGGTGTGCTGTCAGGGATTTAAGGCTGTCTCTCCTACCCTCTTCAATGCCTCTTTCAGTGATACAAAGTCAAAACCAGGTAGTATGATTGCTCACGTGATATTTGGTTCTTGTGATGATGCTTTTCTGTGTGCAGATAGTTGTAAAATTTGGTGTTCCTTCTGGGGGTGGGATGAACAGTGTAGGCTTCTATTCTACCATCCTGCTCCACCCAGTAATTTAGTTTTTCTACTTGCTGTGGAATGGCTACTTTATAGGGGTTCTATAACACACATTTCTCAATAATTTGATTTGGTAGTCTAACCATGTTAGTACATTTAGATTTGCCTCATTCTTTTTAACTTCTCTATAGTGTTTCTCTGTATGAATATACCACAGATATATTATCAATTCCTTACTGATTGATATTTAGGTTGTTTCTAGAAACAGAACTTTAGTTAACACCTTGTGTACCTTGACAGGCCATCTTTTGACATTTATGATAGTGTTTTTTTAGGTGATACCTACCCAATGGAATGGTTGGTTTGTAGATGCGCAATAATGGATAATGTAAGATTGCTCACTAAATAACTGTAATAATTTACTCCTTGGTAATTTATGAGAGTGTTACCAACATCTTAATTTCTTCAGCTTTAAAAATGCATCATATGGAAAATGATACCTAGTTTTAATTTGCATCTTTTGATTATTCATTAACTTCATCTTTTTGTATAATTGTTAGCTATATCAACTGTTTAAGTGAGTAGTCTATCTTTTCCTATTCTGTTATTGTTATCATTTTAAAAATATTCATTTGAAGGTGCATGAATATTGTGCATTCTAGACACTAATTTTGCATTTTATGTAAGAAGTATTTTCTTATAGTGTGTTGCTTGTGTTATGCATACATATAACGAGTTTGAATTTTTTTTTTTTTGGCAGAGCCTCGCTCTGTTGCCCAGGCTGGAATGCAGTGATGCTATCTTGCCTCACTGCAAGCTCTGCCTTCTGGGTTCACGCCATTCTCCTGCCTCAGCCTTCTGAGTACCTGGGACTTCAGGTGCTCGCCACTAATAGAGACGGGATTTCACCATGTTAGCCAGGATGGTCTCGATCTGACCTCGTGATCTGCCCGTCTCGGACTCCCAAAGTGCTGGGATTACAGGCATGAGCCACCTCACCCGGCCAAATTTGAAATTTTTGTGTACTCAAATTTATTGGTATTCTATGGCTTCCGTGATTTTTTTCTTTATTTTTTTTTTGCCTGTGACACAACCTCAGGAGGTCCCAAGGACCTGTGCCCCTCTTTTTGAGATAGGGTTTCACTCTGTCACCCAGGCTGGAGTGCAGTGGCACAATTTTGGCTCATTGCCACCTCTGCCTCCCAGTTCAAGTAATCCTCCCATGTCAGCCTCCTGAGTACCTGGGACTACAAGTGCAAGCAACCACGCATGGCTAATTATTTATTTATTTTTTGTAGATAAGAGGTCTCACTTTGTTGCCCAAGGTGATCTCACACTCCTGGGCTCAGGTGATTCTCCTGCCTCCGCCTCCCAGAGTGTTGGGATTACAGGTGTGAGTCACTGTTCCTGGCCTGCTTTTTTCTTTTGTCTTTTTAAGAACTTGCCCTGTGCTCAGGAGAATGGCGTAAACCCGGGAGGTGGAGTTTGCAGTGAGCTGAGATCCGGCCACTGCACTCCAGCCTGGGCGACAGAGCGAGACTCCATCTCAAAAAAAAAAAAAGAACTTGCCTGTGCTAGTGCCTAGAAGATTTTATTCCTTAATCTATTACTTGCAGCATAGTATAGGATTGGAATCAGTATTATTTCCAAAATGGGAGCCAGTTAGCCTCAACACTGTTTATGCCTAATTTATCCTTCCTTGTTGATTTGAAAAGCTGCTTTTATTTGTATAAATTCTGTATACATAGATGTGTTTCATACTCTTCTGCTGTGGCAATACTATGTGGTTTCTGTTATAGCAATTATTATAACTTCATAATATTTCCCTCTCTTTCTTGTAGAGTTATTTTTCTTGGTTTATTCATTTTGGTTAATGTTTTTCCTCTTTATTTAAATTTTGTTTAAACTTGAACATTTATTCCTGCACATTAGTTTTAGAATCAGTTTAAGTACTCTAAAAAAAACTTGCTGGAATTTAATTAATACTGTGTTGAGTTTGTAATAGTATTTTTACAACATTAAGTCTATCAAAAAACATGGTTCGTTGGCTGGTGGCTCATGCCTGTTATCCTAGCATTTTGAGAGGCTGAGGTGGGCAGATAACTTGAGCTCAGGAGTTTGAGACCAGCCTGGGGCAATATGATGAAATCCAGTCTCTACTAAAAATACAAAAATTAGCTGGGTGTGGTGGTGCGTACATGTAGTCACAGCTACTGAGGAAGAGGCTGTGGCAGGAGGATTGCTTGAGCCCACGAGGTGGAGAGGTCGCAGTGAGCTGAGATGGCACCATGGCACCCCAGCCTGGGCAACAGCGTCAGGCTTTGTCTTAAAGAACATGGTTTGTTTATTTAGATTTCCTTTTATGCCCTTTAGCAAGTTTTATTTTATTTTTTTTCCATGAAGTTCTTGAACATTTTGTGGGGGTTAAATTTATTATTTTACTTATTTTTACATATAGCTATTAGAGGATCTTTATTTTTTAGTTCTCATATGTTTTCTAGTTAGTTACTACTAGAGTAACTTGTCATCCTAGTTTATACCTGCTACATGCCATACATTTATTCCCATTGTCCTGGTTTGGATAATTAAATCTTGTGGCCTTAGTTATTACCAATGTTACCATTTAGGATTTCATTGTTTCAAATAACAGAAAACCTCACTAGTAGGTTGTTGACAAATAAGAGAGATATTTATCTCATAACAGAAATCTGCATGTAGGTGGTCCAGTGCTGGTGTAACAGCGCCATAGTATCTTCAGGAACCCCGCCTTGTCTTCCAGCACTACTATCTTTAGAATGCGTCTTTCATCCTCAGTTGTAAGATGGTTTCTGCGCCTTCTGGCATCTTTTCTATCTTTGAGACATAAAGGAATAAAAATGAAGAGCAAAATGAGTTTTTGTTTTCTTTTCTGGAAAGAATGAGTTCCCCAGCAGCATTTGCCTGCATTTGATTTACCAGAACTACCAGACACATGGCCATCTAGTTGCAGAGGCAGTTAAGGAGAAACAAGGATTAAATACATAATTTAAGAACTTAAACTTTATTCCGTAGAGAGGTATATGTTCAAGGTTTTTGAACCGGGGCATGACATAATAAAATGGAGATTAGAAGGATTCATTTGGAAATGGTCTGGAGAATGAGTTAGGCAAATGATTCTGAAGGCAAAGAAAGCCTAGCAGATTGATTAAAGTGGAGAAGAGCACTGAAGTCCAGTTAGAAAACTCATTTAATCAATATACTCAGCCTTTTGTGATAATGGTAATGATTTGGGGGTAGACTAGTAACCTTGAAAACAGAAAGGAATAGTGGCTTGTCTTAGCGACTGTCCAGAAAGACTCAGCTGATCATTAAATTTTGGGAATTGTTGAGAAGGCCAGTTTTCTTTCATTCTAAACAGTTAACATAGTTAAGGATAAGGAACATAGGTAAGGATACATTTAAGGAAATAGAATGTTTAAAATAGCTTAAAAAATTCTCTTGGCCAACTTTTTGATGAAGTTGGTAAGGTAACAATGTAAGTCTAAGAGCCCAGGCATATTTACTGTCATGATTTTCTTAGTAATGAACAGGGTAAAGAAAATACTAGCACTAAAATCTAGAAAACATGCCATTTTCATGGCAAATATTAATGTTCTCCAGCTACGTATTGTTTGGATGATGCTGGAACAAGAGGGCTAACTCATGACACCGCTGTTGTGATAGAGCAACATGCCTAGGGATTGAATGGAGGGAACTCCTAACAGAATTTGAGTAGTGCCTTCTTCATATTGGAAGTATGTGGGCATTTGGGTTTTTTTTTGTTGTTGTTTGTTTTGTTTGTTTTGTTTTGTAAATAAGTGTCTGAGGCAGGAAGGGGCAATCTTTTTGGCGTGTTACCACTTCAAGTTTTTCTACCAGTGCAAGCCAGAAATAAGCTGAAAGAACAAACTAGGAAAAAGAAGAGCTGTGCTATAGCTTTCTTGGTCCAGATCTTGATTTTGGCATGGCATGTCAAAATGTAGAAAAAACTTACCTTCCCAACATTTGATATTTCATGTTAGGACTGCCTCTGACTCTAGCTATGTTTCATGTAACATCCTTTCCATTTTGCTGCTTCTGGGAATCAGTAAATATTACAGAAAAGGTATTCTATATCCCTGTGTTAATACGGATTTGTACAACTCTTGTCAGAAACTAGGTAACCTAGTCTTTAATAATAACCTTGCAACCTAGTCTTTAATAATAATAATAATTTAATAATAATCTCGACATCCATTCTTAGCAGTAATTAAGTCTTTTTGAGCTACTCCTTGCCCCACCATTACCAGTAATCTAATGAAAGCAAACATTCTTTTTTCTCCCAGAGAAAGGGTCATATACTCATACTTTAAAAGTTTTCTTTAAAATATTAGGAGCCCAGCGCAGTGGCTCACGCCTGTAATCCCAGCACTTTGGGAGGCTGAGGCAGGATAATTGCTTGAGCTCAGGAGTTTGAGACTAGCCCGGGCAATATAGTGAGATCTTATCTCTACAGAAAATTTAAAAATTGACCAGGTGTGGTGGTATGCATCCAGCTGCTGGGTAGGGTGAGGTGGGAGGATCGCTTGAGCCCGGGAGGCGGAGGTTGGCTGGGTGATGGAGTGAGATCCTATCTCAATAAAAAAGGGGGCTAGGAGATGGTCAGGAGCCCTTGATGTGGAAAGAAGTAGGATCAGATTTCTAATAAAACCCTTTTAGCCATGAAATACTACTGCGGTTCAACCTTGTACAAAAAAACCCAATTTTTAAAATTTCAATTCAGTGTTTTCAGCAGGATTCATGGGAACATTACAATTAAAATTGGAGCAAGTAGTCAACTAAGAAGATTGCATGGATATGAAAAATAGTGCTGGGCGTTAGTGAACAATTGAGCATTACAGAAAATCTAATGAATTAACAAGGAGATAAAAGCGAAAATATGCAATCAGAATTCGGATGAGAGGTTTTCATTTTAATTCTGAAACTATTTCTTATTAGTTAAGCATCTGTTACGCATCTGTTGTGTCAGGCATTGTAACATCTACAGAAGATGCAGTGGTGAGCAAGAGACGTGTGATCCTACTCTTGGTGTGAAAGTTTAAAAGAGTGAAAAATGATTAGAGGAAAGACATGGTAGATATATTTAGAAGATGCAATCTGTACATAAGTGGAATTCCAGAAAGAGGACATCACTTAAATACTGAGGATTTTAAATTTCATGGTTATGGTGGGGCACCTTATAGTGATCTAGGCAGAAAACAGTTTAACTATACAAAGAAATAGTCTAGCCTTAGATGGCAGAGCAACACATTCTTAAGAGTTGGGTGGGAAAAAGATTGTGATTCATTGTAATTGAGTACATTCATTTCAAGTGGAATCCTAAGGTGTGTGTTAGGGCAGTATTTATTCTCAGACTTGCATGGACTTAGAAGGTATTTCACTAATACATCTTTTTCCAAAACATTAAAATGAAGAACGTAAGAAATGGAGAAGTTATTATATAAAATGTTGGCAGTGAACAATGAAACCAGTTAAACATAGACTAAAATCTAAATAATCATATTTTTATAAAATAAATTTCAAGAAATATCACTTAAAATTACCAGAAACACAATTTTCATCTGAAATGTATAATCAAAAATTGGAATGTAGCCAAGGAGTAAAGGCTAAAAGTTTCAACTTACACGTTGGAACTCAGTAGTTTCAAATTTCTTTTAAAATTGAAAGTTACCATTAGTAAAATAGAACTAGAACTAATTTCTTCTAAATAATTGAGTTGAAGGAATGTGTGGGATAAAATCCCATATAGTGCAAAAAGAAATGACGAGAGTGCCCAAAAAGAACAGAAAGTATAAAATTGCATGAGAACAGTTATGATGAAATTCAGATCAAGTTAACAAATACTTGCTGAATGTTAAAGCACGACTTTATGCACTGGAAATAGAATATTGAAGAAAACAAAGTCCCCGGTATCACAGAGTTTTAACTTCAAGGGATAGGGAGAGAAAGACCACAAATAAGTTAACAATGCATACATAAATTATGTTTGTTTTCAACCAGTGCTATGGTAAAAAAAATATTAGGAAAGGGGAATAGAAGTACTCTTGTTGGGAAATGAAGAGCTGTGCAACTTTCAGTAAGGTAGTTGGGGAAGATCTCATTGAAAAGGTGATATTTGAGCAAACACTTGAAGAAGATGAGGGAACAAACCACATCCTGGATTGAGAGCATTCCAGACAGAAGGAACAGCACCTGCAAAACCTATGCCTGTGTAGCATCTTAGAGGATTAGAAAGGATGCTTGGGGGTTGGAGTGAAGAAGTGTAGGAAGAAGTGTATTGTGGTTTGGGAGTTAGAAGGTAGGCGGAACATATGTTGTAAACTCTTAGAGGCCGTTGTAAGAGGCCTCCGGCTTTTTTTCCTTGAGTCTAATGAGAAGTTTTGAGTTGCAGAACAGCAGGTTCAGTCTGGTTTTATGTTGTGAATAGAGAGTGGGTGAATCCCAAGGACTGAAGCAGAGATGGTTAGGAGGCAGTTGTAGTAATCAAAGCAAAAGATAGCAGTAGATTAGACCAGGGTGATAGTGGTTGAACTTTAGACATCTGAAATGTCACAGTGCTATAAGAAACCATGTTTTTGAAAGATACAGTAGTTCCCCCTATCTGAGGCTTGGCTTTGCAGTTTTAGTGGTCAGTTGTGGTTTGAAAATACTGAATAGCAAATTCCAGAAATAATTAACATGTTTTAAATTGTGCCCCGTTCTGAGTAGCATGATGAAATTTCATGCAGTCCAACTCCAACCCACTGGGGCTGTGAATCATTGCTTTGTCTAGAGTTATCCATACTTTATATGCTATGTACCCGCTAGTCACTTAACAGCTGTCTTGGTTATCAGATTGACCGTCACTGTATTGCAGTGCTTTGTGTTTAAATAACCCTCATTTTACTTAATAATGGCCCTAAAGTGCAAGTATGGTGATGCTGGCAATTTGGATATGCCAAAGAGAAGCTGTAAAATGCTTCCTTTAAGTGAAAAGGTGAAAGTTCTCAACTTAATAAGGAAAGAAAAAAATTGTATGCTGAAGCTAAGATCTACAGTACAGTAAGATGTTTTGACAGACCATATTCACGTAAGTTTTATTACACTACATTGTTACAACTTTTTTTTAAAATTTAAAATATGGAATGCCTAACAAATACATGTGTCATCCTTGCACAGGGGCCATGCTAATTACGGTATCATTCCAATTTTAGTGTATGTGCTGCTGAAGAGAGCATTTTTCTATTTTTTTTATTGTTGATCTCTTACTATGTCTAATTCATAAATTAAACTTTCATGTATATATAGGAAAAAACATAGCATATATAGGGTTCAGCACTAGCACGGTTTCAAGGCATCCACCGGGGGTCTTGGATAAGGGGAAACAGAATGATAAGAAAACGCAGATGAGTTGTAAAAGATGAGATGTAAAATTAGGCTGTGTAATCACAAATTGAAAAAAAATGTCTTTATAAATAGAAAAAGGTAATAAGCATGTATCCTTTAGAATAGGAAGATTTTATATTTTTTTTTCTATATTTTTAAAATTGCTTTATACTAAATTTCTTTTGTTCAAAATATTTTTCCTACATAGAACAAAGAGGTGAAGAGAAAGACTTTAGAGTCAAAGAAAGGATCTGCATCTACCTTAAAGTAAGTGACTCTGATTTCGTATGTGAGAATGAAATGTACATGTGACTTAAGAAATTTTAATTTTTAAAACTGCATTTTTAATATATTTTATCACTATAACTACAATTTAAGAGGGATATCACTCCAGTTGAATTATTTTAAACGTTTTTAGGTTTAAATATTACATTTTTAGGATTTTGAAGAACTTGGAATTCCTAAGTTGCTGCCAATTTTTTTTTCTCCTTTTAAACAGAAGAGATGCAGATGCTTCAAAAGCTGTTGAAATTGTTACTTCAACTTCTGCTGGTAAGTTGTTACTTTTAACATTCTTTCAAATGAATGTATCTTGTCAGTTTAGTAGAAACTTAGATGATGATGCTAGGAAGACACTATTGTGCTTTAATGAAGGAGACCCAAATTACATTCTTTAATTGACCCATGTATTAAGCAGATGGTTAATATTTAGTGCTGTGTAATTACAGAATCTCTGCTGGAGTAAATACAGCAAATCTAAGATAATGTATATGAAATATCTATCCTAGTTCCATAGTTAATAGCTGCTTTTTACATGTTTAGGTTAGTTATGCAATATCTCCCTCCATCCCCTCCCGATAAACCCACAAGACAAAACCTGAGAAAGGTATGTTAAGATTGCTTATCTGGTCTCCTTTGATTTTGAAGGTTAATTGAGAGCCAAAAGGCAAGCAAAAAAGACTATCCAGAAATGGATATTATCATACTCATGTGATAAAATCTATTTCTTTATACTCAGGAAAATACTTGAAGCCATCATTATGAATCTAGTTAAATAAATATTGCATACAGTTTTATAATCCGAGTTCTCTTTTTTCTTAGTCCATTTAGGACTAGAAAGGTAGAAAAAAGTTTTGAGACTAGTACTAGTGAGAATAAATAGCTCAATGCTGAAAGACAGGAAAGAAAAGCTAAAATAAGGCAGACACAAATTTAGGAACTTACATTGCATTTTGTATGTTCTGTTTGGGGAAGGTAAAAATATAGTGTGTTTTGGTTTTTCTGCCTGGAATGAGGTAAGAATTTAGGTACTAAGTTTTACTAGTGAGGTGAAAATTGGATTGTATGGAATATCTCATTTCCCTGTAATTTTTAGTTGCATAGAGTACTGAAGTATTGAAGGTTAGTAGAGATACTATGAATGGCTTCTGGAAGACAGTACATTTTGATTAAGATTTTAAATTAGGTAACGTTATGTGAAGAGATAAAATGTGGAGGCAGAAGATTACTTCATGTGGGGGACACATAACAAAGGTAACAAAGTGGAGTTATTCTACTGAAGGCCTTGAAGGGTCATGCTGAGAAGTTTTCAAATTTGACCCCATTAGTAGCATTTTCAGAATGTGTCGTAAGATTAATTTCTGAAAGACGTTTTGGGTAAAAAAGTTTGGGGTGTGTGTTACAGCTATTTTTTCTCTTTTGAAAAAATAATTCACAGAACACGTTTTATGAAGTCCTTCAGGAAAGAAACCTATTTAGCTTTGTTTAGTCCACTGTTTCTTAAGCTTGGCAAAAGTGCACTCTATTTTTTCTGTATAAGAGCTAGCAACAATTGGTACAGACTGGGAAATTGCAGTAGAGAATATGGAGCCACTCACTAATTGTTTAGGATTCTTATATGGATTGGATAAATTGGAGAGATGTAAAAATCCCGCTGAGAAAACACAGTTGGGCTTCACTTTGGAATGATTAGGACCTGATGTGAAAAAGGTTAATTTAAGTGATGTGAGGAGGTAAAATTTGCATTTTATTGTATGGAATTTTTTAGTAAATGAGTTTAAAAAAATTTTTAAGTAATAAAAAATTTCCAAGTTTCAGTCCTCATAGGTTTTACTAAGTGTGATGATATTATTGATTACAATTGGAAAACTCACAGTGGTGTCTTTGAATTTGGGGGTAGGACCTTAGATTTCACCATTACCAAATTTCAGCTGTCACAGGTATCTGCTGGAGATATTCTTTAGTCAGCCAATCATGTGGCATTGAAAGTGAGATACTTGGGAATTTTTTTAAGTTGGTCTAAATTTTGAAAAGCTAAGTACTTCCTTCCAATATAAATGTAGAAAGAAAAAGGAACCTCTAAACAGGACTGAGAAAGTGACAGGTGAGAAAGAAGGGTACTTTATAATTTTTTGAGATCTGCTCAGATTGAAGAGTGACAGGAAGAGTTAATTAGGGCAGTTTTAAGGATAAATTTGATTATAAGCACAGGGAGGAAGCAAGAGTGTAATTTGATCATAAATGGAAACATTAGAGCTCTTACCCAGTACTAATTAAAAAGAAAAATAGTAATTATTGAGTACCTATTATATGCCCATGATAGGGGGTACTTTGTAGAGGCTTAGGATGTATCAGTGGACCAAATAGGCATCCCACCAGACAGTTTACATTTTTAACTTGAGATGACAAATATAAAATATAAAATAAAATTAAATAACACAAGTTTTAGAAAATGAGAAGTTCTGTGACACAGAGCAAAAGCAGAACCAGGGTAAAGGTGATGCAGGATTAGTTTGTTTTAAAGTTAGAATTTAGTATACAAAATGAAGTAAAAATGACTTATTAAGTAGACAGGCCTACTAACACAATCTGTTCCAGAAGAGAGAAAACAAGGAAAAGAAGCCTAACATTTGTGGGTATGATATTTATGCTGGGCACATAGTATATTTATGTTACTTTGTTTAATCTTTCAAACCATTCTTTGAGTTATAGTTAATGTTTGGCTGGGTGCAGTGGCTTGTGCCTATAATCCCAGCACTTTGGGAGGTTGAGGTGGACGGATCACCTGAGGTCAGGAGTTCAAGACCAGCCTGGCCAACATGGTGAAACGTTGTCTCTGCAAAGATTAGCCGTGTGTGGTGGTGGTAGTGCCAGCTACTCGGGAGGCCGAGGCACGAGAGTCTCTTGAATCTGGGAGGCAGGGGTTGCAGTGAGCCAAGATCGTGCCACTGCACTCCAGCCTGGATGACAAGAGCGAGACTCCACCTCAAAAAAATATATTGTTCTCATTTTCTAGAAGAGATAGATTCAGAAAGGTTAAATGAGCCAGGGTCACATGGAGGAGTTAGAATTTGAATGCAAAACTATGATTCCAAAGCTTTGTGCATATACTAAATTACCTCCCTCAGGAATGAAAACTTGTTGATCTCCTTGGATCACTACTTTTCTCCAGCCTTTCTAGTTTTCCTAACAGTCTTTTCCTCTTCTCATGTCATACTTTTCTTCCTGGGTGGTTTCTTTTTTTTTTTTTTTTTTTCTTTTATTGAGATGGAGTTTCACTCTGTTGCCTAGTCTGGAGTACAGTGGCATGATTTTGACTCACTGCAACCGCTGCCTCCCAGGTTCAAGTGATTCTCCTGCCTCACCCTCCCGAATAGCTGGGATTACACACATGCGACACTATGCCTGACTGATTTTTTTTTTTTTTTTTTTAAGTAGACATGGGGTTTCACCATGTTGGCCAGGCTGGTCTCAAACTCCTGACCTTAAGTGATGCACCCACCTCGGCCTCCCAAAGTGCTGGGATTACAGGTGTGAGCCATCATGCCTGGCCCTCTTTCTGGGTGATTTCTTTCCTGTCAGTCTTTAAGGACATCTCCCATACATACATAAACTCTTCTATCCCCTTGAGTATACTCTTCTCATTTTCTTATATTACAATTACTACTAATCATCCAGTAGAGTAATTCTTAACCCTGTCTTCTCTTTTCTTCTGTTTGACATAACTCGGATTTCGATAACATCCTTCCTCTTTTCAGCCGGTCAGTGGCGGATCTGTATTTTCCCTTGAATCTACTTCAGCTCTCAGATTCTTTATACGTAGCTTCATCATGCCTATAACTCTTTAATTCAGACCTATCGTCTCACATTTGAACTTTTGAAGATAGCCTCCTGACTGGTATTTTTTATTCCATTCTCTGCTTTATTATACACATTGTTGCCCAGAGGTCTCTTTAAAGCAAATCTGATCATTCTACTTTTAGTGACCAGTGGAATAAAGTCCAATTTCATTGACTTTCCGTAAATTATTCTTTGCCCTTTGACCCCAGATTATCTTTTGAACCTATTAACAGTCAACTACGTACTATTTTCTAGTCACTCAGAATAGTTTATTTTCCATGTTATTTCATTGCTTCTTTATTTATGCTATTTGCATAGAATTGATGTCTGACTTCATTTAATTTTAGTAAGCACTTAATAGGTCACAGGCAAGGTACTGAAGATAAAAAGTCAGTTAAGACTCCTTTTGGGGAGAGTTGGGGGACAGATTCTGATTTATCCTGTAAGGCTCATCTCTGATGAAACTTCCTTGATCGAATGATTTTTTTCTCTTTCTGTGGCTTTTCTCTTTTTTATAAATACTATGTCCCCTTTTCTTTTTACCTTTTCAATTCCCAGCTGAAAATGGCTTTCTTTTAAATCTAATTATAAAAATAATGAATGTTTGTTGTCAGTAATTTAAAATATTTCAGAAGATGTGTAAAGAAAGTGATTCACACCATTCAGAGATCTCTTGTTTGTTTGCTTAAGTCAGTTATTTCCACAATAAAAACCCTCTGCTCACCTGTGGGAACTCCCACATGTGAGTTCCACCAAATCTTTTAGAAAGCAATATCGATTTCAGCTATATCATGGCATTCAGGGGAAGGGAAAGCTTCCTATAAAAGGGGGAATGAGAAAAGGTGGGGCAACAGGCTAATACATCAAATACTGACAAAGACACTACACACCTATCTGAATGGCTAATACAAAAAATAATGATAGCACCAAATGCTGATGTGTATGTAGAAAAACTCATACATTGTGTGCAAGAGCAGTTGTGAAATAATACAGCCATTCTGGAAAAGAGTGTGGAAGTTTAACTTAACAAAACTAAACATGTGCTTACTATGTGAGTTATCACCTACACTCTCGAGCACTCATCCCAGAGAAATGAAAACTTACGCTCATACAAAAGCCTATACACGAATATTTATGGGTACTTTGTTTTTAATTGTCCCAAACTGGAAACAACCCAAATGTTCTTCAGTGGATGAATGACTATTTTAAAAAGTTTTATATTATAAAATTTCACGTATATCATATTGAAATGAAATTACAGAGAGAGAACAGATTAGTGATTGTCAGGGTTGGTGGGAGGGAGGTGGCTATTGCTATAAATGGGTTTTAGAAGAGATCATTATGAAGGAACTGTTCTGTATCTTGGCTGGTGGTAATCACACTGATATACACCTATGATAAAATTTCACAGAGCTAAGTACACATTGTGTGTAAAATGAGTGAAATCTGGATGTTGGTAGATGGTATCAATTGTATCAATTTTCTGTCTGTGATACTGTACTACAGTTATACAAAGTGTTAACCATTGGAGGGAAACTGGGTAAAGGGTATATGGGGTCTCTCCCTCTTACTTCATACAACTCCATGTGAATTTATAATTATCCCAAAGGTGAAAGTTAAGTATTTTTTTTAATGCTGACAGCTTTCATGAAACTGTAGAACAATTATATTTAGGAATAATAATGTTAAATTTTAGTGTAAAATTTTAACATATAGTGTCTGCGAGCACTTTGAATAATGGACTATTCTCAAGAGAGGGTTGTATTGGAAGTATAAAGATGGTTCAAAATGAGGAAATCTGTTAATTCAATTCTACCATATTAAAAAAAGGAACGTATGAACCTTTCCATAAATACTGAAAGGGGTATTAACTTCAACATCCATTTCTAGCATTTAAAAAAGAATTCTTAGCGTGGGCAACATAGTGAGACCTAGTCTGTATCAGAAATTAAGAAATTATCTGGGCATGTTGGCATGTGCCAGTTACTTGCAAGGCTGATCTGGGAGGATTGCTTGAGCCCAGGAGGTCGAGGCTTCAGTGAGCTGTGATCGTGCTACTGTACCCCAGCCTATGCAGCAGGGTGAGACCCTGTCTCCAAAAAAAAAAAAAGTTTCTTAAATATGGTATGTGTGTATATATACTTTTTTATGCACACACATATACAAGTACACATATGTTAAAAGCCAGCATATGCATAATAATATGCTTAATAATGCATGAGATGCATTCCCATTAAACTGAGACTATGTATCAGCACTTCTTTGAGTTAAAATAAATATTTTTTTAAAACTAATAACCATTAACCAGTACAATGTAATTCAGGAGGCATGGAAATTGGAAAGTAGGATACACCATTATTTGCAAATATGATAGTATGGTGGAGAACCTAAGAGAATCAATTATACAGTGCTATTTAATTATAATTACCCATCTTAATTCTCTTATATGTAATGTTTAATTGCTTTATTTATAAAGAAGAGCTCCTTATGTAATCTAATATTAAATAGTCCATTTACAGTTAAAAAAAGTAGAAGTTATAAAAAGAAAACTAAAATATTAAAAGGCATAAAATGAGTCTTAAATGAAAAAACAACCTTCTTGGATAGAAGGCTTCACTGTTACAAAATGCCTTTTTTTCTTTCTTTCTTTTTTTTTTTTTCTGTTGCCCAGGCTGGAGTTCAGTTGTGGAATCTCAGTTCACTGCAGTCTCCACCTCCCAGGTTCAAGTGCTTCTTCTACCTCATCCTCCTGAGTAGCTGGTATTACAGGCCAGAACCACCTCGTCCAGCTAAACCTTTTTTTCTTTATACACTAAGTATAAAGAATAATAGCGATAAAACATTTTAAATTACATAAGCTGATTCTAAGTTTAAGAAATTAACATAGAAGAATAGGCAGGACAGTTCTTTAAAGAAAACAATGAAAACAGACTAACCACAATGAATATTAAAATATATTACAAAGTTCAAAGATTTAGAATCGTTTCACATAGTTATGTAGACAAAAAGTAGGACAGAAGAGAATCCAGAGATATTTCCCAAAACATACAGACCATCAGTAAATTTGTATGATATTTCATATTAGTTGGGAAACAATCAATTATTCATTAGCTACTTTTTTTTTTTTTTACTTTTGATTAAAGTAAAAGCACTCTGCTTGGTGCAATGGCTCCCGCCTGTAATCCCAGCACTTTGGGAGGCCAAGGTGGCTGGATCACTTGAGGCCAGGAGTTTGAGACCAGCCTGGCCAACGTGGTAAAATCCCGTCTCTACTAAAAATACAAAAATTAGCTGGGTGTGGTGGTGCTCTTCTGTAGACCCAGGTACCCAGGAGGCTGAGGCAGGAGAATCGCTTGAACCTGGGAGGCGGAGGTTGTAATGAGCTGAGATCGTGCCACTCAGCCTGGGCAACAGAGCAAGACTCTATCTCAAAAAAAAAAAAAAAAAAAAAAAGTAAAAGCACTTATATCAAACTGCAGTTGGATCAAAGATTTACTATGATACATAAGATGATAACAGTGTGGAGAATATTTTTGTAAAATTTAGGTTGAGAAGTTCTTCTCAGGAAGACATTTGACTACATAAAATGTATTAGTGCATCAGTATTTTGAGTGACTTTTAAAAAAATTGTTAACCTATGTGTTAATTTTCTTAATATATAAGGAACTCTAATAAAAAGAAAAAAGCCTCAACTCAAAAGATAAATTGGAAAATAGTATGATTAGGCAGATTATAGAGAAAGAAGTAGAGATGACTTTTAAACATAAGAAGATGGATACATCTACACTTACAATTAAAGAAAAAAAAATTCTACCAGTTTCCATTTAACATTGGGAAGGTTGATCATTTCAGTTAACCTTGTTAGGCTTTTGAAGGAGATTGGTCAGGGTGGGGGGAAAAGTTATAAGGAGACACAAACCTTGGAAGTCCTGGGAGGTTTTGCAAAGCTTTGGGAGAGAATAAAGGCTGAAGGCAGCTGAATTCTCTTACCCTGAGGCTACGGGCAAATAGTAAGGAATTTAGGTAAGTTTATTTACTTTTGCCGACCTTCGATCATCCGACCTTTGATCCTCCGACCTTTGATCATCTGACCTTTCATCATCTGCATGCAGGACTGCTCCCTACAGTGGGGGCAGCAGTTACCCACAGATTGTGTTGGCTCCAGGCCTTCATCATTAAATCTGTACTGAATAAATACAAGCAGCTCCAGCTTATTGGGGCTGCATTCTCTCTTCGGAGTCTCTAAGGCCGAGCAGTTTCCTAGCCGCGCTCACGCAAAATACCTGTGTCTGCGTACTTTTTTCATCCGTCGCTCGGCCAGAGTCAGCGGATCAGACTCAGCAGCTGGTGCCCCTCGTGAGGAATGTTGCAAGGGATCACAGTGGAACCCCCGAAAATGAAGGCGAAGAGATTGTGCAGTCAGTAAGTCATTGGTGCCCGCTCGGGATATCCAAGTTCAGGGGAATTCTCAAGCTGGAGTTTCATCATGAGACAACAGCTATCCGCACAACAGAAACAGTATATAAAAGTATTGAAACAACTGCTTAAAGATAGCGGAGCCTCGATTTCACAGGCTCAGTTAAGGGACCTAATGCAAACTGTTGTTTCCCATAATCTGTGGTTCCCAGCAGAAGGAACGCTGGACCTAGAACTCTGGGAACAAGTGGGGAAAAACCTTAAACAGTATCATACACAAGGGCAACGGATCCCAGTAACGTCTTTAACCGTATGGACCTTAGTTAGGGCTGCTTTGGCCCCGCTGTACGCAGAAGAGCCCAAGAAGGGAAGGGAGGAGGAACCATCACCTACCTTAGTGCCACCGCCTCCTCCCTCATCACTGCCATTACTGGGTAAAGATACTAAAGAGGAAATGGAGGTTTTCCCTGAGCCCCCTCCCCCAATAAATTGGAAAAAAGACAAGGGATACACTACAGCTATGGGACCCTGTCTTAGGCAGGTGGCATTAGAAGGGGAGCTCTTAACCTGTCCGGAAATGCAAGATCACCAAGGCGATCAGGTATGTGAACCCATTTCTTTTGACACTTATAAAGATAAGAGAAAGCATTCGCGCAAACACAGCTGTTAGTCCATTTACGAAAGGATTAACTGAAGCCGTAGCAGACAACTTCTGTTTGGCCCGATGGGACTGGTCAGTGCTAGCTAAAACAACTTTAGAGCCCAGTCAGTACCTCCTCTGGAAGGCAGAGTATGATAAGTTGTGTGAACAACAAGCCAACCAGAATCAATTGGCCAGGCAAGACATAACAGCTGCTGTGCTTCAGGGGAGGGGTTCCTATGCCAGTGTACAACAACAATTAAGTTTTGTTCCCTAAGCCTATGCACAAGTGTCTGTGTGTGCTCTCAGGGCTTGGAACCGAATTTCTGAAAGCGGAGTTCAACAGGGATCTTTTATAAATGTTCGACAAGGGCCTTAGGAGCCATTTGTTGAATTTATCAATTGGTTAACCCAGGCAATTAAGAGACAAATTAGTCAGCCCAGGGTGCTGATATCTTACTGTTGCAGTTGGTTTATGAAAATGTTAACGTCCACTGCCAGCAAGCAATGCAGACAGTCAGAGGAAAGGCAGCTACGGTCAGGGAACTTACATGAGCATGTCAACTGATGGGGACTGAAACACACAAAGCCAAAATATTGGCTATGGCAATAAAGCCTCCTAAAGTGAAAAGGGAGAAAAACCCAAATTGTTTTCTATGTGGAGAGCCAGGTCATATGAAGAGGTAACTCAGGAAAAGAACCCCCTTCTGTATGCCCCCGATGTAGAAAGGAGAAACATTGGGCAAATCAATGCAAGTCCAAATTTGAAAAGATGGCAACCCCATAAGTAATCAGGAAACTCCATGAGGGGCCAGCCCCAGGCCCTGCTCCAAACTTGGGCAGTGCCAGCAGCTTTCCTTGGTCAATTGGAAAGCCCACAGTCCACTCTTTCAGAACAGCCACCTCTGGGAGCACAGGATTGAACTTTTACTCTGCCCCAACGAATTAGTGCTAAAAGAAGGAGAAGACCCCAAAAGGGTTGCAGCAGGGATCTGGGGCCCACTGCCTCCAGAACGGTGGGATTGGTCCTAGGATGATCAAGCCTATCCAGTAAAGGAATCAGTGTGCTCACGAGAGTAATTGATAGTGATTTTCAAGGTGAGATATTAGTTATGATGGAATGTAAAGGTCAGTCTGCATATTCTTCCTCCTAAATCTAAAATAGCTCAGTTACTACTCTTACCATACTGGGTCCCCAGCGCCCAGGGAAAGGGTAAGGGAAGTTTGGAAGCACGGGAGCCATAGGAGTATATTAGAAAAAATTAATCACTGATCAGAGACCCATGATTACCTTAAAAATTGGAAATAAGAATTTTACTGGCCTACTGGATACAGGGGCAAATATTTCGATTATTAGTGATCAAAACTGGCCAGAAACTTGGCCTTGGGTCACTCAGAAACAAAAATTGTCGGCATCGGGGAAGTGCACACAGCCAAGCAGAGCAAGTGCCCCCTAACATTGTGATTTGGAGGGAAAAAACAGTTACAAAACTCTAATCATGACCGTCCCTGTTAACCTTGGGGATGGGACCTCTTAGCCCATTGGGAGCTGCAAACCCCTTTCTAATAATGACCACTGTTGTTATTCCTCCCCTACCCCTGACGTGGCTCTCTCAAGATCCAATTTGGGTAAAACAGTGGCCTTTAAAGGGAGAGTAATTACAGTGAGCCCACAAATTAGTTGAGCAATTAAAAGCCAGCCATATAGAACCATCAAACAGCCCTTAGAATTTGCCCATTTTCATCATTCCCAAAAGGTCTGGCAAATGGAGACTTGCATGACTTGTGGGCTGTCAGTGCTAATTTGCAACCTATGGGGCCTCTTCAACAGAGGCTCCCTTCCCCTGTGGCAATTCTTCAAGATTGGCCTATAGTCGATACTGACTTAGAAGACTGCTTTTATACATTCCTGTTAAAGAACAGGGCAGAGAATAATTTACATTTACCATACTAGCTATCAGTAACAAAAGGGCAGCTCACCAATTTCATTGGAAAATACTCCTCAAGGAATGCTGAGCAGTCCTACCATGTGTCAGCATCATGTAAATCAGGCTTTGCTCCCCAGTAGAAAAAAATTTCTTAATAATTAAGATTATTCATTTTGTGGATGGTATTTAACTAGCAGACCCAACAGCCAGTACTTTTAAATTTATATGCCTCTGTTGTAAACTTAAGTTTATATACCTCTGTTGTTAAGAGGTTAATCGTAGCACCTGAAAAAGTACAGATGTCCTCACCTTGGAAATATCTTGGATACATACTAACTTCCTGGTCAGTAAGACCTCAGAAGGTTAAATTAAATACTAGCAATTTACATACCTTAAATGATTATCAGAAATTACTGGGTGATATTAACTGGCATCCTCCTACCTTGGGCATAACTACTGATAAATTACAGAACCTGTTTTCTGTCCTAAAAGGCAATGCTGTCCTAGACTCACTCGGCATTTAACCCCTGCAGCAAAAAGGGAAATTGAGGAAATAGACCAAGTTATTTCTCAGAGGCATCTAGATCGCATAGATCCATGATATTCAGTTCAGTTGTTTGTTTTTCCTGCTAAACACTCCTCTACAGGATTAATAGGACAGATGGCCGCAGGGCTGCGCTTCCTAGAATGTGTTTTTTGCTCACATATTGGGACTAAAACACTATCTCACTATATCCAGCTAGTTAGTAAAGTCATCTATATGGGCCGCAGACGATGCAGTCTGTTGCTAGGTTATGACCCTGATGTCATAAGAATTTTCTTGAGTAAAAATTCGAAGCAGTCTTGCCCCATCACTAGATCTTCAGATAGCACTCTCTGATTATGCAGGCCATATAAAACATGCCCTTCCTGCTGACAAACTATTTCAGTTCTTATCTTATACTCCTGTAGTTTTGCCAACAAAAGTAGTTCACTCCCTCATACCTAGTGCTTTAACGCTTTTTACTGATGGTTCTGGTAAAAATGGAAAAGCGGCTATTTGATGGAAACTACATAATTCCCTCACTAGATCTGGATTTACTAGCGCTCAGGGAGCTGAGGTTGGAGCCCTAATACTGGCCCTAGAAACCTATTCCTCTCAGCCCATTAACATTGTTAGTGACTCTGTTTATTTGTTGCAAAACCTTGAGACGGCGCTCATAAAGTCCGCTCTCGAGCCCACCCTGAGTGCACCTTTTCTTGGACTTCAGCAATTGCTGGATCAACATACACAGTCAATTTTATCACACATATTCCAGCCCACAGCTTCACTGCCTTTCCCACTGGCTTATGGCAGTGATCAAGCAGACCTGCAGGTTATGACGTCACTGCTTGACCAAGCCACCCAGTCGCATCGATTTTTCCACCAAAATTAGAGAAACTTAATTGCAGCTTACCCCAAGACTAGCTAAACAAATTGTCCTGCAATACCCAGATAGCCAGCTCACAGGCACGTCCCCTCCTTCAACAGGTATTAATCGTAGAGGACTAGAACCTAATCAGTTACAGCAACAGATGTTACACACGTCCCTAAATTTGGAAAACTAAGATATGTACATGTATCCGTTGATACCAATTCCTACCTAATTAGCACACGCTCTTCCTGGAGAGTCCACCCGATATATCATTAAACAACTTTTAACTTTTGTGTTTATGGGGTGGCCCACAAAAATTAAAACTGATAATAATCTGGCTTATGCCAGCTCACATTTTCAACAATTTTGTCACACGTGGAGCATCCAACATTCCACAGGCATCCCGTATAACCCCCAAGGACAGGCCATAATAGAACATGTCCTCTCCACCCTTAAAAATATGCTCAGAAAACAAAAGGGGAAAATGAGTAAGGACCCTGCAACACTAGTAGCACAAGCGTTATTTACGCTTAATTTCTTCAATTTAAATGATAAATTTCAATCAGCTATAGAAAAGCACTTTGCTAAATCTTCTCAAGACATAAAACCCACAGTATTATGGAAAGATGTAAATAGTAATGTATGGTATGTCCAAATGAATTGCTAACATGGGGAAGATGATATGCTTGTGTTCACACCCCGCTCAGGCCCTCTTTGGATTCCAGCATGATGCATCAGACCATACCATGGCGTGGCTAGGACCCAACACGGTACCAGAAGTGAAGGAAATGACCCCACAGGACCCGCAGCTCCAGACAACACAGCTTCCTCAGACAACACAAGCCCCGGACATTACCTGGGGGATGCTGAAGAAGACAACTTACAAGGCTGAGCAAATCCTGCTCCAGACACAGAAACCATTCACTCCAGATAATTTGTTCCTTGCTTTGCTCTCTGGTGTAAGTTGCAACTCACATAGGATCCTTTTTAGGCTCTTGCTTTCCCTGCAGCCCGTACCTGCTACACTCTGTTGGGCTCATCTCTTAGATCCGCCTTTCTTATGCCCTGTTACCTGGGCAGACACCCCCTTCCAGCCTCTAATAATGTAACTGCTTGGCTAGGAGGGATTGACTTACCCCTAGTAGGGTCCCTTATTAATGGCACACATTGGACTAAGGTGCCAGGTAACACTACATATCACTCCACTGTCCTCCCACTGTGTGTAAGTTTTAAAAGTTCTAACCCTTACTGTGCACCTGCCCAAACAAAATTATGGGTACGTCATGGGCAAAGGAAATGCCTTAACATTCTTGGTTGCCAGTATCCTCAAACCGGGCAATGCAATCAGTGCCACTTTCCCCAGCATTCCTCCCTGTGCTAAAGAACAAAGCCGGGAAAGTAATGGATTCCACTTCGGCTGGGAGGTCTGTCATGGGGGACAAGCCCTTAGTCTCCAGTTAGGCAATTTAATATCTTAGACTGGAGCCCCTGACGGTTGTTTACAGGGCGAACATACTGATGTTTGCGTCCATTGTGATATCAATCATAGTTTCGTGGCCATGTCCATTCCTTTATGGGATTTGGGCCGAAGAGGGGATGGGATATCCCAGACCCCAGGTAGAGTCCATGCCACCCCAAGACACTTTATGGCATCTGGGACATCTTAGCACCACCCTTACCACCTGGTATGGGACATACCATAATTCCAGTAACAATTATTCTATAACCTTTATACATAATCACACAGATCAGTGCCTGATTTGCACTACTCATCCATATGTTTTTCTTACGGGAACCAGTATTTCCATTACACCCCAAAACTCCATGTTTGTGACCTGAGTGCAAGGACAGGCCTGCTTCACCTCATGTATCACTAATTACAGTATATCTAATTTAAATATTACTAGTGTTATGGTATTAAGGAGGCAATCTGAGACATTCCTACCAGTCAGTTTGATACACTATTGGCAAGTTTCCTCTGTTTTTGCCACCTTAGAACATGCCATATCCCAGGTCAGACACAAAAGATTCATAGTTGCTCTTACAGCCTTTATAGTCTCAGCCGTAGTCATCCTAGCAACTGCTAATGTTGCTGTAGCATCTATTACTGAGTCAGTACAAACAGCTACTTTTGTAGATAACTTGACCAGAAATGTGTCTAATGAACTTATTCTACAATGGGGTATAAATCATAAGGTTCCTCCACATCTGCAAGCCCTCGAGACTGCCTTGGTACATGTAGGGGAGTGACAAGATGGCGCTAGCATTCTGACAGCAATTAAACCGACTGGGAGCTTAAGCATATCTCTGTCACCTCTCTACCATGGAGCCAGTCAATACATAGTTGGGATGAGGTGAAACACCTCTGGGTGACCTTACATGATAATTTAACAGCAGTCGTAAAGCAACTTAAATCTAGAATTGCTAAGTGCCGTAGATCTACATGCCCAACAGACAGCCATATGGAAGGATGTGCAAGAACATCTCTCCTGGATAGACTCCCACTCCTTGATTAGAAAAAGATATTACTAATTATACTCATGTTTGTCTTACGTTATTTACCAATTCTAGGATGCAAAGCCGGAATACGAGCAGTAATCGCTACGCCTGACAAACCTGTTGCTGCACACATCTGTACTCTTCAATCAACAATACTCTTCAATCAACAAAACCTGATGCAAAAAACAGAAAAGGGGGAGATGCAGGAGATCAGTCAGGGTGATGGGAAAAGTTATAAGGAGAGACGCAAACCTTCTTGGAAGTCCGGGAGGTTTTGCAAAGCTTCAGGAGAGAATACAGGCTGAAGGCAGCTAAATTCTCTTACCCTGATGCTAAGGGCAAGAAGTAGGTAACAAAGGAGTGTAAAGGAATTTATCTAGACGAGTTTATTTACTTTTGCAGACCTTTAATCATCCTATCCTTGCGCGCAGGACTGCTCCCAAGGAGGGGGGGAAGGGGCGACAAGTACCTACAGATTGTGTTGGCTCCAGGCCTTTGTCATTAAATCTGTACTGAATAAATACAAGCGGCTCCAGCTTATCAGGGCTGCATTCTGTCTTCGGTGTCTCTAAGGCCAAGCAGTCCCCTAGCCGCACTCATGCAAAATACCTGTGTCTGTGTATTTTTTTCATCCGTCGCTCAGCCTGAGTCTGCGGGTCAGACTTGGCAGGATTTTGACTTGATATATTGTGTGTGTTTGGAAATGGGGAATAATTCCTATGCTTATGTACTATTCATGGGAATATTAATTGGTTCAGCCTTTCTGGAGGTCAGTCTAATGTTAATCGTTAAAATTTAAATCTGTATGCCTTTTGACACATCAAGTTCATATCTAAGAATTTGCCCCCATAGTAATACCATGGACATACAAAGATGAGTATAGGGATGTTTCTTGCAGGGTTCTTTCTAAATTATTGCTAGGTTGACTTAACTAAATCCAAATGATGTTATTTGTAATGTAGTACTTAAATGTTTTTCTTGTTATTTTAGCCAAAACTGGACAAGCCAAGGCATCTGTAGCCAAAGTAAACAAATCTGCAGGTATGTTTTTTAAATTAGGATTCTAGACTATTAAAACTTCAAAGTATTTTAAAATCGTATGGTAGTAGTCTTGGATTTCACATGACGTAGTCTGTATTGAATGCATGCTAATCTTTGAGATTTATAATCTAGCAGTTTTGAGAAATGATATGTACTAGATAATGCTCCTATAGTAATTATTGAAATAATTTAACTGCAGAAATTTCTCATGGTGAATATCACGTATTTTCCTCTTTCTCTTTTATTGAGGTCTCTCTTCTTTTCTTTTATACAATAGTTTAATAAATATGATCCCTTATGGTTTTTGTGAGCTATGGTGGGATTTTAGGTAATAATTAAGTTTTTTTCTCTTTTCCCTGGCATAATCCTTTCCAGTTTGTCTCCCATTTCTGCTAAACCCACATTAATTCAGGGTCATTTCTTTTAAGTGAATAGAGATCAGTGTATTAAATTATCTTTCAAGTTGGGCATGGTGGCTCACGCCTATAATCCCATCACTTTGGGAGGCCGAAGGGGATGGATCACCTGAAGTCAGGAGTTAAGAGTCCAGCCTGGCCAACAAGGTGAAATTCTGTCTCTACTGAAAATACAAAAAAATTAGCCAGGTGCCAGTGGTGCACACCTGTAATCTCAGCTACTAGGAAGGCTGGGGCAGGAGAATCGCTTGAACCTGGGAGGTGGAAGTTGCCGTGAGCCGAGATCTCACCACTGCACTCCAGCCTAGGGAGACTCTGTCTCAAATAAATAAACAAATAATCTTTCATATAATATTAAAAAGGAAAGGAAACAGCCTGGAACTGGCAAAAATCATTATTAGTGGCAGATCCAGAATTTTCATATAGTAGTTTCTTAGAAGCAGTAATTTGAGTGGGTCATGGGTGGCTAGGAAACTTGTCTTGAAGCTAGTGGGTCATGGGTGGCTGGGAAACTTGTCTTGAAGCTGCATTTATTTTGCTAACACTTTGCTGTTACTTTGATACCAAGTGTATGGAGTCACTGGGGATGTGGTAGACTGGGATTAAACTGATGGCCACTCCTTTACTTGCGGGAAATTAATGCCGGCTATTTTTTATTTTTTCCTTAAGTCCCAGTACCCAGATAGAAGTTATAAAGTGAATTGACTTGTGATAATAACATAGGGATAGTGAAAGAAATATCTTAAGGGCTCACTGAGGCTCAGTTTACTGCAGTGTGGCAAAAGTGAATGACTAAGAATTGACAAGCTAGGTGACAAGCTATAAGGATTTGTATTGTTCTTTTTGAGCAAAGATTATGGACTGTCTTGAATATAAAGGGTGGATTTGTAAATTGGTTCAGTTGATTTTTGTAGATGTCAGTGAATGTTTTTTGTATGATTTTTAAAAGTATGATTGTATTCTCATAAGGTTCCTGTTACGTAATTCTGGCAATCATCACCCTTATATATAGGGAAATATGTACACAAATCTGTTAGTGCCCCAAAGCTTCTCAATATAAATTGGAGTTTAGATCTGTTGATTTTTGATCTTGGGCTTTTTCCTCATCCATTCTTGCTAGTTGTTATGAATCCTAATTTCGAAGTTAAATCTTGTGTTGCTCTCTGAATGGAAAGTGTTTGGGCTCTGACAGTCTTCTACAACACTTTGATGATCACATCTTTATAAACAGCGCCATCTTGGAAAATAGGCCATAGTAATAGATAATGTAGGTACAAATAATGGTCAGAGCAATTTAAATAGTCCTGTACAGCTAGGAAACTGTAGGAATGAGTCAAAACAATCTTTATGTGACCTGACCATGATATAAGTGTTCTTGAATGCTTTTTAATCAATTAGGAGCCATGGAAGCATGGGTTGGGAGGGTCTAGGTTTAACTGCTTTTGGAACTGCTAAAAGTATGGGATTGTTTTTATGTCCTTGGAATTAGTAATTTTGCTTCTAGTTGATCCACACGTTCAGAAATTTATTTAACTTGCATGAATGCTGTTTTAAGTACAGGTTGAGTATCCCTTATCCAAAATGGTTGGGAGCAGAAGTGTTTTAGATTTTGGATTTTTTTCAGATTTTGGAATGTTTGCATATATATAATGAAATACCTGGGGGATGGGAGCCAAGTCTAAACGTGAAATTCATTTATGTTTTATATACACCTTAGCCTGAAGGCAATTTTATACAGTGTTTTAAATAATATTGTGCATGAAACAAAGTTTTTTTTAAGTACTTATGTGGGAATTTCCCTCTTGTGTCATGTCAGCAGCACTCACGGTTTCAGGTTTTGGAACATTTCAGATTTTGGATTTTCAGATTAGGGATGTTTGACCTATACCCCAGTAGGGAGGTAGATTCTTATTTCAGTGATTTCTTTTTTCTGAAGAAATTATCATCATTGCTAGATTTAGAAAACGGCCTATGTCCCAAATATGATTTTATGTTTTGAATAAAATATAGTCTATTGTTCTTATATTTTTTTCTCTGTGAAGTTCTTTGGGGATTGTTGATACAGTTAAGTAAACCAATTTTGACTGCAGCTTTTGTGATTTAGGGAAATCAGCAAGTTCTGTAAAATCTGTGGTAACGGTAGCTGCTAAAGGTAATAAAGCTTCAATCAAAACAGGTAAGACTATTGGGGAGGAGAGATTTTATTGTTTATTCTTTATTCACGTTTTAAATTCGTATAATAGTTGTTAGCATCTAATACTTGAATAGTTTAGTAGATATTTCCTTGATATTTAAAACCTGACCCATTTTGTTGGAATTTTGTCTTTGGCAAATAGGCAGATACATTTTTGTGCATGTAAACAATCACATATATATGCAGCTATATAACTGTACATTTTTGACAGCTTTGTAATCACAGGTTGCTCTGTCGTTTCCCTCCATAAATGGTTTAAATCTTTGTTTCCCTCTTTTTTTTAGAGTTGTCAATTCATATTGCCATCTCCAGTTTGTACAATTTCTTAGATGCTTGTTACTTTTAAAAAGATAATGTTAGGAGAATTCATTTTTTTCCATAAAGAAATGGAATACTATTTAAAATAAATGTAGCACCTTGGAACTAGAGCAATCTTTTTAGTAGTATCTTTCCTAATAGACTAATTCTAAAGAATCTTTGCAGAAATTACACAGTATTATTTTTGTGTGTATGTGATTATGATGTTGGTCTGCCATGTGAAAGTTAAAGATGTGGCTTTTTTGAGGGCATCACCAAAAAGTTGTATCTTGACTTAATCTTATTGGGAAAGAGGTACTGAAAATAAATAGAAATAATGAATATTTAGAAAAGACCTGCTTTTGTAATAAAGTCAAACTAATTTACTAATACATTAGTGTGAAACATGCTAAATGATTTAACAGACCTTTAGAATAATGGCTCACTGTACTTTTACAAGCAAAATCTGGTGGGAAGAAGTCTCTAGAAGCCAAAAAGACTGGGAATGTCAAAAACAAAGACTCTAACAAACCTGTGACCGTACCAGGTAAGCTTGAAATGTAGTCTTTCAGTGCTTTGTTTTGTTTTCTTTTTTTTCACTTTTTAAGTTCAGGGGTACATGTGCAGGTTTCTTACATAGGTAAACGTGTCATGGGGGTTTGTTGTACAGATTATTTTGTCACCCAGGTATTAAGCCCAGCACCATTAGTTATTTTTCCTGATCCTCTCCCTCCTCCCACCCTCCACCTTCCAATAGGCCCCAGTGTGTGTTGTTTCCCTCTATGGGTCCATTTATTTTCTTTAGATCATCTTTAAGGTATATTTTGAAATTTTGCCTAAAAATTATCAAAGTGGGGATTGCTGTCTTTTGTTTTTCAAAGAGAGATGTTTGACTTAGGTCAGCCTAAGGAGACTTGAAATGTCAAAATAAACTAGCTTAAGTTGCTGTTTAGATTCATTAGTTTAATTATATTAGTGTTTTACTAGACTATTAAAGCAGACTATTTGATGCAGGAAACTCTGAAATAAAGACCAGTATTGAAGTCAAAGCCACTGAAGACTGTGCTAAAGAAGCTATTTGTGGTAGGTCAATAGAAATTTAATTTGTTCTTTTATGTTTAAAGGTAGAAGGAAAGTTAACATTTTTAGAAAAGAAATTCTTAATTTAGTATCTCCCCAACGCATTTACTTATTTTAATTACCAATGCCATACCTAAGTGAAATTAAGATTATTATGATTCATGTCTGTATCTCTTCATCTGAAATTTTGATCTGAAAAAGAATGAAATTTAAATGTATTTTTTTAAAGTGTCACTTTTGTAGTTATTTTGTTACATAGTTATTCTCTAGACTTTTGTATTATACGTTTTCATGTAGCTACTGTTTAATCTATTGTGGAATAAAGTGGGATCTTGATAAATATGTCTGCATCATTTTAAATTTTATTTTGTGTTAAGATGCTGCTTTGGAGACCACAGAAAATGAACCAGTTAGCAAGGTCAGTTTCCATATTTTATTTATTTCTTTAAAGCTCAAGACATTTTAATAAAAGATGTTTTTCTTATAAAGCCAGGTAAAAAATTCACGGTATTTGGCATGTGAGAATTCCAGTCATTTATGACTTTTAACACATGATTTTTAAAAAGGAAAAGAGAAAAAAATGTGATTTTAGCTCAGAAACCCTGAGGTGCAGAGTTAAGTCACAAAAATTAGGAACAGATCATCAACAAATGTACATGTTTTTTGAAGATTACTATTCATTGAGAACAACATGTTATGCCAAAATGGGTTTTGGGTAGACAGTAGTTGGTTAAATTAGAATCAGTAGAATTTTGTGAAATCTGTTTTTTTTCTTAGAGGTAAATGGGAGATATGTTAATGGTTAGAATACCAGTTGTTTGCATTTGTGGAGAAGCAAGTGGAGTTTGCAGTTTTATGTAAAGGACAGAAAGTTCACTTAATAATTGTTTTCTTGTGTTTATGTATATTATTATGAATACATTACAGTGATTAATGTACATTTTACTGGTGTAGATTTTTAGATCCTTCAGGTGTTGAGCATAAGTTTATTTTTGTCTGGTAGAGCCATTCTTCAAGTAGTAACTAAGTAGTAAGTCTTACTTTAGGAAGAGTATTTTATAGTACCAATTTAGTTTAAAGTCACACTAAACTGGTTTATGAAAATTGTAACTTCCTGCCTTTTTTTTTTCCCCTAGAGATCAAAAATTGCCAAGTTGACTATAACACATCATCTTTAGAAATTTTCTCAATAAGCATGAAAGGAGTAATTGGCATTGATGAGAGGGTTACCTTGAAGAATAAAATAGATCTGAGAGAAGGGATGGCAGAAAACAAAGTGCTTAATTGCATTGAGGATTGGGTTATGGGGTAAAGATTCTCAGGAGCTTTTTTATTATTTATTGCCTAAAAGTGATTATCTTATTCGGGAGGATAAAAGGATACACACTGATTTGGAGCTTGGGGATATTATCACAAGGCACAGGGATGGCGACAGTATATGAAAGGAAGCAGTTGTAGCCAGAAACAAATGAACTTGTGTTTGAAAACAGTGGGTGACAGCTGCTTGGGTGACTGAGACACAAGAATCACTTGCACCTGGGAGATGGAGCTTGCAGTGAGCCAAGGTTGCACTACTGCACTCCAGCCTGGGCAACAGAGCAAGACTCTCAAAAAAAAAAACGGTGGGTGAAAAAGAGACCAGCAGACCTGAACTAGATGACAGATGGTATAACTACAGTTAGTCCTGTGTACTCTTGAAGAGTGTAAATTTGCAAGCTTTTTTGCTTTTCTTTTTAATTTGAGGTTCAGACCAGCCTCTTGAGTTTATCAGACTTTCCTCTATATTAAATGCAACGATATACTAACATGAAACATGATAATACAGTATAAACTTAAGTAAATATAAAAGCAATTAAAGAAATTTAATACCAGGTTTTAAAAATTTGTTTTGAAGGAAACAGAAGAAATGTGTGTGATGCTTATCTCTAATTTGCCTAATAAAGGATATTCTATAGAAGAAGTTTATGACTTAGCAAAACCATTTGGTGGTTTAAAGGATATCTTGATTTTATCATCTCATAAAAAGGTAAGAGTTGATTAATAGCTGTTCATATCCTCTGCAAGCAGGCTTTGAAAAACACTACATTTACTTACAAAACTAAAAAGAAAGTGTTTAAAAGCAGTATCTCAAAGTAAACTTCCAAGCTAAGGGATTTTAAAATATAAAATACAAATATCCTGTATTTTAGTATTGTTGTAATGAGACATAGTTTTAATGATGGGGACAGATGGCTTTCTAATATGTCAAAGTTTTACTCAAGATTTTAGTTTAATAGGAAATGTTTTATATCTTTAATATGTTTAATAAATAGGAAATGTTTTATATCTTTAATATGTTTAATATGTAAGTATATGTATGAGAAAGGCTTATACCAGCAAACTTTATCTATTTTGGCTTTTTAGGAAGCTATATTTGTAAGATTTTGTAGATCATTCTTCTACTTGTATTTCATACTCTTTCTGCTCTTTTATCAGTGATACTCAAATGGGAAGTAACCATTTTCAGACTCAGACTAATGATGTCATCAATACTTAAAACAATCTAGGTTTATCTTTATGTTCTAAATTTTCTATAAGCGTGTGTTGGCTTTGTGTTTTTAAAACAACACATTAAAATGTATGTAATAATCAACTTGTAGAAAGTATGTTTAATCGAGCGAGATTTCAGGAAGTAGTTTAAGTCATGGAAATGACACCATTAGAATAGTGGGAAGAAGTGTTCTTAAAATAGAAAGGAGTTGGTAGTCACTAGAGATCTTTGAAAGTAGAATAGGATATATGTTTTGAGGCACTCAGAGCCAGTGTGCTTGAGAAAATGGTAGAAGAGAATGAGTACGAGTTATATGTAATTTCACATTATGTTAAAAGTAGATTATTTGAATGATCGCAGAGCTCAGTAAATACACTAAAACCCATTGCATTGTGTACAGCGATTGAACTTTAAACCTAAGTTATCTGCCCAGTTTTGAGTGGAGTTGAGTAAAATTAAAATATTTGGAGACTTAATGAAACTACTTTAAACATTTATGAAATTAAAATTAACAAATTAAAATGAAAATTTAAAAACTGAAGAGTATTTGTTTTTAGGAACAGGATTCCACATCTGTATTATGCAGTAACATTTTAAAACTACAATAAATAAATAGACAACCTTAAGAGATAATTCATTTCAAATAGGCTTACAACTAAAAGTAAACATATAGCTTTCTACCTCATTAACTATCAAATATATGGAAGAAGTTTCAACCTCTACTTACCAAGGTGTGAAAATTAAAGCCAAAATGTATGGAGCTACAGCTTTATACCTATGAAAATAACAGAATGAAAAATGACTTCACAATTATTACACTTTTTTTGGTTCTTTATTTCTCATATTTCTCAAATTTTGTCAATAAATTTATTTACTCAAGAAATACTAATATTGATTAGAAATGTATCTGCTACATGCCAGATACTGCTCTAGGTACTAAGGATACAGTGTTGAATAAGATTTTTCTTAATGTCAGTGACTAGAATGTCTCTTCTTTTTTCTCTCTTTAGTTTGCCTTAGTATAGTAAGTTTAGTCATTCATTATTTCTTGGTTATGGTTGTAATATTCTTAGTCTTTGGGCCTCATTTTTCTGAGGACTGCCTTTTGTATCTTAAAAATATTTACTAAGTTGTTCAATTCACTTGACTTTGAAGTAGTTTGTTTATACTTGTAAGTCTGTTTTTGAGAAAAATTAACGTAAGAATTTTTTGTTACCGTAATTTCTATTTTAAAAGGCGTATATAGAAATAAATAGAAAAGCTGCTGAGTCTATGATAAAATTTTATAACTGCTTCCCAGTATTGATGGATGGAAATCAACTCTCAATAAGTATGGCTCCTGAAAACATGAATATAAAAGATGAGGTAAATCAGACCACCATTTTTACTAGCTCTTACTAAGTTTTTAAATCAGATTTGTTACAATCTGTTATGTTTTCTAGTTTTCCACTTTGGGTCACATTTTTCTCACAGACACTAAGAAAGCTTCTTCCTGTCCCTCCAACAATCACCCAGTCACCCATCCAACTGTTTGAGAGTTACTTTCATTGTGAGGGAATCCTGTTCTTCATGCATGTTGGGATGGAAAAAAGGTTGAATTTTATCTAAAAAAAAAAAAGGTTTCTCTCTTATCTTTCTGCCATTATCTGTCATCTAAACTAGGATTCTGGAAGTTATCTTTAATTCTTTTTCTATCATTTCTTACATTTAGTTTCTTGCTAAATCTTGTTTAACTCAGTGAGCTTGTTCCCTCTTCCTCATCCCATATACCATTGCTTTATCTCTTAAAAACTCTTACTAGTCCAGGCATGGTGGCTCACGCTGGTGATCCTAGCACTTTGAGAGGCTGAGGTGGGAGGATTGTGTGAGCCCAGGACTGCAAGACCCAAGACCAGCCTAGGCAACAAAGTGAGACCTCATGTCTACAAAACTTAAAATAATTAGCTGGGCCTGAAGGCGCACACCCGTGGTCCCAGCTCCTCAGGATGCTGAGGTAGGAGGATCACTTGAGCCCAGGAGTTCGAGGCTGCACTGAGCTGTGATTGTACCACTGAACTTCAGCCTGGGTGACAGAGGGAGACCTAGTCTCTAAAACAAACAGACAGACCGCCTCCTGGACCTTTTGCGTATACAAAAGTAATTGTCTTTTCTACATACACGCTACCTTCAGTTTTATAAAACTGCCTCAAGTTCCTCAGCTTTTATCTCATGTACACACCCTTCAGTGCCTCTATGTGGCCTATAAACATTTATTGTCAACTGCTAAGAAGCATGAGGTAGAAATATTGTATGCATTACATGAGGTAGAAATGTTACATCCTCTCTAGAGGCAGGTAGAAATGCATGTAATGTAAAAACACCTTTCATTAAGAATCACTGTAATGTGATATAATTGGCGAGATTGTTTTATACACGTCAGTAGTATCAACAAGAAAAAAAGTTTAGGATCCTCAGTCTTACAAAGTCCAAGTTCCTTTGCCACACACAAAGCCTTCCATTAGTTGTCCTCTGCCTGCTTTGATATCCTTGTTTCATGATGTTCTTGACCTCTTCATAATTCAGTAGCATCAAATCTGCATTTATGCTCTGTGCTGTTTTATTTGCCTGCATTTCTGTTCTTTCTCATCTCCTGCTTTGCTTAGTTAACTTTTCTTTTGTAATTTGAATTATCTTCCTGTTGTCTAAATTAAATCTCTTTATTCTTTATATGTGAATTTGAATGTCTTTCCTAAATGGTACTGTCTTACTAGTCTTTTATGTTCTTAGGGGATATTAGTCTTTTATGTTCTTAGGGGAATAAGAAGAATTAAATTGTATGAGTTAGGATGAGGCTTGTTGAGGAGAAAAAGATCTTTGGAAAGAATGTAAATCTTGCTGCTGCTTAATTTTATGAAATACTTTGTAATGCATATTTGTATAGATTGTCATGTTATAAATCTTACCTAAGTAATTATTTATTTGTATGAGAAAGAGCTTATACCATCAACCTTTATCTATTTTGGCTTTTTAGGAAGCTATATTTATAACCTTGGTAAGAGAAAATGACCCAGAGGTGAGTTTTGCATTTAAATGCTTTTGTATACTTATTTAATTGATGGAAACATTGTTTTACTTGTTTGCCTTTTAGGGATTAAAACCTTAGAACTAATTTTAAGATATTGAGGTGATGGAAATGTCAGATGGGTCTTCTTGGTACAAATAAAAAAATAAAGGGTTATTGTAGTCCTTAATGTGAAAAGATTGTTCAGGTACTGGAGTGCATACTCAGTGGTCTAGTAGGTCAATATCTTGTCTGAGGATGTTTTGGGTAAACATTATGTTGATAGTAGAGATATTTTACTTCCCATTTTAGTACATCGTTTTACTGATTACTCGTATGTAAAATCAAGACCTCACTATCTTCCCCCATGTAGTCATTTTCTTACTCTTGGGAGAGAACATCATCTAACCTGTGTAATAGTTTAAGTTAACGTTAATCTGTTTTACGGTTTGTTGCTTCAGCTGTGGTTTTTTCTATGCTGTCTCTTAAAAAAAAACTACAGGCAAATATAGATACAATTTATGATCGATTTGTACATCTTGATAATTTACCGGAAGATGGACTTCAGTGTGTACTTTGTGTTGGACTTCAGTTTGGAAAAGTGGATCACCATGTATTCATAAGTAATAAAAACAAGGTAATAAGTTCCCTCATAATTTAGCTATACATTCTATAAAGAATATATAATAACCCTGTATTCTGACGATCTGCAACTTCTAACTCAGCTTCTGATCTGAAGCACCTATAAATATTAACCACTTTGCACGATTATGATAAACCAGAATATTTTATTCTAGACTGTGCCGAGAAAGAAGAGATGATCTCTCTTTTTTCCGAACTCCTAGTTTTTAAGGAAAAATAAGACTTACACAAGGGGGAAAGGTAATATAGTGCAGACAGCATTATCTTACTGGGAAGTTTAGACCTGAATTCCTTTGGCTCTCATCTTAACTATCTTTGTGGTCCTGGCTAAGTTGGTTTACACTTAGTTGTAAAATGAAAGGGGTATTACCCAATATTTCTTTAAGTCCCTTCCAGCTATGAAACACCTGAGTTAGGTCTATTTGTTTGTTTATATGGAAAGAGAGAGATACAGATAAAATAATTGCTGGATGCAGTGGCTCACTAATCCCAGCACTTTGGGAGTCCCAGCACTCAGCCTCGGCTGAGGCGAGGGGATTGCTTGAGCCCAGGAGTTTGAGACCAGCCTGGGCAACATAGTGGGATGCCGTCTCTACAAAAAGTTTAAAAATTAGCTGGGCATGGTGGCATGTGCCTGAGGTCCCAGCTGCCTGGGAGGCTGAGGCAGGAGGGTGGTTTGAGCCCAGGAGTTGGAGGCTGTAGTAGGCCGTGTTCACGCCATTACACTCCAGCTTGGGTAACATGGCGAGATCCTGTCTCAAAAATAAAGTAATCATTCCTTACTTTCATGATTTGGCCTCTTAAAGAACCAAAAATTATTCATCTGTTTACATTTGGTATGCCTTCTGCATTTAATATGTGTTTCAGCTATATGTTCATTAAAATTAAATTTTTGTCAGCCATGTTATTACCTAGAAAGGCAGGGTTTTACCTAAAAGTGGACAGTATTCATAAAGAGCACTTAATTAACCAACAACTAGATAATTTCTTTGATATGCTTCTGACAAATAGAGCATAGAATGGAATATGATAAATAGTGTGGCATAGAATGGAAGGTGGGGCACAGATGGCACATAGGAATTCTGAACCTTTCTTGTAAACATTTTTAATCCTCTATTTAAAAAAATACCTATCATTCTCTTCAGTTTTGCCTTGCCTTTACAACATTTTAAGGATTGCTTTCTCTTGTTTCCTTTAAATAAGGATTAACCTTACCTTTGTAATCACATATCTGAAACCTGAAAAAAGAATATATTCCAAACTTTTAAAACAATTAAAAACATTTTTATTGTAGCAAAATACACAAATTTTACCATTTGTAAGACATAAATTTAACATTTTAACGATGTTTAAGTGTTTTATTAAGCACCTTCACCACCATCTATTTCCAGAACTTTTATCTTCTCAAACTGGAAGCTTTCTATCCTTTTGACAATAACTCGCCATTAATTCAGCCCTTATCAACCTTTTTTTCTGTTTTTATAAATTTAGTTACCTCATGTATGTGGAATTGTATTTGCTTTTTTGTGACTGGCTCATGTCACTTAGCATAATGTCTCTAAGGTTCATTCATGTTGCAGCATGAGTCAGATTTTTCTTCGTTTTTAAAGCTGAGTAATAATTCTGTTTTATGCATATAACACATTTTTATATCCACTCATCCGTTGATGGGCAGTTGAGTTGCTTCTCCCTTTGGTCTGTTGTGAGTAATGCTTCTGTGAACATGAGTATACAAATACATGTTCAAGTCTCAGCTTTCATTCCTTTTAGGTATATACTAAAAAGTGGAATTGTTGGATTATGTGGTTATTCTAATTTTAATTTTTTTAAAGAAATATTCATAACTTTTTAATCTTCTCCAAAGGCAATTCTTCAGTTAGATAGTCCTGAATCTGCTCAGTCAATGTACAGCTTTCTGAAACAAAATCCACAAAACATTGGTGACCGTATATTGACCTGCTCATTATCTCCAAAGATAGACTTACCAGAGGTAAGATTTCTCTTGCTTCAGCTTTTGTGCTTTTAGAAAATACAGAGAACATAAAGGTCAGTCTTAGGCAGTAGTCAAAGTGTTTCTGTGTTTAGAGATGATTTTGACAATTTGTTTTGCAATCAGTGTTCCAATTTTCATAGTTTATAAAGCAGTATAAATTTGTCTAAATGAGAATAAAGAAATTTTCAACAGTGTAACATATATACATTTGCATATTTATTGTTGGCATGTAGGTATCTACATTTTTGTGTACAGTGACTCCTTGTATGTAACATGATTGTCTCCAGAATGCAGCTACTTTGAATCCATTTTGGCTTCCTCTGGGTAGAAGGAAGTTTGTTTATTCTTCTTTTTGTTTCAGTTATATTTATTATAAACTGTTTTGGGGTTAAGAAATAAGATTTCACAGGTTCTTGGCTTACGCAGTAGTACATGAAGGAAAGCTATGAATAGTCAACCTTTGAAAGCATTAAATTCAAACTCAGATATTTTCTCCTTGTATTCCATTGTATGCTGATGGCAGAGGTAAATAATGGGACCTTACATTTGGTGTCCATGTGTTGTTTGTCAATCTGTTAAAAACCTTGTACTATCTAAAGAAAAAGGCAATTTCATCATCTAAATCTAAATTAGAGTATCTGTAAGTAAATGTATTACGATAGGTACCAGTTTAAGCACAAATGAGTGGCTCATTTCACTTGATAATTTCAGAAAAAATATTTTTAAAGTTTTTAGCTATTCCTTAGCAGAACATGCATTTTTAAAAATTTGTCATTTATATTTTTCAAGTTGTTATTTAGTTGTGTTCAACTAAGTTCAAAATTAAACACTGACTGTACAGAAATCCTTATCCCGGAAATACAGTCCCAAATTCTTAGAGTTAAAAGAAAATTAAACCAGTGAAAATTTACATAAACTTCTGCTTGAATTGGTACTTCACTTCCTAAGTGCTTACCCAGAATCTTATTCATATAGCTTAAGTTGGATAATACATGTGGCTTATTTATAACCGTTTTTAATTGACTACTACTTAAAATGAGTAAAGAATCAACTTTATATTATCCTCTCTTCAACACCTACTGTTTTTGTTAGACTGAAATGTTACTTCTTTGTTTAGTATGTGTGACCTTTATTTCAATATCTGTAGTTAGCTTGTATACAAAACAATGTAGCACTCCATTCTAAATACTGAAAACTAGCATCTGCATTTTTGATATCATGAATATGAAAATATTTACTGCAGAATTAAGTAGTAATGAGAATGGGTTTACAAAGAAGGCAATATGTAATATGTGTCCATAACCTCTACACTCACAGGTGAGTTTCTTATATTCCCAGTCATTTCTCAAAATGGTGCCACATTTTCATTTTCATAAGTGTTTAGATTATGGTTTTCTTGTATGGTTTAGAGTTTGTATGTTGTTGTTGAATGGGGAAAAAAATGGCAGTCTTCATGTTACTCTGATCATCTGTGTAACTTAGTTACTATTTGTTCAATGAAATCTCCTTTCAGAGCTATTCTTATGACTCTTTTCTAAAGTCAGGGCCATTTGCTTTGTCGACCAATTATACACCTTTGGTTTTCTTTCATTGTTTTTCTGAATTATGTCTGCTTTTTCTTGGATTCTGTCACATCACAGGTTTTCTGTTTGCTAGAGTACATTCTCAAATATATATATATATTTTTTTACCCCAGAAAGTATGTAGAGGCAGTACATTTTCTGAATCTCTGAATGTTTGAAACCGACTTTATTTTGCTCTTACGTATTTCATTGATTGATTGTCAGGATGTAAAATTCTGTGCTTAGGCTATTTTTCCTTTGATTATTTTTAGCATCCAGAATCCAGTATTAGGAGAAGGCTGATTTGGGTCATAACTATTTTGTTCCTCTGAAAGGTTTTAGGATTTTTATGTTAATTCTTTAAACTAGTTTTTATGTTTGTTGGTTTTAAAGACGAAGTCTTAACTGTGTCACCTGGGCTGGGGTACCGTGGTGCAATCATGGCCCACAGAATCCTCAACTCCTGGGCTTAGGCAATCCTCTCACTTTAGCCTCCAGAGTAGACTCTAAGGGCATGCCACCATGCCCGGCTAACTTTATTTTTTAATCTGATTTTTGATTTTTGTTTGTGTGTGTCGATGGGGACTCACTGTGTTGCCCAGGCTGGTCTCAAACTTCTGGCGTGAAGTGATCCTCTACCCTGGGCCTTCCAAAGTGTTGGAGTTACAGGTGTGAGCCACTGTGCCTGGCCCTAAACTAGTATTTATCTAATTCCTTTTCTGTATGCTTACATTTAGGTATTAGAATACCATGATGAACATTGTTTCAATGTCCTAGGCCTCGAGGATTATATTTTAGTGGAGGAGATAGACTATAAACAGATACAAGTGGTAAAAAGACTGTGAATAAATAAGTTGAGATAAAAAGAGAATGATTAATGTGGGGAATGTGTATCTTAAAGTAGTCAGTGATAGTCCCTCAGCAGAAGAGTTATTTGAGAGACCTGACAGAAGAGAGCAAGCTTTAAGAAAATTTCAAAGAGGAGATTTTTTAGACAGAAGAACCAGATCAAAGGCTTTAGGGACATATTGAGTGATTCAAGAATTTCTAAAGAGAGGGTTGGTAATGCTAGTCCAGTGAGCAAGGTTTTTTTCTTGGTTTGGGACTCATTTCCTACATCCTGTGTTTAGAGCAGGAAGTTTTTCTTTTTTTTTTTTTTTTTTCCTTTTTTTGAGGCGGAGTCTCGCTCTGTTGCCCAGGCTGAAGTGTAGTGGCGTGATCTCGGCTCACTGCAGCCTCCACCTGCCGAGTTCAAGCAATTCTGCTGCCTCAGCTTCCCAAGTAGCTGGGACTACAAGCACGCTCCACCATGCCCACTAATTTTTTTTTGTATTTTTAGTAGAGATGGGGTTTCATCATGCTGGCCAGGCTGGTCTTGAACTCCTGGCCTTTTGATCTGCCTGCCTCAGCCTCCCGAAGTGCTGAGATTACAGGCGTGAACCACTGCGCCCAGCCCCAGGGAAGTTTTTCTATTATTATTTTTTGATTTATTTCCTTCAATTTTTAATATTCTATTTTTCTGGAAATAGCACCAGCACTGATTTCGTAGATACTATATTCTCTTGAATTTTTCTGAGGTTGTTCCTTTGAGTTTTTTAAAAGGCACTTCAGTTGTCTGAAATATCTTTTCTTTAGTTTACCTTGTTCACTTTTGTGCATTTGTTTTTCTGTTATTCCTTTATGAATAAGGAAGTAAGTTGACCAGTATAGGTATCTGATGTAGAGTTCCTCTGATACCATACAGGGTTTTTTTTTTTTTTTCCTCTAATAAACCTTTCTCCTGAATGGAAAGCTGCTAATAAACACTGTCTGTAATTGGGACTTAAAAACCATCATCTTTAGTTTTGGCAGTATCATTAGGATATAAACTAGACTTATCACCAGATATCCCAGTAAAGGAAGTCTTTACTGTTGGACTCAAACACCTATACCAGGAATCCTCTCTAGACACATTGAATTTCCTTAAAGCACCGTTTTCAGTTTTTAGTCTGACAAAATCTTTCTAGAAAGTTTCTACCCAGAGAATGCATGATTTCTCAGAAAAGGCTTTCTTCTATTATGTATAAGCTCTAAATGGCAGATATTTTTGCCATTTTGTTCACTGATGCATCCCAAGTACCTGGGACAGTGCTTGGCATATAGGGATGGATTTTTAATTCCTGCCCTTTTTGAGGGCTCCAGAATATTGCTTTTTTGGGACCCACATACCAGATAAATAAAAATATCAGATATCAGACAAATATTTAAAAGGATTATTGTTCAGTTTTGTTCAGCATTTCTAGGTATTTTGAATAGGAAACTTTTTTAGACAGCTGATCTCTCTTAGAAGTCTTTTAAAATAATTCCACAAGGAAGATGTTGATATTTCACATTTATTGTTTAGGGAAAAGATAGAATTTCCAGGCTTCTAAAGTTAAAAAAGTTTCTCATTTATATCATTATTAAGGAAACTTATTTTTTCACTAATGTAAGTTATTGTGTGTGACCTAATTTGGAGGTCTTTAATTAGAAAAAAAAAAATTCTAGAACCTGATAGTAATGTAGACACTGAAAACTAGCTGCTTTGATACATTTTTAAGAGTTTTTTTTTTAGCTTAAATTTTAACTAAAAACATTGCTTTTATAGTTAAATATTTCAAATCCAGTGGAATAGCCTCTAATAAAATGCTGATTATATTACAGGTGCAAACTGAGCATGACCCAGAATTAGAGAAAGAAAGGTATGTTGCTGTATGTTTACTAACACTTTTGTGTAGTATTTAGTTTCTGAATTTTATTGCTGTATTTTATAGTAATGACTCACATGTAGTGAAAAGTTCTATTCTACATATTTATTCTGTGTACATATGGGCTTGCTACAGTTTTCTTTTTGGATTCAGCCTGACCTAGGAGTTTTCTTTGTTGTTTTTTGTTTATTTACTCTCATTTAAGTATTTACTGAATATTTAGGATAACTGAACATATAAACAGTTTCAATTAAATAAACCACTTCTTTATAAAATGTTTTAAGATTCTCCAATAACTCAACTTCACAAACAGTAATTACATTGTTTTTGTTAGATTTTCCTATTCCAAAATAAACATGATAGTAAAATTTTAACCTTTTAACGTTACTTAATTTCATTGCGTATTTTGATATTTTTAAAAACAACTGGGTCGGGGCAAGTAAGTGTCCAAAAAAATTATGTATACAGTTTTGCATTATCAGAGCAATGAAAGCTTGTTTTTCAAAGTCTCCACAAAGTGGTGACTTACAGCCTTGTTTTGACCACATAAAGTACACCCTCTCCTTAATAACTTTCTCATTCTGATGAGTGTCTGCCTTATCACCACCGTTGTTCCACCAATTAATGACTTGCCTTTCACTGCTATTCACTGTAAATCACTGATTTAGAATATTTCTTTTTCCTCCTGTGTACTGAGCCATCCGTATTTATTAATCCATATTGTAAGAGCGTATATTTGTTTGAAACAGCAGTTTGAAAGTGTTTAAATATGAAAAGTGTTTATCTGATGCACTGATGTTAAGATCCCTGTAAAACAGAATGTCTTAATGGATTTTTCTTCTCAGTAATTTTCATAAAATCAGATTATTTTAGTTGATAAAGATGATGAGTACGTTAAAATATACCAGGAACGTTAAGCAATAGGTTTGCTCTGTGTGTCAGCACAGGGTTTTTTAATTTGTATGTCATCATACCAGGTGCATTCACATACCTAAGAAATAGTACCACCAGCAGTGTGTGATGTGAAAGCTCACAAAGGGCTTAATAAATAACAGTGCCAATGTAGTACTATATATAGACCTAAAGATTGGTCACGAAAACTCTGTGGCAAAACCCATTTTATTTCATTTTACACAGTTTTTTTGAGGTCCGCATGAAAAGTTGTTGTCCATAGCAATAGCAGTTGATCATTGTTCTCCTCTCATTGTTTAGACATAACTTTTAAAATTGAATATGTTTCTTAATGACTTTAGAGCTATTCAGCCTCATAAAACTAATTTTTAAAATTAGCACCAAAAACTTATTAATTACCTTTTTTTTTTTTTTGACTTACATTAGAGAAAAAAATGTGGAGTATATCCAGAATACTAAACATTTCTTTTGGAGTGAACTGATGCTGAGAAAATACTATTTGTTGGTTTTGTTGTGTGTGTGTGTTTTTTTTTTAGAGACAGGGTCTTGCTATGCTGCTCAGGCTGGCCTTGAACCTCCTGGGCTCAAGCTGTCTTCCCACCTCAGCTTCCTGTGTAGCTGGTACTACATGCACTTGTTTTGTTTTGTTTTGTTTTGTTTTAAAGTGCTTATGGTTGCCAATTCATTATGAATATGATACTTTTGTTTATAACTAAACTAAATACTGTTTAGAGGAAACTCACGTGGATACAATCATAATTTAATAATTCACATTATGTCTGTGCTCATCCTGTTGACATGTAAACAGATTAAGGCCACAAATAAGAATGCTAGATGAAATTTTTCTAATTCATTAATATTAGAAAGTAACCAGTTGGCCTCTGAAATAAACACTAATCTTCAGTGTTGTGAAGTCCCAGTTTAAAGTTTCTCAGGATGTTTGCGTTTCAATGTTAACGTTTGTTCTCATGCTCAGCTTTTACTGTATGCTTTTTCCAAAGACTGTGAAATTCTGGTATTATTGGGATATTGGGGCAGGAGGGAGGAGTGGCAGATGAGATATCTATATCTCAAATGCCTTTCTGGAATCCTTTTTTGTTCCATTTCCCAGAATATGGCTGTGTTTTCATTTGATCGTTACAAAGGGTGGTTGTTTAACTTTGGTGTTAATGTAATTTATTTGACATTTCAAACTCTTTTCAAACTAACTTGATAATATTGAGGCTTTTTTCCCATATTAGCCAGAAAGCAGATACTAGTTTTGGTAAATGACTTCCCTAAAGAGAACACTATGATTTAAAAAGACTAGCACTCAAGGACAAATATGGAATTAAATAATTTTTCTGAGTAGACCTGTGTTCTCTGTTTCAAGTATGGAACTGCAGAATGATTCAGTTTGTATGAAAGATAATAACTTTTTTATTGAAAAACTTGTAAAGGGGAAAGTCTTGCTGTATCCTTGAGCCAGGAATCAAGGTCTCCATTGTTATTCTAGCCCCATAGATGTTTTTACATAGGCGTAAGTTTCTGAAGCTTTTATATGCAGTACAGTAATGAGGCAGGAATTTAATATATTCATTATTGGAAATGAGTCTTGTAATTTAAAGACAAAAGCTTGTTTTGAGAAATAATACTCATATACCTGCTGTAACTGAATGTCACTACTCTTTTTCCTGTTGTGTTTTGCCACAAATTTTATTTTGAATTGTAAAGATTTGAAACTGTTAAAATTAGCCATTTATATTTTGAATAAAAGGGGTGTGATTATTTCAAATAAAAACCGTTTTAGCATGCAAAGAATAACTTGCACAATGAATAGAATATATATTGATTAAGGTTTAGGGTCAAGAGGTATTTCTGTAATCTGGTAGAAAAGTTTTCTCCTCAGGATGTAACCTTTGGGGCATGAGGGAAGACCAGTTTGGTTCAAATGATTTAAGACCCTGATGTGGTAGCACGACTTATTCCAATACTTCTTAAATATGGTTAACATCTCAGCACACAGATATACATCATCTTGTGTTGTTAACTAAAGGGTACATGGCCACCCTCTAAGAAGCAGGTCAAAAGGATGATGGCTCATCCTTTCCTTCCTTAAAAAATAGGAGAAGAAAGTCAATACTTTCTAATAGGTTTTGATATGATAGGATCACTTTCTGGTGTCTTTCTCCAATCTGCTGCTTCTCATTATGTGAATATATTTGGTAAATTTTAATTTGCATTGATAGCATGTTGGGCATTGTTTTTGGAAGCTAAGATTTTCCTTGTTCTTCTTCAAGAAAACCTCTGATTTGTGGAACATTAATATAAAAATAACTTATTTTGTGTCTACCTCAGTGAAGGTACTGGAATTATAGGACCACTCACTTTTCATATACTTTAGATTTGGGGGGAGACCATGATGAAATAAGATGAATTACATATACTTGGCCATGCATTTCTTCCATTTCTTCTGAATAATATTACTTACACATTTAAGTTAAATATTAGAATTATACATTATTCTCTTGAATTGGGAAGGTTTATTTTTTAACATATGTCTTCTTATAGCCAAAGGCAAATATTTATAATAAGACTGTATGTTCACATAAGGTGATTGTATAAGGTTTTGTCACTAACTTTAAATCTTCACTAGAGTATATAAAGAATACTTTCCAAAAAAAGTTTTAAATATTATTAATAAATATGGTTCTTAGGTAATTAAATATTTCACACCCCCCAAAAATAAAAAGGTGATATGATTTAGAGTATGGTCTTTTCCCCCTACCAGTTGCTTTTATGTTCTTTTTAGGTAAGGTTCACTTATAAAGTTTTAAATAGTAATGCATGGATCATTAGTTTTATTGTAGAACTGTACACATATTTTATTATTTCAGTTACCACTGTTGGGAATAGGACCTGATAATATTTGAAGTGTCTGAGATTCACATTTGTCCTTTCAGTGTCAGGGGTTAGCTTGACAGAGAAGGGAAAATATTGGCTATAATGACATGAGCACAAAAGGAACATATCAACAGTCATAATTTATATTATTTACATATTTCCATCAAATCATCTTAGCCATTTTATGTCAATTGGTTGGATTTCCCAGTGCTTATTACGAATGCATCAGGAAGTCTTAACAATTGGTGTCAACAGGATTCTTTATAATGGTTGAATTCTCATCATAGTTTGATTTTTGTTTGTGTTTTTGTTTGTGTTCTTTTTGTTTGTTTTTAAATACTTTTAGCCCTGACTTGAAAAACAATCCAGTTGATGAAAGTGAGGTGCAAACAGCAACTGATAGTCCCTCTGTTAAACCTAATGTGCTTGAAGAAGAAAGTACTCCCAGCATTCAAACAGAAACTTTAGTACAGCAGGAAGAGCCTTGTGAGGAAGAACCTGAAAAAGCAACATGTCATTCTGACTTTGCTATTGAAACTTTGGAGCTTGAAACTCAAGGAGAGGAGGTCAAAGAAATTCCTTTTGTAGCATCCACTTCAGCCAGTGTTGAACAATTCACTGAAAATGCCGAGGAGTGTGCTTTAAATCAGCACATCTTTAACAGTGACTTGGAGAAGAAAGAGGCAGAAATTATTAGCCCTAAAACAGCATTGTTACCATCTGACAGTGTGTTTATAGAAGAAAGGAACATCAAAGGAATTCTAGAAGAATCCCCATCTGAAGCAGATTTCTTTTCTGGAATTACACAGACTATGGTAGAAACTGCAGCTGAAGTAGAAAAACATGAAACTGTTTCAGAAATATCGCCATCAACTTGTATTGTGACGTTAGTACCGGGAATTTCCCCTGGGGATGAGAAGACAGTGGATAAAAAGAGTATTTCTGAAAAAAAAAGTAACATGGATGAAAAGGAGGAGAATGAATTTAATACTAAGGAAACCAGAATGGGTCTTCAAATAGGAACAGAGAAGGCTGAAAAGAATGAAGGTAGGATGGATGCAGAAAAGGTGGAAAAGATTATGGCAGCAGTGAAAGAAAAGTCTGCAGAAAACACTTTATTCAAGGCATACCCAAATAAAGGAGTGGGTCAGGCTAATAAGCCTGATGAAACTAGTAAAACTAGTATTCTGGCTGTATCAGATGTATCTAGCAGTAAACCAAGCATCAAGGCTATTATGGTCTCTTCTCCTAAGGCAAAAGCTACAGTTTCAAAAACTGAAAATCAGAAAAGTTTAACAAAATCTGTGCCCAGAGATCAAATAAATGCTGAAAAGAAACTTTCAGCCAAAGAATTTGGTCTGCTTAAACCTACAAGTGCCAGGTCAGGCTTGGCAGAAAGCAGCAGTAAATTCAAACCTACTCCGAGCAGTCTTACCAGAGGAGGCAGTGGAAAGATCTCAGCCCTGCAAGGCAAACTTTCTAAACTGGATTACAGGGACATAACAAAACAATCTCAGGAAACAGAGGCTAGACCTTCCATCATGAAACGGGATGACAGCAACAATAAGGTGAGGAGGGTAGGAAGAATGGCGCAGTGTGTCTTTGAAGTGCTTAGCTCCGCTGCTGTAGCTATGGAGTAGGAGATGTAATTTTGTTTCATACTTTCATCTCCTCACTCTACCCCAGAAGCTTCCATTTCCTTTTCTTAAATGATTCCATTGTTTAAGCCAGTAGACATTTAGAGTATTAAGCTCAAGTTCATAATTTATTGACAAGTTTGAAAAGCAGTATTTGGATACAATTTGGAAACAACTGTGGTTTAAAAAAAAAGTCTGCTGTGAATCTCCTAAGGTGATTTACCACTCTGCTTCTGAATGGGAAACTGTTTCCTCTCTTAAATTGAAGCTTCCTTTGTCAGGTCACTGATTGCCTAACTAGACATTGTGGGACGAAAAGATCAGTAAAACTGAATTTAACTACAACTTGTAGAGACTGTGCCTATACTGTTTAGTGACTGTTGACTTAGTTTTGTATACGTGTTAATTTGCATAATTGACTGTATTTGGGTAATGTTTACTGGGGTTTGTTTTTTTTTTTTTTTTTAGAACATTAGTAATCTGTTTGTAAATTCTGTTTTTCTGTATTATTTACTATTTCAGACTTTGACTGAGCAAAACACTAAGAATCCTAAAAGCACTACTGGTAGAAGTTCCAAATCTAAAGAGGTAAAAAATGGATCACAGACCCTAACCCTTCTTTTTCATCTCCATAGTTCATCTATCTTACAACTTGTGCCTGCCTTAACAATGTTAGAGAGTAAGCATGTAGAGCAAGGGATAGGAATTAGATGTTTCATTTTTAACTTATCTCTAATTCTACCATTAATTTACTTTTTGACCTTGAGCTAGTCTAAACACCTTGTGTTCTTGGGGTCGGGGGGGTGGGGGCGCAAAATGTTATACAGGGACAGAAAGAGAGTATAGTAGGGAAATACCTCCAATCTCATATTGACAGGAATAGGTTGTAGACACAGAAAAAATTATATATGTAAAAGAGACTGACATTTGACTTGAGTCATCCTCATTTTGTTAAAACAGGTTATCCTTTTGGCTATAATTGAGCCTTAAGTGGATGGTCTCTAAGATTTACTTTACTGGTACCAAGTTCCATTGTCAAACATATTTTATATTTAGTTGTTATTTTAGGTTTTTACCATTCGTAGAATTTTTTTTCAGTCATTTTACTTTTCTTATCTGGTAGGGGATAAATTTGGGCCTATGTCGTTGGGGCAAGGAGAAATGTTACTAGTTTTAAGCAGAAATAAGGATTATGGCTACTAAAGCAGAAGTAAGGATTACGGCTACTTCATTTTGCTTTGTTAACTTGATACTGCAATCGCTTGCAGATACTCTCCCTAGAAATTACAGGGTACATATTCTAATGTCGTTATTATATATAATAGCAGTTGATCATTGGTAACACACTAAGTGTATAGGAGCCCCGGTAGGAATTTATCTTCTTTACTATTGATAGCATTGAAAAAATTACAGATACTGTTCTTTTCAAATACAGTTATATTAGGCATTGAGTCTTAGTAATAATTTTTTCATACAACTTTCTCAAAATGTAACCATTATATTTCTTTTATTATTATTATTATTATTATTACTATTATTATTATTATTACTATTTTGCAATGAAGTTTTGCTCCTGTCCCCCAGGCTGGAGTGCAAAGGCACGATCTCGGCTCACTGCAGCCTCTGCCTCCTGGGTTCAAGTGATTCTCCTGTCTCAGCCTCCCAAGTAGCTGGGGGATTACAGGCGCCTGCCACCACGCCCAGCTAATTTTTATATTCTTAGTAGAGACGGGGTTTGACCATGTTGGCCAGGCTGGTCTCAAACTCCTGACCGCAGGCGATCGGCCTCCCAAAGCGCTGGGATTACAGGCATGAGCCACCACGTCTGGCCTGTATTTCTTAAAATATGTATTCTATATATAATTAATTAATGTGTAATCAGTATATACTAATAAATAGAACAGACTAATTAGCTGTTTACTTTCTAACTATATTTGAGGTGCTTTTAGAAGTCCAGTAAGTCTCCTAGAACACTTATTAGATGTTTGACATATGGAACAGTACCTCCTTTGTATTGTCTGACAAATACTTTAAATGTATTTTTATGTGTCATACTTCAAAACTCATCATTTAGGAAATGTAATCTTAATGAATTGAAGTAAAAGTGAAATTAGGTTGATATTGTTAGGATTTTACCTTTGGCTTATACTTTGTGAATTTATAGCTAAGTCATTTGTGGGGCTTTAAAAAAAATAACTCTTACTTTTAGCCTTTAGGAAACCTAATTTGCACTGAAATTCTCCCACATGATCTTCATGCACATTTATTGTGACTATTTGGAATCTAACCAGTGGTCAAAATTTGTTTATAATACTATGATTTTTAACTTTCCAGCAGGAACCATTATTTCCATTTAATTTGGATGAATTTGTTACTGTGGATGAGGTTATAGAAGAAGTGAATCCTTCTCAAGCCAAGCAGAATCCACTAAAGGGAAAAAGGAAAGAAACTCTCAAAAATGTTCCTTTCTCTGAACTGAACTTAAAGAAGAAAAAGGGGAAAACTTCTGCCCCTCGTGGTGTTGAGGGAGAACTATCTTTTGTAACATTGGATGAGATTGGGGAAGAGGAAGATGCAGCTACACATCTAGCACAAGCTCTAGTCACTGTGGATGAAGTAATTGATGAAGAAGAACTAAATATGGAAGAAATGGTAAAAAATTCAAATTCACTTTTTACATTAGATGAATTAATTGACCAAGATGATTGCATTTCCCACAGTGAACCTAAAGATGTTACTGTTCTGTCAGTGGCTGAAGAACAAGATCTCCTCAAACAGGAACGCTTGGTAACTGTGGATGAAATTGGAGAAGTGGAAGAGCTACCTTTGAATGAGTCAGCAGACATGACTTTTGCCACTTTAAATACTAAAGGAAATGAAGGAGATACTGTAAGGGATTCCATTGGCTTCATTTCTTCTCAGATGCCCGAAGACCCTTCTACTTTAGTTACTGTAGATGAAATACAAGATGACAGCAGTGATTTGCATTTAGTGACTTTGGATGAAGTAACTGAAGAGGATGAAGACTCTCTGGCTGATTTTAACAGCCTTAAAGAAGAACTTAATTTTGTTACTGTTGATGAAGTTGGAGAGGAGGAAGATGGAGATGATTTAAAAGTTGAATTAGCACAAAGCAAAAATGACCATGCCACAGATAAAAAAGGGAATAGAAAGAAGAGAGCTGTGGACACAAAAAAGACAAAACTTGAAGCCTTGTCCCAAGTGGGTCCAGTAAATGAGAATGTTATGGAAGAAGATCTAAAAACCATGATTGAAAGACACTTAACAGGTAGATAATTGGAAGGGGTAGTCTTTTTGTTTTATGAGGGGATTACATTTAAAATTAATTTTAAAATACATGTTGTGGCATTACCAATAATGTCACCCAGTATTGATATTAGAGGCCAACAGACAGTTAAAAGTCAACAATAAATTTTTCAAAGAAATGTGTACAAGTTTCACAGTTTTTTAAAGTTACACAGCAGAACTTGGTCCAGGTTATACTTCAAGAAAGGATGACAAAAAAACAGAAAACAAACTAAAGTAGCCAAATTAGAATTGAAATGAAAATGATATATTTGTATTGTGGGAAAAAGACAACTTTTGATAAATAGAAGAACATTTACATCAGATTGCCTCCCAGTTTTTGCTTAGACTTAGGATTAAGAACTATTTATAAAGGAACTATTTTATTTTAAAGTAATATGGTAATGATACAGAATAGTAGGGCAGCTCACTTTCCGAGCTTGAGGGAGATAAACATAATTTCCATTAAGAAAATCTTGAAGCCAAGTATTGTGGCTCACATCTGTAGTCTCAGCACTTTGGGAAGCCGAAGTGGGAGGATCGCTTGAGGCCAGGCGTGTGACACCAGTCTGGGCAGCCTAGCAAGACTCCATCTGTACAAAAAATTAAAAAATGAGCCAGGGACAGTGGCATGCGTCTGTGGTCCCAGCTGCTTTGGAGACTGAGGCGAGAGGATCACTTGAGCCCTGAAGGTCGAGGTTGTGACGAGCTATGGTTGTGCCACTGCACTCCAGCCTTGGTAACAATGTGAGCCACTTTGTCTCCAAAAAGAAGAAGAAAAACCTGAAAGATTTAATTCAACTAAGAATAAAATACTAGGAAGGTCCCACAGGCTTATGGAACAAATTAGGAAAACAGACACCATGAGAAAAGAAGTTAGAAAAGCATAGTTATTTGGAAAATGATAACTGGGAACAAAAGGAAATGCTTAGATTAAACTGAGTATTTTAAAATAGAATTCTTCTATTTTATATTAGCAGTAGGCTTCCCTCCCAGATTTGGGTATTTTTTGCAAAAATGTATAATGGTGATTCAGACAGTATAATATGTTTAATTTAAAGCAATTTAAAATCTGTTACTAGAGCAATAAATTAGGACTTTCTTTTTAAAGCTAAAACTCCAACCAAGAGAGTTAGAATTGGGAAAACTCTGCCATCAGAAAAAGCTGTTGTGACAGAACCAGCAAAAGGTGAAGAGGCCTTCCAGATGAGTGAAGGTAAAGCAGGATTGTTGGAATGGGAAGGAAAGTTACACAACACAAGAGAGTAGTTGAAGTTTTACAGATCTAGCTAAGAAGAAAAGTAGAAAATCAGTGGAATGGAGCAGGGGTGGGAAACGACAACTATAGTTATTAGATGTGGGTAAGATTTTGATCTTTGTAATGTAGAGAGAATGGATTATTGATATTAGAATGTGACAGATTAGAGGAAATGATCTTCGAAAGGTTTTCTGACCATGTTGCAGCATCAGAGAGAAATTATTTATTAACTGGCTATTATTTGTGGACCTTGCTATATGGATGCTTCTAAGCAGCCAGCCAATGAATTAAACAAGAAATCTTAATAGCATTTATAAAATTTAACTTGAAACAAATAAGGAAATGTCTAGTGAGAGATAATACTTTAGTCACTCAACCAGATATTTGTCATATTCATTGTATTGGGCATCTTTCATAACAGTGTTAAAAAGGGTAGACGAAAGTACATAGCTCCTGCTCTCAAGGGGTTTATTGATTCAGAGAGGTTAAGCAAAAAATCAGCTTACCAGTATGATTTAAATAGAGCACTATAAGGATATTACTTTTACCATTCTTTTTGTAGCACCCTCATTGCCCTCTTTCTTTCCTATCCTGTCTTCTCTAAAGAAAACTTACCAAGTATGATTTGGTCCAAGGAGTTAATTGAATTTGATTTCAGGTGGGCTGTCAGTGCTGCTCCCAATATATTAGAGGTCTCCTTCCTTTACTATTTCCTGACCAGATGTAAAAGTAGCTTTTTCCCCACTCTACATCACCCAGCCCGTTTCTCACTGGATGTCCTTGCTTTCGTTTTTATTTCCCAGAGTAAATCTAGGATCTCCCTTGTCTACCAACTTATATTTTGCTTTGTACACATAAAATTTGGCCAAGTTTTTCCCATTGAAAGAAATATCCCTTTGACCTTGAAATCTCTCTAGCTCTATCTTTCCTCCTTGCTTTTAGAGCAAAACATCTAGAAAGAACCACCTACTTTTACGTCTTAATTTCCCATTGAACTGGATGTATTTTGGTTTCTTTCTCCTGCCGCCTTCCTGAAAATGATGTTGATGACCCCCAATAGGTTGTTGTCAAACGTGATTTTTTAAAGTGTTTTCTTCTTAAGTTAGTCTTACTCGACTTTTCCACATGATTGGTTACTTTTGATTATACCCTCTCTTGAAGCTCTTTGCCAAGTCATGGTCAAGTGGGTATTCCTTCTTCCTTGTCTATTCTTTTCCATAACCAATCTTTGATAACCAAGCTATAGGTGGTAGTTCAGTAATTAGATTCTCGCATGATTTCACGAGGTCACTCCCAGACTTCAGAATTTCTGTATGGTAGGGCAACTTTAGCAATCAGCTTGCTTAGAACTACCTCATTGCAACCAAGTAATATAAAAGGATGATTTAGTTACTGCTTACGTAACAGTATATTTCTGCTAATGAACAGTATGTTTTGACAAAAGGACCCAGCTTAAGAAAAAGTCATTTTTCCACACAATTGTAAACCTAAATCATTTATTTTAATTTATTTTAATTATATAATTTTAATATATGTTATATATTATTAAGATAAATGTGCCTTTGTAGTGGCAGGAACAGATACGTTTGGAAAAGTTTATTACCCTGATGAAGAAATAAACAATTATAGAAAGAGATTGGAGGCAAGGAAACCAGATTATTTTAACCATCAAGTTAAGAAAAGGTTGATACCTTTTTCTTATTGACTGTAGGACTTGATCAGTAAAATGTGAGGAGTAAGAGTAAGTAATGATTTCAAAGTTCCTGGCCATCCCCTCAGGGAATACTAAAGAGTAGCCCAGATGTATGGAGGGAACACTGAACTTGAAGTCACAAAGTCTTCGTTCCACCCTGTGTCACTCACTAGCTATGCAACCTTGGGCATATCTGTTTATTACCTCTTTTGATTGTGCTTTCTCCATCTCTGAAGAAGTAGGGATGGGATAATAATGATTTGACCTGCCTATCTTACATGAGATAAAAGCTAAATGATTATATATGTAAAAGGGTTTTGTCAAGTATTAGGCAACAGTAAGGCATTTCAGCTACTGAGGGTAATCAGAATTGCTTGGAATCAGTCTTCATTTTTGTCTGTCCCCAAGATCATAGTATGCAGTCTGCTAACATTGAGTGCTGCTTACGTGTTACTCACTTTGGTGGGCTTTAACATTTATATTAATAATTTTACTTGTGATTCTAACAGGGGTCTTAGGCTATCAGTTTAGGCTCAATTTTCTAGGTTGGAAGGGCCTCAGTATTGGGCCATGGAATCAATTTCTGCTGGTACCCTTTTCCCTTAATCTCCACTCTGCTCACCTTAGCACTTTGCATATATAAGTTCTCTTGCCAGTAACGATAGGACTTGTATTAGTCTTTAAATTCTGCCTGGAACATATATAAATAAAATTTGCTGTTAGCTTTAGACTGTGTTCCTAAATCCATTTGAATGGATTTACCCATTTATTCCTCACATTAAAGAATCTTGGAGAACATTGTGCAAAGAATGGCCAGATGGGATTAACCAAGGGAGGTTTTCTCTGAGTGTTAAGGTAAGAATTATCCAATGTTAACTTTACAAAGTCTGTAAATCTATTCTGAATAGCTTTTTTTCCTTGAAAAATTTTAGTTGATGAGGAATCTGGATTAAAGGATTCAGAACCAGAGCGAAAACGCAAGAAGACTGAAGACTCTTCTTCAGGCAAATCAGTGGCATCTGATGTCCCTGAGGGTAAAGTTAAAATGACATTTTTTTCTTACCTATATGAAATAAAAATTCAACACCATAATGAGTATTCTGTTGTTCAGATGAGTAATTGGGTAACCTTGCCTGCACTGTCATTTAATAGTGGAAATTTGCATGTTTTACACAGTGGCATTTTTGAAGACAGCTTTCTGGGCTGTTTTTACCTGAGAAGGATATTTTTACTGCACTCTTGAAATCTGGGATGTATCTCCTGTTTTATTCCTGGTACTTTCTTTGCCACTCTGGCGGTGAAAATTGAGTTATACTTGCCCAGGCAGAAAGTCACTCCAGTTAAGCAGAACATGCTGAAAGTCTTTGCTAGCCGACTTTGTTCATGGTCAGCTAAGGTGAGCTGAGGGGGACCTTATTCAGCCAGCATACTCCTCAATCAGACAGTTGCCCAACATTCTACCTCTTCTCTCTCTTTTATTTTAACGGGATTCCTAAAAGGTTTATTTTTATTGTATTTTATTTTGAGACAGGGTCTCACTCTGTCGCCCAGGCTGGAGTGCAGTGATGTGATCTCAGCTAACTCCCAGGCTCAAGCAGTCCTCTCACCTCAGCCTCCTGAGTAGCTGGGACTACAGTCATCTACCACCACACCTGGCTAATTTTTGTATTTTTGGTAGATACAGGGTTTCACCTTGTTGCTCAGGCTGCTCTCAAACCCCTGAGCTCAAGCAGTCTGCCTACCTTGGCCTCCCAAAGTGCTGGGATTACAGGCTGGAGCCACCTCAACTGTTAGGTTCTTTTTTTTTTTTTTTTTTTCTTGAGACAGAGTCTCACTCTGTTGCCCAGGCTGGAGTGCAGTGACGCAATCTTGGCTCACTGCAGGCTCCGCCTCCCGGGTTCATGCCGTTCTCCTGCGACAGCCTCCCGAGTAGCTGGGACTACAGGTGCCCGCCACCACGCCTGGCTAAATTTTGTATTTTTAGTAGAAATGGGGTTTCACCGTGTTAACCAGGATGGTCTCGCTCTCCTGACCTCGTGATCCGCCCACCTCGGCCTCCCAAAGTGCTAGGATTACAGGCGTGAGCCACCGAACTGTTAGGTTCTTATGTAATGACTTGGTATGCTGAAGGATTATTGAACAGTTCTTTGTTATCTGAAGATTCTCCTTGGGAATCTATTCAACTTGGCATTATACCAAAGCAGTGGCATACTGCCTTTCCCTAGAGGCTCTGGAATATTATAGAATGTGTTAACGAAATAAAAACTTACGTTTTCTGATTAAAATTACTACTATTGATCCCTAAATTTATAGCAGTGTGTACTGTTCTTATATTTAAGTATATACTCTGCTTAATATTTTTGTCATGTTTAAATAAATTGATGAAGGCCCGTTGTGGTGGCTCACGCCTGTAATCCCAGCACTTTCGGAGTCCAAGGCAGGCAGATCCTATAGGGGAGGTCGGGAGTTCAAGACCAGCCTGGGCAACATGGTAAAAACCCATCTCTACTGAAAATACAAAATTAGCCGGGCGTGGTGGCGTGCACCTATAATCATAGCTACGTGGGAGGCTGAGACAGGAGAATCACTTGAACCCAGGAGGCAGAGGTTGCAGTGAGCTGAGATCGCACCACTGCACTCCAGCCTGGACGACAGAGTGAGACTTCGTCTCAAATAAATAAATAAAATAAATTGATGAACACAACTGGAGATTAATTATTGTTAATTTTCTTATTTTCTTATCCCCTAGAATTAGACTTTCTCGTACCTAAGGCTGGATTCTTCTGTCCAATTTGTTCCCTATTCTACTCAGGTGAAAAAGCAATGACAAATCACTGCAAGAGTACACGTCATAAGCAAAATACTGAGGTAATTTTTAAAATTCTTTAAATTTTAAAAATTTAAGAATTTTAAAATTCTTAAAAATTAAAATTTAAAAATATTGAGGTGTTGTTAATTGTCTTAGAATCAAATTATTTATCCACCCCAAACGTACATTTTCCCCCCCTTTAGGAGAATGTTTATGCCAGTTTATTCCTCTTAAGTCCTGTTTTCTCTTTCAGTGTACCTTGCCTGTAATTTCTAGTCTTTATTCCTTTTCCTTGAACAGCAACATTTGCCAGAGTAGATTCTGCAGATCACTAAGTCTCATGTGACATTCCATTATTAAAGAAACTGCGTATTTTGATGACCTCTTCAGTCATGTAGACATTAGCACTTTATTAAAGTTTCTAAATTGTCTAGCCTAAATGAATCCGCTTAACTTCATGCAACTCATTTATTAAACTGATTTAATCACAAAACCTTTTAAATTGTACTCATCTTTAAGAAGTGTTACTCTAGAGAATCGTCATTAGCCATAATTGAAGTGGTGGTTCTAGTTCCTGCTGAATATTTGAGAATTTTGTACATCCTCTCTGTTGAATTTGTGGCACAGACACTCATCCAATGTTTGTTTATTGAGCTGTTCTATGCTGGATGCTTATTTAGTCTCCTCATCAACTTCATGAGGTAGATGCTATTATTTCAAATTTAAGGATGAGAAAACAGACTTAAGGAGGTTACGTATCTAAACCCAAGGGCACATAGCTAGTAAGTAGCAGACCTAGGATTTGAACTCAGCTCTATTTCATTCTAGGCCCAAGCTCTTATACATTGTGCTTTGCTACCTGTGTGCTTAACTTAGTTCGTCATGTCACTTTTCCATTTAAAACCTTCTAGTAGCTTCATATTGCACTTGGTCTAATATCCAAACTTCTTATTTTGGGTCTTTAAAGCCCTGCATGATCTGATTCTTTTCTACTTCTCTGAACTCAGTTTTTTTTTTTTTTGCATTCTGTGTTTCAGCTTTTCTGGCTCTCTTTGTTCTGTTTGTCATACGTGAGAGGCCCATTGCTGCCTTTGCACCTTTATATTGCTGTTGTTTTGCCCCCTCCCAGTCTTACTTGCATGGCCAGTTCTTCATGTTTTTTGTCTCAAATATCAGTTCCCCAGAAAGGTCTTTGCTTAAGAAAGACCTAGCTAAGTAGAACCCCCCAAAAAGTTCAGCCTCAGTTACCTTGTTGCTGTGTCTTTAAAGTGCTTACCACCACCCCCAAACTATTTTATTTTTTTATTTTATTGTTTCTCTTCTCCCATGAGAGTGTAAGCTCTATGGTATAAAAGATCCTATCTGTCCTGTTGCCCACTGAATCCTCAGGCACCAAGCGTAATACCTGGTGTATCATAAACATCAAATGACTGATGAATGAAAGGAAGAAATGTTTATATAAGGCACTGTGTTTATAATACTTTGCAGGATCAGTTTCTTTTAAATTATAAATATACAGTAGATAAGTTTGCACACATAGCAAAATAATGTCTAATAAGTATTTTATATTGCAAATTGCTTTTAACAGAAATTCATGGCCAAGCAAAGAAAGGAAAAGGAGCAGAATGAGGCTGAAGAAAGAAGCTCTAGGTGATTGGGGGAAAGTGGAAAGAATTATACTAGAAATTTGTTTAGGGTCCAGTTGATTTGTGTATTTTTGTTATCATTTAATTTGTAATTTTCGTTTCAGAAGCAAATATTCGTGTTGTACAAATTTCTGATTGCCCTAAATGTAGAGAGACTGATGGGGAAAGTATGATGGGTTTGATTTTTATATCAAATCATCAGGCATGGAGAAATATCTTTTAGAAGTGTTAAAATAAATGTTCCTACTGTATATTTAAAATACCATCTGTGTTTGTGGCTGATTTTTTAAAGACTTGCTTGCCTCTTATTGCAGACAAAAGTTTTTCACTACAACTCCTGTGATTTGGGATGTTTGGGGATTCTTCATGTATCACTGGAAGTCATAGCATGACAGTATTTTACTTGGCTTCAACCATTCATGTATATACAGGTCATAGGTTTCTTAAAATTCAGTTTTTTTCTGGATAAAATTAGATTACAGCATGTTTTCCCCAGATAGGTTTGAATGAAACTTTGCTTGATTTTTATATGTATTGGAAAGGTATTTTTTCTGTTTCTGGTAACACTGGCTGTTTCTGCCAGAACCCATTTAAGGTAACACCAAGCTGGTCATTTATTATTAGCTTGAATCCGCAGAGCAGCTATTACTTCTGTGGACCACCAGAGTAGCTTTTTAAACCATTTGAATTATAGTTGAATATGTTTATAAGAGGTTTTAAGGGCACAAAAAATAATTGAATGGCTAGCAGGTGATGGAAATAGCCCTATACTTTTAAGTTTTTAGATTGAGCCATTCTTCAGACATAGTCTGCTTACTTATAATTGTTTTAGTATTTGATGCCTCAAGATAGAGTACACCAATTAATAATACAAAGAGGATGAATGGAGGGGAACAACAACAACAAAACCCCTACTTTTTTTAGATCTCTTATTTCCATCACAGCACGAGAGAGACAACACAGTCAGCTTTGAAGGACTTGGAGACCAAAAGACAGCACCTCTTTGTCACCTCCTATGAAACTCACTGTTTTAAAACCTTATAGGTGAATCTGTCAAGAGTTTGTTGGAATTAAAACCTTATAGGTGAATACGGATAATCAGAGGGAGAAGAGCTGTTAAAAGATTGTAGAATAAGGTGCCTGTAAACTACAGAAACACAGTCATAGTGAATAAGAATCTTACTTTTAAAGAATCTTCCTTTCTCCTCAGCTTGCTTTTGGAACTTTTGCAACTAGGGAAGTTATAAACTTCTTTAATCTTGTCTGGATCAGTCTTTTGAAATTGGGATTCTAAATTAGAATGAGAGGAGGAGCTGCTAAAGTATAAAAATGGCAGGGGTGATTTTTGTGTTTTATCCTAGTGACCAATGTTGACCATTAATTATACATTATAAATAATGTTTTTCTCTGGGACTTTTTGCACTTAATGCTGGTAATTTTTATCACAGGGCTTCAAATACAAAAGATTTATATGAGGTTTTCAGAAAATAAACGTGCTCTTTGCATATAATTTTAGTATTGTTCTTGACATTTTCAGAAAAATCTGCCTCCTTTAGTCACACCACACAAATGGAACATCATATACATAGTAGTTTCTGCTTATTAGTTGATTGAGGGATGTAACTAGGATTGCAGCTGACTTAATTTTCTTTTCTTTTTTTTTTTTTGAGACAGAGTTTCGCTCTTGTTGCCTAGGCTGGAGTGCAGTGGCGTGATCTTGGCCCACTGCAACCTGTACCTCCGGGGTTCAAGCGATTCTTCAGCCTCAGCCTCCCGAGTAGCTGGGCCTACATGCGTGTGCCATCACACCTGGCTAATTTTGTATTTTTTAATTTTTATTTCTTTTTAGAGACGGGCTTTCTCCAGGTTGGTCAGGCTGGTCTTGAACTCAGCATCTAGACTCCAAGGCAAAAAAAGTTTACATTCATGATGCTCTCTATAAAAGTTTTTAGATTTTATTACCCTTTCTGGCATTAGAATGCTGTGGAAACTTGCCTCTCCAAACTTACTCGTTTTTAATTCTTCTTTAAAAAACATTTATAGGGGAGTCAGGTTTTTAAAACTTAAATTTTTAATTTTACTAATTTGTTATTTGATTGTGGAAAATGTCAAGCATATTAAGACAATAAGATAATTACCCTCATACACTAGTTTCAATAATTATCAACTGAAGGCCAGTTATGTTTGTGTGTGTGTACCTCCACTCCCAGCTCTCTTGTATTACTTTAAATCTCAGTATGTTTTACTCGTTAATTGTGTATTTCTAAAATGGATAAGGGTTCTTTTTAACATAACCAGTACCATTAAAAATCTCTCTTATTTTATAGTTTGGTTCAGATTTTCAGCTGTTTCATAAGTCTTTTTTTTTGTGGTGGTTGCTTTACTAAGTCTGAATCCAGATTCAGATAAGATCCATACATTGTGACTGGCTGGTAGGTCTTTTAAATTATACCATTTTGAATATATAGGTTCTTCCCTCCCTCCCTCCCTCCTTACCTCCTTCCCTCCTTGTAATTTATTTGATATAGAAACTAGATTCTTGACTCTGCCAAGCAGTGCTGCTCCAGATGTCTTTGGACCCAGTGCAGTGCCAGATCAGAAACTGTAGTACTAGTTTATGATTACTTAAGGACGGAAATTGAGAGTTTCTAGAAACATTTTGACAGTGATTTTATATTCGTTTATTGAATCTTACAATTAAAAAAAATGGAGTTTGTATGTTTTTGTGGGGCTTTTTAAATTTTTGTCTTTTTTTTTTTTTTGGTACTTTACAGAATAATTGGTCTATAGTTAATTGAAAATTAGGGAGAAAAAGAAAACTGATGAAGCACATAGTTTGAGAAGCACTGTTGACAGATTTCCCCAGGTCTGACTTTGTTGCTTGCAACCATGTAGTACCTTTAATGTGTCCCTTGCCCTCTCCGTAGCTTATAAATTGGTGAGTGAATATAGACACTTGATTAGAGTTTGTTTTTTTCTTTCTTTCTTTTTGATAAGACTACTTTAGGCAGTCTTCCTCATAGGAGGCGCAAACGGATTGCCTTCTTTGGGTTTGAGTAGCAGCTGATGCTTAGTTTTGATCCACTTATTCATTAGGGGTTGCAAAATAATGATATCTTAATTCTATATCCCTGTTTCATGTGTAAGCAGGAATATTTCTCTGCAAGGAGAAACTCTCCCTCATCTGTTCTTTGGCTACTTAGTGGTACGGTTTGTGTAAGAAACACACAGATAAGGGATGTTTTTCCTTTACTTACCTGTTTTTTTCAGAATGAGTTGATTCTTTGGCATCCACCAACTGTGATAAATTTTTTTCTTAAGCATTAGTATGAACTTGTGAATTTTAACATACTTGATGTTTGAAACCTCTGCAGTATTAGTGTTATTGATCTTCATATGTCCCACATTTGATTTGATTCCTCATTTCTACTAGTAGTTACCTGTATGTCAAGATGTTTCAGGCTCACTTCTCCAGACCTGGGGTCAGCTGTTTCTCTAAAGAACAGTGGCTAATTAGGGGTGTTCATTGCTTCTGGGCTGGTTATTACTTTCCCATAGATGGAACTTGAAGTGTATGTTTTGTTTTCTAGACCAGGGTTCTCACTCTGTTGCCCAGGCTGGAGTGCAGTGGCACAATCCTGGCTCACTGTAGCCTCAGCCTTCCGGGTTCAAGTGATTTCTCGTGCCTCAACCTCCCAAGTAGCTGGGACTACAGGCATGTGCTACCACACCTGGCTAGTTGTATTTTTAGTAGAGACAGGGTTTCACCATGTTGCCCAGGCTGGTCTCGAACCCCTGGCCTCAAGTGATCTGCCCGCTTTGGCCTCTCAATGCATCTGTTTTTTTTTTTAAGTGAAAATTCATCATTATTTTACTGATTCTTCTGGTTCAAATTCATAACCTCTTCTATCTTAAATATAGGTCTTCTTTGTCCTGTGTCAGGTATTACAATTCTCCAGGACATCAGGATGATAGACATAAACTGTCACAGAATTGCTTAGCTTTTATCTCACCTTACATGCGTCACAGTCACAATAACAATGCCAAGACCTTAACCAACAATGTGATTATTGAAAACAGTTAAAAAAAATTTTTCTGTTTTACTTTTGTTTTGTCCTTAGGGAATACATCATTAAGAATATACATTCAAATAGGGGAAGTCTCAAAGGAATTTTGTGTGTGTAGAACGGGGTACGTACTAACTAGGTGTATATATTTGTGGGTTACATGTGATACTTTGATACAGGCATGTAATGTGTGATAATCACATCAGGGTAAATTGGGCATCCATCACCTCAAGCATTTGTCCTTTGTGTTTCAGACAGTCCAGTTATGCTCTTCAAATTATTTTTAAATGTACAATTAAAAAAAAAATTTTTTAAGCAAGGTCTCATTCTGTCGCCCAGGCTGGAGTGCAGTGACACTATCTCAGCTCACAATAGCCTCAACCTCCCTGGGCTTAGGTGATCCTCCCACCTCAGCCTCTAGAGCAGCTGGGACTACAGGTTCATGCCACCATGCTCAGCTAATTTTTGTATTTTTTTGTAGAGATGGGATTTTGACATGTTGGCCAGGCTTGTCTTGAACTCCTGGCCTCAAGTGATCTGCCTACCTTGGCCTCCCAAAGTGCTGGGATGACAGGTGTGAGCCATTGCACTCAGCCTTATTTATTCTTTCTATTGTTTGTACCCATTAACCATCCCCCTTCTACCCCGACTACTTTTCCCAGCCTGTGGTAACCATCTTCCTACTTTCTGTCACCATGAGTTCAATTGTTTTCATTTTTTAACTCCTACAAGTAAGTGAGAACATACGATGTTTGTCTTTCTGAAAGTGGCTTATTTGACTTAACATAATGACCTCCAGTTCCTCCTGTGTTATTGCAAATGACAGGATCTCATTCTCTTTTTTGTGGTTGAATGATACTCCATTGTGTATATTGAACCATTTCTTAATCCATTCATCTGTTGGTGGACACTTAGATTGCTTCTAAATCTCGGCTATTTTGTATAGTGCTGCAACAAATGTAGAAGTGCAGATGTATCTTCAATTTACTGATTTCCTTTCTTTTGGGTATATACCTAGGAGTGGGATTGCTGGATTGTAGGATAGCTGTGTTTTTAGTTTTTTGAGGAACCTCCAAACCGTTCTCCTTAGCGGTTATACCGATTTACATTCCCACCAACAGTGTACAAGTGTTCCTTTTTCTCAACATCTTCGGCTGCATTTGTTGTCGCCTGTCATAGATAAAAGCCATTTTAACTGGGGTGAGATGATACCTCATTGCAGTTTTGATTTGCATTTCTCTGATGATCAGTGATTTTGAGCACCTTTTCATACATCTGTTTGCCATTTGTATGTCTTTTGAGAAATGTCTATTCAGATCTTTTGCCCATTATTTTTATTGAATTATTAGATATATTTTTTTTTTTTCTCGTAGAGTAGTTTGAGCTCCTTATATCTTCTGGTTATTAATCCTTTGTCAGATGGATGGTTTGCAGATGTTTTCTCCCATTCTGTGGGTTGTCTCTTTGTTAATTGTTTCCTTCACTTTGCAAAAGCTTTTTAACTTAATGTGATCCTATTTATTCATGTTTGCTTTGGTTGCTTGTGCTTGTGCGGTCTTTGCCACAAGAAGTCTTTGCCCACTCCAGTGTCCTGGAGAGTTTCTCCAGTGTTTTCTTGTAGTAGTTGCGTAGTGTGAGGTCCTAGATTTAAATCTTTAATCTATTTTGATTTTTTATATGGGGAAAGTTGGGGGCCTAGTTTTATTTTTCTGCATATGGATATTCAGTTTCCTCAGCACCATTTTTGAAGAGACCATCGTTTCCTGAAGGTATGTTATTGGAACCTGTGTGAAAATGAATTTACTATAGATATATTGGATTTATTTCTGTGCTCTCTATTCTGTTCACTGGTCTATGTGTCTGTTTTTATGCCAGTACCATGCCATTTTTGTTACTATAGCTCTATAGTATAACATGATGTCAGGTAATGTGATTCCTCTGGTTTAGTTCTTTTTGCTTAGGAGAGCTTTGCCTATTCTGGTTCTTTTGTTGTGGTTCTGTATAAATTTTAAGATTGTTTTTTCATATGTGAAGAATATTACTGGTATTTTGATAGGGGTTGCATTGAATCTGCAGATTGGGTAGCATGAACACTGTAAAAATATATGAACACTTTAACAATAGTGATTTTTCTAATCCATGAACATGGATTATCTTTATTTTGTGTGTGCTCTTCAGTTTCTTGCATCAGTGTTTATAGTTTCATTGCAGTGATCTTTGGCTTTTTTGGTTAATTCCTAGGTATTTTATTTTGTAGCTATTGTAAATGGAATTACTTTCTTGATTTCTCAAAGGAAATTTATAAAACATAGAATTGAATGAAAATGAAAACAGAATAAATTAAACTCTGAGATGCATCTAATGAAATGCTGGGAGGGAAATAATATAGCACTAAGAGCTTAAATTATAAAGAAAGGTCTCAAATCAGTAATCTAAGTTTCTGCTTCAAGATACTAGAAAAGTTAGAATGAACTAAATCCAAAGCAAACAGAAGCAAGGAAATGACAGAGCAGAAATTAATGAAATTGTAAACAGGAAAACAATAGAGAAAAATTAGTGAAACAAAAAGCTGGTCCTTCAAAAATAATAAAATTGATAAATCTACAAGATTGACTAAGAAAAAAAACACCCAAACCACTAATATGAATGAAATAGAAAAGATCATAACAGATCCTGCAGCCATGAGAACAAAAGGAGTACTGTGAGCAACTCTACTCAAATACAACTTGGAAGAAATGGACAAATTCCTCAAAAATCAGAAAGTACTAAAATTTAGCCAAGATGAAATAGAGAACATGAGTAATTCTGAAACCATTAAAGATACTGAACTTGTACTGAGAGCATCCATGAAAAAGATAACCTGCAAGTCCTGATGGTTTCACTGGAGAATTTTAGTGAACATTCAAAAGAAGGATTGATTTTGTACAACCTCTTCCAAAGAAAATAGAAGAGGGAACACTTCTCAACACCCTTTTTTTTTTGGAGACAGAGTCTCACTCTGTTACCTAGGCTGGAGTGCAGTGGCACAATCTCAGCTTACTGCATCTGTGCCTCCTAGGTTCAAGTGATTCTCCTGCCTCAGCCTCCCGAGTAGCTGGGATTACATTTTATGAGGAACTTATTTCAGGCATGCACGACTGGTTCAATACTGGAAAGTCAGTTTAATTCACTGTATCAATAGGCTAAAGAAGAAAAAAATGAGAGTATCAATTCATTTAGAAAAGGCATTTGATATGAAAATCGGCACTTACTCATCATTCTCAGTAGATCATAAACAAAGGAACTTCCTCAGTTTTATAAAGAGGATCTACAGAAACAAAATCTGGCATCATACTTAATGTTGAAAATGTGTGTTCCCTCTAGGATTAGGAACAACGAAAGGATGTTCATTCCTGCCATCGTTAGGCAACAAACTTAGTACTGCAGTTTTCCAGCCACTGCAATTCTAGGCAAGAAAAAGAAAAGGCATGTAGATGAGAAATTTAATGAAACTGTCTCTATTTGCAGATACATGACTGTCTACCCAGAAAACTTCAAGGAATGTGTAATAAAACTTTTAGAATCAATGAGTAAGGTTGAAGGACACAACATCAATAGACAGCAGTCATTTATGTTTTCTGCGTACTGACAGCAAACAAGTAGAAACCAAAATAGCAAGTGAAGTACATTTACATTTGCACCAAAGAAAATTACTTAGGTATAAATGTATCAAAACATTTGTAGGATCTATGTGATGAAAATTATAAAAGGCTGATGAAAGAAATTAAAGAAAACCTGAATAAGGTGATTTATCATGTTCATGGATTGGAAGACTTAATATCGATGTTACCTCTCCCTAAGTTGTTCTATTGGTTTAAGGCAATTTCTACCAAAATCCAATCAAAATTTTTTGTAGGCACAGTCTTATTCTAAAGATGATATGGAAAAGGAAAGATTGTGCAAATAGCTAAAACAGTTTTGAAAAAGAAGAATAAAACGGAAGGAATCTCTTTCTGATGCAGATGCTTATTACACAGGTCCTGTAATCAAGAGTGTGCTGTATTGGCAGAGAGAAGGAGACATAGATTGATAGAATGGCGTAGAAAACCTCAAAATAAATCTACACAAATACACCTAGTTATTTACACAGAAGCAAAAGCAATTCAGCAGATGAGGAGAGCCTTTTCAACAAATGATGCTGGAGCAATTAGACATCCATCAGCTGAAAATGTACCTTGATCTAAACCTCACACCTTATATTAAAACTAAAAAACTCAAAATTATATATTTAAAGTTATAAAAACTCAAGGGACCATAGGTTTAAAGGTAAAACATAACACTATAAAACTTAAAGAAAATAAGAGAAATTCTTTAGGACCTAAGATTGGGCAAAGAGTACTTAGACTTGACATCAAAAGCACAGTTTATAAGAGGAAAAATGGATAAATCTGATTTCATCAAAATTTTTGTTCTGCGAAAGACAAATTATAGACTAACAGGAAATATTTGCAAGTCATAAATCCAACAAAGGCTTTTACCTGGAATACATAAAAAAGTCTCAAAACTTAACGTTTAAAAATTATCCAATTAGAAAATCAGCAAAAGAGATATTTCACTAAAGAGGATATACAGATACACAACACCTGAAAAAAGTGTCAAATATCAGTAGCTGTTAGAGAGATATAAATTAAAACCACAATGAGATAACACTACGCATCTATAAGGATGGCTAACATGAAAAATAGGATAACACCAAGTGCTGAAAAGGATGAAGTTGAAACTAGAACACTTATACAATGCTGATGAGATTATAAAATGGTGCAGCCACTCTGGCAAGTAACCGTATGACCAAGCACTTACACACTTGAACATTTATCCCGTAGAAATAAAGACCCATTTTCACATAGAATGTATACAAGAATGTTTACATAAATCTTCATAGCAGTTTTATTCATAGTAGTTTCGAACTGGAAACTATCCAAATATCCTTCAATGTGTCAATGGTTAAGTAAACCGTGGGTACATCCATACCATAAAATACTATTTAACAGGTTTTGTTTGTTTTTAAGGAAAGCTATTGGCCAGTATTGATAGCATGCAGCAACTTGACCCTCAAAGAAATTACGTTGAGTGAAAAAGGCTCATATCAAAATGATAAATGCCACATGATTTCATTTATGTATCATTCATAAAATAACAAAGGTGAAGAACAGATTACTTAATGCCAGGTATTTGGAATGAGAGGATCATAGAAGGGTACTAGGAAGGAATCTTGTGATAGTGAAGTTGTCTTGATGATGGTGGTGATTATGCAAAGCTGCACATGACAAAATTACATAGAGCCATATACACGAAAATTAGCGCATGTGTAACTGGTGAAATCTAAAGAAGTTTTATGAATTGTACCAGTGCTATCTGTTGATTTGGATATTGTACTATAGTTGTTTAAGATGTTAACCTTGGGGGGGATGGAGATAGGTAGCACAGGGCTTCCCTGCATACTTCTTTGCAACCTCCTATGAATCTATAATTATTTCAAAAGAAAAAGTTAATTGGATTCTGGGATTGGGTTGGTCGTATATTCAAGGAGTGCATTGATAACCTCTTTGTCAGGGGTGAATGGGATATAGTAATCGGTGATGTGCAGTGTCCTCACAGTTATTCAGATTATTGCCAATAGCATCATGGAGTGAAGTGCAGGTAGAGGAAAAGGCATTGGGAGATGAAGTGTCTGAGGCACTTAAGTCACTATGACAACAATAATGATTATTAAAACTGAGGTCACCTGTTTCTTATAGCCCTCTTAAGCATATTTTGGGAATAAGAGAAATAAGAAGTTAAGAGCATACAATTAAGACAGGCACGGAGGGCCAGGCGCAGTGGCTCAAGCCTGTCATCCCAGCACTTTGGGAGGCCGAGACGGGCGGATCATGAGGTCAGGAGATCGAGACCATCCTGGCTAACACAGTGAAACCCTGTCTTTACTAAAAAAATACAAAAAAATAGCCGGGCGAGGTGGTGGGCGCCTGTAGTCCCAGCTACTCGGGAGGCTGAGGCAGGAGAATGGCGTGAACCCGGGAGGCGGAGCTTGCAGTGAGCTGAGATCCGGCCACTGCACTCCAGCCCGGGCGACAGCGTGAGACTCCGTCTCAAAAAAAAAAAAAAAAAGGCACAGAGAAGCAGAAGGCCTCCATGGTAGCTTTGAAGGAGTCCCTTATCTCTTGGAATCACAGAGCAGGTAAGGGTGAGGAGCCTCTGATATGACACATTCTTCTACCACCTACCTGGTAACAGGCTGACTATATTCAGTCTCTTTTGTCATGGAGGGTACAATGCTTTGACCTCACAGGAGATACTATGGATATGGATTTGCCTTCCCTGAACTCAGGGCTTCTGATAGTACACTGTAGATTTATGGATGGACTTCTCCATCACCATGGAATACCATCCAACTTCATTTTAACAAGGAGATGCATTTTTTTGGTAAATGGGCATGTGGGCAATGGGCCCATGCATGCAGACTTGAGAAGTTTTACCATACAGTCCATCACCCAGAAGCAGCTGGCTTGTTAGATGGAATGAGCTGCTAAAGACTGGTTATGGCACAAGTTGGAGACAGCATTGTTGCAGGAAGTCAGGTACCCTGAACGGAGGGACCGACTGGAGCTGCAGCAGAGGAACATAAATTGTGAAGATTTCATGGACATTTAGCAGTTCCTAAAATTAATGCTTTATAATTTCTTATGCTTGTCTTTACTGCAGTCTCTGAACATAAATTGTGAAGATTTCATGGACATTTGTCAGTTCCCAAATAATAGTCATAATTTCCTATGCCTGTCTTTAATCTCTTAATCCTGTTATCTTTGTAAGCTGAGAATGTACGTCACCTCAGGACCGCTATTGTACAAATTGATTGTAGAACATGTATGCTTGAACAATATGAAATCTGATTGTAAAACATGGGTGTTTGAACAATATGAAATCAGTGTACCTTGAAAACAAACAGAATAACAGCAATTTTAAGGAACAAGGGAAGATAACCATAAGGTCTGCTGACTGCCTGTGGGGTTGGGCAGAATAGAGCCATATTTTTCTTCTTGCAGAGAGCCTATAAATGGATGTGCAAGTAGGAGAGATATCACTAAATTCTCCTAGCAAGGAATATTAAATATCAAGACCCTAGGAAAAGAATTGCATTCCTGGGGGAGGTCTATAAATGGTTGCTCTGGGAGTGCCTCTCTTAGGTGGTTGAGATAAGGACTGAAATACGCCCTGGTCTCCTGCAGTACCCTCAGGCTTATTAGGGTGGGGAAATACCACCCTGGTGAATTTGAGAGACCGGTTCTCTGCTCTCGAACCTTGTTTTCTGTTGTGTAAGATATTTATCGAGACAATACGTGTATAGCCGAACATAGACCCTCATCAGTAATTCTAATTTTGCCCTTACCTTGTGATCTTTGCTTTGCCTTTTGCCTTATGATCTTTATTGGCCTCAGAAGCATGTGAACTTTGTTCTTCTTTTTTGCCTTTTGAAGCATGTGATCTTTGTGACCTACTCCCTGTTCATACACCCACCCCCCCTTTTGAAATCCCTAATAAAAACTTGCTGGTTTTGCGGCTCAGGGGGCATCATGGTCCTACTGATATGTGAGGTCACCCCTGGAGACCCAGCTGTTTAATTCCTCTCTTTGTACTCTTTATGTCTCAGCTGGCCAACATTTAGGGAAAATAGAACCTATGTTGAAATATTGGGGGTGGGTTCCCCCAATACAGCATCCTAAGAAATGTAGCTGTTGTCCTATGGAAACTTCATGTGCCTTAAAATAGAGGCCAGCACATGTTGCTGTCTCTCCCATGGCTAGAACTTACAGGTTTAGGAACCAAGAAGTTGAGGTGAGAGTGCCTCCTCTCCCTATTAGACTTACTGACCCACTTGTAGGATTTTAGTTCCCGTCTCTGTGATCTTGGCCTCAGTGTTTTTGGAAGCCCAAGTGCCCAAGAGAGGAATTCATATACCAAGAAATAAGAACATGACTCTAATGAATTGGGAGCCAAGACTGCCCTCTCACCTTTTGGAGTTCCTCATGCCAGTAAACGAATAGGAAAAGGATCACTGTGCCTAATGGGAATGATTGATCTGTTTGCCAGGGGGAAATTGAATTGCTGCTACACAGTGGGGACAAGAACTGTTCAGAACCCAGGAGATTCATGGGAGCGCCCCTTAGGTCTCTCCTGCCCGATAGTCCTGGTCAGTGGAAAACTGACAATCCAGTAAAGATAATCCCACCAAGGACTCCAGTCTGCCTAGCCTTCATGCTGGCAGAGGGTGAGAGAAACATGAGTGGAAAGATTTAACTCAGATTACCAACATAGGCCTTGCCACCAGCTACAGAAGTGGAGACTATAGCAGCTTTGTGTGGTGATTGTTGTTTTTAATCTCATTCCCCTCCATTATATGCTGGATGGCACAAACTCAGGATGCTCTGACAAGTACCCATCCTAAAACCACTGAGGAGGGTTGAATATGGGTAAAGATTGACCTCAGAGCCAAGCTATAGGCTTAAAGGGGATCACCTTGGAGGGGAAGGTATTCTTAAATGTCAGGATCTGATTTCTGGATCAGACAACTGGGTAATGCTTGGGCAAAGGAGCACAGCTACTGTGAAGGACTGGCTGAGTATTAAAGACTGTACCCTGCTTTATCCTGTGGTCTCAGCAGGACGTTTATAAAGCTCAGTTCTGTTTTTCTCAAGCTGAATAATGAAGAACCTCAAGAAGTGTTCCTCAGCTGGCTCTGTAAAAAAGAAAGCTGTTAGGAAGGCCAGGGATTTGCTAGTGTCAACGAATTACGTGGGCTCCCTGAGTTTTGGAGAGCCTGGTTAATAGGGCATGTTGTGGAAAGACAGAGCCCCACCAAAGTAGCAGGGTTTGGGCCTAGAAACCCGTACATGGCTGTGGCAGCATTCATCCCAAAGGTAATTCTCCCCAAGTTTCCTGCTGCATCTGCTTCTCCAACAAGTTCTTCCTTGTTCGTCAGGATTAGGCTCTAAGAGGTCCCTTCTCTCAGTTCATCTTAGAGATGGAATTGTCCCTAAAGTAAGTCGACATTACCAGATGCATATATTTGAGCTAATGTAACTTCCCCAAATGTCCAGAGAGTGGAAGTCTCTCACCACCTCAGCTTGCCCATGCACCTCCATTGATCATACTCTTCAGATTATCTCTCCTTGTCCTCAACTAGAGACTCTCTTGCATGAGTCTTGGTAAGGATTTCCATGCAGGCATATGTCTTCTTGATCTGCAGAACTCTCTTTCCCCTGGTAGTAACTCTTCTTTGAACAAGAAGTATCTTTCACCATTTTCAATACCTCTGTTGTTAAAACCTCAAATGATTCCAACATTTTATAGATGTCAGAGATCATAAACATTATTTGTGGCTTCATTTCTAAAGTTTTAATCCTATAAAATACTAGTCACACATTCCAATAATAGTAATATTAGCTAATATTTAACACCATAATGTATGTTAAGCATTTCTTTTATGAGGCAGGCATTTCTATAGTTCTCATTTTACAGATAAAGAAACCAAGCCGGGAAGGTAAGATCACTTGCCCAAGGCCATACGGCTAGTAGGTAAAGAAAGCTAAGATGTGAATCCACGTAGTCTGACTCTAGCGTCATCTTTTTACACTGCTGTCATTGTTCTTGTCTTGTCCTACTGGTCTTACAGTTTTTAGCTGAATATTACCTTTCCACTGTCTTTCCCCCTGCCTCCCGAGTCCTCCTTTTTTTACTTAAAGCCAATTTTCAGACAGTCTTCTCAATCATTGTGAAATGTACTCCATCCAGATTCAAGAGTGTATTCATCTGGCATTTTAGGTTATGATCCAAAGAGCTGAAGTCTATTCTTTGACACAACCTAAGTCAGTGGTTCCTGGTTTTTGGTCTGCATAAGAATAAGTGAGAACTTTTAAAAGCCAGATTCCTGGGCCATTCCCAGATTTTGATTGAGTAGGTCTGGGAGTGGAGGGGGACCCAGGTGTCTCCATTTTTTACAAGAAGATTCTGATGGAGGAGGCCTTTAGATTCATAGTACTTTAAGAAACACTAGGCCAGTTGCAGTGGCTCACATCTGTAATCCCAGCACTTGAGAAGCCGAGGCAGGATTGCTTGAGCCCAGGAGTTCAAGACCAGCCTGGGCAATATGGCGAAACCCTGTCTCTATAAAAAACAACAACAACAAAAAACACTAAGTCAAATATTCACTTCTCTTGGTGCCCCTTTTCCAAAGTCCTGGCCGTCAGCCAAGAGGAAAACAAAGTGAGACATTTGTTGCCCTCTTAACTCCTAAAGATGTTCTTTAGGCCTTTTCTGGTGATGTCTTCCCATGAATCAACAGGAGTCCTTTGGGGTGTGAGCTGCAGAAAGCTTTCTGGCCCCTCTTTTCCCTGAGACATGCAATAGGGACACTCAAACCTGCTCTTTTTGCCTGCATCAGCTCTGCCCGTGCCTTCATTTTGTACCCTTGCCAGGAACCAGCCATCACCAGCACCTGACTCTTCTCACTGCTGGAGCCTAGAACAGGTTTCCTCACATTTGCTAGGATTGCTGCATCCTGTGGGATGTTGTGGCCTCTTCCAGAAGATGAGATAACCCTACTTTGGGAAGAAGTTAAACTCCTGTTCCTTAGTCTTATTGCCCTCACTTCTCAGGTTTGGATCTCCCTCACTTCTCAGAAGCCTTCTGTGTGTGTATTAATCAGGGTTCTACAGAGGAGCAACCAATAGGAGGTGTATGTGTACAGAGAGAGTAAAATGAAGCAGAAACAGAGTAAATAAATCTCTATTTGTTACGGGATTTGACTCATGCTATTATGGAAGCCAAGAAGTCCTACAATATGCCATTTGCGTGTTGGAGAATCAGAAAAGGTCACACGTTGGGAATGGAGGTGGGGTGGCCACCAGGAGCTCAGCTGTGATGTCCAAAAGCAGGAGATGAATGTCCCAGCTCAAGAAGAAAGAGTGGCTCTTCTAACAATCACTGTGTGTGTAGGCTTTCCCTCATGCTCTCTAGAGACTCCTCACCCTCTGAACTAAATCCAAAAGGAAAACTGTGCACACAGGCTGACCTGTTCACATTAGTCCCAGAGCTGTGCTCTTGCAGCTCAGGAGATAGGCTGCTCTTCACACCCTGCACAAGGGGAATGAGGGCTTTCAGGAAACCCCTGCACCTTCATGCTGAGCTCACTCCTTTCCATTGTGTCAGCAGCCATGCCTGAACAGAAAATAGTTTCTATTTATTGTTTACTGTTTATTATGGTAGATTCTTGGGAAATTGAAACTCTCTGAGACTACCATGAGTTTTTCTTCTTAGGGGAAGCAGATGAGATGACCAGGCTGTTACCAGGGTCTATGGTTCTTAGCAAGCTTTGCAAGGATCTGTGGTTTTGGCAGAAGACAGAGAACATAGAAATAATGTAGTGTGTTCACATTACTTCTTTGGTGAAAAATCTCTTCTGTTTTTTTGTTGTTGTTGTTGTTTGTTTTTTCTATTTTCTGTTGGAAAATAGTATCAAACTTGTCCCTTAGTTTCTCAGTGAAATTGGAGAGCCACCTCCCTCCCCTTTGTTTCTGTCCTGAAACAGTAAAGTAGTAAAAGTGGCCTGAAAACCAGCCCTCTTTAACAGGTTGGTTGTGTTGACAAAGCCTTGGTGTGTTCGTTTCCTGTGGCTGCTCTAACCAATTGTCACAACCATGGTGGCTTAAAAACAAATTTATTATCACAGTTTGGCAGGCCAGAAACTCAAGATCAAAGTGTCACCAGGGCCACAAGAACTTGTTCTTTTATAGCAAGAAACAGAACTGTGCTTCATGCTCAGGAGTTGGAGGTTGCAGTGAGCTATTTTGCCACTGTGCTCCAGCCTGGGTGACAGAGGGAGACTGTCTCTAAAAAAAATAAAAAGAATTGTGCTTCAAGTTACCCTAAGTAAAATGTGCAACAACTCACTATAAAGACACTGGACATGTTGGTCTGGATCCCTGGCTGCTAGCTACAGCAGCCAAGCCTGGATATCTGAAACAAGAGAGGATTTCAGAAGAGCTCTGGGGGGCTCACAGAATGGAGGGAGGTTGGAGAACTTGGCTTTGGTTATGGACAGGACTTGGACAGCAGGCGCCATACCTGGTCATTTGCTGTCACATGGCAGCTCTCATGTCTGACTTCCTGAAGCTCAAGAACTTGTCTCAAGTCTTGGGAGAGAGCATCCAACTGTCTGAGCCTGGGCCACACTGCCCAGTGACACAGAGAGGGAAGCCCTAGCTCTGAAGCTTCCAGAAAAAAGGCAGGCACTTCTGCCCACCAAGACCACTCATGAGGGGTGGGAAAAGGATGTTTTAGGAAGAGGGAGATTAAAAGCTGGAAGCCAGAAAGGACAAATATCCATGACAAGAGGTATCTCAGCACTCACAGGCAGGGAAACTCAAGGAATGAGAGCCAGGAACAACAACCAGAAGGCTCTCTTTCTGGGTCTTGATTTCCCCACCTCGCCCCCTACATGTGATCTCTTTTTCTCTGACTGCGGAACTTTCTCCACTTCTCCATGCACGGGGCCCCCTCTGAACCTCCCATTTTATTCATCTCAGCTCCAGCCACACAAAAGCTAGCTTCTCTCAGTCCCAATTCCACATTTTTGGGAGATAATGTGATTGATTCAGGTTGGGTAGTCTCAGAGAAAGTGGTTCTTTTAAATAGAGAAGATACACCAAATGTGTCCTACAATTTGGGGGCAGACATGCTCACTAGAGGTTTATTGCTGCACAGACAGAAAAAGTTTGAAGACAGCCTTCAGTATGAATAAAGTAGTGAAGTTGCGAGGAAGGTGTTTAACCTATAAGGAAAACTGGCTCTTTTCAAATCACTGTAGCCACACCATATTTGCAAGCAGCTAGCCACTTCTTAGGTCCAATTTTAGCTCTGCCACAGAGCAGGTTCATGTTACTTTATACATCTGAATAGAGCCAAACTGTACTTCTTCAAAAATAGACCATAATTTGGGCTTTCCCTACATCAACAGGGCCTCCTGCCCTTCTTCCCAAAGCAATTAAATTTTACTCCCTCCTTGGTATCTTTCTCTAAAACTTGAATCTGAAAAGTGCTTGCCACAGAGAAGGTACCAATAAATGTTGGTAAATGAATGAATGAATGAGTCAATCAATTACCACATCCAAGCCAAAGCTGTTTTCTCCAGCAACACATAATGGCCAAGTTCTGTAGTGGGAAACTTGATTGCTTCACCAGCTCTTGCAGAATTTCCTTTCTTCCTCCTAGCTTTGCCTTACTTTGCGCCATCCCCCTTTTCACAACCTTGGTCCAAGTCACCATAAACTCTCACCCTGACCCTCTGCTCTAGCTTTTAACTCTTCACTTCCACTCTGATCCCTTGCACTGTGTTCTCCAAGGGCAGCCAAAGGGAGCTTTTGAGACGTAAATCAGATCCTGCCACTCCTCTAGACTTAGCAGGCCTCAGGAAGCTTCCCCCACGCCCTGCATGGTGCCCTCCAGCCTGCCTGCCCCATCCCACAACCCCTTAATCTACACTCCTCTCCTCCCATGACCTTGACACAGAGCGCTTCCTTCTTTCTCTCTGGAATACTCTCTTTCTTGCCCCCACCTCAGTCCTGCCCAGTGAACTCCTAGCTGGCCTTCAGATCTTATCTCAAATAGCTCTTATTGTCCTGGGCACTCGATGAGGACTCCCTGCTCTCTGTTCTCACACTCCCACATTTTCTGTCTTTTATGGCGCTTACATATTTGTAATGGTATGTGACTGACGTGTTTATTCCATAACTCAGTTTCACTCACTGAACTGGAAGCTCTTTGAGGTTAGGGACTCTACTCGTTTGCTAGGGCTGCCATAACAAAGTACTGCAGACTGGGGGTCTTAAATAACAGAAATTTATTTCTCACAGTTCTGGAGGCTGGAAGTCCAAGATCAAGGTGTAGTCAGCAGGCTTGGTTTCTTCTGAGGCCTCTCTTCTTGGCTTGCAGATGGCCGCCTTTTCCCTGTGTCTTCCCATGGCCTTTTCTCTGTGTGCGTGCATCCCTGCTTTGTCTTTGTATCTAAATTTCCTCTTTTTATAAGGGCACTGGTCAGATTGGATGACCCTAATGACCTCACTTTAACTTGTTCACCTCTTTAAAGGCTCTATCTCTAAGTAGAATCACATTCCAAGGTACTGGAGTTGCCTTTCACACAGAAATTTTGAGGGGACCTAATTCAGCCCATAACATGTACTGTGTCACTTGTGCCCACCACTGTGTCCCCCATCCAGGACAGGGCCTGACTTATTTTAGAACTTGATACATTCCCATTAAATGAATGATTGAATTTCAGCTTCCCCCTTCCTCTTCCTCTCCCCACCATACATTGTGCTAAATGCAAAGAAAAGAAGGCATAGATCACTACAGAAGGACCCTGAGTGACCACAGGAAATGTTTGCTACCCTAACCTTGAAATTATAGACCTTTTTGGGGAGTGTTGCTCTTTTCTAGTATCTCCCTATGGGGAAAAATCAGCCACCTGTCAGCGGCCAGCCCATCCTGCCCTGGGTGTGTCTGCTGCCCCCATGGGCCGCTGTGGGAGTTTTGCTGACAGTTGCACACCCATCCAACTGGCCCTCTTTAGAAGGTGAGTCACGGCTGCCGGGAGTGTGGATCTACATATCTGCAGGAAGGCAGTTTAGCAATAGGTACTAGAACCTAAAAAAAGTCATATCCTATGACCTTAGAATCTAATCTGAAGAACTGGGCGGCGAGGGAGGGGGGCTAAGATGAGTTTATATCTATTTTTTTATTAAAAAGAAACTCTCTTTCTCACTATTATAATAGAATCTGGGGAGAGCCTAAATGTGAAAGAAGAGAAAGTTTGTGAATCTAGTACATTCATATGACAGACAATTATATAGTTACTGAAAATATTCTTTATGAATAATTTTTGAATGATGCAAGATGTTACATGAAAACGTGGGACACAGACTGCATTCTACACTCAGATACATAATAAATACTGCAGTTTACATGTGTATATACATTCAGAGGAGAAAGCCTGGGCTGCCAAATACCCAAATGTTCATATACTATTTTTTTCAGAACCAGAGATTTCTTTCTTTATGCTTTTTGTTTTAAAATGGCATGTGCTGCTTTCAAAGCCAGAAAAAGGGGACAAAGTTTTTAAGACAGCTGCCTTGCTTGTCAATGAAATTCTCAGCTCCAGGCTTCTCTTACGGAAAGAGCCTCCCCAGGATCCCCCGTCCTACCCGAGCGGTTGGGTTGGGTTCTGGAGAGACTGCTCCAATCCCCGAGGCGGAAGGAGGCAACCGACTTGGCGCAGCACTCAGCCAGGGGTGGAAGCTCGGGGGAGGAGCCGAGCCCTTCTCCTGTCCAAGAGCGAGATCTGGGCTACGCCGGGCGCCCGGAGCCCTGGTCCAGCCCCCGGTCATCGCGGCCGCCGCCCAGCCAGGTGCAAAATGCCGTGTCATTGGGAGACTCCGCAGCCGGAGCATTAGATTACAGCTCGTCGGAGCTGGGGAAGGGCGGCGGGGGTGGAAGATGAGGAGAAGCCCCTGTTCTCGGAACGCCGACTGACAAGCGTGGTGAGCCCAGCGTGGGTGGGTACCCAGCCTAGCCCACGGGAGCAGCCGGGGGTGGCCCGTTCCCCTTTAAGAGCAACAGCTCTGAGCCAGGAGCCAGAGATCCGAGCCGACCTCGCCCAGCCAACACTCTCCAGCTAGGGGACCCACAAGCGGGGCCTCGGCCCTCCCGACCTTTCCGAGCCCTCTTTGCGCCCTGGGCGCACGGGGCCCTACACGCACCAGGCATGCTGAGGGTCTTCATCCTCTATGCTGAGAACGTCCACACACCCGACACCGACATCAGCGATGCTTACTGCTCTGCGGTGTTTGCAGGTAGGAGGGGCCGGCCGCCCCCACCGGTGGTCGGGGTTGGGTAGAGGAGGTGACGCCGCAGCTCTCAACCTTGGAGAGCACCTGGAGCTGAGAGACAGGAGACTTTCTGGCCCCGCCAGACTGACGTTGAGTGTTGCAACGACACAGGTCTGCAGAGGGCGACTCAGAGGGAAACTGAGGCTGGAAGGAGAGATGTGCCTGACTGGTGCTTCTCCTGGAAGCTCAGCCCGGGTTGGCACTGAGGTAGGCCAGGAAAGTGGGACCAGCATCTCTCCTCTCACCTTTTCGGGATCTCTGAAAAGAGGTCTTTCCGCGTTGCAGGCGGCGAAGCGCTGTACTGCAGGGCTCTCCGCCTTCTCCCGAAGGCCTGGTCCCAGGCCTATTTATAACCCAGCTCTCTTCCCGCCCTGGTCTGCGCCTGGCTGCTTTCCTGGCCCTTTGCTCTCTCTCAGAGGCTGGCCTGGCAGGCTGGCAGCCACTGGAGGCAGAGGCACCCTACCCTTTTACAGGATGGGGGAAATTTAGCAGCTGGGCACAGCTGTCACAGCACCAACCTTTAGAGACTTTCTCTGCCCCCAACCCCTGCCCCCAACGGACCAGTAGATGGAGGGAGGTGGGTTCATATCTGGTTTCTGTCATCAGAGTGAGGCCTCCTTGAGCAGGAAAGCTACTCCCCTATCAGATTGGGACCTCCCACAGGAGGACCTTCATAGAGTTATGACTTGACTTTTCCTCCAGGAGCTGAGGGATGGGCCCTGTCGGCTCTCCAGGAACCCCTTCAGGACCAAGCAGAGCTAGGATCTACACAGCTGGGTCTTTGGGCTTGGAACCATACTGGGGGAGAAGAACGAGGGGGAAAGAGTGTGAACCTCCCACCCAGCCTGCGGGTTTTCTTCTCAGCCTCCACTACCTGCCACTCCCCTTCTCCCCAGAGATCTGACTTCTAACTACATCCCAGGCTTCCAGAAATCATAGCATTAGTTGGTTTCTGGCCATTCAGCACAGACATTCCCTTTCAGTTCCACAAGCTCCTGGATACACCTGTTCACAGATGCCATCTGCACATATGATCCCAAGCACATGCACAGCCTGGAGCGTTGGAACACCTGTGATGTTCCAAGGAATAGAAGCTCTGAAAGCACAGGCCCTGTGTCCAGCTCAGCATGTGCAGGGGGTCATGTCATGAGTACACTCTCCCGGGTGTGAGATTCAGGGCTTCTGGATTTGTTGGGCCAGAGCAGAGCTCAAGGAGGAGTTGGTGAATGGTCCTGAGGCCTGGAAAGCAGTGTGCACCAAGAGCAGGGGCCAAAGGGGTGGTGGCGGCACTCCAGCTGTGCTTTTTCTTCTAACATGCTGCTTTGACCTGCTCTCAATCAGTTTCCCACATGACCTCTGGAAATGAGCTTTATCCAGGTGTTTCCAGCAGGGAGGACATGGGAGTCTTTCATGCTTCCTCTCTGCATCCTCAGCTCTGGGCAGGTCAGGTCAGTGGCCCTGTTTAGTAGCCTGGTTGAGGGCTCTGGGCTCCTGTTGCACAACTCCAGGGGACACCATTCATACTGTAAAAAGCCCCTTAATGGAGGGGAGGGAGGCCAGGCACTCTGTGGGTGAAGCAGCCTCCTCCCACCCCAGCACCTCTTTCGCATTTATAGCCCCCGGACCTGGGGGCTGAGTAGGCTTTGTGAATGGTGCCCTCCCCAGGTGCACACATGTACACTCAGCTGCAGCAGCCCCTGCTGTCAGGGGCTTTGTCTCTGGCTTCCACTCAGCCTGAACCAGATTTTCTTCCACCTTCCCTGACCACATGCCCCCTCTGCATCCCCATACACTCAATACACCAGACTCCTACCTCATGGTCCCTCACCCAGGCTAGGCTCAGACCTCTGGTTGGAGAAAGGAAAGAATGAATAATAGATGGCAGGCACTTTCTAACCCCAGAAGTACAGGAAGTGCCGCTGGTGTGGCTTTTGTTATTTCAGCCCCAAGGGCCTATGTGTGGAGCAGTTCCCCCCATCCTGCATCCTCCCATTTACACATCCCTGGCTGGACCCTCTCCCCACCCCCACCTGCCTTTTGCCTGCTGCCTGACTCTTCGGGGTAGGCTCCCCCTTTCCAGGGCCCAGAGCACACAGCTCACCTTGGGAAAAGGAAGTACATTTTCTGTGCCAATCCGTCATGAGCCCCTGAGCCTAGGAAGAGACTGACTGGAGCCCCCACCCCTAGTCATCACTGAAACCGCCAGGCCGTCCTGGGAAATGCAGTCCCTCCCCTCCCCCAGCCCCTGGCCACATTTCACCTCCTGCATTAGCCAAGCTCCTAACCCATGTCCAAATTTGGCCTCCCCATGACATTCAGGCCTGCTCACTCTCCTTCTCCCTGGCAGGGTCAGCTTGGTGAATGATTACACAGAAGACTTTGGTCTCAGGGATGCAGCTCAAAGCAAAACACCAGTCTGGGAAGCCTTCCCTCCCAGCTGGGCTGGGTCTGCTCTTCCGAGGGTCTTCATCTGTTGTCCCATAAAGCCCCTCCTTTGGTTACATGATTATAATGCCCTGTAGTCACACTTTCAGCCCCTTTGTGCACGTAGACATTCATTTCAAGCTCACAGAAGCTTTGTGAGGCAAAGGGCAGGGATATTATCCCCCCTTAAAGACGAGGATATTGGCCCAGAGAAGTGCAGGAGCCTGGCCAAGGTCACATAGTGGCCACAGCGTCCCCACCCCCAACCCCTCATCAGTGCCCTCTGTTGTTCTCAGCATCCTTGGCGCATGAATAAGAAAGTGCTGTGGAGAGCATACCATGTGCTGCCCACACCCAGGGCACTCAGACCTGAGCCAGCCAGGGAGGGCGGTGCCTGGGGTCCCCAGCAAGAGGCTGAGTCAGAGTAGGGGGAGTGCAGGGCTGCAGGAGCACAGTGTGAAACAATTGACCAAAAGATGGAGGATTCTGGGGTTTCAAATGCGTGTTCCTCACAAAGAGAGGGAATGGACATTTGCTAAGCACAAAAGCATACCATTGTCAGATGGTGTTTCTTTAAAATCCCACCAACAGTCCTATGAAAGAGATCTGTTTAACTGACACCATGGTTATTTTATGGCAGATACTGTTCTAACTAGAACGTTAATATAAGCTACATCATGACCCAGTTATAATTTGTACCAGGCACTTACATGTAGACACATACACCTCAATCCCCTTAGCAAGCATGTGTGGTAGCAACTGTCATCACTCCTGTTCTACAGATAAGGAAACTGAGACATGAAGAGGTTAAGTAAGTTGCCTGAGGTTATACACTGGCAAGTGGTGGGGTTATGATTCGAGTCTAAGTATCTGGCTCCTGAGCCCCCACAATGTCCCCAGATTTAACCACTCTACTATCTACCTCTGGCTTTAGCTTGGATTTACCAAAGACAAGCAAGAAAAGGTGGAGGGACAGGACTTGAATCCAGGCCTGGCTGAGACTCTGATGCCCCCCTCAGTCTGCACTTTGACTTCTCTCATCCTGCCACATCACGTGCATGGTCCTTACTGCTGTTCGCTCACCCAAGCACAGACATCCTCAGCCCTTATGTTCCAGTCTTGCAGATGCTTTCTTATCTCAGGGGGCCCTTGTTCTCTGCTTCACCCTGTCTATATCTGATGGGACCAATCAGTCACCAGTTGATGCAGGATGCTCCCTCCAGGCAGTACCCTCATTCCGGGCCAGCTCACAGCTCTGACAGGGCTATGGTGGCTGCCTAGATTCTCATAAGCCAAGACCAGGGCAATGGTCACGTGGCACTGAGGTGGGCAACCTGTGGTGGGTATGGCAGGTGCTCTGGAACTTCCAGGGAGGGGGTCGTGTAACTGTGGATCCCAAGCTTAGCCAGTCTAGGAGAAAGTAAAAGTTGGGCGGGGGCTCAGAAGAGCGGCTAGCTGGCAGCCTGAGTCACAGTCCAGTGGGATAACAGCATTGAACAAGAGGGAGAGAAGAACTGTCTGCATCTTGAACTCGGGATCCCAGGTCTGCCACTTTCCAGCTGTGTGGCTTTGGGCAAGTTACTTAACCGTTCTGTGTCAGTTTCCTTATCTGTAAAGTGTTGATAACAGTAGCTTGTACCTGTTTTGGAGGAATGATTCTGGAGAGTTTATGTGTTAGTCCATATAAAGCACTTCGAACAGCCAGGCAAGCAATAAATGTTAACTATAATAATTATTATTACATATAATTTTACATAAATTTATTATGATAATCATTATTATTAACATATATTGTACATGTACTAAGAAATAATTGTATACATCCATCAATGTCTTTTTTGCTTGGTCAAGTCTATCCTCAGCTTTGTTTGTCCATCCACTGTCCTGCCAGGCTGGACACAACAGGCTGAGTGGTGGGTGGCCATCTGTCTGCCCCTAGGGACACTGGGCCTGTCTTCTCTGGCTGCCCCTCCTAGAGCAGTCCCTTCTGAGGTGAAAGCATTTGGCCACCTGCCTGATGGCTGGCAGTGGCCCTCACTGGGGTACTTTCTCTTTCCGGGAACAAATATTCCTCTGGTGACACCCCAGTAGCCCACAAACCTCTTCAGTCCCTCTCCCCAGGCCAAACTCACTTTCTTTCTCTACTTCCTGCATACTAGTCTCTTTCCAGATTTGTCCACTAGCATGGGATGTTAGCAGACAGAGCATTCACATCTATTGTGGATGTGTGCTGTGCTGGAGTTGCTAGTGTTTTGTTTAATCCTCCCAACACCACTGCAAAATGTCCTCGTTCTCTTGATTACACAGAAGCGGAAACAGACACTGAAACGTCCAATCACATGCCTCAGGTCACACCGCTAGGAAAGGGTGGCCTAGGACAGAAGCCCAGCACAGAAGCCCAGGACTGTTTCCATTATGGATTTCACTGTGAATTTCTCCCCTGACAGGCCCTAATCATGGCTGTAGCCAGAACAAGGACTGCACGTGGGTTCTACCCTCTTGCTGGACACACAGGTCCCCTGTCAATTCTAGCTGGTGGATTGGGATATCCACCGGACACGTATTCTTAAATGAATGTGAAGGGATAGGGAAGAAGGCCTCATCTATACTTCTGGAAGCCTTTGGACATTGGCAAATATGCCCTGAAGGAGTCCTGTTAACTCATATAGAATGTTCCTCTCAAGGTCGAGGACATTGAGCAGAGAGGCAAGGTTTGTTTGCCTCCTGGGCTCCGCATGTTTAGGTCTTGGGAAACACAAAGAACCAGCTAACATTAGGAGAATGTGGTCAGAGAAGGAGAACTGGCCCAACTCCAGCAGCAAGAGGGGATCAGAAGCATGCCTTCCTCAATGGTCAGGAAGGTAGGGCCACAAATAAGTGACAGGGGTCACAAACTCACGCACTTCCAGAAGCATGGCAGGTGGACTGAGATCAAGCCAGAGGGGACATCATATAGGCCTACTGGGAGTGAGCTGAGGGGGGACACCTGGTTTACAGGTGCCAGATGGTCAGTGTTAGGTGGCAAATCTAGGCCCAGATGCCACCTTCTCTGATTTTTTTTCAAGAGAAGCTGTAAATTCAGATGTATATGGAAAAATCTTCTAATGTTTAAGGTACAATTTTGTTATAAAACATTGTACTGATTAAAGACAACATGTCTGTAGGCTGGATGTGTCCCAAAGAACACCAGTGACTGCTTCTGAGACACAGTATTTCATTCAGTCCTGGAGACCTTGGGCCTGGGCTCTCTGGAGAGAAGACAGCCAGTGTCCTCTCCCTTGGGCTCATCAGGCAGCACCTGTCATCAGTGACTACAGGATGGAGTGAGTGGGAGCGCTTTAGTCCCCGTCCCCCTTACCTCTGTCAGCCCTGAAATACTGCAATAAGCATGAAACTCAGTTTGCAAACAGGCCCCTCAAGCCCTTCCTTCCAGGCTATGGCTCCTAAGCCGGCCCTATCACCTTTACAGTGGGGCTGGAGTAGCCTGGGGTCCCGAGGAGCTGCCCTCACCTGAAGCCTCAGGTGGGATGCAGACCTAGCTGTTTGTAAACAAGCCCTAACACACACTGGTATAAGCATAATGGTCTCTCCACTCACATAATAGTTGAATGTAGACAGTCCTGGCTGGTAAGACTCTGACCCACAGGCTGTCCAGGGCCCCAGCTCCTCCTGTTTCATTGCTCTGTTATCCCCAGAAGTTCCCTTTGACAATGTGGTTCATGATGGCGCACGCCCCTGTCTATATTCCTGCCAGAGGGGAAAGGGGGCCAGGGAGGCCTGCCCCTTCCCTTTAAGGACACATCCAGGCCGTTATATACAGCCCTTCTGCTCATATTCTGTTGGTCATCAGTTAGTCTCCTGGCTACATTCAGCTATGAGGGAGGCTGGGAAATGTTTTTATTTGGGTGACCATGTACCCAAGTAAAGTGCTATGGAAAATTTCTATGGATGAAGGGGAGAACATATATTGGGGAGTGGAGGTCAGGTCTCAGCCACACTTTCCATTAGAACTTAATTCCTGATAGTGTCCCCTCGGGAGGAGGCCCTATTGAGTTACTAGGCCTCAGTATGAAGTCTGCAGGGATCGGTTATCTGATTATGGAGAAGTCCAGGATAGTGAACATCAGCCAGACCAGGAAATTGGAGGCTGGGATGAGAAAGAGGCCTCAGGAAGTGTCCAGGGGTCAGATCACCAGTGGTTGCTTTTCTGGTTTGCAGAACAGATGTGGGGAGACCCTTTTCCTTGTACACAAGCCAAGGGAAGGCAGAAGTCCCTTGGAATGTTCCTATGGAAATATTAGTTACACCCACTACAGATTTCCATTTCCTGTGCTGACTCTGATGGATTGGAGCTGGGGTAGGGTGCGGTATGATAGGGGAAAAAGCAAAGCCAGGAATCATTGTGATAGACAGAAAAAAAAAAAAAAGAAAGAAAAAAGAAAAAGAAAAAAAGGCTTTGTAATATCCAAAAATCCCTCTAGGGGGCAGTACTATCCCCTTTGAGAACCACTGGCTGGACTCACCAGGGGCAGAACCCACACCCGGGAGCCATGTGCAGTGTCCACTATACCAACGCCAGGCCAGTCCTGTACCACACGCTGGGAATACCTGGGTCACTAAGGCAGCCTTGGTCTCTCCCTCGTCTCTCCCCTCCAGAGTCTAGCTAGACACGAAACGGGTAATTACACTAATAGTTATTCCTGACCATTGTGATGTGTGCTAAGAAGGAAAAGCACTGCTGTGCAGTCATTTGCCAGAGGGACCCATCTAGACCCTGGGATATCATGACTGCTTTCCTGGAGAGGTGATCTTTAAGCTGAGGCCTGAAGTATGAATAGGTGGTTCTGCAAAGAAAGAGAAGAAGGCAGCTGGAGGCAGAGAGGACAGCCGACCTCAGAGCTGAGAGGGAGCCTGGCATATTCTAGAAACTGACAAGGCACTGGAGCTAGAGCTCGGAGGGCGAGAGGTAGAATGGCCTTGCCCTTTGGCCCAAGGAAATGAATCTAGGTTTCATCCCAAGAGCACAGGAGGGCTTTGGATAAACCTCCCAAGAGGCTTTTAGCAGGAGAGTGACCTAATCATATTTGTTTTAAGATCACCTGGCTGCAGTGTGGATAATGGGCCAGACATAGCCAGAGTGATGATGCCTCCAGCTAGGAGGCACCTGTGGTGGCCCCGGCAGGAGAGGGTGGTGGCAAGATTTGGAGGAGTCACTTGGATGCTGTGGGCACATAGATGGTACCAAAGTCACAGGTGTCAGTAAGGATGAAGATGATTTAGGCTGCAAGCAACTGACATCTTGGCTCAGATAGACTTAAATGAGCAGAGAGGCAAGGTTTGTTTGCCTCCTGGACACCCCATGTTTAAGCCTTGGGAAAATCAATTTATTAAATGATAAATAGTCTTAAGGGGATCAGCTCACTAACTGGTGTCCAGAGACCCAGTGAGCTCTGGGCACATAGATTATACAGCTCTGTCACAGGATCCTTAGGGTGTTGCTTTTTCCAGCTGGAAACCTTTGTACTGGTGGCACCTTTGCCTGAGTTTTGCTTGGGCCCACTGGGCTCGTTCCACCCACTCAGCCTGGCAGGCTATGCTCAGCTCACAGTACCAGCCCTAATCCCACACCTGCCAAGGGTGAGCCAGGCACCGAGCAGCAAGGGGTGTGTGAGCAAGTGCAGGGTCCGGTCACTGCGCACAGCCAGGCATGCCAGCTGTGGTGGGGCAGGCAGCTCCAGGTGCTGGTACAGGTGCTGGCTCTGTGCGAGGCTGCAGCTGGACCAGGCATAATGCAAGCGGCTTCCACTGTGACTACCGGGGAATGCGGTGGTGCCCAGAACTTGGAGGCACCAGGAACTGCAGAGCCCCAAAGAGGGTGTTATAGCCGTGTGACCCCTAGGTCTGGGCTCCCCGAAGGGCTGAAGCTTTTATCTCCTTCTCATCACCTGCAACATGGCGAGGAGGGTTGGGGGACAGGTTGTTTCAGCCCTGTTTGTGTTACAGCTATTTCATTCCTGCTATTCACCAGGTCCTGAGTTCTTTTCCTGTGTCCAGGAAGAATGAGGTACACAGACAACTGGAGGGTGAGAAAGGTGGAGAGAGCTTCATTGAGTGACAGAACAGCTCTCAGGAGACCCAAAGTGGGGTAGTTCCTTTCTGCAAGTAGGTTCTTCTGATGAGTGTCCAGCTCTCAGCACACAGGAGACCTGCAGAGGGTAGCTCCTCACTGCAGGCAGGTCTTCCTGACGAGTGGAGGAGACCTGACCCAGAGTGGGTAGCTCCTTCCTGCACCTAGTAGTCCCAACATCTGTCTGAGTCTAGCTGAGTCCTGGGATTTTATGGGCTCAGAAGGTAGGAAGTGTGTGCTGATTGGTCCATGGGTGGCCAGGAGCGGGCCAGGGGAAAAAGTACCATAAGTTCTCACTCTGGGCTGAGGACTCCACCTGGAACTGGCAGCCCAGGCCCCAGGCTTCAGGCCATCCCTGGCTTGTAGGTGGGGTTTCACCCACCCCTTTCTGCCCAGGAGACTGTCTGCCTCCTACTGCCATCAACATGCCTAGGGCACCAAGGCTGTTCGTGCAGAGGGGTGCTTGCAGGTCTGGACAGAGCCGCCCCTCAACTTCCCTCCTGAGCTTGTCAGTGCTCAAAGTCTGGGGGGCATTGAGGCAGCAGGGGGCTGGCATGTCAGTGCACACACCTGGCTGGGTTGCAACAGCACCTGAGCTTGGACACAACTTTGCTCCACCCTGGAGTGGGTGACTGGAGTGGGGCAAGGCCAGAGAGGGGGAGAAGGCACTTCTGAACCTGCAAGCTTCCTGGCCCCGGAGAGTGCAGGGATGCCTGGGTCTGGGGCCACAGCCAAGCAGCTGCAGCTGTGCCTGGGAGCTCTGGGCTCCCACCCCACCAACTCGGTAGGGGGTGGGGCTCCCACCTGTTCCCAGCCCCCACCAGCTCTGCAGAGTGCACAACACTGGCCAGCCTCTCTACTGCAGTCTGCGTCTTGGCAGTGGCCATTCCAGATGGGCCGCCGCTGTCAGCAACTCCATAGTATCATCCTGCACCCAGGCAGGCTCCATTTTTCTCTCTGGTCTGCTGTCCATTGTGTCTGCTATGTCCTTAACTGGTCAGCAATTGGATCTATAAGCTTCCTTATGCACACAAAGCAGGAGAGGGAGTTGGGCTTCTGTATTCATGGCATATAAATCTGTCTCTCCAGGGGAACGACTTAGGACACAGGTCTCTTGCTAGACCGATAGCCATTGCTGAGAAATGTGCTCAGATAGAGTGGGATCCATCCTGGAGCTGGGGCTACGTAACTGAGCAGTCAGGTTCTGCTAGGAGGGAAGGGGGTCTGGATGAATGTTGAGGGAATCAAATGTCCACCTCATCTTGAGGGGAGATGAGAAGGGTACAGTTGGGAGGAAGGGGAGAGGGTCCAAGCAGCTAGAGAAGGTGCTGTGATGAGAACGGGCTCAGACTCTCCTCTCTTTCCTTTTCCCCACCCCCATGCTCATCCCAGCTCTGTCCTTTACCAGCCTTCCACTTCTTGGGAGCACTTCCCACAGTGCCTATAGATGTGGTTGCCACCCTCTGTGGTTTCTACCCCCAACTAGAAGCTCCCTGAAGGCAGGGATGTGACTTATTTTCAGCAAGTCAGAAGTGATGGATGAATGTTTATTCTTTCAGTCCATCATTTAGAAAGAATTTATGGAGACCATGCTTTGCACCAGGTGCTGTTTCAGGCACTGAGGAAACAGCAGTGGACAAAACAGACCAAAACCTTTGCATCCTTGGAGCAGACATTCTGATGGGGAAGACAGAAAACCAGTAAGACACATATGCTACACAGTGATTGGTGCTAGAGAAGAAGCCTGAAAGGGAGATGAAAGAGGGAAAGTTGTGGTTTTCAATTGTGTGGCCTGGTTGGTCTCATTGGAGTGAATAGCTGAAGGAAAGGAAGACATGCCAGCCAGAGGGAACAGCTGGCAGAGACCCTGGGGAGGCGCTGGTCTGGCCTGTCTGGGGAACAGCTGGAAGGCTAGTACGCTTGAAGGAGCATGGGTCCTGGGGAGGTCAGCCAGGGCTTTTAAGGCTACGTAAGGCCTTTGAGTTTTGTGCTGAGTGAGATGGGAGCAAAATTGGAAGACTTTGAGTAAAACCAGGTCATGAGAATTGGATTGAGGATAGACCGTGGGGGCAAGGGCAGAGCAGGAGACACATAGGGAGTCTATGGGGTTGATTAAATGACTCAGGCAAGGGATGACAGGCTTCCACTGGGGGCGGTTACAATGGAGATGGTGAGAAATGGTGGGATTTTGGGCATATTTTGAAGGAGAGTGGGAGGGGGATTTGCAGTTTTGGTGACCTGGTGGGGTTGAAGGTGTCACTGGGTGGGTTCAAGACAGAATGGAGGAGGGAGATTGGAGACAGAAAGTATGGAGAGCTCCTTCCAAGGGCATTGTTGTAAAAAGAGAGAAATGACCAGTAGCTGCAGGGGATGTGGGGTCAAGGGTATGCTTTCTTGAGAGCAATAGCATCATACTTATGTGCTCATGGGATGATCTGGTAAACAGGGGAACTTGGTAAGGCAAGAGAGCAAGAGAATCACTGCAGACTCACCACTGAATGGGAGAGAGGGGATGGGGTCTATGTCCATGTGCCCAGTTGTTCTCAGTGGGGAGTACGGGTGATTCATTCGTAAGAACAGGAGAGAACTCACAGGATTTGGGCACAGATGCCGAGGGCATTAGAAGGAGCCTGGGGGCCTAAGGAAGTTCTCTGCTCCGTAAAGAGGAAGCAAACTGAGAGTGGGGTTGGGCGATGGGGTATTCTAGGGGCATCTGGGAGAGAGGGAGGCAAGATGTATAGTATGATTGCCCCCAGCAGTGAGGGCTCGCTTGAGTTAGGGGTCATGACTACAAAAGGCACCCCTGAGGCCGGCTGTGTTACTCTCCAACACATCAATGGTTGGGGGCAGGCTGAGTTGGATTCGCCAGGGTTATGGCTTAGCCCTGTGAGAATGATGTATCCCTCAAAATAAGAGAGGGGAAAGGGAGTTGAGATTTTGCGCAGCAGTGCATTTAGGTTGAGTGAGCAGGTTGGTTAGCGAGGACTTGGGAGGTGGGAAGATGGACAGTGCCCTGACCGGGGCTAGGTGCTGGAGTGCTGGGGGATAGAAGCGCAAAGCCAGGGCCCCTGTGTTAAGAAGTTCATAGGCTGGAAAGGAACCAGGCATAATAAGTGAAGCGACTATCACCGTTCAAGGCTTACACCTTGAGCAGCTTTCCCACTGTGGAGACTAGGGAGTGTAGAGATTGTTGAGGATGGGGGACTTGCAGGGGACAGAATGGGCCGCAGCTGGACCCTGGTTCTCCAGGGAACTCAGTATGATTTGAATACAGATCTCTGCCTCCAGAGATGAGTGACTCGACACAGCCGAGGAGAAGGCTCCGAGGCGGGTTGGCGGGGACTCGAACCTCCGAGTCTCTCCCGTCCCGGGGGTCCCAGTAAACCCAAACGGCCGCCCCGGCAGCCTGCAGAGGGGAGAGGACGGGCTCCTGGGCGCAGATCATGGGGCGGGTGGAGAGAGGCGAGAGGCAGGGAGGCCGGGGGCTCGAGGTGCACGGCACGCTCCGCACACTCCCCCTTCAGCGCGCCCTCGGACTTGGTTTCCCCGAAGACACACTCTCGTCCCCGCCTCTGATTGCCCGCTCCTTCCGCCTGCACTCCTGCCTCCTTTTCACCCCTTCGCCGAGCGCACAGGGCGGGGGCCAAGTCGGCACCAGTGCGCACCCGGCCCGGGCGCCCTGGCTGGTGTGGAGCCTTGGTCACCGGAGGCTCCCGCGGAGCAGGCCCCACGGCGCCTTGTGCGCTCTCGGAGGCCGAGCTGCGCGCCCGCGTCAGCTGCGCCTGGTTCCTGGCCGGGAGCTGGGACCCGCGGAGCTAGGGACCAGCGCCCCCACAGGCTCCCGTCTGACCCCTGTCCCTCCCCGCCCGCCGCGGACAGGGCGGATCTGGGTAGGGGCCGGAGGGGAGGGTCCGCCCAGTGGGTGTCCGGTGTCCTCCCTGCAGCCTCTCCCAGGCATTGGCCACTTCTCCGCGGAGGAGCAGCGAAGGCTACAGCTCTCTTGGCGCGGCTGCCTGGGAGCCCGGCGCTTGCTGGGTGGGTGTTCGGGCCCGGTGCTCCCGCTCCCGCCCCGACTGCGCGCCTTTGCGCCGCCGGGGCTGCCCAGCCATGCTGTGCTGCCTGCTGGTGAGGGCCAGCAACCTCCCCAGTGCGAAGAAGGACCGGCGCAGCGACCCTGTCGCAAGCCTGACTTTCCGAGGTGAGAGCCCCGTGGCCGCCGCGCCCACGCTCGGGTGCTACCCGACTCTCGGCGCTCACTGGCGGGTCTGCAGCCCCTGCTCGGGAGCTAACCCTAGTCCAGGCCACAGTTTCTCCCTTTGTCGGCAGGGACAGAAATCCCAGTCCCAACTTCTGCAGGGGGGTGATGAGGAGAAATGAGCAGAGCACAATAAATGCCACAGGGCTTTGAAAAATTGGAAAAGCGAAAGTGCCGTAGGTCAGCGGTTATCACTTTTCTGAGACTGATACCCAGAGGAAATAAAGTCCGAGCTTTTACTGGGTAGTGGGGATAAGGGTAAGTTGGAAGATGGGTTCAGAAGGTAGAGAGGAATCAGGGCCACTGAAAAACGGGGCGTGTAGATGATGTGCTTTGAAAGTTGTCTTTTTTCATTCATTCATTCATTCATTCATTCACCCATCTTTATCCAACATTGGCTATATTGAATCTGCCCCATCTTAATCAGTAGGAAAAGGAACAGAATAGTATGGAAATGGCCTTGATACAAGGAATTTTGAGGAATGTCAAGGATATTTTCTCTAAATTCAAGAAGCTAAGCCCCTACGTGTAGTGCTTAGAGTAGATACGGGAATCTCTGTGTGGGGCAGCGGAGAAATCACACACACACTCCGCTCCTCACCAGGCGCCCTGAACCCCTCCCCCAGCCCCTCCAAGACAGATTCCCACGGGAGCGGGTGCAGCAGAGAAATCACACACACACACTCCGCTCCTCACCAGGCGCCCTGAACCCCTCCCCCAGCCCCTCCAAGACAGATTCCCGCGGGAGCGGGTGTCTCAGGAGGGGAAAGGGAAGAGGAAGGATCTGTCAAAATTAAGAGATGGAACAATAGCTGTGAGTCAGGACCCCAGTTCTGCAGAGAAAGATAAATAAGGAGAGGAGAGAGGATTTCCACTCAGCCGGGAGCCATACCCTGTAGCTTTGTGGAATCAATAATAAAAATAAGAATAATAAAAATCCATGTATCAGAAAAGATGGTCAAATGAAGAGGGAAGAGTGGCTGGTGTTCTCATAAGCCTCCTTCAGTGGAGGCACCAAGGGAGCTCTTTTAAGTCTGACCCGTGATCTGAATCATATCTCCAAGCACCCCCAAAATAATGATAGCTGAAAGACACGATTTGGCAAAGGGAGATCTATATGTAGCTTTTATTCTTTGCTGTGGGACAAGTTATATGTATTCCTCTTTTGAAAAGTGTGATTTGAAATGTTGAAGAAAATTTCACTATTTTCATTGATCGGTGACATGCCTGGGAGTTCACTATGCAAGAGCAACTTCAAGACAAAGTCCTTCATTCTCCGCTGTCCATCAGATGCTGCCTAAGGCTTTGCTGTGCAGAAATTGCGGGGTCACGATTGGCTGGAAAATAAATTCCCTAAGGACACTGAGCAGGGCACATATTGGTATATGGCTCTGGATGCTCTAACACTCTTTGGGTCTGCTCACAGCTCTTTCCCTTGTCTTGTAACAGTCCTGTGGTGGCTACCGATGTCTCCATTCTGCAAATAAGGAAATTGAAACCCAGGGAAGTTAAATGTGTTCAGGTCAGTGGTCACGGCAGGGAGCTACCAGCGCTTGGAGTGGGCACTGTCCTTGAGTCGGGAAGATGACCAAATCCCTTGAAGCCCCTCTTTACTATTGCCCTGGCCCAAGTACCTCGAGCACGTGCAGCTGCTATCTCGCCCAGATCACTGTATTCCTTCTTTGTAATGCCTTACTATTTATTTGCACTGATGATCTCGGAAAACAGAAATACCATATAATAGAATGTAACATCTCCAGCTGTTTCAAGTCTATTTGTGTTTCAAAGCCCAGGGCAATGCCATCTTCTCCAGGAGGACACCCAGGATTCCCCTGGCTGTCATGAGTCTCTCCTCTCTAGATGACAAGCAGCAGCACCTTGCTAGGGATGCTCGCCCCCTCGCCCCCACTGGCCTGTGCTCAGCTCCATGCTTAGGGCATCAGGGTGCCTTGAGAGCAGTGACCTGTCCTATTTGTTCATTGGTTTGTCCCAGTGCTGAGCACAAGTAGGTGCTGTCCGGTGTTTGTGCCCTTTCTAGCCCAGCCTCTAGCCATCCTCCAGGTGTGCCTGGGAGCTTCACTCAGTCTGGGACATGGTCCACTCACTTGACTGTTCTTGAGGATCACTTGTAGAATGTGTTTGAGAAACAGATTCCAGAGTCCCCAGCTGAAGACGTTCTGATGCAACAGGTCTGGAAGGTGACCTAAGAATCAGCATATAACAAATACCCAATGCAGGTTATTTTGGAACCGCATCTTGGGAAAAATGGGTCTGAGATGTGGTGGCAGGTGAAATTACTGTGCTCCCCCTGGTGGGAGCATTCACGATGGAGTTTGGGGCTGAGTTGATGCCTAAGGAGGGAAACCATTAGCGGTAGATATTTTTGACTGATTGTGTGAATGAACTTACAAAGCATTGTAGGCTGGGGGGACTCAACTCTGGCTGCACATCAACATTGTGTGTGGGAGCTTTACCAAAGACCACCGCCAACCTCCCTGCCTGCCTTTTCTGAAGCCAAATCCCTTGCGGTGGGGCCCCAGGCATAGGTGTTGTCTCTGACAAATTTTCAGGTGTTTTGGATGTGCATCAGGGTTGAGAAGCACTGAGCCCAACCTTCTCATGGCACAGATGGGACAGTGGCCCGCTTGCAGAGAAGCCAGCCTGCACTGTGTGTTTGGCTCCTACAGGCGGCCTGAAATGTATGGGGCTGGGCTGGCCGCACTTTCCTTGCAGTTGTTCCCTGTCTCGGATGTAATTTCAGGACCTGCCTCCCAAAATAGACTATGAGCTCTGGGAGGCTGGACTCTGAGGGCAATTTTTTGGCTTCCCCATCTAAGGACCTCTATTAATAGTAGAGGCTACTAATGAATACTGCTCATTCTTTTGTTTTTATATTAATTAATTCATTAACTAAAAATACCATGAGTAACTTGGCCGTGGTAGATATTTTTGACTGATTGTGTGAACGAGCAGCTTAATTTCCTATAGTATTTAATCGTCTGTACTTCTTTTCTGCCCTGCCCATTTTCCATTCCGTAATGTGATTATTTATATCCCTCTATTCATGCATTCAGTTCATTGAACAAACATTTACTGAGTACCTACTATGTGCCTGGTGCTGTTGTTCTAGGTGCTTGGATGCATGCAAGAACAAAACCAGATCCCTGCTGCTTTAAAGCTGAAACATCTTATTTCCTTGAAGGCTGGATCTGCTGTGTCCCCACTTGGTGAATTTCTGCCCTGTGTCATCAGCCCGGAACCCAGAAGTCATTACTGACGCTTCCCTCTCCCTCATCCTGTCAGTCCTGTCAGGGCGTCTCCTCCTCCAGCCTCCCCCTCCCACCTCCTCTTCTCTATCTCCTGGGGGTCTCTAGATTTTGGGCAGGAGTCGGGAGATCTTATAGAACTAGTTGGAGGTGGATTCCTATCCTCAGGGAACACTCTTCACTCACCTGTGTAGGGAAAGTGGGCTGAAGGCCCCGGACTCTCTGAACCTAGCTGTTTACACATCACAAATGACTTAAAATATTGAAAACAGCGGCCGGGTGCGGTGGCTCACGCCTATAATCCCAGTACTTTGGGAGGCTGAGGTGGCCGGATCACGAGATGAGGAGATCAAGATCATCCTGGCTAAAACGGTGAAACTCCATCTCTACTAAAAATACAAAAAAATTAGCTGGGCGTAGTGGCAGGTGCCTGTAGTCCCAGCTGCTCAGGAGGCTGAGGCAGGAGAATGGCGTGAATTCGGGAGATGGAGGTTGCAGTGAGCCAAGATTGCGCCACTGCACTCCAGCCTGGGCAACAGAGCAAGACCCCATCTCAAAAAAAAAAAAAAAAAAAAAAGAAGAAAAGAGCTTTATGTCCTTTTTTCCTTCCATCTCCCTACCTCCCTCCCTTCCTCCCTCCCTCTCTTCCTTCCTTCTTTCCCTCTTTCTTTTCTTTCTTTCTTCTTCTTTTTTTTTTTTGAAAATTGAATTTTGCTCTTATTACCCAGGTTGGAGTGCAATGGCGCGATCTCGGCTCACTGCAACCTCCGCCTCCCGGGCTCAAGTGATTCTCCTGCCTCAGCCTCCCAGGTAGCTGGGATTACAGGCACCTGCAACCATGCCTGGCCAATTTTTTTTTTTTTTTGTAGTAGAGATGGGGTTTCACCATGTTGCCCAGGCTGGTCTTGAACTCCTGACATCAGGCAATCCACCCGCCTTGGCCTTCCAGGGTGCTTGTATTACAGGCGTGAGCCACCGCGCCTGGCCTATTTTCTTTTTAGAAACATAATATGTACTTGCTGTTAAAAATGACAAACTACAGAAAGGCATGAGGCAAAAGTAAAAAATAGCCCCAAATCATGCCACGCCGAATTAACTCGTTAACAATTTGACACGTTTCCTCCAACATTTTTTTCCCTTTTAAAAAAATTTTAATTATGAAATTTAACATACAAGCATAGTACAGAAGATATAAATATATGATTTAATACAGTAGTTCTCAACTGGGGGCAGTTTTTTCCTCAGAGGACATTTGCCAATGTCTGGAGACATTTTGGGCTGTTGCCACAGGGGTCGGCGGCACAGGGTGTGTATTTACAGGGTAGAGGCCGGGGATACTGCTAGACATTCCACAGTGCAAGGGGAGGTCCCCCACACCAACCACAGTTATTCAGCCCAAATAGTAATAATGCCATGGTGGAGAATAAATATGTGTGTGAAGAGAATACCTGTGTGATATCACCCAGGTCAAACAGGTCAAGAAATAGCACCTGGTCAGTCCCATTTCTCCACCAGAAGTCTCCAGACTCTTTCTTTCAGCAATGTTTGCACATTTGCTGAAAAATAAACCAGGGGGCCGGGTGTGGTGGCTCACGCCTATAATCCCAGCACTTTGGGAGGCTGAGGTGGGCAGATTGCTTGAGGCCAGGAGTTTGAGACCAGCCTCAACAGAGTGAAACCCCGTCTCTACTAAAAAATACAAAAATTAGATAGGCATGGTGGTGCGTGCCTGTAATCCCAGCTACTTGGAGGGGCAGAGGCACAAGAACCGCTTGAACCCAGGAGGCGGAGGCTGCAGTGAGCCGAGATCTCACCACTGCTCTCCAGCCTGGATGACAGAATGACACTCTGCCTCAAAAAAATTAATTAATTAATTTTAAAAAGGGGCATTTTTTATGTCAGTAAGTATTCTTCTGTAAAACCTTTTAAAATGTCTGCATAATATTTTATTATATGAATGTACCATCATTAATTTACTCAACCTCCTATTGATGAATATTTAGGTTATATAAATGTTTATATTTATATCCAGTGCTTAAATTATACAGTCACTGTGAGGCACATTCTGGTGACTAAATCTTTGGCCACATATTTAATTATTTCCTTTGGGTAAATATCAGAAGATAAATTGCTATGTCACAGGTTATAGACAGATTTAATGCATTGCTGCATTTCCCAAATTGTTCTTAAAGTCTAAATTGAATAAAGATACAGACTTTGAATAAAGTCTGTATCAACTTTATTCTCCTGTCAGCCAAGTATGAGGGCTTATTTTTCTAATAATCCTGCTAACACAAAGCACTGTCCTATAAATCTTTGACACGTTCTTAAGGTACAAATACTATTTGTGATACTTCATTGTTATCACCTATTCGTATTTATTCTTACTGAATTACTTTTTCATTTGCCCATGGTGGGGCATGTTTGTCTTTTTCTTCATTAGTTGCAAGTGCTCTTTATATATTGAGAATGTTACCATTTTTGTCATAGATGTTTCTAACATCTTCCCCAGTTCTGTTTTTTTTTTTTTAATTGGCAAGTAAAAATTATATGTAAATATCTTCCCCATTTCTAATTGGCCTTCTGAGTTTTAAGACTACTTCTCTTGAAGTGCATTTCACCATGGCTCCTTCCCTTTTCGGCCACTTCTGTGGTTCCAGCTAGGATTTAGAAAGGTGGGGTGGAGGGTGGTTGAGGGGGAGAGGAGCAGTGCTCTGAGGGTGATAGGGGAGAAGCTGCCCAGATCCTGGGGTGTCTAGGCCTGAGTAAACCATGGCAGCACAGGCATCAGAATGACCATCTACCTGTGCTTTTTGTTTGGGGGTGTCTGTACCAAGAGGTAATACAGGCCCTTCCTTCAGCCCAGGCTAGGGCCATCTTTCCTTCTTTCACTTGCTGCTGCCTTGGGGGTTTCTGCTGATTCTTTGAATTTCTGTCACTTTCTTGGTCTTATGAGAATTCTAATGGGGCCGTCAAGAAATGCCCTGCACAAAGTAAGCCCTCAATAAATATTTGGGGGAAAAGCAAGAGTCTGCATCCAGGCTACTGTAGGATCCAAAGCCCCCTGCAGCTTCTGAGAGTAACTCCTGTTGCCTGACTCATGGGCAGATGCAGCTGTCTCTCTGTCTCTCTCACTGGGAGTCTGAGACACCGCAACTCCTCTCCTTCTCTCTGTCCCCTCTCTAGGAGGGGACCTCTTCTAGCATGGGAGACCTCTTCTGCTCCTCCTCCTTCCCATTCCCCAAGCTGATACTGGCTGGTAGACCTCAGGCCCACCATCTATGTCCACACCCTTTCTCACCTGGACTTAAAAAAAACATGGTGGTAAAATGCACATAACATGAAATGCATCATCTTAGCCATTTTTAAGTATACAGTTCTGTGGCATTAATCTTTGTGCAGTTATCACCATCTCCAGAACTTGTCATCCTCCCCAACCGAAACTCTGTATCCATGGAATACTAACTCCCTATTCCCCTCCCCCACTGTCCCTGGTAATCACAGTTCTACTTTCTCTATGATTTATTTTTTATTTTTTGAGACAGAGCTTTGCTCTTGTTGCCCAGGCTGGGGTGCAATGGTGTGATCTCGGCTCACCACAACCTCTGCCTTCCAGATTTGAGCGATTCTCCTCCCTCAGCCTCCCCAGTAGCTAGGATTACAGGCATGCGCCACCATGCCCAGCTAATTTTGTATTTTTAGTAGAGACAGGGTTTCTCCACGTTGGTCAGGCTGGTCTCGAACTCCTGACCTCAGGTGATCCGCCCGCATCCGCCTCCCAAAGTGCTGGGATTAGAAGCGTGAGCCACCGTGCCCGACCGATTTTGACTACTCTAGGTACTTCATATAAATGGAATCATACACTATTTGTCTTTTTGTAATTGGCTGAGTCACTCAGTCTAGCACCTCGGGGTTTCATAATGATTCTTACACCTGCTGCTGGTCCCCAGTTCCTCAGAGCAGTTTGGGAAGAGGGCAGGGCCCCCTTTCCTCACCCCGCATAAGCTGTGAGATTTCCTGTATCTTAAACTTCTGCTAAATTACATGCATAAAGCCACATCTCTCAAGGCCAAAATTAGTGATCGGGAACAGGGCGGGTCGAAATCCATGATGAGGAACTATTTTCTTAACTGTTTCCTAATTATCAATGTGCCTTCCCTTTTCTTGGTGTCTGTAAATCACGTGATTGTGCTGAGTGAATGTTTCATTTGTTTCTGCTCCTCTTTGGGGCTGCAGCACCCATGAGTGACCCCTTCCTTCATGTTACCCAAGAGGGTCCCAGAGTTGGCCCTTCTAACCAGGACTTAGTGAAATCTCATTGAGGGCTTTTATTCTCCTCATCTTCAGGGAAGGTAGGAAGTGGAAAATGATTAAAAGATATTTAGCACAGGGCTTGGCACACAGATATCGCTCACTTAAGGAAGCCTGGAGCACCAGGAAATGAGTTTCCAAGTGTGCAGCTCAGGAGAGGCTGCAGATGGAATTTTCCATGTTACTCCTGTAGGTCACAGGAAGCTGATCTGTGATAGGGGAGGGGAAGTGGACACGTAGCTTGCATCTCAGGCCTCCTCAGAACCCTGTGCAGCAAACACTTTTGTTATGATCCATTGATTGCTGAGGAGCAAGGCCTGGAGGTTATGAGTCCTTCCTAAGGTCTTCCCTAAGGTGGCTGTTAGTCGAGTGACTCCAAAGCGGTGTGTCTGACTCCTGCTGGAGCCACACCAACATGGGCCACAGAGAATTTGAAGTGGCTCAGCCAGGACCCTTCCCCTACATGACGCCTCCTTTCATCCTCCCTCTGCTGACAAACAGCCACACCATGAATGAAGTCTTGGGGCGTTCCCTGGAAACAGCGCTTCTATCCTCTCGTGAGGAAGTAAACTTGCAGTCAACATGGAAAGAAAAGGACCCATTCGCTCAGCACCCGATTACTGGCCACCTCGCTATAGACTAGGGTTACTGTTAGTAACATGCGTAAGGCATGGTGTTTGCCGCCAGAAACTCCCAGCCCAGTTGAGGGTTCAGAGCTAGACAAACACTGCTATGCTGCTGTGCTGCACATGTGGTCACAGCTTGGTTAGGGAGCACCAAAGAGAGACCAGCTGCCTCTTTTGGGAGAGTCAGGGGAGTCTTACCAGAGGAAAGACAACCGTGCTGGGTGATGAAGAGTCAGTAGGAGTTCACTAGATCCATCAGAGTGGGCACAGAGGGAAGGGCAGGAGAAAGAAACTCACATGTAATCAGCATGCTATGTGCCAGGCACCTCAACATTCTATCTTGGTAATTTTCACAACAACCTCTTGTAAAGTAGGTATTATTATGATGAAATTGAGGCAGAAATGTTAAATGAATTTCCTAAGAGATTATTTTATTTTTTAGAGACAGGGTCTTGCTCTGTTGGCCAGGCTGGAGTGCAGTGTTATGACCACAGCTCACTGTAGCCTCAAACTCCTGGGCTCAAGCAAACTTCCCACCTCAGCATCTTGAGTAGCTGGGACCACAGGCACCACATGCACCACTACATCTGGCTAATTTTTAAAAGTTTTTGTAGAGATGGGGCCCCACTATATTGCTGAGGTTAGTCTTGAACTCCTGGCCTCAGGCGATCCTCCCGCCTCAGCCTCCCAAACTGCGGGGATTACAAGTGTGAGGACCTTGCCCGTCCCTAAGAAGTTCTTAAAGTGTACATGGAAACTGGGGGGAATCCTCAAGATTCTTTCAACAGGTCAGAAGGTCAAAACTCCTTCACAACAACTGCCTTTTTCACTGTTTGGACATTTGTACTGATGGTACAACAAAAATGGCAGCTAATGCTACTGGGACCTTAACACTAATCAAGGCCTTGGCAGGCTGGGCGTGGTGGCTCACACCTGTAATCCCAGCACTTTGGGAGGCTGAGGTGGGCAGACCACCCGAGCTGAGGAATTTGAGTGCAGCCTGGCCGACATGGTGAAACCCCGTCTCTACTAAAAATACAAAAATTAGCCAAGCTAGGTGGTGGGCACTTCTAGTCACAGCTACTCGGGAGGCTGAGGCAGGAGAATCGCTTGAACCTGGGAGGCGGGGGTTGCAGTGAGCCGAGATCACACCACTGCACTCCAGACTGGGTGACTGGAGCGAGACTCCATCTCAAGGAAAAAAAAAAAAGGCCTTGGCACTAAATTGTGCTTCTTGTGTTTTTTAGATTGCATGCACTCACAATTAAAAATAAAAAGGCAGCTTCGTTTAAGAGTGTCCTTGGGGCTCCCTGATATTGATGATTTGGCTGATGGCAACACCTTATAGCCATGAAACTGAGCAGAAAAGACTGGGACTTCTTGCTGGATTTGCTTTCCTTACAGGAGTTGGCCTGGGCCCTGCCCTGGAATTTTGTATTGCTGTCAACCCCAGCATCCTTCCCACCATTTTCATGGGCACAGCAATGATCTTCATCTGCTTCACCCTCAGTGAACTCTATGCCAGGTGCCGTAGCTACCTCTTTCTGGGAGGTATCTTGATGTCAGCCCTGAGCCTGTTGCTTTTGTCTTCCGTGGGGAATGTTTTCTTTGGATCCATTTGGCTTTTCCAGGCAAACCTGTATGTGGGACTGGTGGTCATGTGTGGCTTTGTCCTTTTTGATACTCAACTCATTATTGAAAAGGCCGAAAATGGAGATCAAGATTATATCTGGCACTGCATTGATCTCTTCTTAGATTTTGTTACTCTCTTCAGAAAACTCATGATGATCCTGGCCATGAATGAAAAGGATAAGAAGAAAGAGAAGAAATGAAGTGACCATCCAGCCTTTCCCAATTTGACTTCCTCTCCTTCCACCCCTCATTTCCTTTTTGCACACATTACAGGTGGTGTTTTCTGTGATAATGAAAAGCATCAGAAAAAAAAAAAAAAAAAGAGTGTCCTTGATGAAGCAGTAACAGGATCAGTTTGAATCCTCCTGTACAGGTGTTGAGAATGTTCTGTGTGATGGAATGGGAAGTATGTATAGAGCACCTCTGCTGCCCGTCACAGAGTGATGACTGTCTCCAGGAAAAGCACTGGACTCACTGCTTGAGTGACAAACCAACTAGCTGCTTTTTTTTTTTTTTTTCATGGAATACTGTTTTTACTTTAAAGAATGACTGACAAACTATAGTTATGTGATCTGGACATTGGGCAGATATTTTCTTAAAAATGAAAGAGTAAGCCTGCCATTTCAAGGAAAATGGCTTGAAATACCACTTGCTGCCAATCAAAAAAATTTGAGCTTTCAAGCAGAAATTGGAGTTTAGAAAACTTTGAGAAGTAACTTCCAGCTTCCCAGTACTGAAAGTGTTACTTCCCCCAAACTGGGATTTGTTCACATGGGGAGTAACAAACGACTCTGCATGAGAATGCAGGTTTTGATCAATAGGAGTTTTATTACTTGTCACAAGCCAGAGCACCGGGACAAAGCAGTGTCTCCCTGAGGGAAAGTGACAGGAGGGTTTTATGGGGCAACGGAGAGGGGGCAGGGTGCATAATGGCATGTAGAGGAGGGTTCCCAGTGGCACAGATGCAGTGAGTCAGGTGCCAGCACATAGGTCGCATATTATGGTAATGAAGCTACAGGTCTCCTGGGGTGCAGGCTTTAGCGTGGTCATGGGGAAAGTTCACTGGGGTTCATCTATAAGTTCCTGGGGCCTGTCAGGAACTGGTTTTAGCCCACTAGGTGACCGCCTGCTACACAGAGCTTGAAAAAAACAGGCTGTAAGACAGAAAGCTGTAAAGCAGGCAGCTTGCTCAATCACCCTACCTCCTTATGAAGGCTGATGGTGACATTATGAATGAGTGTAATTTTTTGTTAGGGCATTATGAAATGTGTCAACATCTGGAAGATCTACATAACTGATTGAACACAAATTTTCCAAATGACCAGTGCAGCCGTTACAGAATCATACGTGGGTGAAAGATACATTCAAAGTGCAAGATAGAACAATGAATTTTAACGTAGCAGAGTACAAACTGTTCATTGTCTGGTTTCAGATTTCACATTGCAACTCACTGTTAAGAAGTTAAGAACTAATACTTGTTGAGTTTTGATGTAGTATCAGAGAAGGATATTCACAATTATCTCAAAGTTTATTATAATAGGCCTCCCTTTCCAACTACATATCTGGCTGGATTTTCTTCATAGACATCAACCAAAATGAGGAGTCTTAGCAGTTTGAATGCTGAGGTATTAATAGTTACGAGAATCAAGCCAGGCATTAAAGAGATTTGCAAAAATCTAAAAGTGTCACTTTTCCTTTTTTGGGAAGTTACAGTTTTTTGTTATTGTTGTTATAGATGTGTCACTTATGTTAATATTTATTGGGCTTATTATTGTGATTTTAAAATTAACTACTAAATAATTATTTTTAAATGCTTCAGTTATAATTTCTAATGTAAAAATTCATGGATACAGGCCACCTAAGTAGAAGCTCTTTGGCATCCTCAATAATTTTTAACAGCGACATCCTGTGACCAAAAAGTCTGAACTGCTGCCTCAAAGAATCACAGGAAATAAGTGTATTATAGTGGTCTGTGACTTCAAATTTCGTGATTTTTTCCATGATCAGTGATTCGCAGCGGGAGAGGGAGTTTGGGAGCTCACCCTCTCCCTGCCGGAGGTTTGTTGGAATCTCTGCAGGACTCACTACAGCGAGCAAATATTTACAAGATAACTCCCTTAGAATCTCCCTGAGCTCCTCTCTGCCTCCCTCTCTCAGATGGTCTTTTGCTTCTTCTCACGTGTGCGCTCTCTCTCTCTCTTTCTATTTCTCTCTCCTCTTCTTCAAATCCTCCCTCACCCCTTGCCTGCCTCCTCGATCCCTCTCTGCTTCCGTTCTCCTCTTCTTCAGGCTCTGAACCTGGCAGGTGGGGCCGACCCCACAGGAGGCTGCACCTCTCCAGGCTGAATGGGCACTGATGTGCTTGACTCCAAAGCTTACTGGGGCTCCTGGGAGATGTTGCCAGAGGCTCAAGGGGCTTTCGTGGTCCAGGCAGGACTCTCTGAATGCTGAGCCATCCAGGTGGAGACCAAAGGCTTTCCACTGAGTCTTGCACAGGTCGGGTGGAATGAGGTGATCTTTAAGAGCCGACCCAAATAAAAGTTCGGTGTCAGTCTGAACCCCTTGAATTGTCTGTTGAACGCCCCATCATTTCTGTTCCTGATGCTTACTGGAAAAGTCAGACATGGGTAGCCCTTCCTGTGCTCCCCAGAGCACTGCAGAACAAAGCTTCATTAAATGCTTTCTCTTCTTCTCTGGGTCTTTCCACACTCTTTCTGTGGGTCAGTGTCTTCATGGAAGATATGTCTGCAGACCTACTGGGCTTAGTAGGGGAACCCCTCGCTCTGACCTGTCAGTCCACACGGTGGGCCCTCAAGCGGAGAGGGCCGAAGCTCTGTCCAAACTCCTTGTTTTGTGGATCATTCAGAGAGAAATGCACTTGCCAGCCCAGTAAAGGACCAGTGGCTGCGGCAGCTGCCTGTTTCTCCCAGCCTACGGCTCTTCTATGGAAATGACCTCCCTGCTCACAGCTGTAGAACCTGCCCTAGGAGGGGGGTCTCCTTGTGCATCTCCCTCGCCACTTTTCTTTCAAGCCTCACCTGTCCCACCTCACTGGGGACAGGCACTCGCCCCTTCATGCCCACCGCTCCAGAGGAAGGGCTTCTGCCGTGCATCGTTTGGGGCACTGTGGGTGAGCTCTCAGCTATCAAAGTGTTAGATCTTCTTGTCCACCTCAAAGCCATTCTGCATGCCCTCAGCCGGCCCTCCCAGCCACACAGAGCTTCCTTGGGACAGCTTGCCTCAGACAGACCTCTTCAAGGCCTTGGAGGGTGAAGTGGATTTTGTTTTAATGGAAGTAAAATTAACATATCATAAAATTCACCATTTTAACCATTTCAAAGTATATAATTGATGTGGTTTTAGGTTGCAATGTTGTACCATCAACATCATGATCTAATTCCAGAACATTTTTGTCACCTCAAGAAGAAGCCCCATACAGTTTAATCAATCACGCCCCATTTCCATCTTCCCTTTCCCTTTTCTTAGCCCCTGGAAACAACTAATCTGCTTTCTGTCTCTATGAATTTGCTTATTCTGGACATTTCTTATAGATGGAATCCTATAATTTCTGGAGGTAGATATAGTTCAAAAGAGAAATGAAATACTTTCTAGGAAGATGGTTCATTTCTAAAATTAGAAGGCTGGATGTGGTGGCTCACACTTGTAATCCCAGCACTTTGGGAGGCCAAGGTGGGAGGATCCCTTGAGGCCAGGAGTTCGAGACCTGCCTGGGCAATATAGTGAGGCCCCCATCTACACACACACACACACACACACACACACACACACACACACACACACACACCAGCTGGATCTAGTGGTGTGTGCCTGTGGTCCCAGCTACTCAAGAGGCTGAGGTAAGAGGATAGCTTGATCCCAGGAGTTTGAGGCTGCAGTGAGCTATGATCTCACCATCGCACTCCAGCCTGGGTAACAGAGAGACATGCTGTCTCTAAAAAAAAAAAAAAGCTAGAATCAGAAAATTTATAATTAAAAAATTTAGGCTGGGCGTGGTGGTTCACCCCTGCAATCCCTTTGGGAGGCCAAGGTGGGTGGATCATGAGGTCAGGAGATTGAGACCATCCTGGCTAACACAGTGAAACCCCGTCTCTACTAAAAATACAAAAAATTAGCCGGGCGTGGTGGCGGGCGCCTGTAGTCCCAGCTACTCGGGAGGCTGAGGCAGGAGAATGGCATGGACCCAGGAGGCGGAGATTGCAGTGAGCCCAGATCGCGCCACTGCACTCCAGCCTGGGCAACAGTGCCAGACTCCGTCTCAAAAAAAAAAAAATTATTTAAAAAGTCAGAAATAACAATAACAAACTCAATAAGGAGAGTCGACCTGGGTACTTTCTTTTGAAAACATGTTTCTGAGGTCCCAGAGCTGACAGGGGGAAGTTGTGTGACTGGCACTGGGGATTCATTGCAGACTGGTGGGTTCGCGGGGAATCTGTTGGTTTTGTAAGATTTCCCTTGGCGACCGAGCTGAAGCACAGGTCTCAGAAGCTGAGTCTAACTCAGTGGAAGGTGCAGGGCGGGATGTGTCTCCCCACTCTTCCTTTTGTGTCTTATAGGGGTGAAGAAGAGAACCAAAGTCATCAAGAACAGTGTGAACCCTGTATGGAATGAGGTATGTGAGTTTTTCTCCTTCCTTTTCTCTCTCTCTGCTGTAGTTGTGTCTGCAGGGACAAGTTAGGGGGCTTGTGGAGGAAGTGCCTTCTCAGCAGCGTCCTTGAGGTGGGGAGGGGCTGGTGGTCCAGCCTGCCAGCGAAATCCTTCTGGCTCTAGGAACCTGGGAGGAGGGTTGGTGGCCTGGCCTACTAGGTAAATGGAGAGGAGCTAGACATTTTTTGTTTCTGTTTTCCCCCAGCTCTGGCCAGCCAAGTAAAGGGTGCTCAGGGACTCTCTTGCCTGCCTGTTTCTCTCACACAGGCTGTTCGTTTTCCTTGCTCAAAGCTCACCTTTTCCCTACAGCCCTCCCTGATGAGGCAGGTCCTCCTCTGGCTCCTGCTGGCCCCTGTCTCCTCAACCAGCTCCCTGCATACATGGCTCCCGGGTGGTCCTTTGGAAGCCCTGCTGCCTTGCATGGATGGGGTCAGATGCACAGGGGAGCCTTTGCTCTGAGGAGAGTCATGGGGGCCTAGCCAATATGGCACTAACTCGTGCTGCCCACCAGGGCCTGGCTTCTGGACAAGCCCAATAATCTTGGTCCTTGAGGATGCCTCAGGGTCACCTGGCTTTTTCCCAGCCACACTCCTGGTTTGGCTTCCTGGGGATGGGTTGAAACTGAGTTGGGAGAGGGGCCTGTGAGAGCCCTCTCTCCTTCTCTCTTCTGCTGTCTTCAGCTCTTACTGTTACCTCTGAAGTTCTGGAGCTGTGGTCTCCATCTGTCCATCCATCCATCCATTCATCCATCCATCCATCCAGCCAGCCAGCCATCCATCCATCGGTCCATCTGCCTATCCACTAAAATCATTCATGAATGCCTACTCAGTGCCCTGGGGGCATGAAGGTGAAGCAGACACAGTCTCTTCTCCTGGAAGCCCATAGGTTAAGACACCTTTTCTCTTTTTCTTCCAGGGCTTTGAATGGGACCTCAAGGGCATCCCCTTGGACCAGGGCTCTGAGCTTCATGTGGTGGTCAAAGACCATGAGACGATGGGGAGGAACAGGTAAGGTGGCCAGAGTGGGGTGCTCCATGGCTTGAAGGTGCAGGTAGGATTGTGGAGGATGCAGACTGCAGAATCCAGACCCCAGGGAGCTGGGGTTTCAATTCACATTTGCCAAGCACCTCCTCCCGTGGGACTGGCCCAGTGATAGATGCTGGGAGAATCTGGCTGTGGCTTCAGGAACTCAGCCATGGGTACGGCTGAGTTGCCAGGCTACAGGGGAGGGAAGATGGGCTGGAATCAGGTGTCCACGCATTTGCACAGACAGTGTGTGCCCTAGGGAGCAGGAAGACTCGCTGCCTGCTACTCCAGCCCAGAGAATCCCTGAGGTGGGTGGGCTCTCTCTCCTGGCCCAGCCCAGGACAGTGAGGGCAGAGGCCCCCTCCAGGAGGCAGGCAGGCAGGCAAAGTGAAGCTGCAGCCAGCAGGGAGCTTTCCAGGAAGGCTTCATGGAAGGGGCAGGACTAGAGGTAAGATTCGTGGTTTAGAAATCAGAACAGTAATAATGGGTAGCCCGGCCTGGGCGCCTCCCTGTGTCAGGGTTTCTGCTGAGTTTTTCATGTACCTAGTGGGTGGGTTTCCTGGTGGGGGGAATAGCAGGAGCAAACTTGTGGTGGCAAAAGCCGGCTCCCCCTAGGCAGGCGATGAATCCCTTCTCTTGCCATTGAGCTCCTGGGCCTTGTAAACGGAGGCAGTGGGGTGGACAGGTTCAACCCAACCTGCAGATGGGTGGGCCTTGGACTAGGGCTGTGGGTGGACTGGGAGACACAGCACATGAAATTGCACGTGATGAGCCTCGAGCCTCAGGGTGTGAGTCCAGTTGTCCCTGCTGGGCATGAGAGGAGGCATCTGCATTAGATGCCAGCAGGAGTGGGTTCATGCTTCAAGTGTCATTTACAGAGCTCTAGGCCCGAGCGTCAGGGATGGGCTTGCTGTTTTGTGACCTGCTCACAGGGCAGCCTTTGTTTGGGAACTAGGTCAGCGGCATCTGAGGCCTGGAAGCCTGGCTGTGTTGCCCCGGGGTGGGGCAGGAGGGGTTGGGGAGGCGGAGAATTCAGGAACCTAGGGAAGGGCAATCAGGGTCTCCAGCTGCAAAACACCTGGAAAATTTGAAATGTTAAAAACTCGGAAAAAAACCCCAATTGCCACCTTCTCTCTGTGGCTGCTGGCCATGGGTGCACAGTGTGGGGAGGGTGGGGCGCTTTCACTGGGCCCCCAAAAGTGCGGCTGCAAGGTATGGGGCCCAGGCCTGTGGGCCAGGGCATCTTGAGCCCATCTCTTCCAGCTGTTGACCTCAGCCATCTCCACCTGCATGGGGGACAGGGATTGGAATCAGTTCGGCTACCGTCCCAACACAGACACTTGTGGAAGGCAAGGCAGCCGCTAACAGGCATGAATGGTGGACCCGCAGACCAGGGAGGGAGTAGCCCTGGACAGTGGGCAGTCCTCGAAGGCTTCCTGGAGAAGGGTCACTCAGACTGACTTGAAGGCAGGGGTAGGCTTTGAAAAGGCAAGAAAGGGAGGGTATTCCAGTGTGTGGATGTGGCGGGCAGCCAGGCTCAGGCCTTACAGGTGCAGCCCTGTGAGAAGTGGGCGGTGGGGAAGAATTGAGACGGGGGTCTCCAATGCCAGGCTGAGGAGAATAGCAGCAAAGTCACACAGCTGCCACACAGCTGAGTGTCTGGCCTCGTGCTGTCTTATATACAAGACCTTTACCCATCAGTTAGATACGACTATTGTAACTGTCACCTTTATGGATGGGGAAACTGAGCCTCTGAGAGATTGGGCAACTTCCTTGAAGGCTAGTGATGGCAGAGCTGTGATTGGAGGGCAGGTTTTTGGGACATGCTCATAATCACTGAGCCCCATGTGCCTCTCAGAGGCTCCTGGAAGCCCCAGGGTGGTGTTGGTCCCTTCGGGAGAGTTCAGTTCCCCTGACAATGCTGGCGTTGACAGAGTTTAGAGGGGCAAAGGCAGGACAGTCTGGTTACTGCAGGCCATGTAGTGGAAGCACATGTTTCATTTTCACGATCTTATCCAGCATTTTTAGTCTCTGTGGGGAGATTCCCCCCCTCTTTTTTTTTTTTGAGACAGAGTCTTGCTCTGTCGCCTAGGCTGGAGTGCAGTGGCACAATCTCTGCTCATTGCAACCTCCGCCTCCCAGGTTCAAGTGATTCTCCTGCCTCAGCCTCCCTGTAGCTGGGATTACAGGTGCCCACCACCACACCTGGCCAATTTTTGTGTTTTTAGTAGAGACAGGGTTCCACCATGTTGGTCAGGGTAGTCTTGAACTCCTGACCTCAGGTGATCCACCTGCCTCAACCTCTCAAAGTGCTGAGATTACAGGTGTGAGCCACCGTGCCCGGCTAGAGATTTCCTTTAAAAAATTTTTTTTAAATTATTATGGGTAGATAATAGTTGTATGTATCTATGGGGTACACGTGGTGTTTTGACACAGGCATAATGTATAACGATCAAGTCTGAGTAATTGGAGTATCCATCACCACAAACATTTATCATTTCTCGTGTTGGCAACATTCCAGTTCTACTCTTTTAGTTGTTTAAAAATATACAATAGATTATTGTTGACTGTAGTCACCCTATTGTGCTAGGGAAATACTAGATCTCATTCATTCTATCTAACTGTGTTTTTGTATCCGTTAACCACCTTGCTTCACCCCCCTCTCCCTGCTACCCTTCCCAGCCTCTAGATTCTACTCTATCTCTGGAAGTTCAATTTTTAAAAAATCAGCTGTCTGTAGGGAGATTTCTAAGACCACAAAGGCAACATGAGAGCTGTGAACATATTTTTGATCAATTCAAGGACCAGTATAGCCCTCAGAGTGACAGTAGGTGAGGGTCACACGCAGGCTGTTCTGGCTCTGTGGAGCAGAGGTCACATGGGGAACGGGAAGCTTTGAACCTTGGGGTCCTCCCACTGGCCCCTGTGGGTGCCCTCTAGTTCCTGGGGGCAGCTAGCTCCCTAAAAAGAAGTGCCCCACATGAGCAGTTCACTGCAGGGCCGTGTGCCAGAAATCAGGTCCTCAAAGATCAGTTTGCAGGGCAGCCAATTCACCAGCATCACCAATTTACCAGAAACACCTTTCTTACAGCATTTAAGTATAATTTTTGATTTTTCCAAACATTTATCTCAGTTTCAGATTTCTAGCAATTAAAACTGCCTTAAACTAGATTGAAATGTGCACATACCTTCATAAATACTTGAGGACTCTCAGAATATGCCCAAGCAACACTGTCATGGGAGGAAATGATAGAATTTTGACTTCATGGCTAGACACGGTGGCTCACACCTGTAATCCCAGCACTTTGGGAGGCCAAAGGCGGCAGATTACATGAGGTCAGGAGTTCGAGACCAGCCTGGCCAACATGGTGAAACCCTATCACTACTCAAAATACAAAAATTAACCGGGCATGGTGATGGGCACCTGTAATCCCAGCTACTCGGGAGGCTGAGACAGGAGAATCGCTTGAACCGGGGAAGCAGAGGTTGTAGTGAGCTGAGCTCACTGGCTTTGTGCCAAGAAAACATGGGATGTGTGGCCTCCTCAGCTGTTTGCAGGCAGGGGCAGTGCCTCAGGGGAGGCAGCAAAGGTACCTGCAAGGTAATTCTGTCACCCCCACCCCATGACCAGACAGCGAAGTACTTCCACCCTGCACATGGATGTGAGGAAACAACCAAAGACAAGCGGCAATACAAATTCTAAAAGTGTAAAAGGAAAACCATACCAGGGAGTGACAAGACAGTTTAAATTTTGAAAGAAAAGGAAAAACCTTCAGGGAACCCAGTTCTATGAGCATTTTATTTATTTATTTATTTATTTATTTATTTATTTTTGAGATGAAGTCTTGCTCTGTCACCCAGGCTGGAGTGCAGTGGTGTGATCTTGGCTCACTGCAACCTCCGCCTCCTGGGTTCAAGTGATTCTCCCATCTCAGCCTCCCAGAGTGCTGGGATGACAGGTGTGAGCCACTGCTCCCAGCCCTTTAATGAGCATTTTAGATTGAAGATCTCCTCACTGCCCTCCAGTCCTGCCCATTGGGTCAGGAAGCAAAGAGGGACTCAAGGGTTAGGCAGCTGTGCCTTGCAACTGTCCTCGGGCCTCTCCAGTTGGTGGGTTCCAGTGAGGGTCCCCGGAGTCATCATGCAGCCACCCCTTTTGTTTGTGGGAGTCTTGGGCGTGTCTTCTGTGAGCTCATCTGCTGTCCTCCCTCGACCTCTTCCAACTGAGGGGATCACAGCCCTCTGCGTCCATTAACCCTCTCAGTCCCCCTCCACCTTGCCTCCCCTCCCTGTTCCCCACCTCCACCCTCTGGCTCTCTCTGTTTCTAGATTTCCCCTCAAGCCTCCCTCATTCTTTACAGCCTCTCACTTGCACCTCTGTCTCTGCGTCTCCTGCTCTGCTTCTTTTCCTTCCTGTACCCCTCCTTTTATTCTTTCTCTCCTCCTTCTCTTGCCCTTCCTCGATCCTCACCATCCTCACTGCCACTGTCCTCTCTTTCCTATGGCTTCTGGGGCGTTTGGCATTTCTGGGTTTTTCCTGATGATCACTGGCAGTTTAGGGGTGACCTCGTTAAACCAGACTGGTCTGCTGGCCCAGAGTGGGATCTGGGGAATCCTTTCGTGCCTCGGGAAGGAAATCTCCATCTGGGAACTGTCTCTGGGCTGCTCAGCATCCCACTAACCCATGAGAGGGGCAGCCCTAAGCCCGAGGACCCCCGAGCCAACTTCAGGGATGGATCTTTATCTGGCTAAAATCAGGTTTCCAATGCATATAAAAGGAAGCTCCACTCCTTAGGATGGAAGACTCTCTCGGGCAAACCTAGCGGGCGGGTCCTGTTCCAGGCTGCACTGGACAAGTTCCTGTTTACTCGGGGCTTCTCAGAGAGAAGCTGAAGGGGAGATGATCCAGGTCCCTGACCAGGTGTTTTGGTCCCCGGGATGTTCAGCCCAGAGGTTCCCAATTCAGGCCACACAATAGAATCACCTGGGCAGCTTTTACATACACCCATGCCTGGGCCCAGGCCGAGGTTCTGATTTAATTGGTTTGGGGCAGGGTCTGTGCAGCATCACCCACTCTCCAGGTGCTGGTGTTTTCATTGTGCAGCCTGAGCTGAGAGCCACTGATCTGGACTCTAGACCAGCGCTGCCCACTAGAACTTTCTGAGATGATGGAAATGTCTCTGTGTTGACTAGTGTGACTGAGAAATTAAATCTTAAACTGTATTTAATTTTAATGGCTTAGATTTAATTAACTACATGTGGCTAGTGGCTGCTGTGTTGGACAGAGCAGCTTTAGATTTTTAGAACAGTGTTTCTACCCCGGCTGTATCTAGAAATGACCTGGGAGCTTAAAAAAAAAAAAAGTGTCTGAGCTCTGCACTAAACTGATTAAACAAAAACCTCTGGAGTGGGCTGCAGGAGTCAGCACTTTTGGAAACCACCGGGGATGGCAGAGGGGGCAGTGTGCACACAGGGTAGAAAACTCATTGTGTTAGAGAGATGCTGGCATTTTTTGGTTGTTGTTGATTAGACAGAGTCTTGCTCTGTTGCCCAGGATGGAATGCAGCGGCATGATTTCAGCTCACTGCAACCTCCGCCTCCCAGGTTCTAGCGATTCTCCTGTCTCAGCCACCCAAGTAGCTGGGATTACAGGTGCCCGCCATCTCGCCTGGGTAATTTTTGTATTTTTAGTGGAGATGGGGTTTCACCATGTTGGTCAGTCTGCTCTTGAACTCCTGACCTCAGGTGATCCACCTGCCTTGGCCTCCCAAACTGCTAGGATTACAGGTGTGAGCCACTGTGCTTGGTCTGATGCTGGCACTTCTGAAAGGAATTGCTCTCGATTTTTCCATGGATTCGCTAAGAAATAGATAGAAATGGTCATTCTTGTAATTGTTTATGTATGTGATTATTGGCAAAATAATCACCATCAAGTAATAATGGCTGAAACTGCATATGGTAAAATTGTTAAAGAACTGAAAAACAGGCGGAAGAATCCTGTTGGTAACTGCAAACACTGACCTGGGAAATTGGACTTAGTAGACATAATTCCACAAAAGAAAACTCAAAATGGCAGGGAGCAATATTTGATAAAACTTGATGTCAACCAAAAAATAATTAAAAAATCTGTGAGCCAAATCTCTGTTGGGAAATTTAAACAGGGATTAATTGTCCTCAATGAAAAGAATTTTGGCAAAGTGAAAATAAAGATGGTAAAAGAGAAAAAGAAAGCACTTTAATCACTCTGTATGCAAAATGTGTCAACACATTAAACTGGTTATATTTAATTTGTTCTGGAAAAATGCCTTCTCAGTGAAAATTGATTACTGTAGGTGTTTTTTATATTTAAATGTTTGGTAAATTAAACATGGAAGCAAAAACCTCCATGGGGTCAAAACATCCACCTGGCAAAGCACCAGGGTCAAAATGATGCTCACTTTGCCTGCAGTGGCTCACTAACCCCAGGCCTAACTGGACTCCAAGACAGGGGGCCCAGATGCAACAAGGAAACATACAAAACACCCTGTTAAATGAGGAGGTCTCAAATACCGCAGGTGACACCTTATATTAAGGCATTAATCATCGTTTCTCTGAGATACAGGCTTCAGTGGGCTCCCTGTGCTTTTCCTGGTCACTCTACCCTCCAGCCTGACCATGCCCCCAGCTTCCCTGCTTTAATCAAGAGGTATAGCAGGAGGTCTAGTCAGGAGGCACACGACTGCCTTTAAAGAAGCTCTCTTTTAGGTGTTCACAGTGGCATCTTCTTTGGAATAGTGTGATCTACTCTGTACCTTTTAGGGACCGGGTGACTCTGTAAAGTGGGCACTGTGGGGCCTCTCACCTGCACTCAGATGCCTTCCTGCCTTCACCCTCCCCCATGGTCTGAGCGTCAGTCATGGTGCCTGCAACTGGAGAGGAACCAGGAGACAACCTGAGAACTTTCCTGAGCTCCAATGCTCCTTCTCCTCCTTCCTCCTTCAGCTGCTCCTCCTCCCATCCCCACATTGAGCTGGATGATCTGGTCCAGCGGAATAAGCGTGGACTTTGAGAAGAGCCAGGGTCTAGTTGCAACACTCTGTGGCCTTGGGCAGGTCACTACATGCCCTGAGCCTTGCTTTCTTCCGTTCTTAGGGAGTATCAAATCAAGGGACCTGCCACCATGGGGGGCTCCCTAAATGTTAGTTCTGCATTGCTGCCTTGCCCTTGTCCCCCTGTGCTTCCTTCTGCTGCCCCCAATGCTCCAAGTCCCACTGACTCAGCCCTTTCCCACCAAAGGCTGCTCTCAGCCAGCTATGGGTTGAAAAAGCACCAAATCATATGAATGCATAGGTGGCAGCCTATGGCTTCGTGTTTCACTCTGTTTCAGGAACTGGGGGATGCTGCTTTATAGCTCAGACTCTGCTTAGAAAGAAGGGAAGTGTTCATGGTTGGTGTCCAGCCACTGCAACAGATTATGAGAAGATATTTTAGGAAGGGTGTGTCTTCCTGACCTAGGGCGAACTCTGAGCCTGGCCTTGGTGCCATCGGGCCAGAGGTGAGGGCAGTCTGATGCCTCCTATGACAATGAGCTTCATTTGTTGAGGGAATGTGGAGGTTTCCAGGAAGGGGCTGAACATGCTTTTAGTTCTTTAGGGTAGCCATGCGTGGGAGATGACAGAGGCACCCAGGGAGGGGGCCTGGCCAGTCGGGGCCTGTCACCCACACCTGGAGTGTGCTGATGGGATTGAGGGACTCTGTACTGGGAGGAGCAGGCATTCTAATTCTCAGGCTGCCCATCGGAGCATGCAGGGCAGGGGTGGTGGAATGAGAATGAGGGTCAGGGGCTTTGCTCAGGGACCCCACTGTCAGCAGAGTCCTATCCTGTCTTTGACCTGGACCTCTCTGAAACTGTTTCCTCATTAGGACAATGGCAAAAGCAGTTCCTATGTTGCAAGGTTGCTGTAAAATTTAAATAATATAATGCATGTGTGTCAAATGCCTGCTCAGTTCTTGGAATACGGAAGGTGCAATAGATGGGGGCTGTTGGGAGCAGAATCCATACAGATGCAGGATCCATACATAAACGCCACAAACATGTGAACACTATGTGCGTGGCCCGTTTGGACACCCGGCAGTACCTGAGTGTGCACTAACATTGCATAATATGTGCACGTGCATTTTTTTTTAAATTTAAAACAGCCAAAAAATTCCACAAAAATATTTTAAAAATCTAAGTAATTTTTATAAGTATAAAAGTGCGTTTCATTCTTAAAAAGTTCTAAAAGAAAAAGTACAAGTTCTCCCACCTTCTACCCATGCATTTCTTCTCTTTTCTCCAGAGATACCCATGGTTAACGATTTGGTGCATATCTTTCTTTCTTTTTTTGAGAGAGTTTTGCTCTCGTTGCCCAGGTTGGAGTGCAATGGCATGATTTCAGCTCACTGCAACCTCCGCCTCCCGGGTTCCAGTGATTCTCCTGCCTCAGCTTCCAGAGTAGCTGGGATTACAGGTGCCCACCACCATGCCCAGCTGATTTTTGTATTTGTAGTAGAGACAGGGTTTCACCATGTTGGCCAGGCTGGTCTTGAACTCCTGACCTCCGGTGATCCGCCTGCCTCGGCCTCCCAAAGTGTTGGGATTACAGGCGTGACCCACCACACCCAGCCTGGTGCATATCTTTCTGGACTTTTCCTAAGTGATCTACAGACATCTGTTTATATACATGCATGCTTGTTTACTTATACAAAAATGGAATTATGCTATATGTATTGGTCTGCACTTTGCTTTTTATTACTTCATCATTGATTCTTTCCCAGGTCAGTCCGTCACATTTTTAAATGGTTGTGTGGTATTCTGTGGTATGTGTGCACCGTAATTTACCCCACTGTACTCTCATTGACTGATATTTAGTTTCTTTCCAATGTCTTGCTCTCGAATGCTTATCCAGTGAACATCTTTATCCAAATATTTTTATGTTCTTATGCTATTTTTTTCTTTAGGATAGGTCGTTGGAAGTGGAATTTCTAGATCAAAGGGTATGAGCAAATAACATTTTTGTAGATTCTGCCAAATTGCTTTTCAAAAATGTTGTCTCAATTAATGTTCAGCAACAATGCAATAAAGTGCCTGCCAATTTATGTTTGCTAGTATGAGGGACCAAAAAAAGTATCTGTAATTTGTGTTTCCTTGGCCATTTGTAAAGCTGAGCATCTTTTCTGTGCTGATTGCCCCTTTCTATTTCTTATTTTGTGATTGCCAATCATTGTATTTTGGGTTGCTTGTCTTTTTCTTTTTAATTCATAACAATTACATATATTTGTAGTATTATTAGGAATACTAACCCTCACTCGGTTCTATCTGTATAAAACTTTTTTCTCTCTGCTTGTCACCTGTCAGTTGCACATTCACATGGCAATAGGCATTTACCCGGAGGTGCATGTGTACACACAGGCCTTTATTTGTTTGTTTTGAATTTTTAAGTTCAGGGTACAGGTGCAGGTTTGTTATATAGGCAAACTTGTGCATGGGAGTTTGTTGTACAGATTATTTTATCACCCAGGTATTAAGCCCAGTACCCATTAGTTATTTTTCCTGATCTTCTCCCTCCTCCCACCCTCCACCCTCTGAAGGGTCCCAGTGTGTGTCCTCCTCTGTATGCCTACTGTGTTCTCATCATTTAGCTCCCACTTATAAGTGAGAACATTTGGTATTTGGTTTTCTGTTCCTGGGTTAGTTTGCTAAGGATAATGGCCTCTAGCTCTATCCATGTTCCTTCAAAGGACATAATCTCATTCTTTTTTATGACTGCATAGTATTCCAGGGTGTATATGTACCACATTTTCTTTATCCAGTCTATCATCGATGGGCATTTAGGTTGATTCTCTGTTTTTACTATTGTGAGTAGTGCTGCAGTGAATATGCATAGCACATAGACCTTTATAAAGGCAGAGCTTTTTGCTCTGTGTTAGAAGTTGGGAAAAGGCATGGGCTTGGCCTCTGGTTTTAGCAAGCTGGTTTGCCAGCCCCTGGTTCTGGCATGCTTGGGAGGCTGTTTTGGGCAGGAGTATTTGCTCTTCACTGCCCCATTGTTTTCAGCGGGCCTGTAAACATTGACCATATCCTTATTTTCAAGGATTTTTATGACTATATTTTGCCCTGGATTCTATCCAGGACATCCCTGAGTTTCAGAATCATTTTTCTTTTGTCTTTCTCTAGACTGAAGTGGAAAACTATTTAGAGTTACCCTTGGGCAGGCCCTGGGGAATCAAATAATGGCAGGGAGGCTGCCAGAGGCCAGGGGACTCAGGGGCTGTGGAATGTCCTGCTGTCCCTCGTTTCCTGCCCCTCACTGCCCGGCACGCATAGCGGAGAGCTGGAGGGGCTCAGAGGACAGGTGCTTCCTCCGCTGTACGGCGTGTGTCTCCTTCCAGGACAGGGCTCTCTCACTTTCCTGTCACCCGGCTCATTGACGCTAACCAGGGGAAGATGCAGCTGAGTCAGTGATGAGTTAGTTGTAATATTTACATGGTTTTAATTGGCGTGTCCTTTTCTTAGTTTCAAAGAAAGAATGAGAAATGGATACATGGTAACCCTTCTGGAACATTTTTTTTAATTCAAATTTAAAGTTGCAAAAATAGTACAAAGAATATCCATATATTGTTTACTCAGATACACTTATTCACATTTTACTCCATTAGTTTTATTATATATATTTTATTATATTTATTATTATTATTATCTCCCTTCCTCCCTCTCTCTTTCTCTTTTCTCTCTCTCTTCTCTCCCTTCTTGTTTCTCCCTCTTTCTCTTACTCCCATTTGAAGGTAAGTTATATTCATCATGGTCTTTGACTCCTAAATATTTCAGTGTATATTTCTTAAGAATAGGGACATAGTTATCAACATCAGTAAATTTAACATGATGCCATACTTTTTTGTTTGTTTCTTTGTTTTTGAGACAGGGCCTCACTCTGTTGCCCAGGCTGGAGTGCAGTGCCTTGAACAAGGCTCACTGTACCCTTGAATTCCTGGGCTCAATCCATCCTCCTACCTCAGCCTTCCAAATAGCTGGGACCACAGGCACAAGCCACCTCGTCTGGCTAATTTAAATTTTTTTTTTGGTTGAGACAGGGTCTCATTATGTTGTCCAGGCTGGTCTTGAACTCCTAGGATCAAGGAATCCTCCTGCCTCAGCCTCCTAAAGTGGTGGAATTACAGGCATGAGCTACAGCACCTGGCTGATACCATACTTTTATCTAATATATTGCTTATATTCCATTCATGTTAATGGATGAAATAGTGTTTTTCATAGCAATTTCCCTTTCCCCTCCCCCAGTGCGGGATCCAGCCCGTGGTCCATATTGAATTTAGTCATGTTTCCATAGCCTCCTTTAATTTGGAACGTTTGCATAGTCTTTGTCTTTTATGACAATTTACATTTTTGAATAATATAGTATCCCTTTTTTCTAATAGAATGTTCCTCATTTGGGGTGTCAACCTAAATAACAAACGGAGAGAGACTCTCTAAAGAAAAAAGGTATTTATGAGGGAATACAGCCAGCCGTGGGAATATGCATGCTATAGTAAACCATGTGAGTATTTAAGCAGGTAAAGAAACACAAAGGTTTTCAGCTGGGTGCGCTGGCTCACACCTGTAATCCCAGCACTTTGGGAGGCCAAGGTGGGTGGATCATTTGAGGTCAGGAGTTTGAGATCAGCCTGGCCAACATGGTGAAACCCCATCACTACTCCAAATACAAAAATTAGCCGGGCATGGTGGCGTGCGCCTGTAGTCCCAGCTTCCCAGGAGGCTGAGGCAGGAGAATTGCTTGAATCCGGGAGATGGAGGTTGCAGTGAGCTGAGATCACACCACTGCACTCCAGCCTGGGTGATAGAGTGAGACTCCGTCTCAAAAAAAAAAAAAAAAAAAAAAAAAAAAAAGGAGGAAGGAAGGAAGAAAGAAAGAAAGAAACAGGTTTTTAGAGGAAAATAATTAGGATTACATAATTATTTTGAAATATTATCCTTGGCTATAAAAATCAATTACAAGGGTGATTCTGGTCTGAGGTTGGACAGGTAATTAGTGGGCAGATGTTCTTGCAGAAGTGTTTTTTGTGTAAGGCTGTTATGGCCTTTGTGCAAGATTGTGTTTTTGCAGTCTTTTGTGAGGGTTTGTGTTATCAGGCATACAAGCATGAGAACCCTCTCTTCATGGCCTTCCTTAGCTCTTTTTGTCAGGGGTTTCTTAACATTAGCGACTTCATTTTGATTCTGACAACTTTCATGGCAGTTTGTTTAATGTTTTCTCATGCTTAGATTCAAGCTTGGATTAGGTTACTCATCCCTGTCTAAGTGATGCTGTGTCTATCTCCGGATCTGGAGGCATGTGATGTTCCTTACTGGGGATTGTTAATTTCAATCACCTGGTCAAGGTGTTGTCTGATTTTTCCACTGTGTATTAATGTTCTTTTCTCCCCCCTGAAGTTTGTTAAGATATACTTTAAGATGGTGCCAATATTCTGCTTCTCAAGAAAATGTCCCCCTAAATTTAGCATCCGTGGATGGTCCTTGCCTGATCCAATCCTTACCATGATGGGTATGAGCTGATTTTCATCTCCAGTACTCCTTCCACATGTACCAGGCTGGGCTGTGTGAGGCTCTCGTGGTCACAGTGGTGCTGGTGTAACCCCAGGGCCACCACACATTGATCCTTACCTGTGCCTAGCACTGTGCCTTGGTGACTCATGCCTTGAGCCTCACCCCTTGGCTCAGGGCCATTGTCTCAGAGTTGGGAGACCTCTGGGTCATTAGGTTGGGTGTCTCATCTCTTCCATCCTTGATAGACAGTGTTGGAGTGAGGCAGACACCCATTCCAGGGCTGGATTATTCATTAGAAAGTCCTTCCTTCTATTGGCTATAGTTTTTCTCCCTGACATTTTGAGGGTCTTATTTCTCTATCCTCAGGAAAGATCAAAAAGAAATCTAACCCTCCTGCACATGACAGCACTTCTAGTCATGATCTAATGTGGTCCTGACAGTCACTGGGTGGGATGGGAATGTGCAGAGAAGCACAGGAACATGGTGAGTGGGGAGGAGAAGAAGGGAACTGATGCCCACCAAGTCCTATCTATGTTCCAGGCACATGTGGGGGGCGTTAGGTGCATTAACTGAAATTTTACCAGAACCCTCTGAAGAATGCATGATTTCCTCTAAGCTCCAACAGTGCAGTGCGGGTTGTCCATTTTATTCTCATTAGTATCTCCAGTACCTACAACAGTACCTGACCCATGATTGGTGCTCACTATATATTTGTTGAATGAATGAATGACTTTTACAGATGAGGAAACAGTCTCAGGAAGGTTATGTCATGTGTACCCAGCCATGCAGCTGGTCAGATTGCAGGGCTAGATTTCTGGCATGGTAGGATGACTTGAGGGCTCTTACCGTTACTCACTGAATGAGTAATACTTTTGGAAGATAGTTGAGAGAAAGAGTATTTTCAAAGTGTTGCTGTAGATTGAAAGGCACAGTTTGAAAACACTGGGTTGGTGAGTGTGCCATCCTAGGGTCAACCACCGGGGCTGTTCCGTGAATCCAATAGAACAGGAGCTATGTGCCCTGCCAGCCTTTCTGGATCACTTTCCTATGGGGCATTTGGGGGAAGGTAGCTTGTCTCCCGTCCACTTCTTTTTCAGTTTGAGTTGTACCCACTCCTCCCATCTTCCTGCTGCTAACATGGCTCTCAGCACCAGGGCCATGGTCCTCTGGGCTGCCCCAGCCCTGGTTCCTGCACACCCATATTCTTCAGCTTAAACCGCCACTGGCATAGGGAAGTCCCGGAGTCACTGGGGGACTCTGCTATCCTCTGCAGGGGTGGAGGCAGGGCCCTAAAAGAGGGAGGAGAGGTGGAAGAGAAGGGTGTGCTGTGGGTGCGGAGGCATGGAGACCACTTCCATTGGAATGGTGGCTCTCTTCTGGGTCTTCATCGTTCCACCACAGGGCTGCCTCTCTCTGACCCACTTGTTTTCTCCGGGGTCTCTGCCAGCTACCATGATGCAGAGCTGCACCCACAGTGCACCCTTCTCTTCCACCTCTCCTCCCTCTTTTAGGGCCCTGCCGTCAAGGCTACCTCCTGAAAACTCCAAATGCCATCCCTGCATAGTGTAGACCTCCCAACCTCCTCTTCATATGAGACTTTAACCCATCTGAAAAATACAATTAATGAGCTTTTAAAAGCTTTTTAAAATGGCCATTCAAGGCTGGGTATGGTGGCTAATGCCACCATGGTGGGTCCCCAAGGTGGGTGGACCACTTGAGCCCAGGAGTTTGAGACCAGTCTGGGCAGCAGAGTGAAACCCTACTATAAAACACACACATACACACACACACACACACACAGAAAACAATTAGCCAGTTGTGGTGGTGCACACCTGTGGTCCCAGCCACTCAGGAGGTTGGGGCAGGAGGATCTCCTCAGCCTGGAGGTCAAGGCTGCAGTGAGCTGTGATCATGCCATTGCACTCTAGCTTGGGCAACAGAGCCAGACCCTGTTGCAAAAAAAAAAAAAAAAAAAAAAAGAAGTGGCCTTGTTCAAGCCACTGCACTCCAGCCTGGGCAACAGAGTGAAACTGTCTCAAAAAAAAAAATTTTTTTTCATTAATTCCTGACCTCCCCAGCAAAGAACAAGCATGTGTGTGTTTTTAAATATAGGTTTTATTGTTATTCAGGTACAGTGAGGCCAACAGATCAGGAGATGGCTGTCATTGAAAAGATTGTGTGTTACCATTTCCAAGGGGAGGCCACACCGTGCAGGGCCACACAAGGAAGCTCTGGCGTCAGTGCCAGAATCAGTGCAGGGGTCAATCGGGAGGCAGAGGGAGTGAGGGGAACATGGGGACAAGAGCCTTTATTGTGGTTTCCGAGGGAAGGAATGGGCGAGGCAGGGTAAACAGAACTGGGGACTGGCCAGTTTGAATAATTTTCATGGGCTCTGGGCACACTTACACGTAGACATAAAGCTGTCTATGTATAGACATAAACAGTAGGGGCTGTCCTGAGTTGCTGGAACCTAGCTCTAGGATGCTTAGGAGAGGGGAATGTGGTGGGCCCTGAGTGTGACAGGCCATGGAAGAGGTGTGAGGTATGGGCTCAAAGTGACTGGTTTGCATATGAAAGGCCTGCTGGCAAGTGGGGAGTCCTTTATCAGCTCTGGGAATTGTGGGAAGACAGTCCCTCCAAGGTCAACAAGGCTCCAGATGTCAAAGCATCAGAAATACAAAAAATAGCACTTGGCATAAGATTAAAAAAAATATGGGCCAGATCAAATTTATAGACTGGGCTCCCCTTCCCATGGATTAAGCAAACCAACGACCTTTCTGTTTCTTTCATGATGCACTCATGGGCCTCTAAGGTGGCACAGGAGGCTCACTGTAGGGTTCAAAGCAAAGCCTTTGGAGTCAGGCTCTGTCAGCCTTGTTATTTGTGTGAAATCAGGCAAGTCAAACACCTTCCCAAGTCCCAGTTTCCTTGTCTATGAGGTAGACTGAACTAATAACAGTACCTACCCCACAGGACTAGTGTCCGTTTAAAGGAGGTAGTGTATCTAATATGTACCTAGTTAATGTAACCGCCCTACGGATTCATCATACTGGCTGCCAAGATAGAGCTGATTTATCAAGACAGGGGAATTGCAACAGAGAAAGAGTTTAATACCTGCAGAGCTGGCTAAATGGGAGACTGGAGTGTTATTCTTACTCAAATCAGCCTCCTCGAAAATTCAGAGGCTAGAGTTTTAAAAAGATTGTTTGGTGCTGATATCGTTTGGCTGTGTTCCCACCCAAATCTCATCTTGAACTGTAGTTCTCATAATCCCCATGTGTTGTGGGAGGGACCCAGTGGTAGGTAATTGAATCATGAGGACAGTGATCTCCACCCGGTTCTCATGATCTGTGGTTTTATAAAGTGTTTCCCCTACTTCCCTCTGCCCTTCTTGCTGCTGCCATGTAAAGAAGGACATGTTTGCTTCCCCTTCCCCCATGATTGTAAGTTTCCTGAGGCCTCCTCAACCCTGCTGAACTGTGAGTCAATTAAACCTCTTTCCTTTCTAAATTACCCAGTCTCAGGAATATCTTTATTAGCAGTGTGAGAATGGACTAATACTGGTGTGTTCCCAGACCAAACCGAGGGTCTGGCTACTTATTCTCATGGCCCAATAATGAGATACAGATGAACTGGGAAAGAAGAGAGTTTATTTCTGTAACCAGGTACAGGCAGAAGGCCTGGAAAATATCAGCAGGCCAAGTCAAAATTACAAAGCTTTCCAGAGCTTATATACCTTCTAAGCTATATGTCTACGTGTAAGTGTGCATTCATCTAAAGACATAAGCGACTAACTTCTTTGAATCTATAACTAAGGTCTGAGTTTTGAAGACCTTCCTCCAGAGAGTAAATGTACTTAATCAAGATGGGTCCAGGGGCCAGGGGTGATTACCCTTTTCTTGTCTCCTGCTAAACCATGGAGGTTTGAGGAACTCCTTTAGACCCCCCAAAAAACTTGTCAAGACCTGGGGAATTTCTTCAGACCCCCAGTAAAAACTCGTTTAATCCTAAATGGGTCGTGTTAAGAATTCCTTTGTTATCTTGTCATGCATCAAGGTCCCGGAAAGGCCTGGGCAAAACTCTTGGTGGGCTTTTGTTACATTCCAGCCTTCGTATGATGGCAATGGCTCTATCAGCTTTTTATTTTTTTATTATTTTAATTTTTAAATTTTTTTTTTTATTTTTTTTGAGACGGAGTCTTGCTCTGTCTCCCAGGCTGGAGTGCGGTGGTGCGATCTCGGCTCACTGCAAGCTCTGTCTCCCGGGTTCATGCCATTCTCCTGCCTCAGCCTCCCAAGTAGCTGGGACTACAGGTGCCCACCACCACACCCGGCTAATTTTTTGTATTTTTAGTAGAGATGGGGTTTCACCATGTTAGCCAAGATGGTCTCGATCTCCTGACCTCATGGTCCGCCTACCTCGGCCTCCCAAAGTGCTGGGATTACAGGCGTGAGCCACCGCACCCAGCCTCAGCTTTGAATCTTTAACTTCACCATTCAGTCGGTGCTGAAACAGTTGCTGGAACAGTTGTTATGAAGGCCTGCCTGTTCAGCTGTTAGTGAGATCTGGCCTGCCACAGGTGGGCAGGGGGCTAGGGAATGGGAGTGCTGATTTGTTGGGTTGGAGATGGAATCACAGGAAGTTGAGGCTGTCCTCTTGCCATGAGTCAATTCCTGGTTGGGAGCCACATGAGCAGATGAGCCAGTTTACCAGTCTAGGTAGTGCCAGCAGGAATGCAGGGTCTGAAAAATATCTCAAACACCAATCTTAGGTTCTACAATAGTGATGTTACCCATAGGAGCAACTGGCTGCATGACTCCTGAGCCATAATTCCTAAGCTTCTGGCTAATTTGAGTTTTACAAAGGCACTCTGGTCTCCAGGCAAGGACGAGGTTTGTTTCTGGAAAGGACTGTTATCATCTTTGTTTCAAAGTTAAACTATAAACTAAAATTTTCTATGGTTAGCTGGCCTATGCCCAGGAATTAATAGGGCATTTTGGAGATGAAAGGCAAGATGGAGTCAGTTGGGTCAGATCTCTTTCACTGTCATAATTCTCTCATTTTTATAATTTTTGCAAAGCCGGTTTCATTAATAGGAGGGTTGCTATTACTAGAATGCAAGTTCCATGAGGTCAGAGACTGTGTTTTGTTGCACATACTAAATAAGTATTTGTTGAATGAATAAATTCTAAGACTTTTAAGGAGTTTTTATGTTTTGTTTTTAAATTTAATTGTTTACGTTGGTAACAACTTTAAGAAGTTATAAAAACAGAAACTATATTTAAAAATGCAGTGAAAATTCTCCCTGGCCTCTTTGTCCCTGATCTGCCCAGTTGTTCCTATTCCCCAATAAGTAACCCCTCTTCTTAGTTTCTTTTTTTTTTTTTTTTTTTTTTTTGAGATGGAGTCTCGCTCTGTCGCCCAGGCTGGAGTGCAGTGGCCGGATCTCGGCTCACTGCAAGCTCCGCCTCCCGGGTTTACGCCATTCTCCTGCCTCAGCCTCCCGAGTAGCTGGGACTACAGGCGCCCGCCACCTCGCCCGGCTAATTTTTTGTATTTTTTTAGTAGAGACGGGGTTTCACCGTGTTAGCCAGGATGGTCTCGATCTCCTGACCTCGTGATCCACCCGTCTCAGCCTCCCAAAGTGCTGGGATTACAGGCTTGAGCCACCGCGCCCGGTCCCTCTTCTTAGTTTCTCATAGATCATTCCAGAGATCTTATATTATTGCTTAATTGCCCATATAGATTCTAACTTTCCTCTTTTTTTATTCAGCAAGTAGCATATTATACATGCTCTTTTGCACCTTGTTTTATCACTTAACACTGTATCTTGAAGATTTTCCACATAAGTGAATAATTCCCCATTATTTTTATAGCTGTGTAAATAAGGTACAGTACATTCATACATTCATACATTCAACAGTACACCTGTTGTCTATGATGGACATTTCAATTGCCTCCTGTGTTTTGTTTTGTTCTTACAATGATGTAATAAGACCAGTGTTTTAAAATAAAATTGTTTTGATTTCTTTATGCTTCATTAAAATAAATTGACTTGGCTGCCATGATTCCCACACTCCCACATGCTGCTTAAGGCTAAGGTTTGGGGGCCACCCATGCCTCCTTCCCTTCTGCCATAGGGCAGTAGCAGCATCCCTGGATGGTGAGTTTGGGAACTAGTTCTTTTTCCATGGAGGAAAAGCGTGTGCCCTGTCAGACCACAAGCTGCCTTGGCCTCTCCCTCCCTTGCCCATGCCAGTTCCTGCCTTATCTTTCTTTGGGATAGCTGTGGCTCTTTCAGTCCCCACACTTCTCCAGCCCCCACATTCCAGTAGTTCCAGAGCACAGCTAGCCAAGAGGTGTGTGGAGGCTGGGAGCGCCTGTGGTATTTTCCTCCATGTGGGCTGCAGGGGTTTGACCAGGGCCCACGGGTGTCATTTCCACCTGTGTAAGCTCTGCACACACTCAGAGCTGGCCCTGTGCGGGACCCCTGGCCCCCTCCTTGCCTCATCCGACCCTCTGGAATCCTGTCTGCCGCTTGCCAGGCCCCTGGTTGGTGCCCACTGAGCGTGCAGCATCCCTGATGAGCAGAGGGCACCTGGCCCTGGAGCCTGTGCCTCAGTCTGACTCCAGATGGGGTGGGTCTCCTCACGGGCCCCAGACCTGGCGGCCCCTGGATAAAGCCACATCTTCTCCATCCTCTGTGAAATGAATGGATGAATGATGAGTGGCCTTCTGGGTTTTCTGTAACCAAGCCGTAGACCCCTCTAGCCTCCCAGGGGGTCCCTCTTCTGTACAACCCTCCTTTCCTCCCTAAGCAAGGCTTCCTGGGAGGCTCTGAGTTTCCCTGACTCTTGTGAACTTGATTACCACAGCCTGCTCCTTACACTGTGGGAGAAGCAGCCTGCCCTGCTGTTTCCAGCCCTTCCTCCTACAGGAGTGGGGGCTGGTGAAGCCACCCTTCTTGGAGGGACTTACTCCCAGGCCTATAGCAGGGGTTGCGGGGGTGTATTTCATAGCCCCAAAAGACACTTAAGGGAGGAAATAACAAGCAGTCAACTCTGGCTGCTGTGTCTTGGGCATCCAAGACGCACCCCGGGCTGGCAGGGGTGGGGGTGCTGCTTCCTTCTGCATTTCCTGCCATTGTTCCTTGACCCACTTCCGGGAATTCTCCCTGGGCTGGGAGGGCTGGACAACCGCAAGGGAGGCAGAGGAGGTCTGGCTTTTCTCGACACCCTATGACCTGGCTGCTACTCTGCTCTGCTCAGTCCTGAGGGCTCCTAAGCTGGAGGTCCAGCTGCCATGTACAGCTCTCTGGTCCATGAGGCCTCCTTGGGCCCTGCCTCCCAGTCCCCAAGAAGAGAAGCCTCAGTGCTCTGGGGGATTGACAGGGAACCTAGATACCCGGGTCCTGGGGCTGACTCAGCCATTCTCCCACTTGAGCAAGTCACTCCCCTCTGCCACCCCAGTTTTCTCGTGATGGACAGGGTGACTCTGATCTCTGATGTCGCATGGACTCATGTGTCCTCTATACCTACTGTCTGGTCTTTGTGACATTGCCTAGGTCCTGAGGACAATTCAGTCAACATACCTTCTGGCACTAGCCCCTAGGATGGAGACACTACAGGACCCAAGCTTATTAAGCGATGGTAAAAACCCTGCTCCATGCTATGAAGGAATGGAACACAAATCAGTTTACATTCTAGAAAATATGGCTGCTAGCACTGTGAGGGGACTTCGAACCCTGGATTGAATATTAGTGAATATCTCTCCCCATCTATCCCCTTCTTTCAGGAAGGGTTAGAAAATGGACCTTGAGCGTATATTACATTTACTGCCTTGCTAGAAGGGCATGGGCAAGGTGACAGAGTCTGCTGCTTTCAAGAAGGATGGAAAAAGAGGGATTTCATTGTTGAGAAGCTTAAATGAGTGGCTAGTTTTTAATTTTAATTTTTATTATGATAAATAGACATAAACACTACCATTTTAACCATTTGTGAGCACACAGTTCAGTGGCGTTACGTGCATTCACGATGTCATGCAGGCATTCCCACCGTCCACCTCCAGAATGTTCTCATCTTCTAAAACTGAAACTCTGTACCTGTTCAATAATAAATCCTCACTTCCTCCTCCCCCAAGCTTGTCGCAGCCACCATTCTACTTTCTATGAATTTGACTACTCTAGCTACCTCATATAAGTGAACTCATACAATAGTTGTTGTTTTGTGACTGGCTGATTTCACTCTGCAGAATGTCTCCAAGGTTCATGATATTGTAGCATGTGTTGAAATCTTCTTTTTTGAGACTGAATAATATTCCATTGTATGGATGGACCACATCTTGTTTATCTACTCCTCTGTTGATAGAGACTTGGTTTGCTTACACCTCTTGGCTATTGTGAATAATACTGCTGTGAACACAGGTGTGCAAATATCTAGGTCTCTGATTTCAATTTCTTTTGGGGTATATATCCAGAAGTGGAATTGCTAGATCACATGCTTATTCTATGTTTAATTTTTTGAGTAACTGCTATACTGTTTCCCACAGTGGCTGCACCATTTTACATCCCTACCTGCCGTGCACAAGGATTCCAGTTTCTCCATATCCTGGCCAACACCTGTGATTTTTCTCTCCAGGAATGTGTGTGTGTGTGTGTGTGTGTGTGTGTGTGTGTGTTTATAATAGCCATCCTAATGAATGTGAAGTGGTATCTCAGTGTGAGTAATCAGTTTTAAAAATCACCTAGTGGCTGGGCGCCATGGCTCATACCTGTAATCCCAGCACTTTGGGAGGCTGAGGTGGGCAGATCACAAGCAGGAGTTCGAGACCAGCCTGGCAAACATGGTGAAACCCCATCTCTACTAAAAAATTGCAAAAATTAGCCAGGCATGGTGGCATGTGCCTATAATCCCAGCTACTCAGGAGGCTGAGGCAGGAGAATTGCTTGAACCTGGGAGGCAGAGGTTGCAGTGAGCAGAGATCACGCCACTGCACTGTAGCCTGGGCGACAGAGCAAGACTCCATCTCAAAAAAAACCAAAAGAAAAACACCTATTAGGTCAAGATTGCAGTTTTATTTCATAGGGTCATAAAAATCTGTATTCCAATCAGTATTTGCAGAGACCAGAAAAGGAATGGTCCCAGATGACAGGGGTACTGTTCATCCATCAGGAAAAAGCAATTAAGAAGTACACCTGTGGCTGTTCACCAGCCTAACATGGCCTTGTGCCCTGACAGTAATATGCAGGGTAAGTCCAGTTCCCAGGAGGCAAGCAGAAGTCACACACAGACACCAGGCAACAGGTTCTGATGGTCACAGGCCACTCTCTGCCCCTGGTTTCCTGCTGCCCCTACAGAGGGGCAGACTACATGGTGAGCCCACTGCATAGCTTCCTCTGCACTCTTTGAAGGGAGCGTGTGCCAACCATTGCACTGCCAACCTACTCTTTCCTAATAACCCATCCATGTGCCCCACCCCTCCTGTCAGTCAGAAATGCAGCCTCTGGTGTGTGTGGTACGGACCGCTCAAGGCCTCTCAGGAGTGGGGCCTGTTTCCCCCGCCCCAGTATCCTTTTCTCCCTGTCCCTGAAGACAGGAAGGTTTCTTTGCTTTTCTTGTACAATCACTGCTGGCTGAGCCCCGGGATTCCAATACAGACGGCCTGTGTAGACGTGGGTTGTATGAGCTGCTGGGGCTCAGGGGCAGTGTGGGGCTGATGAGATACTGACCTGGTGGACTGTCAAGGGCTCATGGGAAGACAACCCTTCATCTCCGTGGAGGGGCGGGAAGGGGCCAAGGTGGACCTTGGGAAAGGAAAGGTATCTCTTATATCTTCCCATGCCCAAGTATTTCCCCAGGGGCCAGGCCTTCCAGGAATGGCGCATGGTGGTGACTGGGTATGGGGGTGCAGGGGAGCCCTCGTGGGGTGCCAGGTGACTGTCAGACCAGCCTCGTCTGAGTGGTGGCAGTGAGGGGTCTGGCAGAGGAGCCAGGGTGCCTTAGGCCAGTTTTCTACATTTGACTTCTCTCTCCTCTCAGGTTCCTGGGGGAAGCCAAGGTCCCACTCCGAGAGGTCCTCGCCACCCCTAGTCTGTCCGCCAGCTTCAATGCCCCCCTGCTGGATACCAAGAAGCAGCCCACAGGGGTAAGTGCCCATCAGCCTCTGCCAGGTTATGGTCCAAGGCATTGCCAGGTGGCTTCCTCTTTGGGCCTTGCCATTCTGACCCCAGACACGTGTCTGACTTCAGCTCCCAGGAAGCAGGCCTGGCCCTCCCTGACCAGAGTTTGCCGTGTCTGGAGAGGCACTGGACTAGGGGAGATGGGAAGGGCAGAGGGAGCCCCGACGCCATCTGCAGGGCTCAAGTCAGCCTTGGCTCGCAGCAGCTTGGCCTGTCCCTTGGTCTGGGGCTGCCTGTCTGGCCACCTCCTGTCCCCAGCTTCCTGGTCAGCCTTGGCTATAGCCCACCTAGTCTCCCTGGCAGACCTCCCCTCCTCCCTCACCACCCAGCCCTCTTTTCCACATTCAGAATCTCTGAGATATCTGGGTCACAGGGCATGAGGGAGGGGGGAAACAGCCCTCTCCCCTGCCCACCGGGACCCTCTTCCTTTTCCTCCGTTGTTCTTCCTGCCCCTCCCCTGGCCTTCTCAGCACTCCCCAAGTCCAATCAGACAATTCCCAGCCCTCCTCTCTGCCTGTTATTTTTAGTGAGCTAAATATACCCTGCAGGGTTCTCTCTTCCTGGTAGAATTCTTGACCTCTCCTGTGGGCCAGCCCCGCCTTCCAGGATGTACCAGGAACCATGGATTGGAAGTACTTCCTCCCTGTGAGGTCTGGGGGATTCAGGTCCCGACTTCTCTCAGGCAGGGCAGCTGCACTGCCCCGTGGCGGGTGTGTGAGGCCAGGGCTCCTGGCTGGCTGGGTGAGTCAGGAAGTGGCTGGTCTGGGCAGATCTCTGAATGGAATGAGACTGGATGCTGAGACCTAGAGAAAAGGAACCCCTGAAGTCACACAGTCAGTGGCTGTCCCCACAGGGGCCTGGACTAGGAGCTCATCCCCTAGACCCTCTGGTGGAATGGCGGTGGATGGACTCCTGGTTCACTGAACTCCCAGTCTGCTGCCCTCCCAGTGCTGGACTTTGCTCCCGAGGGGTCTTAGGCTGGGGATGGCTGGGCTGTCTCCTTGATGGGAGATGTCACTTCCCAGGAGAGTCCATCCCTTTCCCACACAGGGCTCACTGGCAGAACGTTCTGGTTTAGAGCAGTATTCACTGAGCCTGTCTCTATCACCCTGAGTCCCCTGTCATCCTCCCTTTGAGCCTCCAGTCCCTTAACACTCCCTGTGGTCAAGGAGGACCCCAAGGAGTTCTGGAACTACCCCTTCAGGGGTCCCGAGGAGTCTCAGACCCAACCCTCGAGGCACAGAACACGGAGGGAGAGATGACAGGTACCAAGGCAGCTGGCGAGAGAGAGCCTTGGGGTCAGGCTTGGTTCTCACTTCCTTGCTGGGACGCCAGCATCTCTCCACTCCAGCTCTGTGTGCATCCATGACTGACATTTCCTGCCCTTCGGTCCCCTCCAACCTCAAAGGCCTGTCCAGCCCCAAGGCAGAACTTTCCATAGCTGGTCCCTGTTCATGGGGCCGTGCCAGGCTGGGGCCATCCCCTCCATGCTTCCCCTCGCCTACTCCTGCTCCTCATTCACACACTGTCTGGGCTTCAAGCTTACCAGCGGGGAGCCTGCTGCCTTCTCTTCCCTGGCCAGAGATTCCTGGCTGTCTGCAGAACTTTATAATCCTTCACCAACCATGTGTCCAAGAAGGGTGTGCGAGATCCAGGAGGTGGTAGATGGGAGAGAGTGCTGGACCCTGCTGGGTTGAGCCCCACTAACTGAGCACGGGCTGGAAATGGAGTGGGTAGGGGAACCTCCTCCCTGTTGCCCAGGAGGGAGTCATCACCTGTGCAGAGGGTCTAGGACCAGATTCTAGTCTGTGTGATGGCATTAAGGTCACAGAGCAGCCCCACACAGGTCGTACGACCCTATGGGCTGGGGCTTCCTGCCTGGGACCTGGGCTGGCTGCACTGTAGTGTGAGGTAGGGATAACTGGAGGTGTGCTTGGCAGGGACAGAGAGCCAACAACATTGAGGGTTCTCGCTGGCCACTCACTGAGACCTCATGTCTCAGCTGAGCCCAATCAGCAGAGCATGCCAGGTGCCCCCAGTTCATTGTAGCTCAGTTGCCTCTAAGGGCCAAGGAACCTGCTGATGGGGTGATAGGAGTGAATACAGGGCCAGTGGGCTCCTTAGGAAACTCTGGCAGACTGAGAGGCGTGGGGGAGGCCGGGAGTCCTGCCGCAGACTGACTGCCGACCCTGTTTGCCTTTTGCTCAGTGTTCTCACCCGAGTCTCTTCAGATATGGCACGCTGGGCTGTGTGCCATGTAGGATGCTAAATCTACCGTCTGGCAGCTGCTAGGTTGATGGGGGAAAACACTCCCCCTGTCCTGGAGGAACCTCCAGGCCATGGGGATTTAGGACACACGGAGGAAAAGAAGTAGCATCCTCCCAGACGTATTTTAAGAGCAGCTCACTCATGAAGGTGTGGACATGGAGAAAACTCAGTAGGCATCACACAGGCCTTAAAGCCGGAGTCGGGTCACAAAGGAGGACAAGAGCCCACGAAGCCCAGTGGTGTGCAGGTCAGGGAGCCAGGAGGCACTGTGTGTTGGGAGCAGGGACCTGAAGTGGGCAGGACAGTGCTCAGTGAGTCCCTGAGCTTTCTTCAACAGTATGGAGCTTCTCCCAACCAACCCTGGATCAACTCAGGGCCACAGCTATCCTCCGCCTGCTTCTGGAGGTTGTCTGAGGGAGAGGTGAGTGAGGGCCAGGCACATATCAGGCCTGTCTTGTCCACACGGGACATGTGTGTTAGGGGAGGTGAGAGTGGGCTGGTCTGGGTTTTGGTTTTGATGAGCTCAGTGTTGGAGAGCTGTGGTCGAGGAAGTAGGTGGCACACAATGGGTTGGGTGTGGCAGGGTGGGCAAAGGACCCCAGAGCCTGACCACACAACCTAGAGGAGGGTCACGGCCAGGGAGGGTCTGAGGAGGTCATTCGCCTTCAGTTTCCTGAACCCTCTTAGCCTGGGGCCAGACAGGAGCCTCAAGTTCTGCTGATGTTGACTGTGGGCCCCAAGGCAGCAGATGAGGGTGACCGAGGTTACCCTGCTGCAGGGCAGGATGTTCGGTGGGCACACGATTGACTGACAATGGCCTTGTGCGGGGAGAGCCCTGGAGTGCTGCTGGGCTGGAGACCTGAGGACCTGGGCTGTCAGGCGGGGGACCTGTGATGTGGAGGACCTTGAGGAGGGTCCCACTGGGACTCTAGGCCCAGGTTGTGTGGTCTGGGAGAGCACAGGGATCCTATACATCCCCCAGGAGGAAAATCTCAGCTCTGTTTGTCTAGAGAAGGAGACAGGGGCTGAGCTGTGATGTCACGGTGAGGGTACAAGGTCCTGGTCCTGGGTGGGGCCCACGGGCATGCCCACTTTCCCTTAAGAGCCTCACCAGAGCCAAAGAATTTAGGAATTCACCATCAGATCCTGAAGCCGTGGTCACTGGGGCTCATGCCCTGGTGCTGAGATCTCTTCTAGACTCTGAGCTCCAGAGCCTCTGGAGCTGCAGGGATGTCCCTGTGGCTTCCTGATGGGCAGCTAGAAGACGGACCTTGCTCTGTGCCAGAAGTCTCATTCAAGGGCCCAGAGCCACCCGGATGGTGCCAGTTCTTCAGGAGGTTGGTGTGGAGCTGTCGGTGTAGAAACACCGGATGCTTAGGAAACCCCAGGAGGGGCTGCCTAAGTGGTCTCCGGAGCCCTCTGTCTGAGAGGGCTGCTCCTGTCTGCATCCTGGAGAGGGCTGCTCCCGAGCCCCAGTGCTGAGGAGCTGGCACTGGGCATGCTGTGGAGGAGTTACACTCCGGCGGCCCCACCTCTCACAGAGACGGTGTATAGCAGCCCCCAGGTGGTGTGCAGCGACTGGATAGCAGGGTGAGCCCCTAGAAACAGGAAGGGGCGCTCTTCCAGGGGATCTGTCTCCAAGGTCAGAGGCCCAAGGGCAGCCCAGGTGTGGCCCTTTCAAGTTTTTGCTTAACTCTCCTCTCCTCACGGGGGTCCACTCAGACCGCTTGATTTAACACTGCAACCTGCAAACCCTGTTGTTGCCCTGATCTTTCTTGCTCTGGTTTACTTTTTCTTTTCTTTCTGACTTACTCTCTTCTTTATGTATTTATTTTTTTTATTATTTATTGTCTGTCTTCTCTGCCAAGACATCAGCTCCATGGAGGCAGGGGCCTTTGCCTTATTTATGGAAGTGTCCCCAGAATCCTGAACAGTGTGTTTGGCCCTGGCAGGTGCCCAACACGCATGCACATGTGCACACACACGCATGCACACACACACATCGAGGGAATGAACATGTGAGTTAATGAATGAAAGGGTCAGGCCACACATGTCAGGTAGGCCCTCACTCCTTGTCTTTCAGATGTGGGCCCAACTCGGGCCACGTCAAACAAACACCCCACCCAGGCCTGGCCTCTGGGGCCCCTGCACGGAGCCCTGCGCTCACAAGGGCCTCTTGCTTGGCTTAATTCTCTACTGTTTCCATCTTGAAATTCTTAAGGCTCACTGCATCCTTAACCTCCTGGCTCAAGTAGGCTCAAGTGATCCTCCCGCCTCAGCCTCCTGAGTAGCTGGGACTACAAGCGTGGCTACCGCGTCCAGCTAATTTTTCATTTTGGAATAATGGGCTCTGCATTTTCATTTTGTGCTGGGCCTGCACATTATGCAGCTGGTCCTGACCTCATGCTACTCTTGGAGGGCTGGAGTCAGCATGGATGGGCAGCGGGCTTTATTTGTCTCCTGGCCCATCATTCTGAACTTGAGTGTGCTGTTCTCCAGTTAAGGACTTTCTCCTACATAACCAAAACACAGCCTTCCAAAGGACGAAACTAACATGGACACAGCACTCTCATCTAATTCCCAGACCCCAGTCCCGGCTCATTCATTTTTCCCACAGTGTCCTTTGTAGCAGAAGGATCCCACTGAGGCTCATGTGTTGCACCTAGTTGTTCTGTTTCTTCAGTTTTCTTCCGTTTGGAATACTTCCTCAGTCTTTCTTTGACTTTTATAACCTTATAGCTGGCTATTTTTTTGAAATTCAGGCAAATTGCTTGTAGAATGTCCCCCACGCTGGTTTTGCCTGATGTTTCCTGCATTAAGATTTAGGCTGTGCATCTTGGGTGTGAGTGTGACACTGATGCTGCGTGGCTCTCTTTGTGCCCTATCAGGTGGGATGATTGTGATTCGTTTGGTCACCGCACTGCTAACTGTGATCATTTGATTACACTAGCATCTGCTGGGTGTCCCTGCTAGTCATTCATCTACTCCCCGTTCTCATGTCAGAATTTTGTGACTCTGTAATATCCTCTTTGTCATCTAACCTTTACCCATGAGTTCCATGAGCTGTTTATTTTTATTTTTATTTTTATTTCTTTTGAGATGGTGTGTCACTCTGCCGCCCAGGCTGGAGTGCAGTGGTGAGATCCCGGCTCACTGCAGCCTCTGCCTCCTGGGTTCAAGCAATTCTCCCACCTCAGCCTCTCGAGTAGCTGGGATTACAGGGGCATGCCACCACACCTGGCTATTTTTTGTATTTTTAGTAGAGACGGTGGGGGGCGGTGGTTTACCAAGTTGGCCAGGCCTTGGTCTTGAACTCCTGACCTCAGGTGATCCACCTGCCTCGGCCTTCCAAAGTGCTGGGATTACAGGTGTGAGCCACTGTGCCCAGCCTCCATGAACTGTTTTTGTTTTTGTTTTGAGACTGGTCTCGCTCTGTTGCCCAGCTGGAGTGCAGTGGTGTAATCATGGCTTACCGCAGCCTTGCCCTCCCTGGCTCAAGTGATACTCCTGCCTCAGCCTCCTGAGTAGCTGGAACTACAAGCGTGGACCACCACGCCTGGCTAATTTTTTATTTTTTGTAAAGATGGGGGGTCTCACTATGTTGCCCAGGCTGGTTTTGAACTCTGGGCTCAAGAAATCCTCCTGTCTCAGCCTCCCAAAGAGCTGGGATTACAGGCGTGAGTCACTGCACCTGGCCATACCAGGAGTTTTAACATCACTGCTGTTTCTTGGTTGAATTCATTATTGCTTTGATGATTGCTAAATAGTGATATTCTCAGTTATTTTTCCTGCATTAGTCAGTTGGCATTTTGTGGTCAGGAAAAGCTTTCTCCTCTCCTATTTATTTATTGCAATATGGATTTGTGTGTTTCTGTTTTATTCAATTGTTTAACCTGTTACTGTTATTCTGTATTTTCATGTTTCTGTTGTCTCAGATTTGGCCTGTGGGAGCTCTTGAAAGTTGGCTTCTGTGTCTTTTTGACATGTTTTTACTTTTTATTATTTATTTATTATTTTGTTTTATGTTTTTGAGGTGGAGTCTCACTCTGTCACCCAGGCTGGAGTGCAGTGGTGTGATCGACTCATTGTAACCTCTGCCTCTGAGGTTCAAGCAGTTCTCTTGCCTCAGCCTCCCAAGTAGCAGGGATTACAGGTGCATGCCACCATGTCTGGCTAATATTTTTGTATTTTTAGTAGAGACAGGGTTTCACCGTGTTGGCCAGGCTGGGCTCAAACTCCTGACCTCAAGTGATCTGCCTGGCTCGGCCTCCCAAAGGGATTACAGGTGTGAACCACCTTGCCCAGCCTCTTTTGACGTGTTTTTAAGAATCATTCATTCATTAAGCATTTCCTTCCTTTCTGGCGCAAGAAGATGGTCCAGGCTCATTTTGTATCTTCTCTGCCCTAGCCCTGGAAGTAGTTATTTCTCCAAAGAGCCCGACTTACCTTTCGCTGAAGTGGAAGAAAGTCCCAGGACAGTTGTTAAAAGTGCAAATACCCAGGGCCACCCTAGACCTACTGAACTGGCATCTCTAGGAGTCAGGTGTGGCGTCTGGAGGGACAGGAAGGCTCTTTCTTTTCTTCCCCTCCACCGGGTTGCAGGAACTGAGGGGACTGACTGCTCAAGTGGCGACACCTGGTGGTGATTCAGGAACCCACAGGGCAGGTTATGGCCATGCCTTGGGTGAGGGAATTCGAGGGTCGCAGTTGCCTTTGTCGACCTCCTCCTGAGTCTCCTGGGATGCTGAGCTGGCTCTTGCCTCCTTCCTCAGTGTTCTGTGCCTTGCTTTCCACCAGTGCTGCTCTCCCTTAGTGTGGCTGTTCCGGGCCCCAGTCTGGAGAGTTCAAGCTCAAGAGTGGAGTGTGTCAGGAGCCTTCAGGCCTTTCTGTCTTGGGACTGAGTTTGCTCCGTGAGTCCCTGGACGTCCCTAACATCATTCAGCAGAAAGGTCCAGTGAACTAGCGAGAGCCACTGAGAGGGACATTATGCCTCAGTAAAAACTGTGTTTATAAAGGGTTTGTCAAAACCTGGGGAGAGCTTATTGTCTGACATTCAGTAAAAGAAAATCATTTTGCATACAGCAGACCTGTCTACTATTTGTTTGAAAGATTGGAGAGAACTGGAATGTGGAGTCAGGGAATTATGGACAATTGGTTTTCTTTTCTTTTCTTTTCTTTTGAGACGGAGTCTCGCTCTGTCACTCAGGCTGAAGTGCAGTGGCGTGATCTCGGCTCCCTGCAAGCTCCACCACTCAGGTTCATGCCATTCTCCTGCCTCAGTCTCCCAAGTAGCTGGGACAACAGGCACCCGCCACCACGCCCGGCTAATTTTTTGTATTTTTAGTAGACACGGGGTTTCACCGTGTTAGCCAGGATGGTCTTGATCTCCTGACCTCGTGATCCGCCTGCCTCGGCCTCCCTAAGCGCTGGGATTACAGGCGTGAGCCACCGCGCCCAGCCGACAATTGGTTTTCTTTTGCATTATTTTTCCAAAGCTTTCTGTGCTTCCCAAACTTTCTTAGAGTATCTGTTGCGCTAATTTGAGAGAATGGCTGCCCCAAGAGGCTTACTGGGCCTGTGGTGCCAGGGCAGGGCTCAGGCAGGCCCAGGAGCAACCAGGCTGCAGAGCCTGCTGAGGTTGTGCCATTCCCAGGTTCGGGGTGAGGGTTGGGGTGGGCACATGGGCAACTCGACCTTGTCTGTGAGGGATGTCACCAGTCCCTCTCCTCTCTGGCCGGTGCAAGCGGGGGCAGCTGAGGATGTGGTGGGGTCAGGAGGGAAGAGGGCTCCGCAAGGCTGGCAGCACGCTGAGACCCTCTCAGTGCTAGCTGCAGCCTGAGCAAAGCAGAGCAAAGCTGAGTCGTCCCTGGAGAAGTAGGGGCGAGCCATTGACTGAGCAGAGTGGCCAAAGGGACATTTTCCTGAAGACAGGCCGAGTGGAGAGTGGGAAAAATCCTGCAAGAGAGGTTGGATCCCTGATTCATTTACAGAAGCCCACTACGTGCTACATCAACTAATTCACTCCACATTTGACCTGTGAGGAATCAGGAAACTGAGGCGAGGGAGGTCACAGATCTTGCCTAAGGTCACACAGCTCCTGAGTGGTGGAAACTGACCCCAGATTCTGTGCTTCGAACCACCTGACTATGCTGATAGGTCCCTGGGGGTGCCTTTGCCACAGCCTCCTGCAAACCTGGCTCTTGTCAGAGCCATATTCCTTGGTGGAGGGATGCCAGAAACAGGGAAGATACCGGAGGGCAGTGGTCCGAGGCCAGTGTACTTACCTGTCTCCCATGTCTCATCTCTTCCAGGCCTCGCTGGTCCTGCAGGTGTCCTACACACCGCTGCCTGGAGCTGTGCCCCTGTTCCCGCCGCCTACTCCTCTGGAGCCCTCCCCAACTCTGCCTGACCTGGATGTAGTGGCAGGTGAGTAGCCTACATTGGCCTGGCCGAGCCCCAGCAAGAAGGCCGGCAGTGGCACTTGAGCCTGGGGGCTGGGAGCTGCAGCGAGGCTTCCCAGCCTTTGCTGCCCGCCCCAGGTTGGGGGCTGCCCAGGCCTGGAGAGAAGAGGGTGCAGTGGGTGGGAAGTCCTGAGGGTTGCCTTCTGCCGTGCAGAAAGAAGGGGCAGCAGGCAGGTTCCCTTGGGCGCTGCAGCGAGTAGTGTGAGGATGCCTTCCAGCCCCAGCTGCCTGGGGACCGGGCTGAGCCCAGACTGGGTGTTCTGAGCTGTGCAGCTCTCAGAAGGGTGTGTGGGGACGGGGTCTGGCTCAGGTGATACCTGAGGCACCACAAACTCCCCAGAACCAAATGCTTCCCTGCCTCAGGACCCAGCAGGCCTTCGGTGATGGTGTGTGACAAAAAACTAGTTTTTTTCTTAAAAGAGCCCTGAGCTGAACTTCAGGGTTCCAGTCCTACCTTTGACACTGAGTCCCTGTGTGACTTTGGGCTGATTACTTTCCCTCTCTGGGCCCATAGATTATTTGTGAAGGGAGCAGACTAAATTAGCTAAGTGCTGTGCCTGTCTCAGCTCTCTTCACTTGGATCTGCCAACCTGGTCATCCCGGGGTGGCTGGCTCGCCAGTGGTGGGCCTGGGCGTGGGAGCCTCCATGTGGTCCAGCCTGCTGGGGTTGGGAGGAAGCTACACAGACGGGCTAGGGGGCACTTGCCCATGGGAAAGATTCTAGAGTTTTTCTCTTAGTGAAGGGAGCTAGAAGCAAGCACAGCATTAAAACCCGAGCAGCCCATGTTTCAACTGAGTGTGCCCTGTGCCTGATCTGGGACCAGCCCAGCAAAGGGCTCTGTGGTGAGGTCGGCAGAGCAGAGCCATCTCATTGGGGCTCAGCACTGTCCGAGCTTAGAGACGGGAGATCAGTTTGGACTGGAGTAACCTGGTAATCCTGAGCTGTGCAGCTGGAGTGGGCTCAGGGGAGGAAGGAGAGGTGCCCCTGGTGGCAGAGGGTGGGGAGCGGGGAGGACCCGAATGCTCTGGGACCATGTTGAGGTGGATCTGACAGAGTTAGGTGCAGGCCAATCAGGGGAGGCTTCCGGACACACCTGGGAGGTGGTGAGAATTGACAGGTGCCACTGGGCACCACAGCTATTTCTGAGCTTTGCACCAGGCTGGGGTGGGCGGGGAAGGCAGGGTTGGGGCTGGGGGTGCAGTAGGTTGGTTTTCCTCACCCCAACCTCCTCCCTCCCCTCCCGGGGTTATGCCCTGCCCACAAGACAGGCGGGGGACAGAGCCGGGCCGAGACTTGGTCCCTGCTCAGTGACAGCACCGTGGACACGAGATACTCTGGAAAGAAGTGGCCGGCCCCCATGGGTGAGACACGGGCCAGGACTGTCCTGATCCCAGACCCTCCCTGTAACTGTCTCACTCGCTGCCATGGTCAGCTCGCTGGAGTGGGCCCAGGTGGCAGAGGACTCATCCTGCAGGACTTGGTGGGTGGGAGGGCTAGGCCATTCTGTTTTCTTCCTGTTGACTAACTGGTCTGACTGCCCTCAAGTTTCAGCTGTTGAAAGCTCCTCTTCTTTCTACCTTATCCATCCTGGCTCACTGATGGGAAGGGAGGAGGGAGAGGAAGAGGGGTGAGTCTTAGTGCCCATGCCTTTTGGATCTTCTGCCCCCTGGGCTGGGTCCCAGGGGCAGGGACAGGGCCAGAGGGACCCAGGCCTCATTAGGGTCCTCTCCTCTTAGACACAGGAGGAGAGGAAGACACAGAGGACCAGGGACTCACTGGAGATGAGACAGAGCCATTCCTGGATCAAAGCGGAGGGCCGGGGGCTCCCACCACCCCAAGGAAACTACCTTTGCATCCTCCACCCCACTACCCCGGGATCAAAAGAAAGCGAAGTGCACCTACATCTAGAAAGCTGCTGTCAGACAAACCGCAGGACTTCCAGGTGATGAACAGGCTTTCTCTGACCCCAGGCTCCTCTTCAACCATCAGCTGCTGGTGCCAGGCACCTGCCTGGTTTGTCCAGCTTCAGGGGAAGATGTGTGTGGGATCCTCAGGGCCCTCCTGCGGGGAGAACCTGTAGTTTTCCTGGGTCTGGGCAGATGCCGAACAGGGAGTTCACATCTTAGGTCCACAGAACAAGCTTCTGCCCAGCCCCGTGGTTTTGTACTTAAAAAACAAAACAGGCCGGGCGCGGTGGGTCACGCCTGTAATCCCAGCACTTTGGGAGGCCGAGGCGGGCGGATCACAAGGTCAGGAGATCGAGACCACGGTGAAACCCCGTCTCTACTAAAAATACAAAAAATTAGCCGGGCGCGGTTGTGGGCGCCTGTAGTCCCAGCTACTCGGGAGGCTGAGGCAGGAGAATGGCGTGAACCCGGGAGGCGGAGCTTGCAGTGAGCCGAGATCGCGCCACTGCACTCCAGCCTGGGCGACAGAGCGAGACTCCGTCTCAAAAAACAAAACAAAACAAAACAAAACAAAACAAAACAACAAAAAAACTCACTGCAGAGATTCAGCATGTCTTTGCATCTCCGATCTGTTTTTCTAACCAGGGAGTATCCAGCCAGCAAGCTCCTGGCTATTCAGGTGTGGTCTGTGTCCAGCACCTTCTGCATCACCTGTGTACTTGTTAGAGATGCAGGGTCTACCCAGACCTACTCTACCAGAATCTGCATTTTAACAAGATCCTTACATCAGAGAAGCTCTGTCTAACATCTTTTTTCTCCCTATATCTATCTCCCTGCATAAAGCCATGGATTTTTCTGAGAGTCATATGGAATTTGAATTTGTTCAAGCTCGTCACAGAATAAAAACTATTAATGTTAACACTTCGACACATTTTTATCCAAAAATCCATCCCATTTTACTTGCTTTTAACTTTGGTCCTTTGCCTATTTTTTTTTTTCTGTTCAAAATAATTTTCTATTTTGATGTAGTCACACAGTGATATTTAACTCTTTACAACTACTTTTAAGGTTAAAAGCAGGAACCTGAAATCTCTATTTATAATACTAAGTGCAACAAATTGCAAAAATATGTTTCTATTCTAAATCATGGTAATTTACGTAGAAGTCCTAGCTCTAACCACTGTTTGCCCCAAGAGACAAAATTCTAGCCCCTGTGCTATTATTCCCCAAACACGTTCATACTGCCTTTGTTCTCTTTATGGAAATAACATATGTTTATTTTAGAAAGTTTGGAAAATATATTAAAATGAGGAGATTAAAAATCACTCATCCATCTTCCCATTGCCTTAATATTGTAAAATTTCATATTTTAAAATATCTTACCTAATGTTTGGAAGCATAGATGTTCCTGAAGTCTTCATTTACTTACGGCTCAATGGAAAAAGTTCTTAATTTATTTCTCAGACTGTAAGAAAGCATTGCATCTTATAAAGAATAAAGACTATTTCTGGGGTCACTTCACTGTGTAAGTTCGACCTCTGAGGGAATTGTCAATAAAGAACATTCAGGCCACTTAAAAATGCCAGTATCAATGGGGTCTTGGGTGGGGCTTGTGCCAATGGCTGAATGACATAAATGGGGGCTGTGTCTGCCCACCCCTGGGGTTTAATGTGGGTAGCTGACGAGGGGCAGCCTGGCAGCTCTTCTATGGAGCTATGGAATTTTCTATAGATGTAAGGGGCCTTGGTGGGAAAATATCATAGTTCATATAATGCTCTTCCTAATTCCTTTCTAATACTTTTCCCAAGAAGCCAGTGGTGAGATGGTTCCTGAGATTTCTGACTCTTGGGGTGGATGGTGGGTGGTCCTTAACTCTTCCCCCTTCCTCCTACTCTTTCCTCCTTCTGGTTTTCAGATTAGGGTCCAGGTGATCGAGGGGCGCCAGCTGCCCGGGGTGAACATCAAGCCTGTGGTCAAGGTTACTGCTGCAGGGCAGACCAAGCGGACACGGATCCACAAGGGAAACAGCCCACTCTTCAATGAGGTGGGAGACACGGGGCATGAGGGCCAGAACCTTGGTGGGCCTTCCCATCTGGAAGCCCAGTGCAGACACCTGGCAATTCATTCAAGAGTGTTTACATATGGCGCTGACCTTGTGTGGTGAGATGTGCTGGCTCCCAAGGAGGTTATCTGTGGGGCTGGAGAAAGGGCTCCTGCTCTTACTTCTCCTGCTGCTCCACATCCCTGTCACCCTATACGGCCAGCCACTCACCCAACCCTGAAATGACCATGTCTGTGAGGCCAGGGGCAGATCACCCCAGAACTTGTCCAATCCCCAATGCTGAGCCCAATCCACATTTTCCGAGGGGACTAAACTGCTAGGCGTGGAGGCTTGCGGGGGTGGTCCTCCCTCTCCCTGGCCTGAGGGGTCAGCAGGCACTGGTATGTCTCCCTTTGCTCTGAACCAACAGACTCTTTTCTTCAACTTGTTTGACTGTCCCGCGGAGCTGTTCGATGAGCCCATCTTTATCACGGTACGTCTCAGCAGTCAAAGTGTTCTCCGTGGGCTGTATGTACGCACATAGGTGTCAGTGCACGCAGGTGTGTGTGTGTGTATGTGTGATTGTGCATGTGTGTGCATGCGTGTGTGTGCCTGTCAGTGTGTGTGTGTGTGTGTGTGTGTGTGTGAGAGGGAGGCGTGTTAAAGCCTGACACGTGGATGATGTGGAGTAACTCACAGTCAGGCCCTACGGGTCACAGAAATGCCTACAACAGCTCAGCTGGAGGCAGCAGCTGCAGGAGACCCCACTGCTCAGCATCCCCCTGGGGTCTCAGGTCAGGGTCCTTGAATCACTTGTGGCAATGAACATTTAAGTTTCCATCTTATTTTGTTAATCCACGTGCCTGCTTCTGATGGAGATTCTCTTTCTCTGGGCCTTGGCTCTTCCCCCATCTCCTCTGAAAGGCACTACAGCCAAGCGGCTGAAAGTGTAGGCTCTGGCACTAGGGTGGATTCCAGCTCTGTCTATGCCATGTAGGGGTTGTGTGTTTCTGTACAAGTCTCTGTGCCCCTGTTTCATCCGTGAAATGGGGATAATGACAGTATCTGCTGATGGGGTTCTTGTGAGGGCTAAATATTGCTTAGAACAATCTCTGGAATTGAGTAAGTGTGAAGCGTTGGCAGTTATTGTTTGGGAGGGAAGAGCTATTGGGTTGGCCGTGTGGGCCACATGTTCCCTGTGAATGTGAGTTTCCGTGATCTTTCTCTGCAGGTGGTAGACTCCCGTTCTCTCAGGACAGATGCTCTCCTTGGGGAGTTCCGGGTAATTGCTTATTTTCAATGAAAGCAGTCAGTTCTCACTTCTCCGTGTTGGTGGAGCTTCTGTGGGCCATGGGCAGGGGTGGCACTCCAGAGATCCTGTGTGTCTCTGCTTTGGGAAAATATTATTTCAAAAAACAACACCAAACCCTCTGCACAGCATCTCCTTTCACCCCAGAAAACCTCTCCACAAAGGTAGAAGAGAAAGAAAGCACTTTTCTATCATTGAAGAGGCCTTAAACCAGAGTGAGATGCACATCACAGGCAATGATCTGCTAAGATGCTGCAAAGACAGAAAGAAATCTCATGCTAATTTAGCCAGCGGGTTCAACTGATTGCCCACCACATACATTCTCAAGAGACATCATGCCCCACCCTCAGATCAGGGGACTTAACATTTCAGACCTCCTGAAAATGACATTTGTATACTAAAGCTGACAAAAGACTTATTTAGTTTCTTAAAAATATGTACGGCACCGTTGGTCACACCGAGTTCATCCCAAAGTCACCTGGTAATCGGAGTGACCATCTATGTTAGCTATTGTGTCCAGAAGACCAAACAAAAATGAAACTCGTATTTTTATGGCAGGAAGTAGTTTAACAACTTGGAGCCAGGTGCGCACAGGAGTTAGGCTCCTATCTTCCCACAGAAGCTGGGACATAGGGGAGCCATCTCCCTTGGTGTTTACACTTCAGACGTCCTGAGAATGACACTTGTATACTAAAGCTGACAAAAGGCTTATTTAGTTTCTTTAAAAGATGCATTTCAAAGAGACAGGGAAAGTGTAATATATTTACAAGTTTTCTAAGGTAAGTGTTCTGACAAAAAGTGAGGGGAGGGAAGTACTTCTTCCCTTATTTCCAACAGGCAGAATCAAGACCCTTATTTGTAATTTGGATTTTCCCCCACCTCTGGGAAGGCAGTGTGAGATCTGAGTTTGGGCAGCCCTTCTTCTCATCCTGGCCATCTTGGGCCAGTGAGACTCAGTGCTCTCTGCCCTGATGTCACTCTCACTCTGGATTGGGAGTGGGGTTCAGATGTGGATCCCTGAGGGAGGGAGAGGCAATGAAGAGAGGGGAACCCTGCCCCAGCCTCCTCACTTGTCCCAGACAGTCCAGAAGTAAATAGTCCTATTCTGAGAACCGAGAACCAATGGATTTAACAGATTACGTAAAGCAAAAGTAACTAGTAATTGCACAGACTAAAGGAGACCTGTATTATTATTATTATCATCATCATCATCATCATCATCATTATTTTGAAATGGAGTCTTGCTCTGTCACCCAGGCTGGAGTGCAGTGGTGTGATCTCAGCTCACTGCAACCTCTGCCTCCCGGGTTCAAGTGATTCTCCTGCCTCAGCCTCCCAAGTTTCTGGGATTACAGGTGTGTGCCACCATGCCAAGCTAATTTTTTTTTTTTTTGGTAATTTTAGTAGAGGCAGGGTTTCACCATGTTGGTCAGGCTGGTCTTGAACTCCTGACCTTGTGATCTGACCTCCTTGGCCTCCCAAAGTGTTGGGATTACAGGCATGAGCACTGTGCCTGGCCTGCACGGTGTTTTAATGTAATTTGATGTAATTGTTATTAATTTTCTCATTTTGAAATTTTCAAGGATTTATCAAAAGGAAAGAAAGAGCACAAGCTTATTTTTACCCTCTCCCCTCTATCCAAGTGTATTATGCCTTCCTTCTTTACATTTGTATTTTAAATACAAATTTAAAATAAGGGGCTTGTATTCTACCTGTTGTCAGAACAGTTACCTTAGAATTATTTATTCTGCACAATATATAATTGCTGGGACCAGGCGTGGTGGCTCATGCCTGTGATCCCAGTGCTTTGGGAGGCCGAGGTGGGCAGATCACTTGAGGTCAGTAGTTGAAGACCAGCCTGGCCAACATGGTAAAACCCCGTCTCTACTAAAAATACAAAAATTAGCTGGGCGTGGTGGTGGGTGCTTGTAATCCCCGCTACTCGGGAGGCTGAGGCAGAAGAATTGTTTGAACCTGGGCGGCAGAGGTTGCAGTGAGCCGAGATCGCACCACTGCCCTCCAGCCTGGGCGACAGAGCGAGACTCCATCTCAAAAAAAAAATTGCTGGGTTGGACCCGATGGCTAGATCAGCAGGTGAGATTTCGATGTCTTCCCAAATCATTGCCTGTGGAAAGAAGTCACAAGATAAAAAACTAAATCTGTTTACCTGGAGAAGCATTTTTTAAAAGAATGAGTTTGAGCCTGAGTCATTCTGTAACAAATTAAATCTTAATTATGTTTTGAGTCTCTTTACATTCTTGTTCTGAGAACCCAAGGGTTAAGTCAAAAAATTATTTTACTTGTATCTAATTATAAAAGTAATCTATGATTTAAAAAAATAGACAACTTTTTAGAGCTGTTTTAGATTCACAGCAAAAATTGAGTGGAATGGACACAGTTCCCAAATACTCCCTGCCCCCCGCCCCCGCTGCGGCCTTCCCCACTGTCACCATCCCAGTAATCTATGGATTTTTAATAGAAAATTGTAAAACACAGGAAGGAATAAAAAATGAAATAAAAATCACCCCAATCTACCATGCAGAGATAACATAGTCCTATTGTGTGAATTTCCTTTCCTCTTTTTTTTTAGACGGATTTTTGCTCTTGTTGCCAAGGCTGGAGTGCAATGGCGTGATCTCAACTCACTGCAACCTCCACCTCCTAGGTTCAAGTGATTCTCTTGCCTCAGCTTCCCAAGTAGCTGGAATTACAGGCATGCGCCCCCACACCCGGCTATTTTTTTTTTTAAATTTTATTTTTAATAGAGATGGAGTTTCACCATGTTGGTCAGGAGGCTGGTCTCGAACTCCTGACTTCAAGTGATCCACCTGCCTCGACCTCCCAAATTGCTGGGATTATAGGCATGAGCCAACACGCCCAGCCTCCTTTCCTCTTTCTTTTCTGTACATAAGCATTCTTTATCAAACTGGGATCAAAATGTATTTCACTTTCTTTTCATATAGTATCAAATGGTGAATGTTTCCCTGTGCTTCCGAAAGTTCTTCAAAAACATGGTTTTTAATGGAATCGTGTAATGCACCACACTTTGTTTAATGCTTCAGCGGCAAGAGTTTGATTTGTGTCTCCTCTCGTTGATTGCAGATGGACGTGGGCACCATTTACAGAGAGCCCCGTGAGTTCTCACCACTTTGGCTGTATCCTTGCATTTTGGTTCTAGAGGCTGACTGGGGACACCCATTTGGGATCCTCACTGTCTCTCCTGGGGGTTTTAGAATCTAGAGGAAGGGTTTGATCTTGGGAGAGAAGGCAGGTCATTCATCCTCCATGTGAGACAAGCCCTCTGGAGCGTGTAACGCTCACCTGTGTCTCCGCTGGCCCATTCAGGGAGGCTAGATCTGAAAGGCCCCATTACTGGAGACTGGGCTCACGGCAGACAGGGACAGGTCATTTGGGTGACAAACCAGGATTTCTCCTCACCCTGGTTTCCATTCTGGTCTGGTCACTTCTTGAAGGGGAGGAAAATGGCCTGGGTTTGGCTCTGCCAGCCTCTTACAGGGTTAATATTTCTGACTCTGACCGCATGAACACTCAAAGTACCTTTTGATTCTAGAATCTGAGTCCTGGGCTCTTGGCCCAGTGGATGAATCCTTTACGTCCCCTGTGCAGTCCATCCTGGGCTCCTGGATGTGGTCACAGGCTGGGGTCTTCTGATTCTGGGATCACCAGTGGATGTTGTCTCTCTTAGGGCACGCCTATCTCAGGAAGTGGCTGCTGCTCTCAGACCCTGATGACTTCTCTGCTGGGGCCAGAGGTTACCTGAAAACAAGTCTTTGTGTGCTGGGGCCTGGGGATGAAGCGCCTGTGAGTACATTTCCCTGGGTCTTCCTTACGGTCCCCCATGCAGCACTTGGTGGTGGGGGCACCAAACCACAAACACTCTTTTTTTTTTCTGATTTAAACTAATATATGGTAATTAATGAGAAATGTAGAACATGTAGAAAGGCATTAATGAAAAATGAGTGCTCTGGGTGCAAGGTATTAATAAAAAATGAATCACTCATAATCCTACCACTCTGAGAGAGCTGTTATTATCTCATTGCACATCCCTCTGGAATGGCACACACACACATATTTTCCTTTTTGCAACAGTGAGCTTATTCTATATATATTATGTTGTGACTTGAATTTCATTGCCTAAGAATGTATCATGCTCATCTCTACATGTCAGTAAGTAAAGTTATAAGTTGGAGGTGGTAAGAATGAGAAAAGTGTTGAGAGCAGGGGAGGTATCCGCATCTTTGTATGTGTGAGAGGAGGAGAAAAGGTTTGGAATCATCTTTGTGCAAGAGGAATGACGGGCTAGATTTAATGAAAGGATTTCTGCACAAACACCAGAGTGCCCACTCTGGGTTGGACGCTTTGTTTGTAGTGGAGCCACTTGCCTCATGGTGCTCAGCAGTGCAGAAGTAGAAGAGAGGCGTGTGGGTGGTGGATGTGTTGGGCGAGGGCAAGCCAGGAGTGCTGAAGGTCAGGAGTGAGGGGAAGGTCAGGAGTGAGGGGAAGGTCAGGGGTGAGGTGAAGGTCAGGGGTGAGGGGAAGGTCAGGGGTGAGGGGAAGGTCAGGGGTGAGGTGAAGGTCAGGGGTGAGGTACCAGGGCATCCTGAACATGGCTGATGGCACTGGGCAGGGAGGGAGAGGAGGACAGGGCCCTTGGGGTCTCCTGCCATGCCTCGTGTCACCCCCATCCTCACCACACACTGGTTCCTTGGCCACCTGGACGTGCTGCTTGGATGAAGGTGGGTTTCAGCTGGGCCCTGGGTGCTGTCTGCCTCTTCCTTTACCTGGGTGTAGTTTACTCCTTATCTCATTCGCCTCATCTCCTTACTCCTTATCTCTCCTGGCTATTTCCAGGCTTTCTTGCCTTTCCTAAGCTCCAACCTCAGCTTCCCTTGGAGAGGCAGAGCTGCACAGCGATGTAGTGGTGAGAGCTCTGGGAGCTCCCGTGGTCCTCAACTTGCCCCCCAAATCTTCATCCACCTTCCCTCCCTTCCGCCGCCCCTCCCGCTCCATCATCCCACCACCTCCTGGCCATGACCTCACATCCTCCACTGTCTTATTTGCCTCCTTTTTCTGATCTCTTCTCACACTTGTGTCCTCTGCCTCCTGCTCCATGATCTGTGCCAGGCTCAAGATTTCCCCATCCTAAAGCACCCCTTCATTGACCCATTTCTCCCCAACCCTCCTCTCCACTACTATTTTCTCTCTCTCCTACTGCTGGTCATCACCAACTTCTTGAAAGGGTGCACTGCGTCCCCCTTTTTCCACTCCACTACCAGCTGCTCATTCCTTCTCTTCAGTAGGAATCCTACCGCCTCCCCTCCCTGAAACCACTGGTGTAAGGGTCGCTCATCACCAGAGCTTAGGAGCTCTCCCCTGTTGTTAGTCTGCACCACGGCTCCACAGCATTCAATTCCGGAGCCCACGCTGTATTTGAAATTCCTCCTCCCTTAGCATTCATGACTCTCCTGATTCTCCCTGCTCCTTTTCCAGTGGGTTCTTCGAATTCGATGTTGCAGTTCAGTCCCTGTTCCTTTGCTGTGTCCTGCCCCTCACTGTTGAGGAGTCCGTCTCTTTCAGACACCACCTGAGACTTGTAAATTGCTCTTCTCCAGCCTGGATCTTTTGAGCTCCGGACGCTCAGTTTCAGTTGTCTTGTCATCAGGCCACATTAACGTGTCCCTTAGGCCCCTCTGATGTATTAGAGCAAAGCCTGGTATCATTTGCTGCATTTCTTTTTGCAACAGTGAGCTTATTCTATATATAAGCTCCCACACCTGTTCCCCATCCTGTATTAGGTGACATCTTAGGAAATTGCATGTTTAGCCACTTAGTCCCCCAAACCAGAGGCCAGATTTTCATTCTTTACCCCTCCGTCACCATGCAAGTAGTTGGCCAGTCTTGTTGGTGTGAAAACCTCTGCGTATGCCTCTTCTTTTTCCCATCGCAAGACCAGAGTTTGAGGCCCAGCTCCCACTCTCTCTCACTTGGGTCTCTTTGTGAATTACAATATAGGTTCAGCTGGTGTAACAAAGATGCCCCAAATAATAGGCATTAAGGAGGACAGATGTTTATTTCTCTCTCATGAATGCCACAGTCCAGAATAGGCACAGTGCTTCGGCAATGATCAGAGACCCAGGCTCCTGGCCTTTTCTCCACTGTGATCATCATGCAGCCTCCATCACACGGCCCAAGACGGTTGCTCCAGTTCCCATCACCATGTCTGTATTCCAGCCAGGGAAATGGGAGTAAAGGACTATGGAGGCCACGTCTCTTCCTTCAAAGCCGTGACCCAGAAGTTGTACACATTTGTGCTTAGGTCCTATTGACCAGAACTTAGTCACATGGCCACATCTAACTACGAGGGAGCCTGGGAAATAAAGTCCATCCTAATGCTGTCCAGCTAAAAATTGAGGGTTTGTTAGAGGAGGCAGAAAAGACTGGATTTGGGGGAACAACTAGCAGTTTCTGCCATCCCTCCTAAGTGTCCTCTGAGGTCTCCTAACTTCTTATGTTATACTTCTCCACCTATCCCCACCTTATCACCAGTCATCTTTATTTTTATTTTTATTTTTATTTTTTTTTGAGATAGAGTCTTGCTCTGTCACCCAGGCTGGAGTGCTGTGGTATAATCTTGGCTCACTGCAACCTCTGCCTCCCGAGTTCAAGCAATTCTCCTGCCTCAGCCTCCTGAGTAGCTGGGATTATAGGCGTGCGCCACCATGCCTGGCTACTTTTTGTATTTTTAGTAGAGATGGGTTTTCACCATATTGGTCAGGCTGGTCTCAAACTCCTGACCTTGTGATCCACCTGCCTCGGCCTCCCAAAGTGCTAGAATTACAGGCATGAGCCACTGTGCCTGACCAACAGTCATCATTTTTAAACCCAGGTAGAATCATGCGTGTCTCCTCTTACAAAATGTCCAGTGACTTCCCATTGCTTTCAGGATAGAGTCCAAGATCCTTAGCATGACATTCAAGGCCCTTGACATTTGGCCTTAGCCCAGTTTCCCAGTCCCACTTGCTGTTATGTATCTTCATGGGCCCCGTCTGTGGCCACACCAGATGATATGACTCTTTCCAGAACACTCTTCCATTCCTCTCCGGCCTTTTCCCTTGCTGGAATACCTTCCCTCTCTTTGCCTACCAAGCACCAATTTGTTCTTCCAGGCCCCGTTCAGATGCCACTTCCTCCCTAAAGCTTGCCTCCAGGAAGAAGTCCTCCAGGAAAATGTATTGATCTTTCCTTTGGGCCACCACCCAGCCCTTTGGTAGTCTAACCAGCTTATGTGTCTGTCTTCATCACTGAGATTCAGTTTCTTGGTGATGGGGACAATATAGCAAATATGGTATCTTTTATCTCCCCTCTTGCCTAGTATGGCAGGTCTTGTACACAGTAGGTGCTCAATCAGTGCTTATTGTCTAGGGGAATAGACCCTTTTATGGATGCCTGAAAGATGATTGTTTTCTTCTGATATGAGCTGAGGAGAATAAACACAGAACACATCCCTTTGGGCATTGCTGTGATATGGGCATTCTGGGATTGAGTGTTTTGCTGCAAGGATCCTGAAGCAGGTTTCTACATGTCAAGTGTGACTGAGTGAGAAATGAATGAGGTGAGGCTAGTCCAGGCAACTGTCCAAGGAGTGGGCTGCTGGGCACAGCCTGACCTTGCTATTCTCCTGTCCCTTCGCTGCTCGCTAGCCCAAGAGCAGCCACCAGATCTTTTGTCTGTTCCTCCAGCTGCCAACTTCCCCTTGTGCAAAGGCCTCTGCATGAGTTGCCTCCTCGTCTGGATGCCTCCACCTCTTGCTCATCATCCGGGTCTCAAGCTGGGCAGCATTTCTGACCCCGCCTCAGTATAGTTACAATCCCCCTTGCTCTGTGCTCTCCAAGCACGTGGGTTCTGCTTCCAGCCTGTGTTAAACCTCAGCTTTCGTATCTGTAAAGTGGGGGCATTCTAGGCCCTTGCACCCAGAGCATCATCTGTGGGCAAGCAGCGTGGGCATCACTTGGACACGTGTTGAAATGCAGACTCTTGGGCCCCACCCCAGACCTGCTGAACTAGAACCCGTGTTTTAATTGGAATGCACAGCAGTGGTCTAGAAGACACTAATTCTCAGCCAGTTGGAATCATCTGGGAAGCTTTAAAAGCCACTGCTGCATGGGTACTCTCTCCCGGAAATTATGTTTTAATTGGTCTGGGGTGTGACCTGGGTTTCCCAGGTGTGTCTTTTCTTTTCCTTTTTTTTTTGAGATGGGGAAAAGGTGCCCAGGCTGGAGTGCGGTGGTGCAATCTCGGCTCACTGCAACCTCTGCTTCCCAGGTTCAAGCAGTTCTCCCATCTCAGCCTCTGAGTAGCTGGGACTACAGGTGCACGCCACCACACCTGGCTAAGTTTTGTATTATTTGGTAGAGATGGAGTTTCCCCATGTTAGTGAGCTGGCCTTGAACTCCTGACCTCAGGTGATTCGCCTGCCTTGGCCTCCCAGAGTGCTGGGATTACAGGTGTGAGCCACCGCACCCGGCCCCCCACCAGGTGTTTCTAATGTGCAGCCAAGTTTGAGACCCACTCAAGGGGGGTGCTGTGAGGATTAAATGAGAGAGTGCATCCACATCAATACATGTGGGATGTGATTTTTGTTATTACTGTTCCAACCACAAGACACAGGACAAGTTATTGGATTCGTTTGCTGAAAGTCTGTTTTCCCTGCAAGATAGTCAGCCCCATGGGAAGAGGGCGCTTATTCACGTCATTCCCTTATTCACTGCCGTATCCCCTGCCCTTCAGCACCATACAGACACCTGCTAGTCACTCAGGAGCTACTGGCGGGGTGAATGAACACCTGCATGTTATTGAAGATAGAGTGGCCAGCTTAGACCTCAGTGACTACTGTATTATATTTTAACTGGGAGGTGGGAGAGAGCGGGAAGGAGACAGGTTGGTGGAATGCTTGCCGTGTGCCACATGCATTTCCATCATTATTGGAGATGTTCCTCGCACAGTCCTGGAAGGTCAGTGTCATGGTCTCTGCTGTACTCAAGAGGAAGCTGGGGCTCAGGTGAAGGACCTTGCCTGGGACTATGCGGTAGTGCCTTGTATGGGACTAAGTGGCGGAGTGCAGTCTGCCTTACTTCAGAATGTGGTGAAAATGGAACTCTTAGAAAAAGAGAGTAAAACCCTGCGCTCAGGAGCGCGTGAAGGAATCATATTTGGTTTCCTTTGTAGCTGGAGAGAAAAGAGCCCTCTGAAGACAAGGAGGACATTGAAAGCAACCTGCTCCGGCCCACAGGCGTGGCCCTGCGAGGAGCCCACTTCTGCCTGAAGGTCTTCCGGGCTGAGGACTTGCCACAGAGTGCGTGGGGCGCGCCCTTGGGTGGGAGGTCTGCAGGAGGCTGGAGGCGCAGGGCTAGTGAGGGTGGGCGGTGGCGGGTAGAGTCAGCTCCCTGGGGGAAGGAGAGGCGTCTAGGAAAACAATCAGAATTTAATGAAAAGTAATCAGTATTGGTGGAGTTACGAAGATACAAGAACTCTTGAGAGTAACAGCTGCCTCTCAGCTCCATTCCAGTGTCCTCTGGGCCTGGTGCGGCTATTTGGCTACTCTGTGGACCCATTTTCTTGGTTGTCATTGAGGAGTCAGCACCATCTGGACTCTATTCTGGCCTTAGGGCTGGCTCTCACTGATTTTCCTTCCCGCTATGAGGAAGCGCATCCTGCAAGTCGGCAGAGCTGGACTGGGGAGCAGTTGCTCTAACGTTGGAAGGGTTTGCTTGAAGGATTCCTGGGGCCCCCTGTCTTCACAGATGAAGGACATGGATCCACAAGGTGACCCACTATCCTAGCTTGCCTCAGATTGTCCTGGTTTTAGCACTGAAAGTGCCTGTTCCAGGAAACCCTGTGATCTCCGGCAAACTGGGACAGTGGGTACCCGACTTGCAACCATCTCTTCCTCCCAGGAAGGCCAATGTGGCCACTGCCTGGTTCCTCACAGTGGTTGGCCCGGTTCTAGACCCATCTGTGTGTTTAGTAAATGCTGGGGAATTATACTGAATATTCGAGAGCTCTGGGTATCAACTTGGGCTGATATTAGAATTACCTGGGAAGATTCAAAACGGTCCAAATGCCAGGGCCCTGCTTCCAGCATTTCAGATGGACTTGAGTTAGGGCAGGGCTCAGCACTGGAAGGGTTTAAAGGTTCCCCAGGTTATTCTGTCGTGAGGCCCAGTTGTGAGCCGCTATTTTAGAGCATACATCAACACAACCAAGCCACTGTCCACAGCATAGTCAGTGAGAAGGTTTGCAATGTGGGTCCCTGGTTACAACTTTTCCATAAAGATAATTGTTTGAGAGTTTCTGCTTTGGCTGCTGACATCAAGAAATGAAATGTACAAGCTTACTTGGACCAAATCCTGAAGAAAGCCTGTAAATAAGTAATGGGTATTAATTCAGTACTAAAATACATGTTTACAAATATTCTGCACTTATTGATTGCAACTATGTAGAAGTGAGGCTGGTGAACTTCAAGAGGGGCATGGGGAAATAGAAATGTTTGCTTTTCTTAAGGTGAAAGAGCTTTGTGTTGAATTCCCTGCAATGTTGTTTGAAAAAAAAAAATAGATGGGCAAACAGATCATAAATGTTTGCTAATTGTTGTGCCTTTTGTACTCATGTAGACATTAGCTAGTATATAATCTTTAACTATCCCCCCCACTCACCCACTCATATGCCTATAAATATAACATGCTTTATACACGTATGTATGTGTATACACATATACATTATCTGTCTATCTATATCTACATATGTAAATAATCTGACTCATTCAAAAAATAATTGGTTTGAGGCAGCATAGATTAAAAACTCTTAAGAAAAAAACAACAGAATTGACTTCTTGGTTAACCTCAGGTAAATCGCTGCACTAATAGATTTAAAGGAAAATGTCAACCAGGCACCAATAATGGGATATTGTTATAACAACTGCCAGTCCTTTTCTGGGTACTTACTGCCCTTAGTGATGTAGATTTCTAATCAGTCAAGCAGTCGATAAGTTGGTAGATTTGACTGAAAGGCTTTGAATGCAGGGCGAGGACAGTGAATGAGCCGTTTGGGACTGGTGACAAAGTGGCCCGGTGCTCTCAGTAGTTACTGCTCTGAGACAGTCCTCCCTCTGGGGGGCCCCTGGACTGAGTCCCTGTGTGAAGGGGTCACAACTTCTTGCTCAGATAATCCCAGGACTGCCTGGAGACAGATGGGGGATAGTCAGGGTTTTGGAGGTGAGACAGCAGGCAGGCAATGACTGGTGTGTCCCTCTTCCCAGTGGACGATGCCGTGATGGACAACGTGAAACAGATCTTTGGCTTTGAGAGTAACAAGAAGAACTTGGTGGACCCCTTTGTGGAGGTCAGCTTTGCGGGGAAAATGGTAAGCAGTAAGGGAGCAGGAGGGTTCTCTCGGGAGGGGACTTCCTGGTGCCCTGTGGACAGTGCGGGGTGAGAGCAAGACAGAGCGAGGCGCCCGCACCAGATGTGTGTGCACAGGGAGGGGCTGATCCTGGTGCGTGGTGAGACACCCACACAGGCCCAGCTCTCAGAGGCTGCCCTGCACACGAATGTGGACAGGTCTGCCTGGGGGTGTCCCAGACAGACACATAGATGCGGATAGCCCAGGAGAGGACGTCGGACAGTGGATAGTAGAGGAACATTTGGGGGAAAATGGAGCAATAGCATGGAAACCAGACACGAAGGCATAAAGATAGGGAAAATATATTTTAAAGATGTGGGATAAAAACATAATGATTATTTAAAAAATGTTGTGGGGGGAGTTGGGCAGAGAAAGACCCCTCTGGTGGGCGCCCTAGTCTCTTCCTTGCAGCCCGCCTTCCTGCCCTGAGGCGGTGCTGTGGCTCCAGTCCCTGCTGACTTCTGTCCCAGCCCTTGTCTCTACCCAGGCTGTCCAGCCCACAGTGTCTGTGTGCCCCCTACGGGCTTTCCTGGCAGCCCCAGCCCTCCCAGGCTTCAGCCGTCACCTCTCCGCAGAGAACTCGGTAGCTCTCCAACCCCTCCCTTCAACCCCAGGCCTCTCTGTGCCTCTAAACAGCTCTGCCTGCTGCCCCTCTGAGCCCTGGAGGGAGTCATTTTCTCTGCGCAAACTGCCCCATATCCAAAAGCCTCTGTCTTAGCCAGGTACAACCATCAAAGGCAGAAAATGTGGACCTGCCTTGATTCCTCCCTCTTTTTTCTCTCTCCATATCACACATGCCATCTCTAGCTTTTGACTTTAAACATGTCCCCAGGGCCCACCCCTACCTCGTGTCCCCGTAGCCACTGCCAGCTGTTCCCAGGACCACTCCTTTGTTTCTCACCTCATGCATCGAATTTTTGAACAGCCCAGGCCATTTGTCCAAGTACTGGATTTGTTCGATTGTTTTCTTCTGCTGTTTAACTTGTTTCTCTGGCTCCTCTCTTTCCTGTAAACTGGAAGTTAGGTCTAGAGACTTGATTAGACTCAGATGAAGTATTTCGGCAAGAAGTCAGCATAGGTGATGTTCTGCATGTCATATGGCATCACAACAGAAAGCCATAATGTCAGGTTGTCCCATCATCAGGATTGATTGCCTGATCACACGGTGAAAGTGATGCCTCCAGATGGCTCTCTTATAAAAGTAAATGTTCCCCCTTTGTAATTAGCAAGTAAACTGTGGGCAATATCTTGGCACTGTACGGATATCCTATTTCTCAGCTATCTTTTAGCTAATGGTCTAAGCATCCATTGACCTTCCTGTCTGAAGAAGTCATTTAGTTGGGACTGCAAAGTGGTGATTTTCTCATTATCATTCTTTTTCTCTTGATTAGCTGACTTTTTTTCTGCAAAGAAGAGCTTTCTCCCTCCTGCCTTGTTGAGTATTAGTATGGACCTCAATGCTTTTTATTTTTAATGTGTTAAATCAGTCATTATTGTGTTGATGTTTGAATTATACTGAAGGTGGCCATCGGGAGCCCCTTTGAGCTGGGCTCTCTCTCCTCAGAGACTAGCACAGGGTCCCAGTGAAAATGTACATGGGGGTGTAATGCAGATTTTAAAGTCGTTCATGTGGAGGTGTAACTGCTCACTGCAGATCCTCACCTGAGTGCAGGTTTTGGTGTGGGCTCAGGGTACGGGTCTTACGCCCTGCTCCTGGCATCAGGAGGAATGGGGACAGCTGCTTGAAGGCAGGAAGGAAACAGGAAGCTGCGGCTGTATGTTTTTTGTGGGACACTAGCTCCAAGGACTAGGATTAATTTTTCCACTTGACACTTGGGAAATTCACGTCCTGAGATTGTTCTTATTTTGCATTCCCAACACGGAAGGTATTTCGATGGTGGCTGGAACCAAGACCGACGTGCCTTCACATTCGTTGGAACTAAGCCTCAGAGCTCTGGGGCTCCTGGCTGCTCTGGGGTCCCTGCTAGCATCTTTGATCTCCCTGGGTCTTCTGTTCTGAGATGCCCTTGGCTGGCCCTGGGGATTTCTGTAGGAAGGTACCAGTATCTAGGGGAGGTGAAGGGGCAAAGGCGGCCAAGACAAGTGACTGTATACTGTGGGTTGGCATCTGGGCTCATGCAAGAAGCTGCACCTCCCATTTTTCCTCTAGAAAGAGGTGGAGGGAGTTGAAGAATGACCTTATGGTGAAGGAGGCAGCTGCAACACTCCGTCTTGAAAGTTTCAATCTGGCCGCCGTCTCCGGTGGTCCCCAGGCCTTTGCGTCCTCTCTTCCCTGAGCCACCTCCTTGTGGCCTCCCCGCTTCTGCTGCTCTTATGGCGTGTCTCATTCTGCCTGTCCCTCTCTTTTAGCCTGCTTGCATGTCCCTTTTTTCTCATTACATCCTAAGCTGAAGAGCCCTGAGGTTACCTTCTGTGTGCCCCACCCACCCCAGCCGGCCTTCTTTGCATTTCCCCTTATGGACGCTTGGTGGCAGTATTATCCAAGATGTGAACCATACTTGATTTGGCCAAGTTACTAAGAAGATAGGAGCGTGGGAGAGTGCGTGCGACTGTGCACTTCATGGTATGGAAGAAACAAAAGGTAGGTACTTGTAGGGCAGGACAGGAAGTTTTAAAACACCTTTTTTCTTTTATGAATTTAAGAATAAAACCCACAAATTGCAAAAAATTGAAAAAATCAGAGAAAAGGAAAACAACAAAAACTCCCACTGCACCATATTCTATACCCTGCACCATATTCTATACCCTGTACCATATTCTGTACCCTGCACCATATTCTATACCCTGCACCATATTCTATACCCTGTACCATATTCTGTACCCTGCACCATATTCCGTACCCTGCACCATATTCTATACCCTGCACCATATTCTATACCCTGTACCATATTCTGTACCCGGCACCATATTCTATACCCTGCACCATATTCTATACCCTGTACCATATTCTGTACCCTGCACCATATTCAGTACCCTGCACCATATTTTGTACCCTGCACCATATTCTGTACCCTGCACCATATTCTATACCCTGTACCATATTCTGTACCCTGGACCGTATTCTGTACCCTGCACCACCCTGGAGAGAATTACTGGTAACATTGGTTTGTATTTCCTTCTAGTATGTTTTCTCTCTTTAGCTCCCACTACCCTCTTACCTCCCCTCTTCCCACTGACTGGGAATAAAATAATGAAGATATTGATTCTGCAAGCCCAAAATCAACACTCGTGGCACTTTAGTGATGATTTGAGGACACTTTCAGGGCTTTGAAAAATTGGAATCTCCCAGCACGTATGTTGGTTGCTGAGGTTGAACAAGGTGACTCTCTGCCTCCCTGCTCCAGCTCTCATGGAGTAAACACGTGTCCATGATCAAAAGACATGTATCAAAAGTAAATACATGATCAAAAGACATGTGTTTATTCCATGAGAGTTGAAGCAGGGAGGCAGAGAGTCTCAAAACATGATACTACACAGGACACGTATCAAAGGACACAGACAAAATACGTGTCCTTTGATACGTGTCCTGTGTAGTCTCATGTTTTTCACATTTTTGTGCCTTTGTTGGCAACTTCACTGTTTAAAATGGCCCCAAATGTCATGCTGAAGTGCTGTCTGGCTTTTCTAAGCTCAGAACAGCTGTGATGTGCCTGACAGAGGAAGTGCGCGTGATAGGTAAGCTTCCTGCAGGCTTCGGTCACGGTGCCATTGGCTGTAAGTTCAATGCCGATGACTCAACAATATATATTCAAAAGTAAGGTGTCCTTCCACAGAAGCACACATAAACCAAGGTTACCTATTGATCAGTTGACAAAAACGTTGTGACAGAGGCTGGCAGGAATTTAACCCTGCTTCTCCTCTGGGGTAATGAGTCAGTGTTCACCAGTCAGGGTTCCTGGTGACCTTATAGATAGTAACTACCATGAATAATGAGAATCAACTATATACATGCAGTTTGGTAAACTGCTTGTGTTGTCTCATCTTTTCTCAGATTATTAAATAGTCATTGAAATGATTTTTTTTATGGCAGCATAATATTCTGTCAGATGAGTATACTATAACATTTGACTTATTTTTGGATATATATAATTCCAATTTTTCCCTTTTATAAACAACTTTGTGACAAACATCAGCATACAGGAATCTTCATCCACACTCTGATTGCTTTTCTATAGGGAAGTTTCTAGAATTGGGGCTGCTAAGCCAGAGGGCTTATCTTTAAGTGTCTGATACAGATGACCAAATAGCCTTCCAGAGAGAGTGTGCTAATAATACTCCATTGGGGAGTGAAGGAAGGTAAAAAGGTAAAGGAAGAAGAAAAGAGAAGCAGAGGAAGAGGAAGAAGCAGCATGGTGCGGCCCTGGCTGAGTGCCTATGGGTGAAACAGGATGGGGGAAGGCTGGCAGGGATCTCTGGGGCCAGAGGCAGTGCTGGCTGGGGTGTGGCAGATGGACCAGCTGCTGTTCAAGCCCCCAGACCCACATCCCAGTGAAGGCAGCCAGGTTGAAGTGTTTGAGATGGAGGAGGGCCAGATGCCTGGGGCAGGGGCTGAAGCAGCCCATGTACATCCTGTGTGTGTGCTGGGGCAGCCTGTGCCTTCTTATTCCAGGGACCTGGGGCACAGAGTTGACAGGGCCGCTCAGCTGGGTCTTGTTCACGTGTCTTTTATTTTAAAAATTTGTTTATCTAATTTTTGAATTAGGTAGTATATTTATTCTATCTATCTATCTATCTATCTATCTATCTATCTATCTATCTATCTATCTATCAATCATGAAAAATCTCCCTCTTGCTCTGTACCTCATCCAACAATCAATTCATTCATTTCCTCCTTTTCAAAGAAAACCACTGCAATTAGTTTCCTTTATATTATTCTGGTTTTGTGATGCATGTGTAAGCAAATATGACTACAGATTCTTTTTATTCTTGAGACGGAGTCTCACTCAGTAGCCCAGGCTGGAGTCCAGTGGTGCAATCTCGGCTCATTGCAGCTTCTGCCTCCTGGATTCAGGTGATTTTTATGCCTCGGCCTCCCGAGTAGCTGGTACTATAGGCATGTGCCACCACTCCTGGCTAATTTTTGTATTTTTAGTAGAGACGGGGTTTTGCCACATTATCCAGGCTGGTCTTGAACTCCTGACCTCAAGTGATTCACCTGCCTTGGGCTCCCAAAGTGCTGGGATTAAGGCATGAGCCACCGTGCCCATCCAACTGTAGATTTTTATCTCTTACCTTTTAGCACAAATGGCTGTGCATCACACTCACCGCTCTGCACCTTGCTTTTTCACTTAATCATATAACTTGGAGATTGTTTCATGTCACTACCTAGAGGCATCCTCATTCTGTTTGAGAGCTGCCTAGTACTCCATTGTACAGATGGACCATACTTGATCTAACCTGTTCTCCACTGGTGGACACATGGGTTGTTCCAAATCCTTACTAGTTCAAGCCACGCTGCAGTGAATAGCCTCATACATGTGTCATTCCTCACATGTGCAAGTATTTCTGTAGGATGGGTGTCTAGAGGTAGAACTGATAGGGCAGTGGGAACATGCATCTGAAACTGCAATAGATAGTGGCCAATTGTCCTCTGGAGGGGTCAAAGTATTTTGTTTTCCCCCCGGCAAAACATGAGCATGCAGTTTTCCCATAGCCTTGCCAACAGTGGTCTGTCAGACTTTAGAGATTTTTATGAATCTGACGGGTGAGGAATGGCATTTTGTTGGTTTTCTTTGTGTTTCTTTATGAGTGGGATGGAGCATCTCTTTATATGTCTCAAGGCTTTGCGTCTTCATTCTGTGAACTGTCTCTTCCATTCTTTGCTCTTTCTTCCATTGGATTGGATCGTTGGTCTCTCTTCTTTCCTTACTCCTCTCTATGGGCCAAATCCTGGCACTCCGTCCTGCACCCAGCCCTGTGTGGCCTTTGTCTGGGGCTCTTTTTATAGGGAGGAGGGGGAAGGTGAGGGCAGGGGCCAGCACTGGGTGGACCAGGAACGGAGACATCATCCTCACCCCTGGGGACCTGAAGTCTCTGATTTAAGTCAGATGCTCATTAAATGAGATAATGCACATAAAATGCTTAGCACAAGGCAGGGCTTATCACAGTAAATGCTCTGAAAAGGCTGCTTATTATTTTCATGTGTAGAACATGGAAATCTACCAGGATCTGTGTATCTGAAACTGAATCTTTACCTGCTGCCCCCGTGTGTGGGTACAGGATGCGCTGGGGCTGGCTGAGGGGCCTGGTGTTCCTTATGGGCTCCAAGGCCAGGGCTGGCCTGTGAGCTGCTGGTTTGATCTGGTTTCCACTCCTGTGAGGTTTCTTGTTTGCGAAAAGCCTGGTCTTTAGGGCAGGGCTGCTTGGAGGCAGACTGTGGCTTACAGGGTTTGCATCTTGCCTGAATTTTCTTTCACTCTCCGACCTCGGTGCGTGGCTCCCCTCCCCCGTCTCTGATCTCCTAGAGGTCACAGTCTTCCTACATGGTGGATGATATGGGGTAATGGGCAAAAGAGCCTTCTGGGCCATAAGGGCCTCTGGGAAAGCCTATCTGGACTGGACTCAGGGCCCCTACATTTAGGGTCTTGGCCATAATGGGAGGTATGGAGGGGGATTTTCAGCCAGAGGTGTGAGTTAAGGGTAGAAGGGCTGTGGCATTCAGACAACCCACCCTACCCTTACCCACTCCCCAGCTCTGGCTCTGACCTTCCATTGAGCTTTTTCTCTGCAAAGATTCCCTGTGTCTGAGCCCCCTGTACTAGGCCCCAACCCCAGGGTCTTACACCCAGCCCTGAGGGCAGCCAGTGTGGCAGAGAATGGCCAATGGCTGGCATGGTGGCCCTGGGGCAGCCCAGAGTCCCCATGGAGCTCGATCCATTGTCCCTTCCCTGTGTCTTCTAGCTCTGCAGCAAGATCTTGGAGAAGACGGCCAACCCTCAGTGGAACCAGAACATCACACTGCCTGCCATGGTAAGCCTCCCACCCCAGCACACCCAAGGAGGCCCCTGGGGCTCTGGGCTTCGGGAGGTCCAGGGCTCCTGCCTCCCCAGCATCCTGCCAGTATCCCAGACTTCAGCTCGGGTGGGGAGGGGCTGTTCTATCTTCAAAAGGACTCTTCTCCTAACACGCCTCTATTCCTTCCTCAGTTTCCCTCCATGTGTGAAAAAATGAGGATCCGTGTCATAGACTGGTGAGTCCTGAGTCTTGGGGTCTTTAGGGCGGGCTGTCCTGGGGGGCGCTGGGTCCCTCAGTTTCATTCGGCTCAGTGGCTGGTAGTGAGAGTGTGAGGGAGAAGTTTCAGGTGAGGTAATGTCCCCTTGGGGTAGCCAGGGATGGAGAGGGTGTGGGCACTTCCTGGGAAGCTTACTCACACCTGCTTGTTGGCAGGGAGGCAGATAAGGAGGGGCCAGCTGGGATCGGCTGTGAGGAATAATCTCTGAGGGCAGGAGGAGCTGGGAAGACTTCCTGGAGGAGGTGGGACAGGTGATGGCCTGGCAGGAGGGGTGGGGTTTTGCTAAGCTCATGATGAGGATGTTCCAGTGAGGAGAGGCTCACAAACCAAGGCCAGGGGCTGAAAAGAGCAGAGCTTCAGGGAGGATGGGCTGCAGTGCAGCCCTGGGTTGGTGGGATGAAAAGGTAGGGTCCCCCAGCTGGAGGAGTGGCCCAGATTGCCTGGGCAGGGGACGCCACGGCAGCTGTGCAGCAGGTGAGGGCAGCAGCTCGCAGGCATCTTAGAAAGATCACAGCATCTAATACTTGTTGAGCACCTACTAAAGACCAACCCTGTTTCCAGCAAGCACTCGACACGAGTCATCTCATCTGACCATCAGCTCACCGACATCAGTTCGCAGATGAGAAGGCAGGTTGGGAAAGATTGAGTGACCTGCCTGAGCTGACAGCTAGCTGGAAAGTAGCTGAGACCAGGCTTGAACCCAAGCCTGCTGTTTCCAAAGCCTGGGTTCCTAACCACTAGGCCATGCCACCTTCTGCTAGTTGACAGGAGTTTTCTCTTACACTTGAGGGGAACACTTGGGGTCCACACGTGTGATCTCGGGGCATTGGGCTTCCCAAAAAGAGAGAGTTGTCCTTTCTTTGCCCCCAAGAAGTCTTGGCTGTGTGGTTCCCCAGCGTGTTCTCCTTTGGTCTCATGCCCGTGACACCCCCAACCAGGAGGATAATGAGAGACTAGGGAAAAACCCCCAGGCCACAGAGCCATTAAGCTGTGTGCCAGTTCCCCAGGCCTAAAGAAAACAGCTTGTGAGAATTAGAGGAGAGGAAAGAGAGCCGCCGGGAGGGCCTGTGAGGGAGAGGCCGCGAGGGCAGTGACCACGGGTATGTGCCGTGGGGAAGCGGTTTGGAGGAAAGATGTGCTTTACATCCCAGAATGATCTCTTCATCTCAGCTCTCCATGTGTGCCGCTCTGACTGCGGGCAATGGGCTGTGCGTGTCCCTGCGTGTTTGCACATGTGGATGTGTGTGGGTGCGGTTGTCTCCTGTGTTGTGGATGTGTCTGGCCCGAGTCCGGGTGAGCTGTGTCAAAGGCATCAGCGTACTGTACAATCCAAACACATTACAGAATCTGGTGGTTGCATCTCTGGTTTGGGTTGAAGTGGCATTTTTATTGTGAGTCTATTTTCAGACTTGCTGTATTTTCCAAAAGCAACCCCAAGCCCCAAAACCCAACTCTTGGCCAGGAAGCATTCTGCTGCTTCAAGTTGCTATCCAGAAGAGTGCTTTCTTCCCAGAAAACGCAGATAAGCTCTTGTTATTACCTGAATCCTGGAAATAGGATATAGTCCATATGGCCGTTTCTCTGTAACTTAATCTTCCATTAATTCTTCAGAAATTCCTTTTTCATTAAAAAACCAAACAACACAAAACAAAAAAAGAACCCAAACCACCCCCTACCTCCATAAAGCAAAACCTCTCTCCTCCCACTCTCCTTCCCTCGTCTCCCAATTCAGAGAAGGCCGGAGGTCAGACATCCAATTCCTTCTCAAGTGCTGGTCTTGTCTAGGGTTTGGTCATGAAGACAGTGTACAAATGCCATCGGCTGTCAGTCATCTGGTGCTGAGAATCTCATTGTAAAATGTTCCAGCACATTTTTACTTTCCAGTTCTTTTTTTCTTTTTGGGATGGAATTTCGCTCTTGTCGCCCAGGCTGGAGTCCAATGGTGCAATCTTGGCTCACTGCAACCTCTGCCTCTCAGGTTCAAGTGATTCTCCTGCCTCAGCCTCCTGAGTAGCAGGGATTACAGGCACGCACCACCACCCCTGGCTAATTTTTGTATTTTTAGTAGAAACGGGGCTTCAGCATGTTGGCCAGGCTGGTCTTGAACTCCTGACCTCAGGTGATCCACCTGCCTTGACCTCCCAATGTGCTGGGATTACAGGCATGAGCCACCACATCCAGCTTTTCAGTTCTTATTAACATCATTCACCTGGAAAAATGGTAAAGATCTGTCTGTGCTGACAATTCATTCTTCCTAATGTAGCACCAGTGATGGAAAACTTTAAAAATCAAAGCTTAACCACCTCCCTGGGAAATACAAAGAGAGAGGAAGGAAGGAGCACAGAAATTGGGCAGAGATTAGGGTACCTCAAAGGGTCAGGATTTCAAAGAAAAATCGAAGCACCATGCCAGGGTGTGCTTTCACAATGGGGCTGGGATGTGTCATTTGAAGCTGCCCATGGCTAAGGCACTCACAACAGGGAGAGGGTGTCAAAGAGGCACCAAGAAGAAGGGGAAAATACCCAGGAGAAACTTCCTGAAGGAGATGGGTCCTGCCCAGCCCAACGTTTCTCAGCCTCTGCATCATTGGCATTTGGGACTGGATTATTTTTTGTTGTGGGGGTTCTTGACCTAGTGGTTTTGACCCCAGGTCTAGCCTACCCGGGAAGCAGCAGGTGGCTGCAATCAAAGCTCTGGTCTCCACGTCAGCATCTCTGGCCTCAAATCCCAGCTTTGCCATCTTGGCAAATTATTTAACCTTCTCAACGTTGGCTTTCTCATCTGAATTTGGGGCTAATTGTACCTACCTGGTCGTGCTGATGTGAGTTAAGTCACTTGATGGTTTTAGTGCAGTGCTTAGCTCTTAGTAGGTGCTCAATAAATGTTAGCTCAATTACTGTTTATTATCATCAAAGGAGGCAGGAGTGGGGTTCAGAGGGAGGGTCTGCACAGGACGTGGTTGGCTAATAGGTGAATCAATCGGTTAGCCTCCTTGAGCTCCTGGCCACAGTCCCCTACACTGGTTGGGGAGCCGAGAATTGTGCCCCTGGAAGCAGGCCCTGTGCCTTGCAGGAGCAGTGGTCCAGGAATCAGGACGCCAGGACTTCCATTCCGGTCTTCCCCTCCCTCCCAATGACCTTGGGCAAATACCTACATGGCTTTGAGCCTCAGTTTCCTCATTGGTGCAACAGAGATAATAATGAAAGTGCTTGTTTCTCAAGGCCGTGTGAGCCTCCGGTGTGATAAAGGCTAAAAGTGCTCCATTACGTACAAAGTCAGATACAAAAAGGAATCGTGTATTACCACTGGCTACTTCAAGACTGTGGCCTTAGAGATAGTTTCTTCCTGGTCACCTAGTTTTCTCCTTGATCTGAACTTTTCTTTAGCTCCTGGAGCCTCTCAGTTCTCCCTGGGTCTGGGAATCTGGCTCCCTGAACAGTCTCCCCAGTCTCTGGCCCTGCCTCCTTGCCTCCGCCCTCCTCCCTGTCAGCCTGCAGATGTGTCTGCAGAGATCCAAGCTGGCAGCGGGGGCTTGGTTGCCTGATGGGATGCTGGTGGTTGGCGAGATGAACTAGTTCCCTCTCAGAGAGTCTTGGGCACGTCTTCTGTGCAGTTTCTTCATCTCTGGGATTACCAGGCCTCAGTAACCTACCAAAGTGAAGACCAGGAGCGCTCTCTGCCCACCCCCTGCCCCCCCGTGATGTGTCACTGAGGCCGCATACTTCCTGGGTGGGCTGTGGCCTGCAGTTCCTTCCCTGTGTTCAGGTCCTCTCTGCTCCCTTGCTCTAGGGATCGCCTCACTCACAATGACATCGTGGCTACCGCCGACCTGAGTATGTCGAAAATCTCTGCCCCTGGAGGAGACATAGAAGGTATGTTTCCTCTTCGTTCTGCCCTTTGACCCCCTGTGCTCTCCCCTGTCCCCCCTCTATCCAGCTTATACCTCTACCTTTGAGAGTTTGCAGAAAAGGGGAGATGATAAGGCCTTCGTTGCCCATTTTCCACTGAGAAGGGCTCTGGCAATGAAAGAGAGGTCTTGCAGACATTTAGGGTTCTCCACACTTGGATTGTGGGATATGCCACTGAAGGGCACAAAGAGGATAATTCACTCCTGCAGAGAACATTGGCTGGCTGTGGCCATGCCATCCGTCAGGTCCTGCATTGGCTGACTGTGCTCTAGCGGTTTCAAAAGCTACTGAAATAGATCTTATTGGTCTATTAAAGAAGTAACTCATCATCATTTTGTAAAATTTTAAATAAAGAAATAATCTGAAAGAATATAAAATTTACCTGAAATGACCCATAAGCCCACCCCTCCAGCCAGAACTATTAGCACTCCGAGACCTTTCGGTATGTGTGTATATATCTGTACATGCATGTAAGATGTGTGTATTTCATATATAGATATGTATATATATACATTAGAACAAATTGTTTTGAAAATTGCTTTTTGATACTTGACAATACAACATAGATATCTTTTCCTGTTATTAAATGTTCTTCTATAATACAATTTTAAATGAATACACATATTCCATTACGTGAATGTATCATGATCCATGTTAACTAGTTGATGATGAACATGTAGGTGTTTTCAAAATTTTCCACATTATAAGCAACTAAATTGGCAATGAATATTTCTGTAGCTGAATCTTTATATAATTCATGAGTTTCCTTTTGGATAAATAGCTAAAATTGGAAAAGATTTCAACTTTTTTTTTTTTTTTTTTTGAGATGGAGTCTCACTCTGTCGCCAGGCTGGAGTGCAGTGGCCCAAACTCGGCTCACTGCAACCTCCACCTCCCCGATTCGAGCAAGTCTCCTGCCTCAGCCACCCGAGTAGCTGGGACTACAGGTGCACACCACCACGCCCAGCTAATCTTTGTATTTTTAGTAGAGACAGGGTTTTACCACGTTGGCCAGGCTGGTCTCGAACTCCTGGCTTTGTGATCCGCCCACCTCCGCCTCCCAAAGTGCTGGGATTACAGGCATGAGCCACTGCACCTGGCCTAGGATTTCAACATTTTTAAGGCTTTTGATATTTATCAAAATTGCCCTTCAGAAAGACTGGACTATTTTATACGCTTATCATGTCCCTAGGCTTATTTTGCTATGCCCTCCCCAACACAGGGTAAAATAATATTAAAAAAAGAACTTTGTTAATTTGATAGGTGAAAATGGTATTTCACTGTTGCCTTAATTTTCATTTTATTGATAGCTGGAGAAGTTGATGATTTCAATTTGAATATATTTAAATAATTATTTTATATTTATATATAACATGTTTGTATAATTTATATTCATTGTATTATAAATGTCCTATTTATGTTCTTGGCCTATATGAAGAAATGTTTATCTTTTTCTCATAGTTTTGTAAGAGTTCTGTATATATATGGATATTAACTTTTCCTCTGTCATATATGTAGTAAATAACTCTTGTTGGCTTTATTTTACCAATTAATAGTTTTTGACCTATAGAAACTTGAAATTTTTATGTAGCCAAATCTGTTAGTCTTTTCCTTAGGGAATAAGGCGGGGATCTAGCATTACTTTTTTCAAAATTGTTCTTTGGTGATACAAACACTGTATTTTGAGTAATCTTTTCCCTATATTTCAAAATGCTGCCTTTATCACCTACTAAATTCCTAAATGTGTTCTTGGGCCTGTTTCTCTGTTATCTTCAACTGGTATGTCTGCTTATTATTTCTTTGGTTTTGATATCTGGGTTATGCTGGCTTTGTAAAATTAATTGTAAAGATTTAAAGTCTTCTCTAACATCTGGAATAGTTTATATAACATAAGAATACAGTCTTTTGAGGGTTTGAAATAATTCACCCATAAAACCATATGGGCTGGGTGCCCTTTTTGAGTGGGTATAGTAATAGCTCTTTAAAAGCTTTTCAATTTCTCCTGTGATGATTGTTATTTTTAGTTTGCTGCTTTTACTCTGGTCAATTTTGATAATTTATATTTTCCTAGAAAAGCATCCATTACATTGAGGTCTAATTTGTTTGCATAGTGTTGCACAGAGCAAATTTTTATAAATTGAATAATTCTTTCTACCTGTGGTGTTTTCCTTTTTCTTATTTCTAATGTTACATATTTGAGTTTTTTTTTTTTCTTGATTAGCTGGTTAGAAGTTTATTTTAAAACTTTATTGGACTTTTAATCTTTGCACTCTTTAACTCTCTTTAGACTGATTTTATTGTTTCCTTCTTTAACTTTCTAGCTTCTTGTCTTTATTTTAAAAATTTCCCATTTAAATAATGAAAGTATGGTTTCTGCCTTCTGTGTCATGCTCAAACCCTAAGGTTCAGCAGACCCTAAGGTTGTATTTAATTCTATTATTTTTTTTAACATTTAAACATTTGATCTATTTTGAATTTATTTTTGTGTGTTTTCTGAGAGCAGTTCAATTTGATTCTTTCATAGTTAGTCTATTTTTTTCCTGACTAGACGCTGCTCATAGGAATTTATCTTTTTTCTGATAGTTTAGAAAATTATTTTAATCTTTCTTGGTAAAGGACACTTTCCATTGAATTTTGTCTGAGACATGATGAATTCTTAAATCTGGGTGGAGGATTGTTTTTTTAAAAATTCCAACATTATGCCATGGACAGCTGAAGGCAGAGTGGGGGAGTGGGGAGAGCTCCAGCTCTCCAGCTGGCCAACTTGGGTTCAAATGCTCTTGGCTCTGCTTCTTTGTAACTGAGTGAGTTGCTCCAGTCTCCGTAAAATGGGGCTCTTGCAAGTCCCAACCCTCACGAGGCGGTTGTAAAAATCATGAGATTATAAAGGTAAGGTTCTTATAAAGTCTGGTACACAATAACCCTAAAGTAACATTTGCTGTTTTTATCATTAAGATGGGCTGTCTATGTTGCTAATCTGATTTTTTTTTCTGTACCAATTCTGCCTTTTACTGCTTCGTACGTGGTTTAAAATGGGCTATTGCATTTGTAGGTTCTTGTCAAGCTTTCTTTTTCCCCTGTCACCCCTTTTATATTTTCCTTTACTTCTTTGCTCCTTGTCTGTTCTCTGCCGGCAGTTCTGCTTTGTTCCACAAAAACTACATCTTCTTGTACTCTACTGAGGATTCCCAATCATTTTCTGCAATATGCAGGTGAATGCTTTCCTGAATCTTACGGATGCAGTTTCCATATCCTGGTTGGCTCTCTGCCCTCTCCCTGCTTTATTCACTCTCCCGCAAGATCTGTTCAGTGTTGGTATCTCCCACAGATAGGGTGTGTGGGTCTTTCTCTGTTCATCCACCTGCTGAGATCTTTAGCTGGAGGACAGGTTAACATGCCCAGTTTCTGGCCGACTCTACCCAGTGCTCTTGAAGTTGGAGATCATCTCCAGATTCTAGATCTCTAGGAGACCTCTAGGAGAGGAGACTGGATATACCATTTTTTAAAATGTTCCTTTTTTTTTTTTTGAGAAAGAGTTTTGCTCTTTTCGCCCAGCCTGGAGTGCAGTGGTGGTGTGATCTTGGCTCAGTGCAACTTCTGCCTCCCGGGTTCAAGCGATTCTCCTGCCTCAGCCTCCCAAGGAGCCACGATTACAGGTGCCTGCCACCGTACCCGGCTAATATTTTATATTTTTAGTAGAGACAGGGTTTCACCATGTTGGCCAGGCTGGTCTCAAACTCCTGACCTGAGGAGTTTCTGACCTGAGGTGATCCACCCGCCTTGGCCTTCCAAATGTTACATCGTTTTTAAGCAAGACATTGTTAACTTAGACTTCTAGCTGCTTGATGTCCTCATGTCCTTCTGTAAATGTAGGCAGCTATCAGAGGCATATACCTGATATTGTTTTCCATTCACTTCATTCTTTTAGGAGATGTTTATTGAACATATGCCTTGTGTCAGGGGGTGGGCATAGAGGGTTCAACAAAATATTCTTGGTCACACCGTCGGGGAACTTAGAGTTCTGACAGGCCACAAACAAGCAGACAAATAAATATATGGGTATAAGTTGTGTTAAGTGCCCTCGAAGAAAAGGACATGCATGGTGAAAGAGAATAAGAGAGTAGAGGAGAGCTGTTTCTGCCTGATGGAGTCAAGGAAGGCTTCTAGGAGGAGGTGTCTTAGGCTGCCAGAGGGGAAGCCACCGGCATGTGAGGAGCAGGTAGGAAAGAGTTCCAGGCAGAGGTGATGACATATGCCAAGGCCATGTGGCAAGAAAGAAATGAAAAGACTGGTTTTGCTGAGTTCTCTGAAACATTTAAAGGGCAACTTTTAATTACAGAAAATTTCAAGTACACGCAAAAGTAGAGAATTGTACAGTAAACTCCCAGGCACCCTCCCTGAGCTTCCACATCTAGCTGCTCTCTGCCTTCTGATTTCCTTGTTGGGACTTTGGACTAGTCCCAGAAACGACCTTCCTGCAGGCACTGCAAACCTGCTCTTCCTGCCCCAGCCCCTCCCTTCCTCGCTGGGGGAACAATGTGTTCCGGGATGTGGCCCCGCCCCTTCACTTATTGCTGTTCAGATAGTTTCTGAGAAGGGCTGTCTTCCCGAACAGGTAGAGAGATCTGGGGGTGGTAATGCAGTCAGAGGGTCACCTCACAGGTCAGCACTCTTGGTATGGAAGGAACCTCTTCTTCAGTTTTCTGGCTGGCACTGTCTCTGTCTCTGATTCCAGGGGCAGACACTGGTGGAGGCACAGTGGGGCATTTCTGACTGTTTTCCGACAGTCGTGTTTCACGAGGCTGCAGCCGTGCTTGTCGCCAGCCCCCTGACGGAGAGTTCGCATCCTCCGACCTACCTTCATTTCTGTGCTGTGTGAGCCCTCACTTTTCTCTGTGTCCACAAGTGTGTGTTGGTGGGAAGGCAAGAAAGATGTTTATGTGGTCACTAGATGGCGCTCAGGTCACAGGCAACCCAGCGTGCTTCGGAAGGCATTCAAAGTTGGGCCCACCTTCCATCACCGATGGTTCTGGAAATAAATGAGAATCTTCTTGCAACCAGCTAACCGGTTTTGAACATGCAGTTAAATAGCTAGATCTAAGTGGCAGTAAAAGAGTTAAACTTGTGCATCCAACTGGAGCTGTCTTTGATGACTCTCGGACCCTGCCGACCCGTTCCTGCAGAGGTGGGTCCCTTTCTGGGGCCAGGGCCTCTCTCCGGCCTTGAGGTCCGGCCCTTGCCTTGCTCCTGCCAAGCCTCCCTGACCTGCGCGCAGCCCCCTCGGAACGCGTCGCTCCAACTTTCCTTCCAGCCCTTTTTTATGTTGTTTCTCCACGTTGTGGGCTTCTAGCCCATTGGGGCGATAGACAACACTTGTATTTCCTCACTGCTCTCAAAGCCCAAATGAAACTGAACTGTAAAAACAAGTTCTTTCTCTGTATTTCCCCGCCTCAGGGTTCACCAGATGATTTGGTTCAACTAGGAGTTTTTGTTTTTCTGTTTTTGTTTTTGTTTCCAGTGAGGACAAGACCTAACACTAACCTCTTAAACACCTCTGCCCACAAGTTTGCCTGGGCACACTAGAGTGTTCCTTGGACCCTGTGCTCTGAAGTATTAAGTAAGAATTTTGTTTTTTAAAAAAGAGTGCTTTCCTTAGAAGCTGCAGGTCTTTTGAAAGGTAATAGGCACATGAGCTCTGTGAAATGTACACAGATTCTTTCATAACTTTATACATAGGAAACTCATGCTCCATAAATAGCACTTGTATCTTAGTGTTTTCCATAGCTAAGAAATCCAAAGTTAGTCTCCTTTCGTCTCTGGAATGTAGATGATGCTGATTTCCCAGCAGTTTTCAGTTTCTCCTCTTGCCTGGCGCAAGTGAGAGTCAGGCAGCCAGCCGCCGTGGGCTTGGGGATGTGCCGAGAGGCAGAGGGAGCTGGCGGGGCAGACTGCAGGTGACGGCCTCAGCTTCTTCATGCACCTCCCAGGGACTGTGTGCAGGGCTGGGACTTGTGGCTCACTGGGCTAGGAGGTCCTGCTCTCTATCTCCTTCAGCTTCCCCCAGGTGAGGCAGCTGAGCTTTGTTGCTCGGGTCACAGAACTGGGAGCATTCATCTGTGTTTTGGACTTCCATAGCCCCAGCTCTCTGGACTGAGGGAAAACACAATAAAATACTTGTGTGTTGGCAGAAGGGTGATGTGGACGAAATAGAGGCCTTGTCTTGGGTGGCTTCACTAGTCACTGTGCCCTTGAACTGTCTGCAGACACAGGGGCGAGAGCCCAGGATGGGCCTTCACACCCAGAGACTGTGATCCGCCCCCAAGTCAGGAGTCATTGACCTAAGACATCAGCAGGGCCGTGTCTTATTGCATATTCCCAGTGCCTCCTCCTGCACCTGGTTAGGTTTGCTGAATGAACAAATGAATGAAAGAATGTGTGAATTAGGTTGGGTGCAGTGACTCACACCTGTAATCCCAGCACTTTGGGAGGCCGAGGTGGGTGGATCACCTGAGTTCAGGAGTTCGAGACCAGCCTGGTCAACATAGTGAAACCCCATCTCTGCTAAAAATACAAAAAATAGCCCAGCATGGTGGTGGGCGCCTGTAATCCTAGCTACTTGGGAGGCTGAGGCAGGAGAATCACTTGAACCTGGGAGGTGGAGGTTGCAGTGAGCCGAGATCATGCCGCTGTGCTCCAGCCTGGGTGACAAGAGTGAGACACTGTCTAAATAAATAAAAAGAAAGAAAGAAAGAAAAGAAAAGAAAAGAAAGAAAGGGTGAATTAATGAAAAGGTGTGGTTGGGAGGCAGGCTGCTCTGCAGTTACCCACTTGGTCCTCTGAGCCACCAGAGGCATGTGTTGGTCAGATGGCCGATGGGATTAGGGGGACTTCTGCATCTGGGCTGGGCACCAGTCTGCAGCCAGAATTCAAAATCAGTCTGGGTGGGAAGCCAACTTTGCCTCTGTAAGAAGCACATGGGGGGTTGGAACTGTGACCTTGGCCTCATTAGCCCAAGATAACAGGCCAGGCCTGTTAGTAATCATTTAGAAGGAGCTTAAAATGGGATCTGTTTCCTTCCGGTGGTCCCTGGCCACTGCTCTCCTTGGGCCTGCAGCTGTGCCTGTGTTGGCCCTCTCGCTGTTGCAGAAATCTCCCCACGAGCAGAGCCCTGGCTTGCCCATGGAAGGAAACCTCTTGCTTTGGAGATGAAGGTGGCCATGAATTATGATTTATGCAGCCCTGGTGTCTGCCAGCTGATGTTTGTAGCTGAGGCCTGGCTGAGGAGGGCCGAGGGGCTGGGCCGGGCCCTCCTTGCTGCCTCTGCCCTGTCCTCACTCCGGACGGCCATGCTGCCTTCTCTCTTCTCCACTCTTTCTCTCTGTGTCTTTGTGCACTCTTCCTTCACAAAGTTTTCCTCAACCCTTGACTTCTGACTGCAGTCACAGGGCTAGGGGAAAAGAAGTGTTTCCTGGAGGACAGCAACAGGTAAAGGTAAACGAGGAAGGGAAGTAATCAGCAAGTTCACTAACCACGTCCCGGGTGGGCACGTGACCTCAGACTGCGTCACACTTTGCTGTTGCAGAAGGAGAATGGGAAGGTCAGATTTGGGAAGAGGCAGAAATCAGAGAGGACAGTGGAGGAAGACCGAGGGGTGTCCGCTTCCTTGGCGGCATTGTGTACCTGCCTAGCAGTGAGGGACAGATTCAGAGTCCATATGTGTGCCAGAGCATTTCCTTCCTTGCTTTTCTTATTTCTAGACATTCCTTACCAACATTTAGGGGCACACCCAAGTGTGTAGCGTGTTCAGCTTGTGGACAGCGTCTGGCTCTGTGCTTCCCTGGAAGCGGCCTGTGTCAGAAGCTAGATGCCAGTGCCTGCTGTTGTGAACATGCAACGTGGAGCCTTCAGGGGTGATTCTGGACATGGCCACTAGGTGGAGATGTTGTGCCTTGAAATGTCCCTGCTCAGTGCGCCTGGTTCCAAGTGCGACCTGCCTGTGGGCTTGGAGTGTGGGGAGTGCCTCGCTTCCTAGCTCTGGCCCTTTTGTGTCTCCCCACCCTTCCGTTGTGTCTGTACTTTGTTCCCCTCACTTATCTGGCTATCATATGGAAAAGCACATTTTCTTTTCTGAATTATTCCTTGAGTGTATTGAATCAAATTTCGGGTCCGGCAAACGGAACACACAGAGTGATGGGCAGGCCAAGTGGGACCCCTAGGGCTCATGGGGTGTTGGGGGCTGCGTCTGGAGGGGCCGTGATGATTTAGTTTATGATAAATTTACAGCTGGGCAGAGGGTGGGGCCTCGGGCTGCATCTGTTTCACAGCCTGGAGCTGTCTTTCCATCTGTCTGTCTGCCAGCTCTCCATCCACAGCCTGTTCATGTAACCAGTACTTCTCCCAGCCATGCCCACCCTAACCCCTTTTCCATTTCTTTACGCTTCAGAGGAGACTGCAGGTGCCGTCAAGCCTTCGAAAGCCTCAGACCGTACGTTGCTGTCACCTTGGGGACAACCAGGGGAGCGGGGCCTTGGGTTTCGGTTAGAGGGGCGAGGGTGCTGGAGGCATGGGGGTTTTTGATTTGCCTGAGGTGGGACTGAGGTTCCCCCACAAATGTAAGTCTCTGGACTTACATTTGCTGTCGCCTCTCAGCCTCTGTAGAGCATGTAAATCGTCTGGAATGCTTTAAGGGCCAATTTCCTCCCATTTTCCCCAACCCTTCCTAAATGGGATAGGCTTGGGCCGATGCTCCAGTTAGACCCCTCTGTCTGGTAGTGAGGGGTAGGGGCAGGCATGGGGGTCTGGAGTGGGGCAAGGGGAGTGTGAGGTGTTTCAGGGGCCAGGAGGAGGCCAAGAGGAGTTAAAAACTCTTGGAGTTGAAATCCTCAAGGTAAATCATAATTGAGATGATTAACACAAATAATTAGTAATGCTCCTGTTAGCCCATCTACCTGGGCCTCTCACCTCTCCTGAAGGCCAGTGCCCTGTCTGTGCTGGGGTCTAGGAGAGGGAAGGTGTTGAAGGAGGTGGGGTGGCCCCTGGCTGAGAAGGGAGGTGAGGCTCCAGCCTTCTGGTCCCTCCCTGTCCTGGCTCCTCCCTCATCCCTAGGGTCTCGGCAGGGGCTGGACTCGCAGTGCATGACCTTAGGTCTGGCTCAAACACTTCTCTGCTGAGGCCATTTGTTTTGTGCCTACTTTGGCTCATTCTTGTGTGGACTGATTGGGTCATTCCAGAGGGTTCCCGTCTCTGGCCCTGCTTTCCACTTTTGGTATTTTGGAAACAACCTCTTCCCCATTCCTCTGAAAGGGACAGTGTGGCATTTTAGGGTTTTCAGGGTATGGCCAGTAAAGTCCCATTGGGAAACTCAGTTGTGAGCTGGAAAATGATGTTAGCAAAAGAGAGCCTCCAAAAAAGGATGGAAAGGATGTGGAGAGATTTCCCCTCTTCAGGAGTGTAATTCTCTCTGCTCTGACCTGCTCTGTTAAAAAATGTTCTTTGCACAATGTGTGTGTGTGTGTGGAGGAGATTCTGGGATGAGGCAAGGCCATTAGGGCAGGGGGTATGTGCCTGGCGGCTGCCCTAGGGAGGAGGAACGTCTAGCTGGGCTCCATCCCTGGCCTCCTGGGAGATGGTTTCTCTTGTTACCGGGCTCTGGGACCTCTTAGGTCCTCCCCACTGGCTGCAGGGCCTACAGTGCCTATAGAAGCGTAGGATGGAGAGCAGATGCAGGACTTGATGGGGTGGGGCTGGGGAGGGGCACAAGCAGTAGAGGGCCTTGAACCCCAACTTTGTGTGCTGGCTGAGTGCATGGGCTTTGAGGTGACACCATTCTGGGCCCTGCCACCTTGTAGTCATGTGTTTCTTTGCATCTCTGAGCCTCAGTTTCCTCATCTATAAAATGAGACTAATAAAAATAATAAAAATATGATTGCATCTCAGCATGATGGTGAGGAGTAAAGAGACTTAGGGGAGGGCACGAGAGCTATCGCTCGTGGCGTTCGTCTTTATACACTGACAGGAGCTGCATCGGGTGCATGTGGGGGGAACTGAGGGTCAGGGGTGGGCTCAGGCTGGAAGGTGGCTGGGTTGAGCATTGGGAAGCCCCACTGGGCCGATCCCTCTGATTGCCACTTGTGTCTCCCAGTGGATGACCACCTGGGCTTCCTCCCCACTTTTGGGCCCTGCTACATCAACCTCTATGGCAGTCCCAGAGAGTTCACGGGCTTCCTGGACCCCTACGCAGAGCTCAACACAGGCAAGGTGAGCCGGCTGGAGCCCTGCTTAGCAAGGGCAGGATGCCAGATGCCCAGGTCCTTCAGGAGCCCAGGCCTGTATGCAGAGTCTTCCAACCCTACCTGGGGGCCCACAACCAGGCAGCCACCCACTCAGGGAATTCTCCTTCTGCCCCTTGACGCTGCCTTTCCCGAGTGCCAGTCTGATCCTTCCATGTTCCCCGCCCTGAAGGACCCAGACCCTGTCTCTCTTTCTTCATCTTTTGTTCTGGGTTGGCATCTGGCACTGTCCATCTGGGTGGCTTGTCATATCCCCTGAACTCTCTGGGCCATGCTTCCTCATCTGCAGAGAGATGAGGTTGGCTCAGGGACCTCCTGGGTGCCTGGGAGATGAGCTACCTCAGGGCCAGAGGGTGCCCCTTTCCTTCCCCTCCTTCCCTCTGTCTCCCCTGCTCCTGGTGACCTGACCTCCCTGGCAGGGGGAAGGTGTGGCTTATCGTGGCCGGCTTCTGCTTTCCCTGGAGACCAAGCTGGTGGAGCACAGTGAGCAGAAGGTGGAGGACCTTCCTGCAGATGACATCCTCCGGGTGGAGGTGAGGGGCATGGCTCTTGGTGGGAGCTGGGTGTCGGGGCGGGGAAGGGATGGCCACACTGGACTGGCCTTGAGGTGTCATGGCAGAGGGAGGACTCAGCTCTGCCTACATGCATAGTGCCTTTACCTCTCTGGGCCTCAGGTCTCAGCTGTAAAGTGGGAATAAATTAACACTTGCCCCTGCCTCCCTGGAGGGATGATCAGAGGCTCAGAGAAGATAAATGAAAATATTTCAAAAGTCTAGAGTTTGATGCAAAATGAGATGTGATTTTATAATAATAATGTAAGGATAACTATTAAGTCAAATAAGCACTGAACATGTATCAGGCACTGTGCTGCTGACACCTCTGCTGTTATTGACTCCTCCCAACACCATGAGGTGGCTGCTGTTATTATTATTATCCCCATTTTACAGATGAGGAAACAGGCTCAGATATATCAGAGCAACAAATGGTGGAGCTTGGCCTTGTGTCCAGGAGGCAGCTGTGCAGACTCTGTGTGGTGATTTAAGCTGTTAGACACAGTGGTCAGATGGCTCTGGTTTGAATTCTGGCTGCAGCACTTACAGGCTCCATCAGTTTCCCTATCTGGAATGTGGGGATATATTATACTTAAAGTTATATTATATAGCTTGTAATAATATATTTATAAGATGGTTGTGAGAATTAAGGAAATTAATACACATATGCGGTAAGCACTTACTAAGTGCTAGCTGTTGCTACTGTTTACATTCACCTAATACCCAATTGTCTGACCCCTCTTCTCTCAATCATAGGATTGAGTTCCTGCCCTGTCCCCGCCCTATGCTCAGCGCCTGGAGGGGACAAAGAGACCCTTTCATCCCAGGCACATGACAGTGGCAGTCCGTGTGTCCTGCAGAGCTGGCTGCTCAGGGGGAGACCCTGAGTGGCATGGGGCAGGAGCTCTGGGCAGGCGCCTGGTGGCTTAGAGCCTTTAGCCCCTCTGAATGGCAGAGAAGTTCCAGGTTGCCCCTGTGGGCCCAGTGGGAGACCCCACTCAGCTGATGTGGTGGTACCATCGCTGCTGGTTTGGATTAGGGGCAGCTTGACCTTGGAGGAGCAGCTTTTATTAGGGAAACATGGCCAGACGCACGCAGATCTGGAATGAGCTTGTTCAGTTAGCAATGAAATCTGGATGCTGTTTCTTTCTTGGGCTACTTGCCACCCGTCAGTCCAGCCAGGAGCTATTGGGTGCCGGCTATGGCCAGGGCCTGCCAGATACATGTCCCCTCCCTAGCCCGGGTGCCTTTCTTTGCTTCTCCTGTGACCCTCTGGCCCACTCTCTGCTCACAGAAGTACCTTAGGAGGCGCAAGTACTCCCTGTTTGCGGCCTTCTACTCGGCCACCATGCTGCAGGATGTGGATGACGCCATCCAGTTTGAGGTCAGCATCGGGAACTATGGGAACAAGTTCGACATGACCTGCCTGCCGCTGGCCTCCACCACTCAGTATAGCCGTGCAGTCTTTGACGGTGAGGCAGTGCTCCTGGCTGGGACCCCGATCACAGGATCATAGAGCAGGGGGCCACACCTTAAATCCTGCCTCCCACGGAAAGCTGCTGGAGGCTATTCAAAGACCCTGGCCCTGGCCAACCTGTTCCAGCTGTCCCCTTGCTCTCCCCCAGGCGAGGGGCCCTGCTACTAGTGCCCACAGATGCAGCTCCTGGGACCAGCTGTGGTCAGCATTGACCCCGATCCATCCTGCTCATTTCAAGGAGTCTGCCGGCCTTGGTTTGGACATTTTAGGGAGTGTGGCCTTGGGTTTCCCAGGGCAGCTGTAACAACTTCTCAGTTTTGACAGGCCCTGGAGCCCTAATGAGAGCTGCAGCTGTCTGCTCAACTCACATAGAGAGCTCAGGCACCTCTTTCGGACACTGGGCAACACGGGTCACTCCACGTGTGTCCAAGAGGGTTCTTCGAGGGGAAGGGTGAGCAGGTGCCTGTCTCTCTCCCACGTGTGGTCCCCTTCCCAGCTCTGCCAGTCCTAGCCCTGGAGTGCCCAGGAGGCTGGCACTCTTAGCACCCCATCCCACCCTCCCTCCGCTCCTGGCACAGTGCTCAGGCCTGTCTCTCCATTCCAGGGTGCCACTACTACTACCTACCCTGGGGCAACGTGAAACCTGTGGTGGTGCTGTCATCCTACTGGGAGGACATCAGCCATAGAATTGAGACTCAGAACCAGCTGCTTGGGATTGCTGACCGGCTGGTGAGTGAAAACGTGCCCAAAGCTGCACACGCCTGTGCATGCACCTGCTACCCCGCTGCACGGGGCGTCTCAGACCACCATCCACTGGTGCACACACTGACACATGGCTGTGCCTACTAACCTTCATGGTTGGTGTCCTCGGTGTCTTGGCAGTACCAGGCTTGTGGTCCTGTCCTGTACGCTTGGAAGAGGAGAAAGGGGATGTGAGCAACCTGAGGCAGCTCCAGTGTGCAGTGGGACCCAGGGCAAGGGAGCAGAAAGAAAACCTATGTCACGCAGCAGGGCACGGCCTTGCTCTCGCTCACTTACTCATTACAGGCCTTCGGACTCTTAATGCACGCAAGGGCTTATGCTAGAAACTTCTAGCCAGAAGCTAGAGGCCAGAGGTGAACAAGGAGCTGGCTCTGTCTTCAGGGAGTCAGTTTATTAAAGGAGGGCATAGGCTCACTTGTGCCTCTCATACAGGGCTTTCTAAACTTAGGTACAGGTGACACTCCAGGGGCAGAGAGATGTTGGGCTCAGAGCAGGGAGGGTGGCCAAGGAGCGTCAGGAAGGCATCACAGGCCAGCGAGGGGGCTGTGTCCAGTGCAAGCAGATGGGGGGTGGGAACCCAGCTAGGCCACCATTGCAGGAGCCTGAGGGAGGGTGACCAAGCCCTGGGAAGGAGATGGCCTCGGGCGGGGGCGGAAATTGCAGGACTTGAGCTACAAGGCCTTGGTGGCCAACTGGATTTGGGGCTGAGGAAGGGCTATAAGGAGGAACTCAGGTGGCTGGGGAATTGGGAAGCTGGGGAGAAGAGCAGAGCATATGAGGTCAGGTTCTGTTTTGGGGGTGAGGAGGGGACATCTGGGGAGGCCCCTATAGATGCTGCAGTCCTGGCACTTGGCCAGAATGGAGGAGAATCACAGGTGGGCAGAGGTGTAGAGGCCAAGGGAGGTGAGGAGGTTGAGTGGGAAGCTGATGGTCCTGGCAGTGGCTCTAGGGGTTTCTGTGGTGTGGATGGGGACAGCTGGTGGGAAAATGCAGGAGACAGGTGCAGGCTCCACTGCAGGAGCATGCTGGGATCAGCAGGTGGAGGGAAGCGGGGCTGGAGAGGCCTGGGCATATCTGTGGGTGGGGAGGTGAGCATGGCTTGAAGGAAAGGTGGACAGAGAAGGGAAGGAGGCCATGGTGGCCCCACCTTCCCAGAGACTGGCAGTTCTAGGGGAAAGAGGAGACCAGCGAGTGCTGAGATGGGGAGAACGTGGAGTTGATGCCATACAGCTCTAGACTCTGCCTTCTGGGCCAATCACTGGCTCACAGCAAGACTCCAGACTCCAAGAGGGCAGGGACCATGTTCTTTCCAGTTCTATGAGACCGGTAGTCCAAATCCCGAGTACACGTCCTTGCTCAGGAAGGCCGGTGGGCGGGGAGGGGCGTGTGGGGGGCTGAGGGACAGTCCTTGGCCTCTCAGCTCAGGGCTGAGGCCCCATGGAGAGGGCTGGAGAAAAGCTTGGTAAGGGCCTGTTTCCCTGGGAGGCAGCACAGGGAATGAGCAGCCACGGGAGTTTGAGGAAGGAGGTTCCTGTGATTAGAGGTGGCGGGACTGCTCCTGGGAAGAGGGTGCTCTTCGTCTAAGCCTCATCGGGTGGTAGAATCTGGAAAGGAGAGAGGGTTCCAGGTGGGGAACCAGAGCAGGCTCGGAGAGGGCCACTCACCTGTGGGAAGCCAGGCCTGCTTTGAGGGTGGCAGGGAGGAATCAGAAGCCATCAAGTTCTTTCCAAGTCTGCAGAACCCCCGCCCCCGCCCCCGCCCCCGAGCTCCTTGTGACTACATGTGAGGCTGGAGTTCCAGGTACGAGACTTTGGATGTATTTGGGTACGGGCAGCCTTGGAAGGTTCTTGAGTCAGGATAGAACCTGGTTTGTTGGGCCTGGGCTCTGCCTTCTTTGCTCTAACTGTTCACTCCTTTTTGGTTCAGTAGCAGTGACAGGGCCTAGGGGCTGGGTCCAGCGTGCACCCTCTGCCCTGTGGTGACACACCTGACCCTTGCCTGCCCCTTCCACAGGAAGCTGGCCTGGAGCAGGTCCACCTGGCCCTGAAGGCGCAGTGCTCCACGGAGGATGTGGACTCACTGGTGGCTCAGATGATGGATGAGCTCATCGCAGGCTGCAGGTAGGGGGGACCTGGCGCCCCTGGTGCCCTCCTCTCCTGGCTCAACTGGGCCTGTTTCGCTGGGAGTGCTCGTGTGTGGCGGTGAGCAATGGCACGTCTCCCAGCCACGCTTGGCCAGCAGTCCAGCCCGTGCTGAGTCCAAAGGTGGTGGAGCCAGCGCAGGAGTTGAAAAGGTGACATTGAGAGCAGGTCATAAATCTCCCTGCAGCAGCGGCAGCTGCGGGCCCGGCGGCCGGCTCACCTGAATGGGGGGCATTGTGTCTCTGATCCCTGACCTCTTATTTCCCTGATGGAATCTCCAGGAGGAGCTGGCTGGGGGGTGGGGTGACGGCGCCCCTCATTCCCTCAAGGCCATGTCGGGGATCATGGTTTCTGTTTAGCCTTCTATTGACACGGCTGATTGTCGACTTCAGGAAAAGAAGGCCCGGGGTGTGGAGGCCCAGCAGAGGGGTGCATCTCACATCTCCTCCACTGCCATGTGGTTTTGGGGGGCCACCCGTGGGTTCTGACCCTTGGTTTTCTCAACTTCAACCTGGCATGAAGAATAACTACTTTATAATATCTTCTAAACAAAGTGCCCGGCCCTTGGGAAAGATTTAATAAGTGGTAGCATAATTATTGCTCAGAAGAAGAAATGTCAGGAGACTTAGCTCCTGGTCTCTTTATCTGACTTTGTGACTTTGGGAAGCTTCTCTTCTCTGGACTTTAGTTTTCTCAGCTGTTAAATGGACTTAAATAGTCACCCCTCTGCTCTCCACGGGGTTAATATATGCAAATGTGTGAATATACACAAATGTATTCTATGCCCCCTATACGCCTCATCACCCCTCCCTCAGCATGGCCGTACAGCCCTGCTGAACGCATCAGAGAACTGATAACCATGGCCACTGATGTAGCATCCCTTCTATCTTTTATGGTTCAGTTAGGAAGTATATCTTTATCGAAATATTACCCCCAGAGAAATGCTCCCGGCCCAGCGGTGGAATTCCAGATAGGCCATTCACCCATTTCCCCCAACCTTCCTGAAGCGTGGCAGGCTCAGTGCCAGACAACCAGAGCATACTGACAAAGGTACAACTTCAGCCCTCCAGGGATGGTTGGATGCAAAAAATGGGCAGAGGAGGTAAAGTCTGTTAGGAAGTTAGAGGTGTGCACTGTAGGAGCTCCAAGCAGGTGCATCTCATTCCCACTAACTGAATTCAGGGAAGCTTCCTGGAGAAGGGGATGCCTGTGGTGGACTTTGAGGGAGGAGCAGGAGTTAGCCTTTGGAGAGGGGACTGCCAAGGCAAAAGCACAGAAGCCTGAAATGCCTGCTGCCTCCTGGGTGGGGGAGGTGGCAGGAGAGGCTGTTGCCCAACTGGGTGGCCCTGAGGGTCTCTGCTATTAACCAACCATGAAATCTTATGAAGTAGAAAGTAGGCTGGGTGTGGAGGCTCACAGCTGTAATCCCAGCACTTTGGGAGACTGAGGTGGACAGATCACTTGAGGTCAAGAGTTCAAGACCAGCCTGGCCCCATCTCTACTAAAAATACAAAAATTAGCCATGTGTGGTGGCGGGTGCCTGTAATCCCAGCTACTTGGGAGACTGAGGCAGGAGAATTGCTTGAACCCAGGAGGTGGATGTTGCAGTGAGCTGAGATCACGCCCCTACACTCCAGACTGGGTGACAGAGCAAGACTCTGTCTCAAAAAAAAAAAAAAAAAAAGTAAATGACCCTTGTTTTACAGATAGGAAACTGAGGCACAGGGAGGAAGGCTGATTAACTTGCCCAGATTCACACACCTAGTGAGTGGCAGAACCTCCTTGCAGTGCTGCTCTGTAATGGACAGAACTTGATGGGGTGAATGTGGCAGCCACAGGAAGGTTCAGAATGATCCCCTGGTCCTGGCCAGGGTGGCTAGGTGGGCATGGGGGCCGTGCTCTGAGACAGTCAGCAGGAGGAGGAGCCAGTTGAGGGGGAGGTGAGGCATTCGGGACAGGCTGTGTTGAGGCATCTGTGAGGAAGCTGGCCTGTGGTCTGGAGGTGGGAGGACAGAATGGGGTTGGAGGGGCGCATACGGGCACGGTCAGCCTGGGGTGGCCGCAGCCACTGGGTGAGTTCCCCAGGGCATCCCCAGGGCCCCAGGCCCCACCTGCAGGATGACTCATGGTGCCACGTTGGCACCACTTTGGATGAGGTGGGTGGGCCAGGATTCTGGGTTCTACCTGTGGCCCTGCACATGACCCCCGTGTTGTTTGTAGCTTGGCAGGTCTGAGGGGCCTGGGACATCTGAGACCCGTGGGCCCTGAGTCCTTGGCTGCCCTCAGTGACCTCTGCAGGGCTCTGCTCTTGGAGGATCTGCCTAAAAACACTTCTGGCCCCTTTGAGTCACTCTCCCGGGGTTGGACGAGTGGCTGGGCCTCCCAGCAGGGATGCTTGTTCCAGCTCAGGAGCTTGGGAGGAGAGCTGGGTTCCCGTCCTCTTGGGAATGTATAATGGCTGTCTAGGAGAGGAATTCCAGGCAGCAGGAGCAGTTCGCTCAGCTCCACCTGAGGCCACTAGTGCCCCGCACCTCAGCAAGAGGGCTTCCTCCACCCCCTCTCCTGTGTGGGAGCATCCTGTGTGATGCTGAGCACCATCACAGCCGACGTGCAGAGCAGCTGGGCATGGGGGCCTTGAGCGAACTCAGGCCCACAGCTGACCACAGCAGCTCACCCTTTCTCCAGCCAGCCTGGCCCACTTCTCCAGCATCGGTGTTCCTCATTCCATCTCAGCCCTTTTCCCGGCTCATCTTCCGGGAGCCTCCCCCTTCCCCAGGGCCGGTGGTGTCCACTCTGTTCCTCCAGCCCAGCCCTCTCCTCTGATCTCTACACCTATGAACACAACGTGCTGGACATGTCCACGTGGATGTCCCGCCAGCACCTCAGTGCTGCCTCTGGGGCTACACGTGTTGCAGACAGGTTTCATCACCTCCCGGCACTCTTTTCCTGGCTCCCCAGAACCCACGCTGGAAACCTGAGCCAGCTCTGACTGCTCGCCTCCTCTTTCCTCTGCCCCAGCCCTGGTGGCTCTGCCTCACCCATGTCCTTCCTCCTTCCTTCCTCTCCCATCCCTCCTTTAGTATCCCCATCGTCTTCAAGCTGTGTCACGCCTGCCTCCACGTCAGCCCTGTAGTGGCTGCCACTGCATCCAGGAAAAGCCCCTGCTCTCATCCTGGTGGACAGGCCTTTCTGTCCCCACCACCTGCCTCATGGAGCCCCTGTACTTCTGAAGCTCTGCATTGGTTTGTCTGGCCCTCAGCGTCCCCACCCCTACAGGCTCCCCCTTGCCTCGGTGTCTTTGCACTTGTGCACATGCTGCTCCATCAGCCAGGATGCCCTTCCCGCTCTTTTGGGCCTTACTAACTCCTGCTGGCCCTGCCAGGTGCAGCTCAAAGCCGCTTCCTCCAGGAAGGGCTCCTGACTCTGAGGCTGCTCAGGCAGGGATCTGTTTGCATCTTTCTTCTGTGGGCCCCCTGAGAGCAGGGCCAGGTCTCATCTCTGGATGCAGCATCTAGCCCAGGCCCAGGGGAGAGCTGTTGCTCACAAGGAGTGAAATGAATGCCCCGAGGCCAGTTCATCTTTCAGGCTGGACACTGCCCAGGGTACAGGTATCCACCTGGCCCCGCAGAGGCAAGCAGGGACCTTGGGAGCAGCCCAGCCCACTCTACTGTCAGCCTGCTGAGCCCTGTGCTGGGCCTACCTGCAATTTCCAAGTCAGCCGGCGTTGGCGGGGCCCCTGGCTTTGCTTAGGGCTGGGTGGAGCGCCATCAGCTTCCTCTTCCTGGTCTCCCCTTCTTTCCGTACCCCCTGCCTTGGGCTTTCCTGAGGAGGGAAAGAGCCGAGACAGCACGGAGACAGCTTGTTAGTGGCACTCACAGGTCCTAAATGTTTCTTGGGGAGTCTTGGCTGGGCTGTAGCCTTCATGAAAATCTCCCTTTGGTGGTCTGTACTGCAGCCCCTCCCGACTCCCGACCCAGGCTGGGCGCATAAATCACCCTGGTTGGCTCGGCTCTCTCTATCCCTCTCCAGACCCGCCTGCCCCCGCCCTCAGGCCCACTCAGGCCTGGTTCCCAGGCAGGCCCCAGCCCAGGGCTCCGGCCCAGGCTCCCCCACCCCCGCCCCGCTACCCATGGAGCATGCCGCTCCACCGCTGAGGAGCGGCCTGGGGCAGCCCATCCGCGGCACCCTCGGGGCAGTAAATATTATATTACTACAGGGTGTGCAGTACGTGACCTGAGACAGGCCCCGGGGCTTAAGTTTCCCGAGATGGAGTTTGCGTACTGCTCCCCCCACCCTAAAAATTCAATTAAAAAAAATAACAGGAAAAATGTAGTGCGCCGAGGGCCTGCCAGAGTGGTGTATCTGGCGGCGGCGGTGCCGCTGCGCTCCGGCGGTAATTGGTTCTGCATAGCTCGGGGAAATTGGCAGAAAAATAAATCAGCCGGGAGCCGGGAGTCAGACGCTGCGGGGAGGGGAGGTGGGGGGGCTGCAAGTGGTGGGAGCAGACCTGGTGGAGCGGGTTTGACTAATGTCCTGTTTGGGAGTCAAGGGGGTGGGGTGGGGTGGGGGCAGGGCAGCCCCCATACCCTCAATCAGGGAAAATGGAGCGGGGTCCTGCTTGGTTAGAGAGTGCACAGACCGCCCGGCCGCATTTCTGCATGGCGCTTGTGTGGGTACCGACCCCTGGGCTTGGAATGGCGAGGAGGAGCCATATGAAGGACTTTTAGGGTGCCTCTGTGGGATGGGGGAGGTCAGAGTTCTTTGCCTCTAAACAGGATTGAGCTTAAACCTGACTTCCTACCTCTCAGGGCTCAGGGCTGTGTTTCTGGCATTGCATGTACCCCCCACCTCCTCTCCAAAGGCTTCCCAAAACAGAGGGTTCTGGGAAGGGTTCTGTCGTGGCTCCCCACCCCACCTCAGGTGGATACATCTGAGCTGCTGGCCTCCCCGCAGTGCCTGCAGTGGCTTTTCAGGGGTTTCTAAATTTCTTCCTTGAAGAATGCGGACACACAGCACAGAGCGGGCTTGTTTCAGTGCAGGCACTCAGCGCTGGGGCCTCTACTCTAGGAGGATCCAGGGGGCAGGAGCGGGACCCCCTGGGCCCTCTGAGAGCCTGTAGTCAGTGGGGCAGAGGGGAACATATGTGCAAAAGAACTCACCGGACTGGAGTTGAGGACAGATTCCAAACTGGCAGTCCTGGAATCGGGGGCTGGGGACTCCACATCAGGAGGCATGTAGGCTGACATGGGTGAGGAAGGCTTCCTGGAGGAGGTGAGGATGGAGCACATCACACAGAGATGGCTGTGCTTGTGCAGCCAGCTGGAGAAGGCACCCAGCAGGCAGGCGGAGGGGGTGGGGCCTGCTGTGAGAACCCCAACACATGTGCATGCCTGGACCTGGGGGAGCTCTGGGCTCATCAGGTGCACTCCATCTGTCTGTCCCTCACAGCCAGCCTCTGGGTGATATCCATGAGATACCCTCTGCCACCCACCTGGACGAGTACCTGTACCGGCTGCGCACCCGTCACCTGAGCCAAATCACGGAGGCTGCCCTGGCCCTGAAGCTTGGCCACAGTGAGCTCCCTGCTGCTCTGGATCAGGCTGAGGACTGGCTCCTGCATCTGCGTGCCCTCGCTGAGGAGGTAATTAAGCCTGCGGGTACCTTTCTTCGTCTGCTCTCCTGCTGCCTGGAACATCAGAACTGGCAGGCTCAAGGGGAATGTCTGGATTATTACCCACCCTGGTTCCGTTGCTGGGTGACCTTGGGCAGGTGACTTAACCTCTCTGAACCTCAATGGACCAATTTATAGAAGGAAGAGAGAGGGTGTGATGGGATACTGGGTGTTATGGGGCCTGGCACAGAACCTGGCACACAATAGGTAACTAATAAATGCCCTCTGCTTGCCAAAGTATGTCAGAGACAGAGCTGGAACCAGAATCCAGGTGCCTGGTTCTAGGTTCAGTGCCAGGGCCTGCTTCTCCAGGTTCCCGACTCCTTCTTCCTGCCAGCCAGTGCCTGTCTGCACCTGGCCAACAACCTCCCCTGCCTGGACCCTCTGTTTCCTGTTGTCCTGGATGCCTCTGAGCCCCAGGTGCAAGAAGGCTACATTTTCAGTAACTCTGAGCTTTGCTGTATCTGATCAGAGAGGACCGGCTCTGGTTTGTCTTTGGGGAACTATTTCCCCACCTGCAGAACCTCCCCCTGAGGTCTGTGTGGCCAGATGCACCCATCCCGTTCCCTGGCAAACAGGCAGGTCAGGGATTTGTCTGGAATGAGAAGGGTCTGCTCACAAGTGGTGGGCAGACATCGCTGCTGCCTGCTCTGACCAGACTCATGTGGGACTCCCAGGCAGGAGGTAGGGGCTCTCCCCAGGAGTGTGAGAAGGGCAGGGCCAGGAGAGGGGCTACTGGAGGAAGCTGTGGAAGGGGAGAGGGAGGCTGCTCAGGAAGGGATGTGGGTCCCTGGAGTCAGCAGGGCCTATAGGCACAGGCTGGTTCCCTGGCGGACACTGTGTTGCTCAGCTGTGGACCAACCCCTCACAGTGGCAGCAGAACAACCCCTCAGGCTGGTCATGGGCTGCTGTCTGTAATCTCAGCCCAGACTGACCCCTGAATTCTAAGCATCAATTGTGATATGACTGGAAGGGGTTAAGGTCGAACAGTGCTGTTACTGTAAGGGCCCCGTGGAGAGAGCCCTTCTCAAACTTGCATGTGCCTCAGAATCCCTTGGAGGGCTTGTGAAAAGCAGGTTAGGGCCCACCCCTCGAGTTCCTGGCCCTCATGGAACTGGGGCAGAGCCTGAAAATATGCATTTCTAACAAGTTCCCAGAAGCTGCTGCTGCTGTGGTAGCCACATTGAGAACCCCTGGTATAGTGGCTAGGAACGCATATTTGGAGTCAGAAAAACCTGCATTGGTTCCTAAGCTTTCGAAGCCTGAATTTCCTCACCTGTCAAATGGGGCTGCCTGTCTTGCCTCCTGGGCTCGCTGTTGGGGTTCAGTGAAGTGATGCATGGGCATGCTTCACCTGTGCTGCAGGAGCATCAGCTCAGCAGGAGCCCTGGGTGGAGACCTGGCCCCACTTGGGCTCACTTTGCTCACCATCCTTGGAAGCAAATGGACCCTTACCCAATCAGCCTGCTCGCCAGAGTGTGCAGCTGGGAGCAGTTGTCAATCATGCTGGAGGGGCTTAAGGGCCTCGCAGTTTCGTTCCGGACTAGTCACCATTTTCAGAGTCCAGTGTCTTCAGGCCACGGGAATCCTGCTGCTAGGGGAGGAGGGTGTGTGTCCTCTGGGAAGGGCATACCTTCCATGGATCTGTTCCTGCTTTCGGGACTGAGGAACGTGGGTGGTGTCCTAGGCATAATGTTACCTCCCTGGTCAAATCTCGTTCTCTGATGTTTGCCCCCCGGGAATGTCTACCTGGTAGCGAGGACCTAAGAATGTAAGGTCTGAGGTCCAGGCAGGAGTGTCTCTTCCCAGAAGGATGTACTCAGCTCAGTAACCTTGGCAGGCTTCTCATGTGAGCTGGGGGCCGCCTTATGCTCTGTCCTCTGGGGGCTTACTGCCACTCAAGCCAGACACCGTCCAGCCCCGGGAGGTCTGGGGGAAGGCCAGGCTGGGCAGCATGTGGGATGGAAGCTGGGAGAGGAGAGGCCTCTGTGGCCTCTGAGTCAGAGGTCAGCTCACGGTGTGGCTGTGGGGCGTGGGCCTGGTGTGTCACCATCCCCACCCTGACCACCGCCCTCTCTTCAGCCCCAGAACAGCCTGCCGGATATCATCATCTGGATGCTGCAGGGAGACAAGCGTGTGGCATACCAGCGGGTGCCCGCCCACCAAGTCCTCTTCTCCCGGCGGGGTGCCAACTACTGTGGCAAGAATTGTGGGAAGTTGCAGACAATCTTTCTGAAAGTGAGTTTTCTTTTTTCCCAAGTCATGATCATATTTTTCCCAACACAAGGCCTTTCTCCCACCTCTTCTGCTTCCCCCTCCTGTTCTTGACCTATCTTAATTCTTAGGCTGTGGTCTTGGAAGGAGAGGAGGTCTTTGGGTAAAACAACTTTCCTTTTCCTCGGTCTCCCCCAAAGTCCCCAGGCCCCTGCACCTAGTGTAGGACCTAGTAGGTTTGAGCTGGAATCACTGGCGCTGGGAGTGAATGAGGTGGAGTCTGTGGTCCAGGCCATGTCAGAGGGCTGACCCCTGCGGCTGTGTTTGTCCTTCCAGGCAGGTGTCTTTTATAGGGAGGCCTCAGTCCTCAGCTCCCAGGCACTAGCAGGCCTTGCATGACCTGGCTTCCACACCAACCCCAGTGCCCTGGACTGGAGCTGGAGTCACTTTGAGGCTCAGGTCCCTCTGCTGGGAAGGCTGGTATCTGGGGTTTGGGACAGGCGCACCACAAGCTAGACCCACTGGAGAGCTGGGAGCATGTAATTGTGTCCCCTGGTCTCACCAGCCCCCACCTCTCCTGCCCTTTCTCCTCTTCCAACACCCATCCCTGCTCCCTCTTCCTCCTTTCCAGGGGTGTCACCAGCTTTGGGGATGGGTGGCTGGGAGGTGAGCAGGTGCTTGGGGAGAGCCCATCTAGGCTCATGTGCAGACATAGAGCCAAGGCTGCTGTGGTCCTGGTGTGTAGGACATAATGCGGGAGATCCCTCCCTGCACGATGGCTGCCCAGGCCCAAGGGAGGGCCCTCCTTGAAGGGCTATCAGTGAGGCTGCCCCTGCTTGGGGAGGAGTGGCCCTGAGAAGCAGGCCTGCTCCTTACCTCTTTTTTTTTTTTTGAGATGGAATCTCACTCTGTTGCCCAGGCTGGAGTGCAGTGGTGTGATCTCCATTCACTGCCGCCTCTGCTTCCCAGGTTCAAGAGATTCTCCTCCCTCAGCCTCCCGAGTAGCTGGGATTATAGGCGTTCGCCACCCCACCCAGCTCTTTTTTTTTTTTTTTTTTTTTGTAATTTTAGTAGAGACGGGGTTTCACCCTGTTGGCCAGGCTGGTCTCGAACTCCTGACCTCAGGTGATCCGCCCCCCCGTCAGCCTCCCAAAGTGCTGGGATTACAGTGGTGAGCCACTGCGCCAGCCCTCCTTATCTCTTTTCATTTGCCCTGAATAGCTCTGCTAGCATTCAAGGCCTCCTCGACCTAAGCCACTGGGTCTTCATCCAGCCTAGTCCACCTCCCTAAAACCCCTCCGCGCTCGACCTTCCCCCTCCCCACATCTCTCCTCCCTCCTCCCCTCTTCCAGGAAGTCGTTGTTGACTTACTTTAGCCTCGAGCCTGAACCTGGGAGCAGAGCCCCGAGTGATGCCTAGACGCATTTGTATATTGACCAGTCGTCTTGTTGTCCCCTGGAGGGTGTGGAGAGGACAGGTTTCAGTAGCACAGAGGATGCCAGGGTTGACTGGAGCTCTGTGTGGCCTTGGGCAGGTTGCTTAACCTCTCTGAATTGCCTGCTGTCTTATCATCTGTAAAATGAGGGTGGGTGGGGCTGCCCATTTTACAGGTTTTGAGGGTTGAGTTAGGTAACACAGGTGATGGGACTTGCTGGAAATAAGTGATCAATGGATGTTAGTTTCTCTCCCCACCTCTCCCCTTTTCCTTTTGGGGAGCTCCCCTGCTCTATGCGTGCCATGACTAGAGGCCAGCTGAAGGCCAGGGATAGTACATGTCTGCACACAGTTGTGTGAGTAAGTTATGTCTGTTGTGTGTCTGTGTGTTGGGCAGTAGGCTGCCCCCATCCACCTGCTCACGTGCCAGCTGGGGCATGTTTCCCGTTAGCTTCTAACCTCCTGTGCTTGTCAGAGCCTAGCCTCTGAGAATCTACCTCCTAAGCCAGTTCCTGGCCTGGTAGGGCAAAAAGGGAAGGCAGTCAAGGAGTGGCCGCATCTGAGCGGGGCTGACGGGAAGGCTGTCTGTGAGAGTAGCGGGGGTGCTGCTGAATCGTGCCTGGGGTGCTGCTGAATCGTGCCTGGTGGACTCGCTGGGAGGGGACGAGCTCCAGGTTCTGACCTCTTGGCCATGTAGCCTCAGGGAAATGCAAACTGAAACATTTTCCCTGGTTTCAAGCAAAAAAAAAAAACAACAAAAAAAGATATAGAATTGTTTCTCGAAGTCTTCCCCACTGAGTTTATGAGCCCCGCCAGTAGCTCCTGAGCAAGCTCTACAAAAATGTTGGCAGCAAGCAGAGACCAAGAAAACACTGGTGTTTCTGAACTTAAACCAAAGTTGGAAAAAATGAGCACCAGCAGGGAGAGAGAGGAGCCCCAAACTAGACATTTCTTTATTTGCTGTTGCTATTTTGGGTCCGGCAGGCTGGCCCCGTCTGGGGGAGGACAGGGGAGAGAGCCGGGGGTGGATGGGGGAAGTGGGGGTCAGGCATTCCTGCCATCTCCCTGGGGCTGGTGGTTTGGAGGGTAAAGGCAGTTAACCACCCGGGGGAGAGGACAGCCTAAGCGAACAGCCATGGAGAGGTTTCCCCGGGGCATGACACGTGGACTCAGGGGCTCCTCCAGGCTTCATTGAAGATGAACCAAAAGAAGCGGGGCTGTGTCTGCAGGAGGGAAGTATGAGGTGGTCCCGGCCTTGGCATGTCCTCTGCCCCTTCCTGAGCCTCCTACCTGCCCTGGGCTCTCCCTCCAGGGATCCAGGCCTCCCTAACCAGCGTGGGACACCTTACCTCAGCCGCCCTTTCTTTTTCTGAACCCACCCCTTTGCTCACGCGTCTTCCTGCCCCAGAGGATATACTGCTTTGAGCTCATGACACTAGGCCTGGATACTTAATGTGTTGCCTCCTCTAGGGGACAATGTGAATTTTAAGAGCAGAAGCTTCTGCTCCTCAGGCCATGTCTGACCTTGGGTTTCAATCAAATGGTGAAGTAATTGTGGAGAATAATTTCTGTTTCATGTTGGGTTGTTGTGGTTATCCCATTTGGCAGAGCTTCTGAAAGTTTCAGGATAAAAAGCAGTTGAAGACCAGTGAACAGTGGTTGACACGCTGATAATCACTTGAAAGGGTAGGGATATTAGATGATACACTAACCAAAGAAATACAATATTAAACTTGAAGGGGGAGGCTTTAATTTCTTCTCCTTCCAGATCTGTATCATTGTGTCTCCTTTAGAGACAAGTTTTAGAACTTTGCTGTCCAATATGGTAGCCACAGATGGCTATTTAAATATGCATTAATTAAAAGTAAATGAAACGAAAACGTTACCTCCCCAGTCATACTGGCCACATTTCAAGTGCTCAGTAGCTACATGGGGCTAGTGACTACCATATTGGATGGTGAAAATATAAACCATTTTCATCATAGAACGTTCCATTGGCAAGCACTGTTCCAGAAGAAACTGGAAGCGAGGATGTGGTGGGAGAAGGGGAGAGGAGAGATCCTGGGCTAGACATGGTTCCTCTCTGCAGAGTGCTCCTAGAAGGGAATGATGTAGCCTTTGCCTTTGATGGCGAGGAATCTTGGTGAGGGATGGGGGGTGGGATGGGCATTTCTCAATTGTATGCTCCCCTTCCATGCAATTCTGGTAAGCGCTTCCACAGGGGACACTCCCAGTGAGGGTGTCAGCCTGGTCTACCTAGCCCTGGAGGACTCCTCCTCAGGCTCTCGTTGGGACATCTGGATCCTGAAGGGGACTGTGGGTTTCTGTCCTTCTCTGGTACCCAGTATCCGATGGAGAAGGTGCCTGGGGCCCGGATGCCAGTGCAGATACGGGTCAAGCTGTGGTTTGGGCTCTCTGTGGATGAGAAGGAGTTCAACCAGTTTGCTGAGGGGAAGCTGTCTGTCTTTGCTGAAACCGTGAGTGCCTGCAGCCCCCACCTCTGCCTCCCACACCCTGGAGCTGCCTGGGCCCCCTGTTCACGTCTCATTCTTCCTGGCCCTCCAGTATGAGAACCAGACCAAGTTGGCCCTGGTCGGGAACTGGGGCACAACGGGCCTCACCTACCCCAAGTTTTCTGACGTCACCGGCAAGATCAAGCTACCCAAGGAGAGCTTCCGCCCCTCGGCCGGCTGGACCTGGGCTGGAGATTGGTTCGTGTGTCCGGAGAAGACGTGAGTCGTGGGCAGGGAGGACTGGGGAGAGCCAGGCCAGGCTGCCCACCATGGACTGCACCCTCCTTTTGGGGCAGGCTGGGGCTCTGCTGATCCCTCTGCTTGCTCCTGCGCTGGTCATAGGAACTTCACTGAACTTTCCCAGCACTGAGGCTCGCCAGGCAGCAGTGCTTTCCAGAAGGGCTTGGATAGTCAGACAGTCCTTTATTCTTTTCATTAAAAAAAAATTTTTTTTGAGACAGTCTTGCTCTGTCTGGAGGCTGGAGTGCAGTAGCATGATCACAGCTCATTGCAGCCTCAGCCTCCTGGCCTCAGGTGATCCTCCTGCTCCTGCCTTCTGAGTAGCTGGGACCACAGGTGTGTGCCATCGTGCCTGGCTAATTTTTAATTTTTTTGTAGAGACAGGGTCTCACTATGTTGTCCAGGTTGGTCTTGAACTCCTGGGCTCAAGTGATCCTCCTCAACCTCCCAAAGTGCTGGGGTTATAGGCTTGAGTCACCACGCCTGGCCAGGCCTTTATTCTTAAGCCTCCATTCTGTGTGGTGTCCATTGGGTGTGGCCTCATCCTCCAAGACACCCAGGACAAGCCCATCACCTCCTCTGCACATGAACCCTTCTCATGTCTGGACTGCTCACACATCCCCTGAGTGGTCCTTTCTCTCTCAGTCCCTCTCAGATCTATGTGGTCCTTCTCCATGTCTATTCCTGCCTTTGCCTCTCTCCCCTCTCCTTTTCCTGTTTGGTTGGCATTCAACTCTGTGGTGTTTAATTTTTTTTTACTTAAAAACATTGAAGTATAATATGTTATACAGTCAAGCACTCAAATCTTACGAGTACAACTTGGTAACACTTTATATTTTTACAACTATCCATCAAGTCTCGACTGCCCATCCTCCTTTTGCTGTCTTCAGTTGGCCTCCTTTTCTCTTTATCTTGGGTGATGTACTCTTTTGTCCCTGATTATCCCAGGGTGTCCCTAGGTCTCCTTTTCACTCTCTGCCTTGGTCTCTTGCACCCTTGCCTCCCACCCCCATGTCTCTCATTGTTGGTTGGGGTGAGGCTGACATGGGCAGGGGTGCTCTCCAGGAGGTGGTGGATGGATGGGGGCCTCTCCAGTGGAGACTCTGACCAGCCCTCCTCCACAGCCTGCTCCATGACATGGACGCCGGTCACCTGAGCTTTGTGGAGGAGGTGTTTGAGAACCAGACCCGGCTTCCCGGAGGCCAGTGGATCTACATGAGTGACAACTACACCGATGTGGTAAACCAGGCGCTCAGGGGCAGGTGGGGTCTAGACATTTGGTCTCTGGAGGCACCTGGGGCTCAGGGGAGGCTGGGGCATGTTCTTCCTTGCCCCCTCCTACCTCCGGAGCCTTCATGCTTTGGTTTCCAGAGGGAAAGTGTGGGGTGCAGTGGTGGCAGGACACTGACTCTGGGTCTCTGCCCTTCTATCTGAGACTTCGAGGACGTATGTTGTCAAGTTGTATCTTTTCTGCCTCCCTGCTCACATCTGTCTGTCTCCTCTCATTGCTTGTCTGTTCGGTTTTGTCCTTAGAACGGTGAGAAGGTGCTTCCCAAAGATGACATTGAGTGCCCACTGGGCTGGAAGTGGGAAGATGAGGAATGGTCCACAGACCTCAACCGGGCTGTCGATGAGCAAGGTGGGTAGCATGTGGAGCCTGGCGAGCCCCATCCCCGGCGAGCTCTCAAGCCATGCTGGTGGGGACAGCTGAATGCTAGGGCCCTTCACTGGGCTATTTCACCCACCCCGGAACACTTCTTGAAGGCACCCCCACTCCAAGCTACAAATTAGGACCGAGAGTCAGTGGCCGCTCAAGAGTCTGTGACCATGCCCCAAATTCAGAGATGGTCCCAGGAGAGATGGGGAACTGCCAAGCAATGAGTGACGGGTTCCCCCTCCCCCAGGCTGGGAGTATAGCATCACCATCCCCCCGGACCGGAAGCCGAAGCACTGGGTCCCTGCTGAGAAGATGTACTACACACACCGACGGCGGCGCTGGGTGCGCCTGCGCAGGAGGGATCTCAGCCAGATGGAAGCGCTGAAGAGGGTGAGCCAGCAGATGGTGGGTGGGAGTGAGGCCCCTGATCGCAGGTGACCAGCAGGCACAGGTGCAGACCTGCATGCACACAGACACCTGCATGTGTGCACATGGTATGCACAGACACCTGGGACTCACTGGAGGTGCTCACAGATCACACCAGGCACACCCAAAGATCACACCCAGCATATACACAGATCACACCCAGCACACAGATCACACCCGGCACACCCACAGATCACACTCAGCACACACAGATCACACTCAGCACACAGATCACAGTTGGCACACCCACAGATCACACCCAGCACATGCACAGATTACACCCAGCACACCCAAAGATCACACCCAGCACACACAGATCACACCCAGCACACCCACAGTTCATACCCAGCACACCCAGATCACACCCAACACACCCACAGATCACACCCAGCACACCCACAGTTCATACCCAGCACACACAGATTACACCTAGCACACCCACAGATCACACCCAGCAGACTCACAGTTCACACCCAGCACACCCAGATTACACCAAACACACACACCCACAGTTCACACCCAGCACACCCACAGTTCATACCCAGCACACAGAGATTACACGTAGCACACCCACAGATCACACCCAGATCACACTCAGCAAACACACAGTTCACACCCAGCATACACAGATCACACCCAGCATACCCACAGATCACACCCAGTATGGATCACACCCAGCACACACATAGATCACACCCAGCACACACAGATTATACCTAGCACACCCACAGATCACACCCAGCACACCCACAGATCACACCCAGCACACACAGATTACACTTATCACACCTACAGATCACACCCAGCACATGCACAGATCACACCCAGCACACACAATCACACCCAGCACACACACAGATTACATCTGGCGTACCCACAGATCACACCCAGCACACCCACAGATCACACCCAGATCACACTCAGCAAACACGCAGTTCACACCCAGCACACACAGATCACACCCAGCACACCCACAGATCACCCCCAGATCACACTCAGCAAACACATAGTTCACACCCAGCACACACAGATCATACCCAGCACACCCACAGATCACATCCAGTATGGATCACACCCAGCACACCCACAGATCACACCCAGCACACACAGATTACACCTATCACACCTACAGACCACACCCAGCACATGCACAGATCACACCTAGCAGACACAGATTACATCTAGCATACCCACAGATCACACCCAACACACACAGATTACATCTAGCACACCCACAGATCACACCCAGCACAGGCACAGATCACACCCAGCACACACAGATTACACCTATCATACCTACAGATCACACCCAGCACATGCACAGATCACACCTAGCAGATACAGATTACATCTAGCATACCCACAGATCACACCCAGCACACACAGATTACATCTAGCACACCCACAGATCACACCCAGCACATGCACAGATCACACCCAGCACACACAATCATACCCAGCACACCCACAGATCACACCCAGCACATACAGATCACACCCAGCACACACACACTTCACAACCAGCACACACAGATCACACCCACCACACCCAGCACAGATCACACCCAGCACATCCATAGATCACACCTGGTACATGCACAGATCACACCCAGCACACAGATCACACCCAGCAAATGCACAGATCACACCCAGCACAGATCACAACCAGAGATCACACCCAGCACATGCACAGATCACACCTAGCACACCCACAGATCACACCCAGCATACAGAAATCACACCCAGCACACCCATAGATCACACCCAGCACAGATCACACCCAACACACTCACAGATTGCACCCAGCACACACACAGATGCTTATAGACAGACACACTCAGATGCCCATGATTACAGGAGATCACATGCAAAGTTCACACACTGACCTGGAAGATAGAAAGACACCCACGGACTGTGTCTTAGGCTGGGTTTCCTGGAGGCAGAGGCTAAGACGTGGATTTGGCTGCACGTTATTGGGGCAGTGCCTTTGGGAGTGTGAGGAGCAAGGATGCAGCTTCAGGCAGGTCAGCTGGGGCCTGAGCTGTGGCCTGGGGAGGTGCACAACTTGGAACACCACAGAATCCTCATCTGGAGGCAGGGCTGGGCTTTGTATCCTCTTAGTCATTTGTCTAAGCTTGGGGTTGCTGGGGTGAGCTGGAGCACATACCTATCTCTTCAGTGAGGGGATTTCCTTTAGCATGGGGGTTCCCCGGAGCAGGTAACTTCTGGGAGCTGGGAGCTGTCGATGCTGATGGCAGCTGGGGATGGGTGCGCCACATGTGTACACTGGCTGGTGAAGGGGCTGGGGCGGGCCCCATTGGCATTCATGCAACGCAAGCATACATGCCCACAGTTAAGCACAGATGCCACAGGACACTGTCAGGCCCATCGTACACACGGATGAACCCACGCAAGCATGTGCACTTGCTCCGGGGTCACACAGGGGCCTGTGCACTGCACAGCCTCTGTGCCTGCCTCCCCTGAACCTTCTTGGTCTATGATCTTCCTTTCTAAACGCACATTTGAATTTTGGCTGAAGAACCAGACCTCCCTTAGTTCAGGAGTAGCCTGTGGCATGACCCAGGTTCCTTCCTTTCTCCTTGGGGGCAGAGAACCTACAGAGGACTGTTGCTGGGTCCAGGGAGGGGCAAGGCTTTTGGACAACCAGCTGTTCCTGGTTCTGTGAACCAGACAGATTCAACTTTCTCCCTGAAGGGGCATCTAGCAGACAGAGGCAAAGCCTGCCCAGGCTCATGTGCCTTGCCCGCCACCCCACAGCCAGCATCCTTCCTGGAGAGGGGCACAGCTGGCCTCCAGGACTAGCCCTTGTCACTGTGCTTCTGGCCCAGACGTGAGGTGGTGTCTGACGACAGTGCCAGGTCACTCTCTCTCAGGAACTGAATGGCAAGGGGGTTCCCAGGACTCCCTTCAGGCCTGGGAAAGGGACCCCATGAACGAGGTACAGGGGGTGCCTCCACAGCTGAGTTGGGTCTACCCCCTGGGGAGAAATTGGCTGTGGTTGGGAAATAGGATCTTTCTTTTACCTGTGAGCTGCAGACCCATTACAGGATGTGAAGATGAAAAAGGAAATGACAAGAAAACTTTGGATTCATGAAATCCACCCAGAATTCAAACAAATAAGCAAGTCAAAAGCCCAGTGTTTTCATCACTGCGTCAGTCTACCTTCCCTTTCTGGGTGTTCGGTTCTCCCCGCAGCCCACGGAGCCTCCTCTCCCCTCCTGATTTTCTGACCCGAGGTTCCTGTGGCTGCAGAAAGCCTCTCTCCTCTAGGTGGCTCTCCCAGGTTTTCCCACCTGGAGGGTCTGGTGTGGGAGCTGGTGGGGAGTTGTCATGGAGGACAGGAAGGCAAAGGTAGAGCTGAGCACAGGACTCCCCCAGCCTTCCCACTGGCCTCTGAGTCTGCCCCTTCTCTTGTGCAGCATAGGCAGGCGGAGGCAGAGGGCGAGGGCTGGGAGTACGCCTCTCTTTTTGGCTGGAAGTTCCACCTCGAGTACCGCAAGACAGACGCCTTCCGCCGCCGCCGCTGGCGCCGCCGCATGGAGCCCCTGGAGAAGACGGGGCCTGCAGCTGTGTTTGCCCTCGAGGGGGCCCTGGTACGTGGGGCTGCGCTTGTCCTGGGTCGGGTGTGGTGGATCTTGGTTACCCAGGGCTGTTCGGGCTGACGTGGGAGAGGCACAGGGACCCCAGGTTAGGACTTTCAGATGGAACACTGGCTGGTCATCCTGGCGTCTGTATCTGTGGGGCGGCATGTGGGGAAAGCAGCCCCAGTCTGGGTGTTCTCCTAAAATGAAAAAGCTTCCTTGGCACTGAAACACTTGCTGCTACTACTTTGAGGTGTCAAGATGAAAGCAGAGGGGAAGATGGCCTTGGCCATCTGGCTGACCTGTGCCTGGCTGGCTGGCATGAAGATGGGCGAGGAGGCCCTTGGGAGGAGTGAGAGAGGTCTTGTGGCCCCAGAGTGTCCTTGGTTGCACGTACATCCTCTTGAGGCAGAGACCATCTCTTGGGCATCCCCAGCAATTTTGGGGAAGAGGTGTGCCTCAGAAGCTGAGCCCAGGATGGCTTCCCTGCCCAGGGTGCACTTTCTGTTAGACGCTGAGCCCAGGATGGCTTTCCTGCCCAGGGTGCACTTTCTGTAGCCAGTGGAACTAGGGTAGGCTCAAGGTTCTCCAGGACCTGGGTGACGGGCTCCCCAAAAGAGAGGAGCAGGTGCCTCGGGGACAGTCTGAGCAAGCACTCGGTACTGGCACATAGCCAGTCCCCGCTCTGCTGGGGAAGGAGCTGCTTCCTCTGAAATCCAGCCAGGACTGGCACCTCCCTGGGGGGTTTGGGCTTGGGCCCTAGAGAGCGGGTCCCATGGGATGTGAGGGTGTCCATGTGAAGCCAGCTGTGTGATTGGGGTCAGGCTGGGCACCTATCTGTAGGACAGTCTGACTTTGAAGGCAGGAGGAGTGCTGTGGGGAGGCTCAGGATCTGTTGGGCTGGGCACCGGCAGGGAGGTGAAGCCAGCAGTGGCCCTGAGAGTGAGTGGGCAGGCTGGGGAGGCTCTGTCAGTCTCAGGCCTCGATGGTGGGTAAGGCCCAGCAGTGGTGGTATAGAAGAGGAAGCTCTCTGGGGGCCTGAGGACGTCAGAGGAGCCTGCCATAGGCTTTGGAGAGAGCCCCTCCCTTGTCCTGGGGCCAGGTCAAGGGGAGGCTGAGGGGAGGTAGCAGAACTCTCGGCTCTGGACTGTGGACTGGTCTTCTGGCCAGGGTGGGGCAGGATAGGATGGAGCTGCTGCCGAGGTCAGAGCAGTTGGGGAGCCTCCTGGGGTGGGGCTGGTGTTCTGTGGCCCCCTCTGCTTTGAGTCAGAAAGGGCCTGTCCTGGACACTGGGCAGGGGCTGGTGATGGTCCTGTGGCTCTAGCTGAGGGGTGGGGTATAAAGACCTTGGCAGGCGTCAGAGTCAGGGCCAGGTCTGAGAAGGCCAGGAAGGCACCTTGTGTAATCAGGAACTGTTTCCATCAGCCAGAGCTCCACCTGAAGGAGCTGAGGAGAAAAGGGGTTTGTGGGCTCACAGAGCTGGGAAGAACCCAAGAGGTGAAGCAGGCATTAGGCCTGGCAGGAAACAGGTTCACACACTGTCCCCAGGAGTTGTACCCCGTCTTGGCCTTGTCTCATACGGGCTCTCTCTGTGTGGTAGCAAAGATGTTGCTGGTGACGAAAGGCCAGCATCGTCCCTCCGGTCAGCAGAGTCCTGCTGGATAAAGTAGCCCAGCCCACAGCGCCACACTCTGTTTTCCTTGCAGCTGGAGACCCCCGAGTGCTGCTTTCTCAGTAATGTCAGTGAAGTCTGGGGCATGACTGACCGGCTCTGCCTGGTGGTGCCCCGCCAGCCCCTGCGCCTGGGTGAGGGATGGAGCATTCTGATTGGCTGGCATGGGCCATGCCCCTTCTCTGTGATTGACAGTGCCACCAGATTGGGGAAAGGAGCTTCTGAAAAGAAAAACAAAAACCAAAAACCAAAGCAGTGTTGGGCAAAGAGCTCCAGATGGTCTAGACAGTGACCAGAGCACTAGGGAGCCAGTGTCAGTTATTGACAAGAGGAGTTCTCTAGTCAGAGCTGGGCTTTAGGACCATCAGTCAAGCAGCCATAGAGGATGTTTGGCTCCCATCAGGAAGCCTCAGGAGTCTTGGGTAGAGATCCACGAGAGGTGACCACCTGGCGTGAGGCCGTGGGGCTGAGGTGGAGGGAGGTGGGACTGCAGAGTTTGGGGAGGGAAGAGTCAGAGGTGGACAGTGGGGCCCCTGTGGTTGCCAGGCCGCAGGGCGGGGTGGGGCGGGCTGTGATGAGTTCACGGTTGGCCCTGGCAAGGCTGACACACACGGTGAAGTGCTGTGTGAGGGAGACAGAGCTGATGGCTGCCTGCCAGGCGGCCCAGGGCAGGAAGGCTGGATCGGGGAGCCGAGGGGGCTGGGAGTGGGATAGAGGTGACTGGAGACACGTGGACAAAGCGTGGATGGGCCCTCGGGCTGGCTAGGGCCTGGAGGAAGAAAGTGACAAGGCTGGGGGACCCAGGCCAAGCTTTCATGGCTCAGCGCCTGGGAGAATGAGGGGGGCACTTCCCAGAAGCAGAGAGACCGATCTGTGTATTCTTCTCATGGAAGAGACTGTCCTGAGGGATCGCTGAAACCAGGCGTGAAGTCAGCAGCCATAGGCGGGTGATGGATTGTAATTCACCTGTGACTTGCCTGTGATACATGGAAGAGACCAATGTGGCAAAGCCCTGAGTCCTGGGACAGCTTGGCTGGCGGAAAGAACCAGAGAGGGAGGTAATGGCTTCAGAAGGCGGATCCCACAGACCTGCAGCTGGAGGAGCAGAGAGTTTTGGAAGGTTTAGGTGTGTCTGGCATTTGGACAGGGCCACAGGCCCACTTGACTGTCTGGAAGACTCTATACCTGAGTGACACACACTCACACAGTGTCTTACACACCAGCACACACACCAACACACTCTCTCCACACATTCATACACACCAACACACACACCAACACGCACTCTCTCGCCACACACTCATACACACCAATACACACTCATACACACCAACACACACACTCTTCAGACACTCATACACACCAACACACACATTGTCTTACGCCAACACACACACCAATACACTCTCTCCACACATTCATACACACCAACACATACTAACGCACACATATACACTCATACAACACCCCCACACACTAACACCGATACTAACACATACGCAATCACATTCTCACATACCCTCACACACACCAACACACTCGCTCCACACACTCCCATACATACCAACACACACCCATTCTCATGCACCCCCCACTCTCTCACACTAATGTACACAATCACACACACACCCTCACACACACCAACACACTCTCTTCACACTCATACACACCAACACATACATACACACATTCTGACATACAGTCTCTTACACACTCACACGAACACATACACAATCACATGCACACACACACACACTTTCTCTTTCACCCTCCCACTCCCCCTCCACAGTCTCCTTTCCATCTTCCTGCCAGGACCCAGAATGGTTTGGGCTCCCGCTGCCGAGCTGCTGTCTTTGTCCTGGGATGTCCTGATGCCCCAGCACAGCTTTGGGGCTAAGGTCCTCCCTGCATCCTGGGGAAGGTGGTTGGATTTTCTGGGTGCTAGGACCCGGCTTCTGTCCTGAGAGCTGGTCTTTGCCCACGGGTCCCTGATGCCTGGTGACTCATTGGTGGGATGCGTGAGGCCTCTGTGGCTCGAATTCTGCTTTCCCTGCTTACTAGCTGTGGACAGGTCACTCATGCCATTAGTGACTCTCTTTCCCCACTCGCGCAAGTAACTGAATCCCAGGGCCATTGTAAGGATTAACGAAGATGCATGTTGCGAAGCGCTTCTCAGACTTAGCAAAAGTAGGCGCTGTCTGGGGATATTGTTAAAATGCAGACTCTTGATTCAGGGTCTGGTAGGCCCCAAGAGTCTCTGTGTCTAACAAGCCTCCACGTGATGCTGATGTCGCCGGTGCAGGGGCCATCTCGGAATAGCACAGATGTGAAGTACAAAGTGCCTCATCAAGATGGGGCTCCCATTGGCCCCCCACTTGGGTGCCCTTCTGAGAGAGGCAGAGCGTGTGCATTCCTGCTGGGAGGTGTGTGACCAGGGTCCTGGAGAGGGAGGTATGGCAAGATGACATGTTCTCCCTGCTGCTTGGTGGGGGAAACGTGGTCTTTACTTCTAATGATCTCCTGATCTGCTGGTGGAGGCCTGGCTCATGGGGAACTCTTGTCTGATCAAGAAGAGAGATGTTCACATGTGAGTGCAAATAAACCCCTAGAATCTGCATCTTTGAAGTGTTGGAGGTAGAATAAGAATCATTCCAGAGGGGCAGTGTCTAATGAGGGAGGCTTCTTGAAGAAGGATGTTGGGAGGCAGGCCTAGCAGGGGCTGGGGAAGGACCATGGGTGGAAGCCAGGTAGCCTTGCTGGTAATCTGACAGTTCAGGACCAGGTCTGTGGCGCCCCCTTGCTTCCTGCCACCTTTTCCCTGACCCACACGTCCACCAGCGGGCTGGGCCTTGCCTGCCAGCTCCCCTCTGGAAGACGTCTTGTTGGAAGGCAGGCCCTGTCTGCTCATTAGCACGGGCAGCCTTTCCCTGAAACCTTCTGCCGGGGCCAAGCCTGGCTCCCTCCACGGAGCGGGAGGCCCTGGCTCCGTCTGCTAATCGTCTGCTGTCTCCATCCCGAGCATTATTTTATTTTCGTATTATTCTTTTTCCAGCTAATATCCTGGCATTTCCAAAGACACCGGGTTTCATAATCTTCCTGGCGTTCCCAGGGAGCTGGGAAGCAGAGCACAAAGCCGCTATTATAGCGCGTTCCATCCAGCCTCCCTCTCCACCCCACACCCCTTGTGGCCACAGCAGCCACCACCGCCGCCTCCCACCCAGTCACCCCCTCCTGACGCCACCGGCCTCTCTGGGAACTCTGGTGACGGCTGCTGGGATGAGCTCATAGAATCCATCCTGTTGCCCTTGCCCTGAGCCTGCACTCCATGATCGAGGATTTTTCCAAGCCCTGCCTCTGTGCTTGGCCCTGAGTATTGGGAAGGGTTCTCTGAGATGCCTGGGCCTGGCAGGGAGGGGAGGGACAGAAACGTCGGCAACGTGTGCTCAGAATCTTGGAGATTTTTGCTGCTGGAAGAAACTTTCTTTTTCTAAAGGCGTGCCTGACCTGCCTTGGGAGATGTAGGAGCATCTTGATATTGGATGCAAAGTTGTGCATGTGCACGCACGCAGGTATGATCTGGTGTAAGAGCCATGGTTTTATCCAATGCTCCAGGGGATCCAGGACCCCATAGAGGATAAGAATTATTAATGTTGATTTTACCATGTGCTAAAAACCAGGCTTTATATGCATCATCTCATAGTGACCCCAGAAGGCTGGATTCTATTATTAGCCCCATTTTATAGTTAGGGAGACTGAGGCTCTAGACCTGCACTCTCCAACACAGTAGCCACTAGCCAAGGGTGGCTAGTTAAGTTTACAGTTAAAGTAAATCAGAATAAGTAAATTCAATTCCCCAGTCAGGTCACACTTCCCGTGCTCAGTAGCCTCATCTGCCAAGTGGCCGGCTACCACATTGGCTGGTGCAGCCACTGATGGTTTGATCACTGCGGGAAGGTCTACTGGACAGTGCTGCTCTGGAACAACTCTGAGCCCTAAAGTTGCCCTGGAAAAAGCAGAGGCCTGAGCGGGGATGTCCAGCAGCACAGCACAAGTCAGTGCTAGAACCAAGGTCCGGGCAGTGGCTCGTCTGCCCCTCTCTCCAGGTGTCTCCTGACCAGCAGCGAAACCCCCATCTGGCGCTTTCATTCCCCCACTTCCATGAGGGCACCATGTCCCTCCTGCTCCATGGAGTCCTTTGTGGTAGAGTCCCAGGGTGGGAGGATTGGATGCTGCTGGCTAGACACCTCTGTCCTGGGCAACCTTCTCCTCGCCTGATAGCCAGGCAGCTTGGCAGTCCTGGGGCAGTTGGGCAGCTAGAGAGGACCTGGCCCCCCAGCCTCCATCCTGGGAAACCTCCAGAGGGTTGGTGGAGGCCAGCGTCCCGACTGCAGTAGAGAGGACCCTTGGAGACAGGCGGCTCAAGCCTGGGCCGGTGAGGCAAGGCCAGTTGGGAGTCAGAAGTGCAGGGAAGTGGGTCAGGGAAAGGCTGGTTCCAGAGAGAAGTAATCTGGGATTTGAGCTGGCTGAAAAGGAGGTCAGATGTGGATGGGGAGGGAGGGGCAGCTCTGTGCCTGAAAGGAAGCCATGCTGTGGGCAGGGGACCCAGGCTTGGTTCCCAGAGCTGTCACTGTGAGCAAGGGCAGGCCCTGGGAGGCACGAGGGGTTTACCTCATTAGGAAACAAGGCCTACGGCTGGGTCTGGGGCTGGGGTGTTAGAAGGCAGCTCTGTGGATCTCAGGACTGTTTCTTGAATATTCAAGCTGAGCACCTGTTCTATACCTGGCATCGTGCTAGCATGGGCAGCTTGAGGGCTGGGTCCCCTCTCAAGCAGAGGCCTCGCTGCTCTTCCTACTGCCCCACAGTAGGGGACAATTTGGGTAACTCTAAATGTGTGGACCCTGCGTCTGTCTCGCTCAAGATTTGAACCCCAAGGTCTGGAGGATTCAAATGCTTGTCCATGTGCCTCAGGCAAAATGCCAGTGCCCAGATTCATGGCTGCAGAGTGTGTTACAGTCGGGGGCATGTGTTGGGTGTCCCCCATGCGGCTCATTGTACACGTATGAGGGTCTTCATCTGCCATTGCTAGAGTGACCGTATAATTTACTGTCCAGTCTGGAACACTATTAATAATCACGCTGGGAAAACAGGCGTAAGTAGGACCATTCCAGGCAAACTGGGCCATAGAGTTGTCCTAATTACCAAGGCACCCTGGCATGGGATGAAACCTGCTCCAGTGTTCTCTGCACGTCCACGTGTGGAGACATGGAAACCCTAGAAGGACAAACACACACACATACATGCTCGTGCCAGCCCACACGTGGCATCGTGGATCCTCCAGGTTTCCTGATTCCACCCTCCGCTCCCCAGGGGCCAGCCAGTAGTTTTGCAAGGAGTTTAGCAGCTGCTTCCAAGCCCTGGCTCCAGCTGTAAATTAAATGGGGTTGCACTCTCGCCTGCTATTCCACTTACGGTTGCAATCAGCCCTGATTAGAAAGGGAGTCTGTGTGTTCCTGCGTTCCATTCTGTCTTTTAAAGGGTTCCCCTCCTTTGGCCTGGGCTCCTGGCCTGCGTGGGGTTTCCCTGCAAGCTGAGGCTGGAGCAGCCAGGGAAATGAAGTGGGCTCTGGGTTCCCCACAGCCCTGACTTGGCATCCAATCGTCTGTAGCTCCAGAACTCTGCTCGGGTGCTTTGAGTTCTGATGGGATAGTAGGAGCCTGGGAAGAGCCTTGAGAGTGGGCAGGGGAACCCTGGTTCTGCCAGCTAATTTGCTGTGTAGTCCCAGGGAAGACCTTAACCTTTCTGGGTCCCAGTTTTCTTGCTTATCAGGTGGGAATGCTAAAAACACAACAAAAATAATAACCTCCTCTTATGCAGCAGGGGTCAGCAAACTATGCCCCACAGGCCAAATCTGGCCCTCTGCCTGCTTTTGTAAATAAGGCTTTATTGGCCAGTGGCTCACACCTGTAATCCCAGCACTTTGGGAGGCCAAGGCAGGCAGATGACCTGAGGTCAGGAGTTTAAAAGACCAGCTTGGCCAATATGGTGAAACCCCATCTCTGCTAAAAATACAAAAATTATTCAGAAGGCTGAGGCAGGAGAATCGCTTGAACTTGGGAGGTGGAGGTTGCAGTGAACTGTGATTGAGCCATTGCACCCCAGCTTAGGAGACAAAGGGAGACTCCGTCTCAAAAAAAAAAAAAAAAAAAAAAAAGGCTTTATTGGCACACAGCTGGTACTCATTCACCTACGTAGTGCCTGTGGCGGCTTTTGTGTTTCAGTTGCAGCAGAGACTCTATGGCCCACAAAGTCAAAAGTAGTTAGCACTTGGCCCTTTATAGACAAGGTCTGTCAACCTTGGCGTCAGGGCGTGTACCAGGGGCCAGCCATTGCCTTCTGCCCTGTCCACATAATATCTCATTTAACCCTTCCAGTAATTCTAAGAGACAGGGTCTATCAGCACTCCCATTTTACACATAAGCAAACTGAGGCAACCGAGAAGCCAAGTCATAATTGTTTAGCTGTGTTTCCTCCCATGAATATTGTGAAAAATTTTATGGATAATGGTTGGGTTGTGCAGGGTTTATAGCAGTCTACACTACATCATCATGTTGGCATTTGGACATCCCAGCAAAGCCCATAGTGAAGAGTGAAGATGGTGAAGACCTGGAAGGTCGCCCTGGCACTGTGCTGGTCAATGTTTAACAACCAGGTCTCCAGAACAGAACAGAACAAAACAAAACCCCAGCCCTGGTTTGTAGCATTTGCTGATTTCCATGGTGTAGATGTTCCAGCCATGAGCAATTTCGAGCTAGCAATGTGGCACCACTGAACATGGAGCTGGGAAGAGGCGGGCAGTAGCATACATATATATAATATTTCCATCGCAGATACATGAGACGGAAGCAGCCTCAGGAGCAGAGATAACAGGAAAAGGTAGTACAAGTATTAGAATGGGCCAGGCGTGGTGGCTCATGCCTGTAATCTCAGCACTTTGGGAGGCTGAGGTGGGAGGATTGCTTGAATCCAGGGAGGTTAAGGCTGCAGTGAGATGTGATTGCGCCACTGCACTCCAGCCTGGGTAACAGAGCAAGACTCCATCTCAAAAAAAAAAAAAAAAAAAAAAAAAAAAGGAATTAGAAGGATTTCAAGTATTTACCACCTTAGGTTTTTAAATATGGTTTCTTTAGTGGTAAATGTATATGATTTAATTTTTACTAATGGCTGTGTTTAACAACTGGCTTGCAGAATTCCTGAAAATGTAATCTGCTCTCGTGAACCACACCTGCTCACTCCAGCACCTGCTGCTCTCACGGCCCCCTGATCGTTTTTACATAAGAGATGGGGGATGACCCCCAACAGTAGTGCCCCTTCCAACAGCCCTGCCATGGGTGCTCTTGGGGCCCATCCTGTGTAGGAGTTGAGTCCTTCCCATAAAGTGAAGGGGGGTAGCCAGCCTCTAGCTGGTCCACACCCATCTGTTTGACTCTGCTGGGGCAGGGAGGGTCTCTGTGGCCTCCCCGGTGGCCCCTGAGATGTTTCCTTTTTGGCCACTGTGGGGCTTTCCCTTGCCTGCTCAGCCCCAGGAAGCTGCACTGCTTAGCCTGTGACTTGTTGCTGTGTCCACCCCGCTCTGGCCCTTCTGTCGCCTTACTGTCTCCACTTTGTAGATCCTGAGCCAGAACTTTAGGCCCTGTTTAGAGAAGGCACCATAGCAAACAGCGGGTCTGCAGACAGAAGGCACAGACACCCGGTGGTGCAGAAGGAATCTCAGACATGCTGGTGGGCTCAATCTTCGTATCGATCCGATTTAGGTGGGTTGAGGATTCCCCTTCGTAGGCTGTGTTTCCCCAGAACCTGCCCATCTTCTCCCGGCTGTGGTCCTTGGATGTCAGTCCTTGGCAGACTCAGGTGAGTCTGGCCATTGGCTCTGGGGACCCCTGGGGGAGATTCCTCATATTCCTATGCTCAGGCTCCTCCAGGGAGCCGTGGCTTCCAGCCGGGCAGCAGCGGGTTGGAGGCTGCCCAGTCCCCTGGACGAGCAGCAAGATCCCTTACACAGCTAGCCCGAGATGGAGTGTGTGGCCACAGACCGCGTGGCTGCCAGCCCCAGCCTGGGAGTCGCGGTGGCATGAGCTATCGAGGCAGGAATGTGACTGTGGGAAACCCAATGCCCTGGGCCTGGCCCTGGGGCTGGGCAAGAATATGTGTATGCGAGTGGGGGTGAAGGGTGGGTGGGCAGAAAACAGAGCATCAGCCTCTCCTGCAGCCTGGCTCTGAATGGGGCTCAGAGTAGGAGCAGAGGGAAACCGGCTCTCTGTCCCGGCCTTGCCCACCTCCCAAGCCTTTCCTCTAAGCCCCAGCGTGCTGCCGCTGCTCTCCCAGTTCTGGCACCCTCCTTCCCCTCCTTCAGAAAGCCTTCCTGAAGGGGCTTCCAAAGGCCCACCCCATTCCATCCCACCCCACAGATGGCCTCATCCTGGGGTGTAACTGAGTCCACATTAATCCCTTTTTCCATAGTAACATCAGACCTGACTCTGAGCTTCCTGAAGGTAGGAGGTGCTGTCTGACACACCTTTCCTGTCCTTTGCCCTGGGACCTTAGGCCTGGGTGCTGCACATGTGGCTTAGGGTGAGGGAATGCTGCTGATTGATCGCATGTGATACATCTTCATTGGATGCCCACTACATGCCCGATGTTGGACTGGGTGCAGGGGATAAAGGAGTGTGCATGCCTTGCCCGCATACATGGAGGGTGGATGCAAGGGAGAAGATAAGAGAGGCTGGATGGGGGCTGATGCTGAAGGCTGGGCAGCCAAGGAGGTGCCCATGCCTCAGAGATGATGCAGCTAAGGAAAAGCCCGAGTTAGCTCATTTGGAAGACATTCCAAATGGAGTGGACATCTCTATGTAAAGGCCCTGTGGCACAGGAAAGATGATGAATTCAGGACATTTACAAAGGGCCAGAGGGGAGGAGGAGTATTTAACGAGAGCCTGGAGAGATGAAAGAGTTAAACTAGGTACCTGCCAAAGACTGTGGGGTATCATTTCATTCAGTTTGCACTACTAGTTCTCTATAGGGCGCAGTTCCCCTCAACTTGTCCACAGGGGGACATTGGGCAATGTCGAGACATTTTTAGTGGTCATAACTCAGTGGAGATGCTACTGGTATCTAACAGGTAGAGGCCAGGGATGCTGCTAAACATCCTACAATGCACAGGGCAGCCTCATAGCAAAGAATATTCCAGCCCCAAATGTCAATAGTGCCAAGGTCGAAGAGCCCTGCGTTTTCCACAGTAGCCCTGTGTGGGTGCGTGTGAGGCTGTGTGTGTTAGAATGCAATTTTCAACAGTATTGGCAGGGATGGCCTCTCTGGGCAGGTGCCACTGGCTGCATGAGCAGCAATAGCCATTTCACAACTTGAATGGGCAATACCTGGCACAGAGTAGGTGTTTTGTAAATGGGTGGCACGTCCGAGGAGAGACAGATGGGAGGGAGATGCTTCCCCAAAGTTCCCAGATAGGGTTTTCAAGAGGCTTTGTTACTGGCTTTGAGAGAAATTCCCCAAGCTTGAGCACGCTGATGTCCACACCTGAAAACCAGAACGTACTTCAAAGTCAAGAAGGCATGACATTGGCGGATCCCCACCGGGCCGGCCTGTGTCACCTGCCCTCCTCAATGCCAACGCAGTTGTCTTCCCCTGAGGCAAGTGCCCATTGTTCGTGCATTCCCTCACTCGTTCACCAATGATGTGCTGGGCACCTACTGCCTGTGAGGTGCTCTGCTGGGTGATGGGTGCACTCTGGGAACCTGGCTGGGCTCTTGGCGGGACAAGAAGATGGGTGCTTGCAATGTTAGGTGGTGAGTGTAGTGGCTGGGGAAATTCAGGGCGAAGTGGGAGTGCCCAGGAGGGGTACCTAACACATCCTTGCAGGGCGACCTTGATGATAAGACTGCATGGAAAAGTCAGGGGACACACAGGGCAAGGGCCTGGCGGCAAGAAAGGAGACCCCAGAGTGTCCCAGCTGGTGTGAGCAGGTAGGGGTTGTAGGGGTGTGGGGCTGTGTGGGTTTGGTAGTGTCCTGACTGGCAGAGACTCAATTCAGAGGCCACAGTGGGCCGGGAGGGAGGGGTGGCCTTCCCTCTGCTCCCAGGGTCTAATGGGGCTGTATGGAGAGTCCAGGCTTCCCTGGGAGGGGCAGTGGACCAGAGGATATAAGGATGTTGGCCAGGTGTGGGGGGAATTTTGCCCAGAGTGTGAATCAGGGCGCCTGACTCGGGGGGGGTGTGTCTCCCCTGGTCCCCTGGTAATGCTTCTTCCCAAAAGTCCTCATCTGTCTCCCTGAGGTAGAGGGAGAAGGTCTGTACTCGGGTGGCAGATGGGGTAAGGGTGGGCAGCGGGTCCCTGGACCAGGTGTGGTGTGGCTGGGCCCCTCTTCTGGAGCCAGGTCAGGTTTTGGAAAGCAGACGGTGTGAGGGGCATTCCCAGAGGGCGTGCTAGTTCCTCTCCCGGCAGGACAGTCACTTGCAGGGCCAGGGCCTGCTAGGGGCCAAGGACTCAGTGAGGTCCACATGGAAATCCCAAGGAGGGAGATGCTGCTTCTGATCGCAGGCAGGAGGCCCTGCCCTTGGACAGAGACCCAGAACATGCTGCCAGAACCCCAGACAGAGGCCTTGGGAGTGGTGCTGACAGGGGCCTGGTGAGGGGGGCCATCTAGAGGAGGTGCGAGGTGAGTGGGGATGTGCACTGGCAGCCATCCGCAAGCAGGGAGGTCCCTGCAGGCGCTGGGAGGGAGAGAGGAAGATTGGGGACCTGGAGCTGGAGGCGCCTCCCTCCCTACGCTCACCCTAGCCCCCTACCTGCGGATGGGGCACCTGTGTGTGGCCAGACCAAGTTAGACGGACCACAGAGTCCATCCCGCCTACCCGCAGCTGAGTCCACCCCCATCCTCCCTGCAGCTGAGTCCACCCCCGTCCTCCCTACTCCCACTGCTCCCACCCTTTCCCTGTGCCCCAGCTGGAGGTGCTGGAGATGTAGGCATCACGCTTTGTTGCACCTGGGGGCAGGCCAAGCCCTATTTCCAGCGTAACGAGCTTTCCTTAGTGTCCCTGCCTCTCAAGTCCAAGTGGCCTGCTGGGCCCCCAGGTCTGGCTTTGTGTTTGGTGTTGCACACCCTGCAGCCAGGGGGGTGTTCTGTGGTCATTCGCTGCTGGGCTTGGTGCTCCCTCCAGTGGGACGCCAGTGCCTCAGGGCCAGGCCAAATGCCTTTCCTGCCAGGGGTCCAGGGCTTCCACACCTGTTCACAAGGGAGGATTTCAGGCCTTTGGGTCCTTCCTTGTATGTGTATCACACCTCTCCCTGTGTGTGTGTGTGTGTGTGTGTGTGTGTGTGTGTGTGACAGACAGACAGAGAAACCATGTATAAACCACCTGGAGGCATTGGGAGAGGCCCTTGCTGGCTTGCCTGATTCTTACTGAAATGTCCACTTTAACACCTTGGAATCATTTTGAACAAATATGAGTGATGTGAATACCACTTCCAGCACATGACAAACTTTATAGTTTATGACACGCCCCCTCCCCAAGCCCTGTAAGGTCATTGATAGCTAACATTTCTTGAGCATTTACTGTGAGCCAGGAAATGTGCTAAGAACTACATGTTCTCTATCTTCTTTAATAATCAAAGCAACTCTCTAAAATAGCTACTGTATAATTATCCCAAATTTGTAAAGTGATTGATTCAGAGAAGTGAAGCAACTTGCCCAAAGTCACACAGCCAGTAGTCAATGGCAGGGCCAGAACTGGAGCCCAAGGAATCTGACTTCAGAGCCCATGTTGAAGTTGTGGCTAAAGGAAGAGGAGAGTCTGGGCATCTCCCTGTCAGAAATGAGGATGTCCTGTAGTGGAAGTCAGAGCCCACCCAGGGATAGCAGGACCTTGGAGAGTCCCCTGGGAGAACAGAGGGACTCAGTCTTTCCCAAGTGTGTGTTTTGCAGACCCTTTGCAGCAGTGGAGCAGAGGAAGGCCCAGCCACCCTTTAGGGTGCAATTCTTTGTTGACCCAGAGTGACCAGGGCAGGCTTTGCTTAGGTGTCCTAAGATGATCTGAAGACGGGGCGGCCTGGTATGGTTGACGGCACCTCTGGCTGTGGAACAGCGTAAGCTTGCTATGGGAGTGAGTACGTCTGGGACAGCTTTAAGGAGTGTGGTTTGCCTGAAGCCAAGGGCCGGGATTGGGGGAAGAAAGCCTTGGTGTTGGATGGGGAAAGATAGGGCGGGTCACTGGGGGTCTGACTGGGAGAAGGCTGGACTGGACCTTTCAGGCCACTGAAGGATTCAGGCCAAGGAGCCGCACAGTGACTGAGGGTGATGAAGCTGGTTTTGGCTTGGGGATGGCCTGGCCAGAGGTGGGAGAACAGGTGTCCAGGGAGGCTTCTTGGACAAGGGGGTCTGGACTGAGCCCTGAGGGTGGGCATGGTGTGGAGAGCAGGGGCACAGTAGTGGCAGTGGTGTCTTGTGTTGGAGGCAGTGGGGGGCTTTGGAGCTTCAGAGCCTGGGGAGAGGTTGAAATTCTTGGGAAATGGTTCCCGGGTGAAGGTCAGGGTGGCCCAGCAGAAGAATCCTGGGAACTGGCCACTCTGAGTGGGCCTGGTGGGATGACGGGCTGTCTGAGGGAGAGCCAGGGTTTTCTTTCAAGGGTGTGTACACATTTGTGAGATGTGGGACTGAACAAGGAAGTGGAGCAGAGGCCACTTTATTACTTAACCCCACCCCTCTGAAATGGAGCAGGCGACAGTTTGGGTAGCGGGCAGGAGGGAGAGGAGAGAGGCACTTGGAGACATCTGAGTGAGTGCAGAGGGAGCAGACGGCACGGGGTGTCTAGTAACGGCCCCCAACTCTCCCCAGTCCCTCTGTAGGCTGTGGCTTGGGCTTCTGGCTCTGGGCTGAGAAAGTGCATCAGAGAGCTGGGTGTCTGGCCTAGGGAAGTGGTCTGGTCTTGGTGCTCCCCAAAGTGGTTTGTGGCTCAGTGGTTGGAGTCCAGAGCTAATGAGGGCGAGGTGGCAGGGCTGACCATCTAGCTTTATACACAGTAAATGGACAGCTTGGCTTCCAAGCCTGACTGTCCACCCACTCCTGTCCCCACCTCTGGCCTCAGCCTGAGCCCTGCTCACCCTCAGCAGAGTGGGAACTGGTGAGAGATGGTGGGTGTGTGGTACAGCTTCCTCCAGAGCCTGGGACCCAGCTCTGTGTTAGCAGGGGATGGCAGAGATGGGGACCCAGAGATGCTGGCCTGGAACCTCCACATTGCGATTCCACTGGACTTGTCCCTAGTGGACAGATCCCCATTTGATTCTCTCCTGGAGAGCCCCTTCGAGTCATTCCTTCTAATCTCTTTGCCTGAAACAACTAAAAATTCCGTTCTTGGCTCATCTGGTCTTCACTAGAGAGGGAGAAGAATTTCCCACAGTCCTTTGGTGCTTTGACATTGGAGTCTGGTGATTTTTTAGGAGAGGATAAGCTCCCCAGAATGAAAGTAGAGGCTGATGGCTCAGCTTTCAGCAGCAGAGAGATCTCCTGGCCCTGGGGATCTAACTCTCTGGGCTAGTCTCCCTGTCACCCCCAGGCCTGGGGGCAGAATCTGCCATAACCAGCTTCGTGTCTCCAGGGCGGCGTGGTGGACGACAAGAGTGAAGATTCCATGTCCGTCTCCACCTTGAGCTTTGGTGTGAACAGACCCACAATTTCCTGCATATTTGACTGTAAGTGAGGCTTCGAGGCATCTATGGGGTGATAGGGGTGTGTCACCTTATGCTTCTGTTTGGATAGAGTTATAAGATCAGGTGTGTATGTGGGGCTCTGGGGAGCTGAGTCTGTGTGCTTTTTGGTGGGTCAGTGCCGTGTGTGTGTGTGTGCATGTGTGTGCGCTCGCACGTGTCTATGCCTGTCTGTGTGGTGTGTCCACCCACTCAAATCTGATATCAGGCATTTAAGACCCTGTGCTCTGTGGCTGCTCCCATTGTCTGTTTGGCCTCCCCTCCTCCCCTCCTCCTCTACCTCTTCTCCCCCAGCCCTAGCCTGGCCCAGGGACACGTTAATTAGTCAGGTGTCCGCTTTCGAGCTGTGGAATGTTCTCCTGACCTCGCACAGTGGCCTTTATGGTTTCCCTCGTTCAGCCCCTCTGTCTGCTGCCCTTTCTAGGGACAGACTCCACCTCGCCCCGAGCCCCAGCTCTTAACCGCCCCAGCTCTTACCCACCCCAACCACTCACTCTGGCACCTCTATTTTTTCCCTTGTTGAAGATGGGAACCGCTACCATCTACGCTGCTACATGTACCAGGCCCGGGACCTGGCTGCGATGGACAAGGACTCTTTTTCTGGTAGGTGGGAGAGAGGCAGGAGAGTCAGAGACTGTGGGCTGAGAGCTGGGAATGGAGACATCTGGCTTTCCGGCAACAAGGGGTGCTGTTTGCTGGGTGCATGGAGGTGGGTGCTGTCGCCAGGGTCCTGTGGCTTCTTGGTTGTCAGGTGCAGCAAACTCTTGTCCATGGTCTGCTGGACTCCTTGGCAGGATCAGGCTTCGCTGACTGTCCCCTCTTTCCTGAAAGCTCCTCTGGCCTTGGCTCCAGCCGCCAGCCTCTGGAGGGCCCCTGCAGCCTCCTCTCTGACCTGCTCCTCCTTGATGCTTCACTGCCCTCGAATCCTGATGCTCCAAGAAGTCTTGTCTGTGTCCTCTCTCTGGACACCGGGGTCCCCCAACTTCTCCACCTTCACTCACCTCAGTTCATCCTGTGCAAACCTCCATGTGACCTTGCTCCCCAGCTTCCCCCACCCAGATCCAGGCTGCCTCGGCATTTCCTGCCGTGGCCCTGGGGTTGGCAGCCATCTGTTACCCAGGCTGGAAATTCTTAGTCACCCAGTCCTGAGGATTCTACCTCCTGAATCCCTCAGATCTGTTCCCTCCTCTTTAATGTCACACTGCCATCTGACACTGGCCTTGCCCCTTTGTGTCTAGGTCATTCTGGTTATCTCCTCACCTCCCTGGCACCTTCTGCACTGCCCCAGACACACCTGGTCACGTCCCTCCTCTGATTTCAAGTATAGACACTGACAGGAGCCTCCAACTCTTCAGCACAGCAGACAAGTCCCTTGTGATCTGGCCCTGTGGTCCTCACCTGGTTCACCTTTTGCTCGTTGCCCTCTATCCAGTAGCTCCAGCCCCACCAACTCTGTCCATGTTGCCCACGCCTGGCCTTTGCACTCAGTGATCGCTCTGTCTAGAATGCATTTGCTCCCTATTTCTAACCAGCAAACTCCTAGTCATCCTTCAAGACCCAGCCCAGATGCCCTCTGACTTCCCCAAGCCAAGCTGGTTGCTCCTTCTTCAGCGCTTGGCCAGCTCCTCACCTGCATCTCCCTCAGAGGCCTTCCCCACTGCACAGATTAACAGTGGTCTATCTCTGCTACCTCCTTCCTGCTCTAACCATAAGCTCCCCCAGGAAGGGGCCTCATCTTACGTTTGAACCTGCAGCACTTGATGGCTGAGTGCTCACTAGGTGCCCAGGCATTTTGCTGACATTATCTCCTGTAACCCTTACAACTGTCCTATGAAGTAGGTGGTCAACATCCCCATTTTATTGGTGAAGAAACAGAGACTCGGATAGGTTAGCTAAATGCTTGCATTGAAATTACTACCAAGTGTCAGAGCTGGGAATGGAACCCAAGGCTCTCGCCATCTAGTGACTGCTGTTTGGTTGAGTAGAACTGAGTTCTATGGGAGTGACTTCCTGGACATAGCATGGCTCTGCAGGTGATGGCCATCTGCTGACTTCCTTGCTGGTCCACTCTCCTCCCCGATGTGGGGTCCAATCTGCGTCCTCCTCTCCAGCAGCTATGGCCCTCAGTGGCCCATCCTCCAGCTCTGTGCAGCCAGGTGCAGGGTGAATGAGAAAGTTCTACCCTGTTTTGCTTTGGGGCCAGGGTCCTGAGAGCTCCCTCGAAAGTATGTACAGCAGCAGCCCGCCAGAATTGACAGGCCCAGGCCAGACAGGAATCTGCAGTGGCTACTTCCTGGGAAACTTGTCCAGGAGTCTGACAATTAGAACTTACTCTGAGAAAAAGGACATGGATGAGTTTATAGCCTTGCTTTCTCTCCCTTCCCGGGAGGGCGTGAGAGGTGAGGGTGCTGGGAACGGGTTTGTGAGAGGGGGGTGGCCATGTGGGGCCCAGGCAGAAGCCCCCTTGTCCTCTGTGGGCCCTGCAGGCCGAGGACCCCGCAGAGAGGGGAGGGAACTCCTTCAAGGGCCCAGCGCTGGGAGCCGATGCTCCCCTCTGGTAGGGCAGTGGCACCGGTCTGCGGAGACGTCACACTTTCCATCCTGGCCCCACCCCCTCCCCCAAATAAACATCCCTTGAGCTTTGAGGGCACTGCCCAGGGCTTCTTCAGAGGCCACTGGCTTCTGAATGAAAGGCCCGATTGAGCAGCTGCTGGAAAGGAAAACAGCAGCCAACATGGGTGAACCTATAAAACCCAGAGTGTTTATTTTCACTCCCAAACCCTAAACCAAAGCAATTTCTCCCCTGGAACTGACCCTGGGGTGGCTGGCGGCCGGAGGCTGTGCTCGGCCACCGGCTGGCATTTCTCTGAGGAAACTTATGTGTGAATCCGGAATGTCTGGGGCCAGGGGAGGGCCTGGCACAGTGTCTGTCGCCGATGCAGCTTCCAGCTGCCTGCCGGGTGTCTGGGGCAGAGAGGGCCCTTCTCGAGCCACTCTCCCAGTGCCTCTGACCTGTTGCTCTCTGGGCCTTTCCCCTGGGGCTCCTACAGCCCTGTGCTGTGCTCTTTGCTTCTCTCTACATGGTGGGTCTCGGGGCTGCCCGGACATTGGGGCCATGGCCGCTCCTTCTCCCTGGTTGAATATTTGAGGAGATAGGCAGGGGTTGCCCAGAAAACACTTGTTGAACAATATTGAACTTGGGAGAGGGAGGCTATCCTGGAGATATTGCCATCCAGATGGCCTGAGGGTTGCAACTTGAGTGGGGTTTGAGTGTATGGCTGGGATATCAATTTTCTGGACCAGTGGAAGGGCATCTGTGGCGTGTGCTTATGTGTTTATTAATGTGTATTCCCTGTGCAGCAATTAGTCATAAAAAACATAAAGTGATACTTAATTCAGTGACTTCTTCTCTTTTTTGAGCTAGAGTTTTGCTCTTGTTACCCAGGTTGGAGTGCAATGGCGCTATCTTGGCTCACTGCAACCTCTGCCTCCCAGGTTCAAGCGATTCTTCTGCCTCAGCCTTCCAAGTAGCTGGCATTACAGGCACCCGCCACCATGCCTGGCTAATTTTTTGCATTAGTAGAGACGGGATTTCCCCGTGTTGGCCAGGCTGGTCTTGAACTCCTGACCTCAGACGATTCACCCGCCTTGGCCTCCCAGAGTGCTGGGATTACAGGCGTGAGCCACTGTGCCCGGCCAGTTCAATGACTTCTTTTTGTTTTTGGGACGGGGTTGCCACTGCTTTGTGAACATCTGTTGTGTGTACTGGGTTTGCTTTGAAATGAAAAGCTATGACTTTAGAGGACTTAGAACACGTCACCAACACCACACCTAGCTCCGTCCTGCCCACCCCTTTGGTGTGGGGTGGGTAGCATTGCTTCCCTGAACAGTAGCTTGAGCTGAGTTACTCTTCATTGTAGACTGGTGTTTCTCACAGGGAACCAGGGAGGAAGGTGTCAGTCTGGCCCCTTCTGCCAGTTAAGAACTGCTGTTGTGGTTGGAGGGATCATAAGCTCTGCTTACAGAGCAGCCCGCCCAGATGGAGGACCCTCATGCAGCTCTATCATGAGGTCACTGTATTCCAAGGGATGACCCTCAGCTTAGGAGGGGCCCAGAAATCCCTCTGTGAGGGCCTCCCACGTCACGGCTCAGGGGCTTCAACTTGGCTAACCAAGCCAATGAGAGATGGCTGATAGACCAGATGCCACATCATTTATTAATTTACAGGGGTGAGTACCTCTCAAGAAAGTAGAAAGTCCTGTGCCCTCTTTGCTGGCCTTACAGCTCCAGGTAAGGTCACAGCGGTGGGCCAGGTAGGTGGTCCTGTGGGATAGTCCTGCCAGGCCAGGCTGCAGTGAGGTCTGATGAGCCAGAGCTGCCCACAGCTGGGGCCACGTCTTGATGACCGGTGCCTTAGTTTCCCTCAGATTCAGACTCAGTCCTGGGTGGTGCTGGGGATTTCTTGCTTTTGGGTTTCCCAAGTCTGAACTCCAGTCTCCCTTCCCAACCCCTTTTTAAGCACAGCTTTTTGTTAGGGTTGGCTCTGGCTGGGGCAATCCACCAGACGAGCTTAAGGAGGTGTTTTCCAAAGTGCATTGGAGGCTTGTGAAATGCTCCACTTAAAAAGGGTTCCTGAGTAAGAGAGACTGGGAAACACTGCACGCTTCAAGATTTACAATGCACAGTGGCATATGAGAGGCTCTAAGGCGGCGGCAGGGAAGGAGCCTGTTTAATCTGTTTAAGCACTCATTAGCTCCCCAGAGAACCCACCACTCAAAGAACACATTTTGGGAAACACTGATCTACAGGATTCAGTCCAAATTGCTCAGCAGGAATCCAGGACGGTTTGTGATCTACCCCTCCTCCCCTCCTGCCTCCTCTGTCCCCACTGCCCTGGTGCTCCCTTCGTCCCCTCAGCCAGACCAATGGCTTGCTGCTCCCCAAGTACCTAAAGTCTTTGGTGTGTTTACCCGTGCCATGCTTGCGCCTGGAATGCCCCCTTTTCCTTGGTCTGCACGGCCTACCTCCTCATCCTTGAGACCTGCTTTGGGAAGCCTGACTTGATGCCAGCAGGTGACATCAGGCGCTCCTCATCCCGGCCCCTGTATACTCCACTATTAAGTAGCACATCACCTTGTATTATACCCGTTTAGGTTACAATTTCCAACCAGTAGTCATACTCTTAAGAGCTTGGATTACGTCTCATTCATCTTCCTATCCCTAGCACTGTGCTAACCTCCCACAGAGTAGCCAATCAATAACTGTATAGTGAATGAATGATGCATTACAAATAACGTGAGAGTGAACATCTTTGTACATACATCTAGCTTTCTGGTGAATCTGGATGCCTCCCAGGAATATGGGAAAAGGGTATAAATGGTTTTATGTTTTTCAGGGCATAGTGCCCAATTGCTTTTCTGAAGGCTTGCTGAATTGCTTCCAGCAATAAAGGAGAGTACCTATTTCATCGACTCTTTGCCCATACCGGGTTTTTATAATTTTGAACAATTTTTCTTAATTTTATAGGAAAAATATTGCTGGAGTCTAGTTCTCATTTGCATTGCCTTGGTTATTGGCAGTCGATCCCACCCTCTCTGAAGGGCCCTTTCCTATGAGGTGGCGTGGTGGAAGGAGCACTGGACTAGGAGTCAGGGGGTCTAGTACATAGGATCATGGCTGAGCGACTTAGTCTTCCTGGGGAAAGCTCCCTTTTCTGAAAAATGGGGTGATACTTCCCACTTTGTCCCTGACCCTGGTGGTCTAAGTGGTTGGTAGGAAGGCCTGGGAGGAAAGCGTAGTGTATTGTGAATGCAGACGGTCCTCTCCGGAGATCCAGAAACGTCTGAGCAGCAGGGCTCAGCCCGAATAGTCTGGTGTAGGGCTCTGGATCCAGCCAAGGAATTGTCTGCCTGGGGCCCGGTGACAGGTCCCTGACTCCCTTGTGGTGATGGAGTCAGGTAGAATCCTTGTGTGCTCATGGCTGGATCCTCCCTGGGGCAGCCGTGCTCCTCAGAGCTGCAATCCAAAGTGCTTGCCTCAGCGAGGGCATGCTGCACGCTGCATATGGCTTGTGGGCGTGGCCCTGGGGAGAGCCCTACGCTGTGATGCACGCGCAAAACCCAGCCCCTCACCTTCCCCTCCACCGCTTTTTGGGAATCTGCCTCTCCCTCCTCTTAGCTTTCCTGGAAGAGGGATTTGTCTGTGAGTGTGTCTGGCTGTCCTTCATCTGACCACCTTGCTCTAGCAACACCCCTATTCCCCTTTTTCCTTTTTCTTTTTTTTTGAGGGATGGGGTCCTGTGCAGGGAGAGGCCAGGCCCCTGTACACAGTAGCCCAGTGTCTGAGGCCCCAGGCCTCCAGGCCTGCTCTTTACAATGCCTTTGTTGTGTGTTTTTTCCTCCCATGGGCGGGTGGGGCACGTGTGTAGGTCTGGGTGATTTTTGTTTGAAAGCCACCCCCTCCCCGTTCTCCCCCGAGCGCTGAGCTCATTGCCTGGGCCGATGGGGCTGCTGGAAGGAGTCAGCCTGCTCGGGGGCCAGCGTGGGGGGTGCTGCCAACACCAATACAGCGTGCACAGCCGCTACAATGTGCAATTGTGATCTTTGTGTAAACGCGGTCGGTCTGGGGCCCGCACGCTTATAAAAATAAAGCGTAGGGAAGCACGGGGCGGGGCGGGAACAAAAGGGGCTTTTTCGCTGGCTCTCTAATATGGTTTTATTTATCGGAACGCGCCCTCCTTTCCTTACTGGAACCTGGAGAAGTTCTCTGCCGAGCTTGGAGCTGATGGTATCACAGCCAGACGGTTTCATTAAATACACAGATGCCGCTGGGCCCTGCCAGGGGCAGGAGGGAAAGGGCTCAGGGCCAGCCCTGCCAGGTCCAGTGCATGGAAAGGGGAGCCCCATGCCAGGGAGGCTCCCACCTGGTGGGGGCCGAGAGACGTGGTGGGCAGTTCTCTCTGGCTCCTTCGCCTGCCAAGGGCCTCCCATTGCCCCCTTCTGCTCCACAGAATCAGGATCAAAACCATTTTCCTGCAGGAAGTCCTCCATGATTTGTGCCTGATGGCTGTCAGGCTGATCCCAGGCTGGTGGCTGCCTCCTATTAACCAGACCCAGCATTGCTCAGCCTGTGGGTGGCCATGGCTGAGTCCGCCCCTTAACTTAGATACCCCCTGCTCTTAAAACCAGCTCTTTTTTTGGCAACAGGCACAACCTTGGACCCTGGTCTCTCCATCCCTTGATGGGTTTCCTGCCATTGCCCACTCCAACCTTCCCGCCTCTTTCCCGGTCACTCCTTGCCACCCCTCTCTCTGCCACCTATGCAGTGGCCATGGTGTCCCATTTGGTCTTCTTGTGGCCAGGGAGCCTGTCTTGCTCTTCTGCCCTTTGTGTGGAAGCCCTGTCTCCCCATCCCAGCCCCTGGGTTGTGTTTGAACCTGCATCCTTCTGAGGCCAGCAACACAGAGGCCATTACCTCTGAGGCCACTGAGGCCCTCTTGAGGTCACATGGGAAGTGAATGGCAGTGCTAGGGCTGGACTGCAGGGCTCAGAGGGCACAGGCCATTGCAGGATGGAGCAGGGTGCCAAGGGTATTGAGTGCATGGTTAGGCACTGGGTTCAGCCCTCAAGGTGACATCCCATTAGGAGGAGCTGAAGGGAGCCCCCTCCTCCAAGCCCTGCATTCCTCTCCCAAGTTATATGCACTCAGTCTCTCTCCTGCATTGGTTTCCAAAATGTGGTCCCAGAAGACAGCATGAGCATCGCTTTCAGGAACTTGTTAGAAATGTAATTCTCAGGCCCACCCTGGCCCTGCTGAATCTGAGTCTCTGGGGGCAGGGCCCAGCACCCTGAATGAGCCTTCCAGATGATTCTGCAGCATGCTCACATTTGAGAACCACTGACCCTAGAGTCTGCTCTAGTGAGCCTTTGGGACAAGGTAGAGGGAATGACTTGTGGCTGGGTCCCAGGCTGGCGTGGCCAAGGCTGGCAGGCTGGAAAGGAGTTCGCGGGCAGCAGGGAGCTGCGGGGGCCTTTGGGTTTCTGTCACACCCCTACTGCTAAATAGCTGCTGAGTCTGTGCACTTCCCTTTAGCACCCCACACCCATCTAAGCCACCATCGTTCCTCCCTGGACCACTGCAGTGGCCTCAGAACTGGTCTCCCTAGACCTCCTCGTGCTCCCTGCAGTCTGTTCTCCATGTGGCAGCCAGAGTGAGCTTGCTGAAATGCAGAACTGGCCACGTCAGTGTGGTGGCATCCCAGAGCTCACAGACACCAGCAGCTCTGCTCTGCTCCCCCTTCCTCAAGGAAGCCAGATCCCTCCCTAACACATTTCACTGCATTTTATGTCTATTCTTCAAGGCTCTGACCCAAATCATAATTTTACATTAGCTTGTGTGGATATTTTATATTTAGTTCAAATTGTATTCTCAGCCCCTAGCACCTAGCCCCTAGCCTGGCATAAAGAAGGCACTCGATAAATGCTTGTTGGATGAATGAATGAATGAATGAACGAACAGACCGTACAGACATTCACTTCCCCCAGCTGGACCCTGCTTCCAGCAGCCAGCTCAGGAAGCAGCACAAAAAGGGATGTTCTCTGGATCTTGTGCCCATTTGCCAGGACCCAGGCTCCATGTCCCTACTGTGGCCCCCAGCTGGCCTCATGGCAGGGCTAGAAGAACCCCATAGGGAAGATGCATCCCAGCATGAATGCTGTTGCTCCAGAGTGGCAGCCACAGCCCTGCTCCAGCTTTGTGGCCCCACATGGCTCTGAAGCAGACATCTCTCATGGCCCCTGCTGTGTCCTGTCTCCCCTCCCCATCTCCGGCCTGTGCAGATCCCTATGCCATCGTCTCCTTCCTGCACCAGAGCCAGAAGACGGTGGTGGTGAAGAACACCCTTAACCCCACCTGGGACCAGACGCTCATCTTCTACGAGATTGAGATCTTCGGCGAGCCGGCCACAGTTGCCGAGCAGCCGCCCAGCATTGTGGTGGAGCTGTACGACCATGACACTTACGTGAGTCTGCCCGGCTCCCGCCTCGTCCCCTCACAGGGAGGGACCATGTGCAAAGGTGGGGTCTCCAGGAACTCGTGGCTGCCCAGCCAGATGGGTGCTCCCCTAACTCCGCAGGCCCTAGAGCAATGAAGACTATTTTAGAGTCATTAAAAATGGATTGCTAGCACAGATGCCGTTCCCACAGCAGACACTGCTCATCAGTGAAAGGGAACATATCCGGAAAAGGTGCTTGGTTGTGGGCCAGGGGCTTGGGTTTTCTCTGCCTCTGCCTTGCCTGTGTGATCTCAGGCCGGTCCCTTCTTCTCATCGAGGAGCGGTGTGGAATCCTTAAATGTACATCGAGCACTTGCATTACTGGCTGAGTGGCCCTTCACTTGGGGTTCCCTGTTTAGGTGGGAGCCAAGACACCCACACAGTGGAGAATCCTCCATGTGAGAGCACGGGTCCCCGAGTGCCTCCCAGCTCTGTGCCACAGGCAGGGCCTCTTACCACAACTGTCCCACAGGACCTCCTGTGGTGACAGGCGAGCTGTAGGGCTGTGCTGTCCGAAAAGGGAGCCTCTAGCTGCATGAGGCTGCACAGCACTGGAAATGGGACTGGTGCAGCTGAGAAATGAAATTGTAAATTTTATTTCATTTTAGCGAAGTAAAATTAAAATTTAAATAGCTGCAGGTGGCTGGTGCTCCTGTATTGGACAGAGCAGCTCTAGGAGGCTCCCAGGAGGGAGAGAGTGCTATGGGCTGGAATGTCAGGAAAGCCTTTGGGAAAGACCCGGGCCCTGGAGGAAATGTGGGGTTGGGGTGTCGGCGCGAGGCAGAGGCCTGGAAGGAGGAGAATGGAGTATGAATCCAGGGGAGCAGGAGAGTGATGACGTCAGGGCAGCAGTTTCCGAAGAGGAGGCTGGATGCTGCTGGAAGAGACCAACTGGGCGCACGGCAAAGCTGGAGGTGGCGGTGGGATAAAAGGGGAGGGGATGGGTTTGGAAGACATTGTCAGTAAGAGTTTCACTGACCAGATGTCAGGTTCCCTGGGTGGGTGTGGTGGGCAGGGGTGGGGAAAGGTGCTTCTGTCTCTATTCCTCACCAGATGATGGGGACAGCTGGCCATGGGTAAGGCAGGCCTGGGCTGGGGGGTCCAACATTGGGGTGCTTGGAAGGAAAAGCTGCTACCATGCAGGGGGGAAGGAGCAACCGGAGGAAGAGTCCATGTGGGACTGTTTGGAGAAGGGCACAGGCCCTGGCACCTTTGGAGCAGGAGAGAGGCAGGTGGCTGGGCTGGCACTGGTCAGGGGGACTCAGCAGGACTGAGTGCAAGTGCAGAACAGGGCAGGAGGGTGGCAGTACGAGCTGAAGGCTGCCAGAGCCCTGAGGGGGCTTGCCCTTGCATTCAGTGTGACGGATCTGTCTTCCGGGCAGCAGGGAGTCAAGGAAGGTGCCTGAAGAAAAGGCACCTTCCTTTATGAAAACATCATTTTGTCCAGGCTTATTTAATTTGATGAATGTGATCACAGTTTCCCCATTTGCAAAGTGGGGGAATTTAAGGGTGAAATGAGCAGGAGATACAGACGTCCCTGGAACTGCAAACACCTGTACTGCTGAGGGCATTAGAGAAATGCCAGGAGGCTGTCTCTCTGGTCTCCAGTAGTCTCAGCGCTGATTAAATTACAGCAGGGCAAACACTAGTTGGACACTAGTCCAGAGGGACTTCTCGAGCATGATGGGAATTCAAACCTAGTGACAGTCACGAGGCTGCTCACATCTTGTCTTGTTGTTGAGTCCTGCTAAGGAGAGCAGAATTCACCATTCTGTGGGAGGGGGTGCCCTCACTGAGGCCCCTGCTAGTTCAGAAGGCACATGTAGACCTGATCTCTCTGAGGCTCCCCAGAGCCCTGGGTAAGGGATGCTGATTCTTGTCTCTCTATGCTTGGTCTAGGGCGCAGACGAGTTTATGGGCCGCTGCATCTGTCAACCGAGTTTGGAACGGACGCCCCGACTGGCCTGGTTCCCACTGACCAGGGGCAGCCAGCCGACGGGGGAGCTGCTGGCCTCTTTTGAGCTCATCCAGAGAGAGAAGGTGAGGCTGGTCTGTATCCAGATCCAGGAGGCCGAGGCAGGAGGTGCATGGCAGGGGTGGGGTGGGGGCCAACCCTCTGTGGGAGCCTGGAACACCTCCTCTGAAGCCAGGCCTCCTGCTGAGACCCATTTTCTGAACCCCGAGTCAGGATACCATCTAACATTGGAGTAGAATGTTGGGGATCAGGAGTGTCCAAGTCCTCTGGTCACTGGATTTAATCTTCCTTGGATCGTATCCTGACATGGTTTCTGGGAGGAGGACCTCTGTTGTCTGATTAAGGGAGCCTTAATTGCCACAATGCGAGGGACCCCAGGAACAGGCAAGGGCAGGATCCCCATTGCAGTGCTGGCTTCACCATGACCTAGCCTCATGGCCCTGGGCCAGCCACTCCCCTCTGTAAAATGAGAGGTTTGGGTTGGAGCTGTACCTTCAAACTTCCTCTTAGTATGATGTGAACCCCAATATGTAGACCAAATAAAAGTAGGGCTGCTCTGGGTGAAGTGTCTGGAAGGGATGGGCACAATGCCAACCTAGCATCCCTTCCACCCCCAAGGAATAGAGGCTGCAAACCATGGACAGTCTGATCACTGACATAGTCTGTGAGTGTCATGAGGGTGATGGGGGCCTTGGGTGACAAGCATATGACCAGAGCTCTCTTTTCTTCACTCCAGCCGGCCATCCACCATATTCCTGGTTTTGAGGTAAGTCTTGCTCTGACCTTTCCTTCTTCAAACTGATTGCCAGTCTCCCTGTGTTTGGCATCTCTCTGGGTTAGGAAGGGCGGTCAGGCATTACCACGATCCTGCCTCAAGCCCCTGGGGAAGCTCTTTCAAGCAGAGGAGGGTGTGGGCTGGAGGAAGCTCACAATCTCTCTGCCCAGCTCAGGTCTTTCCTGCCCTTCTTCTCTGAGAAGTCCAAGAACCACAGAATTCCAGATGGAAGGATCCTCATAATTGTCCAGCCCGGTGGCTTTCAGCTGGCTGAGCATTAGGACCCCCGGGACAGCACTGCCCAGGGAATCTTAATGCACATCCAGGGCTAAGAATCACTGACTTAGCCCCAGGGTTCTGAAAGTGTGGCCAGTTCTTGAGTCCTACTTCAAGCCCACTGAAGCAATTCTGAGGGAGCAGCCCAGCAATCTTTGTATCAGCTTGCCCTCCAGGGCCCTCTCACATATGCATGAGTTTCAGAAGCTCTGATTCAGACCACATTTCCCACTGAGTTGTTCTTACCAAGACCCCATTTTCTTTCCTCTTCCTGTGACGGAGGCTTCATTCCCTTACCGCTGCTCTCCTTCCTTCTTCTGGGGGTCTTGGTAGAAAATGTCAAGCTTTGACTGGTACCCAGGTGCATTGGATTGATTACCTGATTCCATGCCACGTTTAGCTGCATCTATGAGAAGTAGTCATCTGGGCTGTGTTGGGACACCTCCATTGTCCTTCACAAGGCAGCCCACACACATTTTAGAGAGTTCTTGGGAGGCCCTCCCTGCATGCAGGCCCTCCTTCACCAGCCCTGCCCCTCCAGGTCTCCCTCCCTGTCCTAAGCTCCTGCTCTCAGTGCTGCCTGCTCCTGGGGCTTCTAGGTTGGTTCTTCTTAGCTTGCCAAGGCCGCAGGCTCCCAGGCCCTTCCCACCACCTGCTGTTCTTCTCTTTCCTCTTGTTGCTTCCAGAGATTCCTGGCATCCAGGCTTATGCTTTAGCCTTTCCTAGCCTCCCTCTGCATTGACATCCATCACACCTTCTTTCTCAGGGACCATGTTGGGGACGTGCCTGGGAAGTACATCATTCTTAACCTTGGTGGGAGGTGGTTTCTGTTGGCTCTTCTTAGTGCTGGCATCTGCGTGCTGACCTCTGGCCCCGCCTAGTGCTCCTTGATACTAATGGAGAACTTTTTCCCCTCCCACCCCCCATCACCATCTCTTGGATGTGCCACATCCCATGGCTGTGGGCCAGGTGCAGGAGACATCGAGGATCCTGGATGAGGTGAGCTGGGTCTGGTGGCTGGGGTGGGTGGGCCGAGGTGGAGGGAAGGTGAAGCCAGCCTCCAAGCACACACCTGGAGCCCTCCAGGTTCCTGGTGCCCAGTAGGCACCTGTCACATGGAGACCTGTCTGGATTTTATTCCCCATGCTCTGTGTGGATTCAGGGCCACCCAGAGTGTGTCCTGGGAGTGATCCTGGTCTGAGAAGGCTTGCTATCCTGCTGGGAGGCCAGATTTCACCCAGACAACAGGAACAGCAATACAGAGTCTTAAATGATTAAGTACCAGGTGGCACATTTTGAAGAATAAATTGTTTGGAAGGGGCCAGAGTAGTCAAGGAAGGCTTTCTGGCAGAGGCGGCATTAGCCAAATGTCTTTATGCCCATCAGCACTTAGAAAGAAAGTGAGAAATATGGCTTTGGCTTAAAAGGCCAAGGACCAGTTTGGGTCCTGGCTGGTTTGGGGGATGGGGTGAGCTGGAGACCTCCTAGGGACTGGAAAAAGTTTAGAGTTTGCATTTAGATAAAGCAAGACTGCATCTTTTGCCATGGGAGGCGAGAAGCACGTTCCCTATGGCCTCCTGTGCATCTGTGGGTGGACTGTCGTGAGCCAGGCCAGAGGGTGGGTGGCAGAGACCTGGGCGGAGAGACAGGAAGGAGAGCCCTGGTCAGATGAGGCGTTGGGAAAAGGGCAGCCACTTCCTGCCGTTAGGGAATCCCCAGACTGAGAGCGGACACTATTTGACATTTTCAGTGCAATTTGGACTTGAAGTGCAGAGTCAGGATGTGGGATCCACAGGCCCCGCACCCCTTACCTCACTTCCTTTTGCTCCCAGACCGAGGTGGGGTCCGCCAAGTGAGCTCGCTGTAATTGCGCCTGACAGGCGGCCTCCTGCTTCTGGCTGCAGTTGCGAAAGACTGCCGATTTGGAAAGGGAGGTGGAGTCCTGTCCAGGGAAGCAGCACGGAGCCCTCTCTCTTGATTGAGTGCACTTTGTGGCCAAAACCCACAGCCTGCTCTGAAGAAGACCCAGCCCAGGGATGAGTTATTAAAAAAAAGTTAAAATCCTTAATAACTGGATTCGTAATATATAACAGTGAAGGCTCAGATTCCGAGGGCAGGGATCTGGCTGCAGTCTCGTCAGAAAGCAAATCAAAACTGCAGCTCGTGGGCCAGAGCCCAAAGAGCGCCAAGTGTCCCCTTGCAGGGCCAACCAGGCGGCAGGCTGAGGGCGGGTGTGGGTCAGCAGGGCCAGGGGAGAGCGAGTCCTAGGAGTGTGCTAGGCACAGGGCTGGGCCAGGCCAGCAGGTTCAAAGGGTCCGAGGAGGACTTATCCCAGTGGGATGAATGATCTGCTGGTCCAGGGACCAGCCCCAGAAGATGACCTTGTGGCCTCCCTCAGCCCCAGGGAACAGCCCTGGGACCCCTAGCTCAGCCCATGTCCTTCTCACTTGAAGGCTAAGCCTGATGCCAAGATGCTGAGTCCTCTTCACTTTAAGAAGCCCCGGGGCTGGGTGGTCCTTCTGTTGCCGCTGGTTCTGCTGGAGGCAGGACCCCAGCAGGGTTTTTCTGTCTTCTTTGCTGTGACCAAGCTCCTGCCTTGTATCTCCCACCTGGCCGCTCCCAAGCTCCCGGCCCGATCCTCGTGAAGAGTGCTCAAGCCTTCCTGGAGGGCTGGGAGCCTCCTCCTGAGCCCCTGGCCACGGGAGCCCATGAGAGTCAGGGGGCAGTGAGGGAAGGATGGGTGTGTTGGGGAGCTGTCTGGCTGCAGGGGTGTGGGTGTGAGAGACTGGCTAGGAGGCTCTTGAGTCAGTTGAGATAGGGGCCTGGACTGGAGACAGACCAGTAGGAACGGATGGGGCAAGTGACTCTGAAGGATGGTTTAAGGCTATCCTCTCTTGTGGGAAGTGCCTTTCAGCTAGCGCAGCCAGGTGCGGAGATTCCCAAGCCACAGTGCCTGTGAATGAGATGAAGTGCTGTCTGCCCCTGTCGAAAGTTCCCAGAGCAGGACAGTGAGGATAGCTTCCCGGAAGAGGTGCCACTGAGCTAGCTTTTGAAGCTGGGATTGGTAGAAAATGTGGGGAGGTGGCCCAGGCAGCAGTGTCTTGGGCTGAGGGCATGTCACCTCCTGGATGCGGCTTGGTGGACAACAAACTTCCCCTCTCCCAGGCTTTATGCCCACCTGGGACGCCCCTCTCTGTGGCTCTTGGTCAGGAAGTGAGGCTGTTGCATGGTGTGTCTGAGGCTTTGATGATGTCCGGGAGATCTGAGTCCTTGCAGAGGGAACGGATGGAGGGAAGGGTTTCCTTTGCGTTCCCCGGTCTGCATTTTCTTTGTCTTTCCTTCTCTTCCTGAGTCTCTTCCCACTCTCCTTTCGTGTTTCACTCTTCCTGTTTGCTCCTTGGCCCCAGCTTCCTCCTTCTCCCCGCCTCTTCTGAGCCCTCTGTCTCGTTTCTTTTCCTTTTTGTCTGGAGAACAAAGGCAGTCCATGCTGCCAAGGGGAATGAGTTCAAAGAAACTGCAATTTTAGATTTCCTGAGAACTGGAGAATGTGTGCACGCACGTGTGAGCGTGTGCGAGTTGTGTACACTCTTGAGGGCGCACACATGCACGCACACACAGCAGCAGAGGTGATGGCGGGCCCCCGAATGCCCAGGGCCCCCTAGGATACAGAACATGTGTAGAGGAAGACTCATGGGGCTTGCGGTCCTGACCATTCTGGGGAGGTGGGGAGGGGAGGGGGCGTGGTTTAGAGTATTACCCTTGCTTCTGCTGCTTCTCTCCTGCTGGCGCAGGGGATGCCCTGGTGGGAGGGATTGTATGCTTCGTGGCTGATTTTACTGCCAGCTCAGGGGTGGGGGCCACCGGATGCCACTGCATCCACCCATCCAGGCTGCAGGGTATATATGGCTTTTACTCTGAGATGTACCCGGGGTACTCTCCTGTACCCCCAAATCCACTGGAAGGAAAAATTTCGTGTTTTGCAATCAGGAAAATAAAGCCAGTGGTCCCCCATCCCCCATACCTCCCCCAAGGCCTTAATTTAAAACACTGTTTTTCCTGGGAAGTGTAATTAGAGCAACATGTTGTTCCTAACGAGCTGGGTGGGGCAGGCAGACAATGGAGCCCTCCCAGCCTGCCTGGCTGCCCCCTGCCTGGAGCTCCCGGAGGAACCAGGATGTGACTGCAGAGTCTTCTGTCCCCTCCTGGGTGAGGTGAGGGTCCATAGGCTACTGGTGACTGGGCTGACCCAGGAGGCTTGCCACCACTTCCCTTGTCCTGGGAGCGACTCCTGTCTAATGTGGTGGCCCCTAGATGGGGCTAGGGGAGCCCCTTTCATGGCTCAGGGCCTTGGTTCTTTGTGCTAAACTGGCCAGCGGGACAGATAGACTGAAGTGGGCTTAAGGATGGCTTCAGCTCTGGTAGGGGAGAGAGCTTCACTTGTTCCTGGGGTCCTCTTAGTCTGGGCTGGCTTGATCAACACCTTGCACACCTGTAGAACCCATCCCTGCAGCTGCCCCTGGTTGTCCCTGCATTTGAGGGGAGCAAGTCGGGAGCTGGTCCAATGTGGCTTCCTCTAGTTAGGCTTATCAGAGTCCCCCATCAGCCATAGGACGGTGAATCAGGATGTTCTGGTGGCACTTTCAGTCCACACCCTGTCTGCCCAGCAGTGCTGAGAGGCTTCCCAGTTGCAATGAGGGTCACAGCACCTCACTGAGAATTACTGTCCTGGAGGTGGGGGTGCTGTACCCCTCAAGTGGACTGGACCAGAAAAAAAGTTGAAAACCAGGCTCAAGAGCTGGCAGAGGCCTCAGGACTCCTGCCTGTGAGTTGATCAGAGACCCCTTAGGACCCTGGGAATGGGCTATGTGGGGAAAGGGTCACGTAGATGGGGTTAAGAGAGTCAGAGTCAGGTTATAAGGCGTTTCTGGAGCGTCTTGGAGAGTTGTTCTAGAGATCTTGAATTAGGCCCTAAAAATGGGTTAGATTCAGGTGGCAGTAAAGAAAATTGACCCAGAGGGAGTAATGAGCAGGCCTGGGGAGGACCCAGGGTCAGGCTGGAGCAGCCACGGGTGCTAGGAAGGAGAGTGTGTGCTGGATTCATTCCTTTATCTTCCCATCCACCCACTCTTCTGTCTTCACCCTCCCTCTTCCCCTTCAGTTATCCATTCATAATCATTTATTTATTGGACGGGGGAATTCAGCTATGGTCCCTGTGTACAGAATTGCTGGTTTAACCAAGGACACAATCAAATGAACACGTGGAGATGGCACGGGGTGATGGATTGATGTGTCTTTCTATGAGAATAAGTGTAAGTTGCTATGGGAGCTACGGGGGTACTTAAGCTTGGGGCACCAGGGAATATTTAAATAGACACCTGCAGTCCGAATAGGACGTACAGAAGGAGTTGGGGTAGAAGTGCATTTCAGACAGAGGGACCACTGAGCTCCAAGCCTCAAAGCTAAAAGAGCATGGTGTCTCCTGCAACCTGCTAGCATTCAGAAGGGCAGGGGTTGCGTGTATCCCAGGAGGTGGTTCATCACTACTTGGGGTCATCAAGGGGAAATTTATCCGAGGAGAAACATGCCCAGAGAAGGCAGCAGGAGCTGGAAGATTAGGGGTCTTGTGGAGGCTACTTTGAAGAGTCTGCACTTCATCCTGAGCCGGTGGGAAGACATTGGAGGACTTGAAGCAGAGAGTGACGTTATTAGAAAGCCTGCCCTGGCTGCAGATTGCAGCGCGCATGGACTTTCGGGAGAGGGTGTCAGAACCGAGTGAAAGGGGGGTGCTGGTGAGTCCAGGTGAGAGAGGGCGGTGGCTTGCACTGAGCCAAGGAGATGGGTGGGCAGGCGTGAGAGATGTTCAGGAGACAGGCTCACCAGTGTTTGGTGATCAGTCAGGCAGGGCGATGAGGGGCAGGAGGAGCCAAGGATGGCATGGGGGCTTTTGGCTTGGTTGTCTAGGTGGATGGTGGGGTCAGACTTGAAGTGTGCAGGTTCTGAGGGGGAAGATAAAGAATCCAGTTTTGGACAAGTTCAGTGTGAGAGGCCAGTAGGACACATGAATGAACTAAGCAGTAAGATATTGGGGCTTAGCAGAGATGTTTGGGAGCAGAAAGTCCAGGAGAGGGCTAAGGAGCAGATCAGGGCTTGGTGGAGGAAGATGGGGAGGCTGCGGAGGAGGCTCAGCAAACAGGGTGGGGGCCAGCAGTGTGGATCCAGAGAGACAGTTTGGGAAGAAGGCGAGGTCAGCTGGCCAGTTGCTGCTGAGGGGGCGAGAGAGAGAAGAGCCCATGAGTGTCCTTCGGGTAGGGGACTTTGGAGACAAATTTCTGGGGAGGGGTGCTGAGGGCAGAAGTAGGGTGCACTGGGCAGCTGGTGGTGTGGACATGAAGGAGGAGACAGGATTAGAGAGAGGAGAGGAGGGAACCTGCAGAGGGGTCACAGAGAGGAGGGCGCGGGTGGATTTGGGAGATGGGGATGTCTTTAAATTGGGAAGGAGAAGATCCAGGAGACAGTGTGAAAAATTGGGGAGGAGCATTTGGATGCATGGTCATAGGGGGAGCCACAGAGGCAGGCAACCCTGGGAGGTGGCAGGAAATGGCAGGGAAGAAGCATGTCCTGGGACCCCTGGGGACAGCACGGTGGACAGAGATGGCCTTGGGATGCATGCGGTGACCTCGTGCTGAGGAAGCTGCCTGGACATACCTCTAACCACTGTCTCTGCCTGTCTCTTCCTTCTGCCTCCGCTGGGCCCGATGCTCCGCAGCTGTGTGCTCCTGCCTTCTTCCTCCAGGGCCTTCTCCAAACGGTACTGGAGCTTACCCTTCTCTAGGTTCTCGTTCCCCTGCCCTCAGCAAGCAGGCTCCTGAAGATGGGGAGCCTGGTCCCCAGCCTTTAGAGAGGAATGTCATCACCGTGGAGGTTGAGGGAGCCCCGAGGGAGAGACAGGCTGAGGAAACGAGGGATAAAGTGGATACTGCCCAGCGTTTGGGGGCCTAGAGAGGAAATACTCTGGGAGGAATGTGTTCATGAGTTTTCCCTAGTGATTTTAAGAGAACGAGTATATGAGAAAATTGGTCTTTCTGCCACTCCACTCAGGGGATCCTGGGGCTGTTCCCTCCCTGATGGATTTTTCTTTTGGCCCCTCTTTGACTTAGGTTTTTGGCTCTGGGTCCATACTGGGTTGGGCATTAGCTGTAAGGGGCCATGAACAGGCCACAAGCAGGCCTTCAAGTGCAACCCTGTCTTTAAAGAGGATACCCTGCTGTGCTGCCACCTGCAGCTGGTTGCCTTGGAGTGCCCAGGAAGGACATCAAACTGGGGGTCCCCATAGCAGCCTGTAGAAGCTGTTCAGGCCCTGCCTCTATCCTCCAAGGGCACCTTTCATGTGGACTGTGCCATGCATAGCAGCCGCTGGAACTGTGCACTGCAGCAGCCCTGTCCATCATTCCTCCCTATCAGCCAGTCAGCAAGGCAGGCGCTTCCTGCATCATGTCACCTGCATTGTGGATCTGGAGGAAAATGACAAGATTTTTGCTTTATGCCCTGGTGACTTAGAGACAGTAATAAAGCCAGTGTTGCCCTGAAAGATGCTTCTGATGGCTCAGCTCTCTTGAAGTCACCCTGGGGAGATCAACACCAACACCAATGGCAAAAACAATGGTACTAAGCACAATTCTAGTAATAGTTACAGTCATAGCCATTTACTAAGCGCCTCCTGTGTGCCAGGCGCTAGTCAGATTTGTTCTCTCATTTAATTCTCAGAGCAGCTTATCTCAGATCTTCATCTGAGAATACTGTCACTGGGGTTAAGTAATCTGCCCAAGGTCAAACGGCGAGGAGGTGGCAGAGTTGGAACTAGAGATGAAGTCTGATTCTAGGACTAAGCTTCCCGCTGCTGTAGGTCCGGGAAAACATGGTGTCATCAGGGTGTCACTGGGCAGGAGTGTGGCTTGGGTTGGCTGTGAAGTGAGTCATGGAGGTGGGGGAAGCTGATGTCTTTCTCTGCTGATATCTTTCTCTGCTTTGACTGCTCCCACCATCTATGGCAGAGCGTCTGTGTATGGATGTACCATCCTTGTGGAAGGAACCCAACGCAAGTTGCTTGGAGAATGAATCCAATGATTTCATTGTTTAATAAATGAGATTACATGAGGCAAGCTCTGTAAAGTGTCCATCACAGTCCTTTTAATTATAGTTAACATTTCCTGCATGTCAGGCCCTCCACGTATGGATGTGCAGGTTGGGCACTGCACAAGGACACTGTGTGTCTAAGGGGGTGCAATTTCTAGCACAGGACACCATATACTTGTATTTATTATAACAATTTCCCAATAGGTGGCAGTAAAGTGTCTTGTTCAAATAAACTCAGAAAATATGATGATTTTCTGACATGGAAGTAAAGAGTCTTAAGCACATCTTTCTCCAATCGTCACAAAAGCACCACATGGGCTAATAGTCCTGTTGAAGGTTTACATGAACCAGGCACTCCTCCAAATGTTATACAGGTATTAACTTCTTCAACCCTCACCCTGACCTTTACAGGTTGACAACTTTTGCTAACCATTTTATAGATGAAAACATTAAGCCATAGAGAGGTGAAATAATTTATTTAATGTCATACGTAGTGGAGGTAGGACTCACACCTGTGTTCCTAACTGCTGTTATTGGCGGTTAACTATCTAAGGCAGTACCTGCCTCCCTTGCCCCATCTTGCTTCCTCATGTAGTTCTTTGTGATCATTGAGGATTTTTGCCCAACTCTTTCTGGCAAACCCTTAGTAGGCCAGAATTGACACACACATGCTCGTCTCTGTAGTGGAGAGAGACCCTCCCCAGCAGTGTGCTTTGGTTCTCTGGGGATGACGGGCCCTTATAGCCCCTTCTCCCATTGGGCGGTTGCTGTCTTTCTGGCTCACAGTGCAAGTGTTCTGTCCTCACAGGGGACAGGTGTGAGAGGTGGGGTTTGGGGCTGGAAGGTGTCTGGGGGTGGGGATGGGGGTGGGGGTGAAATACCAGGGCAGATGATAACCTGGAAGGGTCTGAGCCAGGAGGCAGGAGAACCAGGCTGGGGGGCAGGCACGTGGTCCTCTCTGGGACTGAGAGGGGATGAAGTGGGACTGCCAGGATGGAGTGGGCAGCGTGTGCACACATGTGCCATGTGCATGTCAGGGAGGGGCAGACCCGGAGCAGCTCAGGGGGCAGCAGAGCCTGCGTTATGGGAGGAGGGATTCATTTGAAACAGGGTGACCTGAACCCTGGGTGAAGGTGCTGGAATTGTGATCCTGGAGAAGATGGTGCCTGGCCAAAACTGACTTAGCTTTCTCATTTCTGCCTCCCTGTTTGTCCACTTCGGTCTTTACTTCTCTGTTTCTCCCTGCACTTGGCATTTCTTTCTGTCCTATCTGTCCTTCTCTCTTGTCTCTTTGCTTTGGTCTTCTTCCCACCTTTGCCTCCATTCCACCTGCTGTCCACTGCAGTCTGAGGACACAGACCTGCCCTACCCACCACCCCAGAGGGAGGCCAACATCTACATGGTTCCTCAGAACATCAAGCCAGCGCTCCAGCGTACCGCCATCGAGGTGAGCCGGCCGGGCCTGGGCGTGGGGGCTGGGAGCAGAATGCCCTTCCCCTTCCTGCCCCAGCCTTTCCTGGGGCCTGGGGCCTTCCAAGCCACTCTCCTCATTCTGTGTGCCCAGGTCCTGGCATGGGGCCTGCGGAACATGAAGAGTTACCAGCTGGCCAGCATCTCCTCCCCGAGCCTTGTGATAGAGTGTGGGGGCCAGACGGTGCAGTCCTGTGTCATCAGGAACCTCCGGAAGAACCCCAACTTTGACATCTGTACCCTCTTCATGGAAGTGGTGAGCCCCACCTCCCTACTGTCCTTTTCCAGAATCCTGGGGCTAGAAGTTCTACATGGCCCCGAGCAGCCTGGGACTTGTGCTCCAATTCCCTGCGTGGTCCAGGGTAGGACCCCTCACCTTCCTGTGAACATGGGGAGAAATGCTCATACCCTCCTCACTGGAAGGGTTCAGGCCTCTGAGTAGGACAAATGGGGCTAGACTCTGCCTCCTACCCAGATCCTGGATCAGCGAAAGTCCCAAGGAGCCATCCCCTGGCTGTTTTCCCTCTGGGACAGGTTTCAGTCCCCTGGAGCACCCTCAGGGACCTGCTAGGGCTTGGCTTTCCAGGATTCCTCCAAACCTTTTCTGACCATGTCCCACCCCAGCCTGTGCTCCCTAAAAGGAGCTCACCCCCACAGCCCTCAGGCCCCCCAGGCCTCTGCAGCTTCCTGGGATGCCTAGACCTAGTGGCCGGAGTAAGGCAGGTCTGAGGAAAAGAAAATGGTTTGCAAGATGAAAGCGCTGTAGAAATTCCAGGCCCAGTGGCTGTCAACAGAAGCCTCCTCTTGGCTGAGCCAAAGCTGCCCCGAAGGAGAGCATATAAATTATTTCAAGTTGTGTTCAAAGTGCTTTTTGGGTGTGCGGGGAGAAGAATCTGGGTCTGTAAGCCAACTCTTGAGTATCCACTTGGGGGGGACTGTCTGCAAGAAATGTTGAGTCCCGGGCCAACTCCCCTCGCCCGCTCCCCAGCCAGTGAGGGAACGCAGCCTTGTTTTCACTTCAGGCTGAACGGGATGTATTTGGAAGGTAAAGCTGTGGGGGGAAAGCCAGCCTCTGCATGCAGCATTCAAAGGGCTGACAGAAAAGGTGGGTGGCTTCGCTCTACTGCCCAGCTCTGGGCCAGCCACCATTTTGGATTTCTGGCTGTGGGGATTATCTGTGGTTTATAGTCATTTTTTGCTCTTTGGGCTTGACCTGGAGACTTCCTAGAGAGGCATTCAGGCCAGTGCGTTCTTCCTCCTCCACCCAGATGCTGCCCAGGGAGGAGCTCTACTGCCCCCCCATCACCATCAAGGTCATCGATAACCGCCAGTTTGGCCGCCGGCCTGTGGTGGGCCAGTGTACCATCCGCTCCCTGGAGAGCTTCCTGTGTGACCCCTACTCGGCGGAGAGTCCATCCCCACAGGGTGGCCCAGGTAGGGGAAGGGGAGACGATGGGCAGCTCAGGGAACGGGGGGCCTCAGGGCCAAGCTACCCTTCCTAGTTGAGATGCATCCTGAAGTCCTTCTCATATGGAGACCTGAATGAGAAGCAATTTCCGCTCTGCTAGACCACAGGGCGGGGACCTCGCCTTCCTTAGGGCAGATCCTAGCTCTGGGTGGGGGGGCACCAGGAGCAGGTAACTGATACCCGTGGGAGCTGAGGGGCAAGGGCTCAAAGTGGGCCCCGGGGGGAGGGAGACAGAGGGCAGGGAGACAATGATGCGGGGAGGGAGGAGAGAAATGTGAGGAGAGGAAGACAGAAGTGGGAGACAGGGCATGCGAAGGAGGATGGGAGAGATGGAGATGAGACAGGAACTTATTGGGAGGGAGGAAGCGAGAGGTACTGACTGAGAGATGTGGAGAGACCGCAGGGTCTTGTCTCGGTCCCTTGGCTGAGCCCTGGGGCTGGTGAGGGGCGAGTCTTTTGAGAGAGCCCCTCTCAGGCCTGGATGGCTCCCTCCCCTGCAGACGATGTGAGCCTACTCAGTCCTGGGGAAGACGTGCTCATCGACATTGATGACAAGGAGCCCCTCATCCCCATCCAGGTAGGATGGACATCTTCCAGGGAGGCCTGGGTCACCCTTCCCCTCCATTCCTCATCTCTTCCCACCCCTTCTCTCCAACCCTTCATTATCACACGGCCTCTATACACATCCCCTTCTGGGCTTCAGCAGCTGGACACTGTCCAGTAGAGAGACCCAGATGGGAGCTGTCAGTCTGGCTGAGCGGGGTGGGGTGCGCTCATCTGCGCAAGACTCAATCCCTTTTCTTGGAAGCATATGTGAAAAATAGCCCCTCTACCCTGGGGGCCATGGCGAGGGCTTTCTCCTGGAGATCACGAGAAAATCAGGGTGGGGAGCAAATGAGAGAAGGACAACAGGGGAGGGAGCAAATGGGCCATCTCTGGCATCCTCCAGCCCCATCTCCCTACCTTGGACAGGC